>NW_026947501.1:11875950-12542200 GCF_034190915.1 Cavia porcellus | reverse complement strand
CTCATTTGGAAGACCTGCTGTGTTTTAGTCTCCATTTCATGAGGTTATTTCCTAGAATACTCAGTTTAAAGTAATGACAAAAATATTGCCTAATTACTGTGTAAAACAAATTTATTGGGTCATACTCTAGAATGAAGTAGAAAAAAATGAACTCTATAGACATTTTATCTTATTAAATTTTAATAAAGAATGTGAATATATAAACTTATTTATATTATTATTGTCATAGTTTATTTTATATTAATAATTCTTCAGTGAAAGTAATTGCTAACACAAAGATTTAAATATCAAATAAGAAAGTCAAGTTATAAAAAAGACAATTAAGCAAAATGTATTTCAGACTCTGTATGGATTAAATACTATTTCTGCTTTCTTGGTGTTTGGATTAAATATTTTGGGAATTTAAAAAAAAAAATATCTTTTTGGGGCCGAGGATTTAGCTCAGTGGTGTAAGTGCCTGCTTGGCAAGCACATGGTGGTGAGTTTGATCCCTGATGGAGGAAAAAATCATTGCAAGGGAGATCTTAGATATAGATATAGAATTCTTTCTAAATGTAATCTCACATATTGCTCAGTCTACTACAATTCAGCAGCATGACACAAAGCCCTGTAATACCAAATCTTTATAAAGAGGAGACAGATCTAGGTAAATAGGCAAGCTAAATAGATGATAAGGGCAGCAAGATGTAGACTGACAAATAGATACTCTTAGCTCTCTGTATAAATTTAGAATCGCACTGATGGGTATATGGTTATACATATGTACATAAAGTGCTAAAATTTAAATCTACTAAGGATGCAAGGGGGCCGCAGTATGTCAGGCTGAGTTTTCATTACAAATTGAATCATTCCACCAGCTCCATTCTCAAACACATCCCATGATATAGAGATTTTTATAAAAAAAATCCCAATTGTATCTGAAAATACAAAAGTTTGCCTCAAAGAATTTATTGTGATGTGGAACAGAAGGAATTCACCAAAGTCAGGAAAACTGCTTTAAAACGTAAACCTGGTGGGATGTTTAGAGTGACTCTTGATTATGGGTACCAACTTGATTACCTGTGGTAGACACATGTGATGGAGAGTGAATGAACCACAGAAAACTTATAGCAGAAATTTTCATTTTGAAAGATGAGCCTAAAGTGTGGTCCTAAATCAGCAAACTAGAGGAGTGGGTATGTTTTTCTACCCAATTCCTCCAAAGAAAAGGGAGCACCAGGGCTCTGTCCTGAGAAAATGAAAAATAGCCATTAGACAGTGAGAGATGGAGCAAATATGCCAGCTGGTCTGTGTCTTAGAATGGTGACAACACCTTGTAACAGTGCAAGGAAGGTGC
Source organism: Cavia porcellus (assembly GCF_034190915.1). Taxonomy (NCBI): domain Eukaryota; kingdom Metazoa; phylum Chordata; class Mammalia; order Rodentia; family Caviidae; genus Cavia; species Cavia porcellus. The sequence continues at coordinate 12,540,864 of NW_026947501.1, read as the reverse complement.
TACCTAATATAAGCAAAACTATGCAGACAAAATCCTCAGGGTAAATTAAAGAGACTGAAAATGCAAGCATACAGGATGGAAAGACTCCAAAAGGAGTGAACTCTGGCTATGATATACATGGACATTAATGCATCTGCCACAATTCTGCTTTAAATAGTGATGTGAACCTATTTGCTAACTGCTTAGCTCTACAGTTCTTGTACTTTTGCCATGATTATACTCAGGAAAAGTCTGAAGAAATGTGACTAGACAGTTATAAAATTATGTATGGATTATACATATGAGTGAGAATAAATTAGATAGAGTATAGCAGAAGAACTTATACTGGATAAAAATACATTATCTCATTTAAGTGACTAAATAAGAAAATAAAGACAGCATTATAAATGTGCCTGCTAGTTTTAAAGGCCACTCATAAGCATTATAAATGACTAAAGAGAGAAAATTGATACTATCAAGCATTGCCCATTCATGTGGATGATTTCCAACTTTATGAAGGATTTTTACTTAGATGATACATTTCAATCGTGCCACGAACACTTGCTTTCTGTCTGGAGCAAGCACCTTAACATACTTGACAAAAACATGAGGGCATATTGTCAACACATGTTCTTTCTGTTTTGACACTTACAGATGATATATTCTGATAATTAACTTACCTTTTAATTGGTATACTATTTTTATGTGTTTATGAGGGATGGTGCATTTGATACATGCATATAGTGTCTAATGATCAAATCATGAGAATTAACATTTTTATCTCCTAAAAATTTATCATTTCTATGTATTGAGAAACTTCTAACTACTTTTATCTATTTATGTTGAAATACATCATTTCTTGTGTTAGACTATGGTCATGCTGGTCTGCTATAGACTTGAGCACTAATCTATCCAAGCTAACTGTATTTTGGCAACTATTTTCTCTTTCTTTTATTTTCATTTTTATTTTTTTGGTACTGGGGTTTGAACTCTCAACCTCATGCTTGCCAGGCAGGCATTTATGTCACTGAACTAAATCCCTGGCCCTGGTACCCAATTTCTACTGCTGTCTGTTCTCACCCCTACACTTCTTAGGTCCTAGTGATCATTATGTATTCTGTTATTTTCTCAGATTAACATTTTTAGCTTTTAAAAGTATATGATAACATTGAGTATTTACCTTTATGTGCCCAGCTTATTTCACTTAATTTGTGACCTTCAGGTTGCAATCATTTTGCCACAAATAACATGAGATGCTCCACACTGTACAAACTCAATAAAATGAACATGTATTAAAACCAAAGGAAAGCATATGATTTGCAAACATCTCTTCTTATCCATGACTGTCTATATTTTACTAGTTGTATAAAATTGAAATTGTTTTGAGTTTCAGAAGTTACTTTGTGAACAATAAAATCAAAGTTATGATTTATTTTTCATTGTTCCTGAGCTCCCCAACTCCCATGTAAGGCCTTCTTTTCAGAGTACATAACTTGGTCCTCAACCTTAAGCAGATCCTTGTCTCCTTCCAGTCCAAATCCAAAGTGTATGAATGCTATTTTTGTGTAAAAGACATAGACATAAAAATTCCTTTTTTTTGTTTGTCAGTGACCCTTTTTGTGCTCTTGGAAATATCAACATCTAGAAAGACAGATACAGATGTTGAAGAGTAGGACTTTTCCAGTTTAGCCACCTAATCAAGCCTAAAACACGTGGGAAAGCATAAAACCTAAATGGCTATGTTCTAAGCATTGGGTAGTCAGTGCCATTGTGAGCTTTCTTCTATAAAAACCATCATCCAGTGTCAAATGTGGCCTGGTCATTGTCCTGCATGTTATTCAACATAACAAGCTGGGGTTTTTTTCACTTTGATGTTGGTATCTAAAAGCGCACCAAGAATCCAGAAATAAGAAGAGGGAGAAAAATGGTCCCCAGCTTCATAAACTAGTACTTGATAGTGAAATTGATCTGAAAATTAAATCACTTGGAATGTTTTTAAACAGTTACCAGTGCCCACTGCATAGCCTATTGCTGAAGAATAAAAATTCCGGTGAGTGAAGGCCACACATCTATACTATTTTCAAATAACTCATGGGTAATTGGGATAGTACAATAACGTTTGTAAGTCACTGTTATAAACAGTTTGTGGAAAATTAATCCTTACACTCAAAACTGTTTATTAGCTTGGTGCACACTAGGAAGTGTTAGGATCAGAGATGAACCAGGCCACTTCCGGTTTCCGGTAAATCTTTAAAGGCTAGGTGGAGAGGAGCAGGGCAGCAGGGGCCTCAGGCCTTGGCAATCTGTGCAGTCCAGTCATGTGGGGAGCACCTGCTGACTCCCCCATCCTTTACTTTATACAGTGATCCATATTTTCAGGAGCTTATGAACACAGAAAGAGACTAGAAAATAAATGTTTAGTTTTTATCAGCAGAATTCTGCCCAATTGTAAGATTTAATACCCTTCGAGGCAGTAAGACTTCTCTGAACAATTGTCTCCCTATGCTGACTTCACTACATCAGCTCTTACTTATTGCAGTAAAAGTAATTTATTAACATACACATCCATAAGAATGGATTTAAATCAAATCTACCCTATTTGGCATGAGTTTCTTAATTTAAAACTAGAATAATGTAATTATGCCCTAAATCCTATACTTTATAAATCAATAGAACCAAACCAACTTTATAGCTAACATTTATTACATGAAATTGTCTAAGCCATACTTAATTTTAATAAAATAAAATTAAACTTTAAGTTAGGTAGATCAACCCTAATTTTTTCTTTATAAGATTTGTAAGCCAAAATCTCTCCAAGTCTTAGCTTTCATTCTAGTGGTAAGAAATTAGCAACTTTGGCATATTTATAAAAATTTAGTATTTTTCAATTAAATTGATTGTACTTCTAAAGGGCTATTAATAATTAGATTGGTGTTGATTGCCCTTGACAAGGAAGTAAACTATGTTTTTCAAGCTTGTGACTATGTCTCATCTTCTATATATACTTTTTCACTATTTATGCAGATTTTAGTTTCCCAATCACTTCACTTTGAAAACCTGAATCATCTCTCATTGCTTTTCCTTTTTCGTTATCTGCTGGCAAAATGCTATAGATTTTATTTTTAGCAATTAAAAGTTTAACATACATATTTAAATAAAAGTATCATTTGCATGGCCCAATTTTTTTTTTTCACTAAAGATTACATTTAACTCTTCCTGAAATACCTCTACTGTAGTGTAGCAAAAAACATTACTGCCTGGAGCTTTAAGGCCCAGCATTTTTAAAGACATCTACAGAATGAGTCACATATCACAGTTAATAATAAACATTCCTAAAATATTTTATACATGAATATGTTCTTCATTATCTCTTACTTTTCATCTTTTTTTCTATGGATATAATATTCATCTAGTATATCTCTTACATTGTTTTCAAAACTCAGAGTACTGCGCCACATATTTAAGCTCAGTGCACTCCTACCTGGATTCCACACAGACAATTATGTAAAACTGTGCCTCCTAGTGCCATCAGCAGATGAAAGGAAAGGGGAAGGCGGGCCTTGGGGAGATGGGAGAAGATCTAAGGACCAGGGAGGAGAGGAGAGGGGAAGAGAAAAGAAGCAAAAGGGGTCAAGATGCTGCATGTGTGTACCAATGTCCCGAGATGACCGTATTCATCACGAATGGCTAACATGCACATAAAAAAAGGACACATTTGCTCAGATTATACTCTTTTTTGTGAGAACACTCCTGCTCTGGGGTCCATATCTATCCACTTATTTGGCCTTTTCCTCTTGAGGCATCCTGTAATTTCCATTCAGATTCCTCATCAAATCTCTAACTGCTGTACTTTTGTCTTCACCATTTAAAATCTTCTAGATCACCTTGTGTATTCCTTTGCCTGTAAGTGGTGCACAGATAACCTGATGGTAAGGATACGTATAGTGCTGATTTTTCAAAACTGTGTACCTCGATCTCTCCATCTGGTTGTATTCCATTATCTAAAAATTAGCTTGTCCTGAATTATTGAACCCTTGATTTTTGGATCTTCCAAATGTATTTTTCCTCCAGACTTGCCTGTCTCTCTGCATGACACCAGCCTGTGGTCCATAGTTCATGCTGTGAACTAATGATCAGTCCTGATGCCAGCCTCTTTCTCCAGCCTTGTCAGCAGGTTTTAAGGATCATAAGCAGGAGGCCTGTCTTAAATATGCTTAGTTTCTTCTATACACTGTCAAGTTCTTTACCTGCAAACTGTGGCCTCATGGCATACTTCTTAAGTAAATATTCTAACTTCCTCTTACCATCAGAAAACCCATTCTTAACATGCAGGAGTTTTTGAAAAGTATAAGCTCAGGTCCTGCCATTTTCTTGTTAAAAGGTAAGACTTACTATCATTATTTGAAGTAAATATAAACTCTTTACATAGCCAACAAGTTCTTATTTACTCAAACTATGAGTTTTTCCAATATAGTTTTTCCTGTATGTGGAATGTTTAACCTCCATTCTTAGCCTAACTTGTGTATTTCACCACGAAGTTAAATAAATAAATAGCTTCTTTATTTTAATTCATTTACTTACTCAAATATTTCTTGGTTTTCTATTATTTACAAAGCTTTCTACTGGGAAAAACTTATCAAACTCAAAGGAAGGCAAAAGATGCCATAGGAGTATATAAATAGACTTTCTATTTTTATCTTTCCATTTGTCAATCTGTTAAATGCTGTGATGTATTTTCCAAGATTCTAAGTCTTATCTGATAGCAATTTAACTTTGGATGTTCCTTGTTCTCTTTCATAAAATCTGATATTTTTGTATTTGTATAGCATTTGTTAGAATATAAGAATGGAAAGGTAGGGGATTGAAGAAAAATAAGAAAAAAGATATACTATGTACAAGCAAAAATTTCCTATGATACATCTGATCATTATGTCTATCAAAAGCATGTCAATAAAATTAGTTTTAAAGAATAAAAAGTTTCTATAATGTGTACTTATTAATGTATTTGAAGAATAAAGTGTTTTAATGTCTCAGGAGGCTAAGGATTATTTCCAGGAATCCAGAAATCCAGGGAAGTTTAATTCATTCGCAAGTAACTAAATCAATGAATGAATGAAAATAGGATAGTGATATGAGATGGCTTTCCCGATGTGAACTTCAACCATCCCACCTGTTTCTAAGGGGAGACAGTCCTCACTGTCATCCGTATCCTGTGTGTCTCAGGGAGTACTCCAAGAATGCAAAGCCCTGACAGCTCTGTACCTCCGTCCTTTTCCAGAGATACATTTATAGTGCACAGCCTTGACAGATTAGATAATGTCTCCTTCAGGAAAAAGAGGACGCTTGTGTCATGCTTTCAATATTAGCAGATTCTTCACATTTTGTATTCTTCAGTTAAGCAACCTGCTGAATATGGGGTTACCGTTCATCCTCTGGATCAGCCCTTTTGGACAACTGGAGCAACAAGAACTGATGTAAAATGATGCTTATACTACTGTCGGTAGTAAAGTCTTTACTTTTGACAAAGCGATCTCATGAATTTTCCCAGATCTATCTATGAGACAGTAACAGCTGGCAATTTATTGGGTCATAAAGAGAATAAAATCAAATCTTAGTCCCTGAAATTTTTCTTTGGTAGACAATTTAATTTTAACAATATTTTGCATTTGTACTACACATTCTGAACCTGAAACACGAATAGCACTGTTATTATTTTCTACAGCTTCTAAAGGTCACTCAAATTAGTCCTAATGAGATGTACCTGATTCTGCTAATATCCAAGCTTGTGTGGTGCAAACCTCTAAGAGATATTTGTTCATATTTGCAATTCCACTGTTTAACATAGGTATATTCTGTTAGAGCAAAAAGGCCTTTGGAGTAGCCATATGTCCCATAGAGATATATTATAAAGCTTTACCAAGATCCTTAATATCTCCCAAATATAGCATGCTGTTTTACTCCTTTGAGATTGTATAGATGTATTATTTCTATTGCCTTTCACTAATCTTTTAAAGTACATTTGAATAATGCATTTCTTTGACATAGTCTGATTTTACTTAATGAAAAAATCAAACTATTTCTTCCTCTTTAATTTGCTCAGCTGAGTGAGCCTGAAAGATCTATTTTATTATTGAGAAAGAAGAGTAATTACCAAATTTTACCAAAATACTTAGACACTTTTGAGAAACTATTTATACAGATCAGAATATTCCTATTCATTCATTGTGATTCACTGACAGCACTCACCTTGAAATGTTAGTGGCTAGGGCAGTTGACTTCTGTTTCCCACACAGGTCTGTAGGTGACTTGCCTAGCAGACCCAGGCACCATCTATCATGTTATGGAAGTAGTTGACACAGCCTCAGTCAACCTTGGAAATGCAGAAAAAGTTTAAATGGATTTGTAAATATGCCTCAGTTTATATTTACTGCATTCCACACTATTCCCAAAGATATTTTAAACAGACTTATATAAAAGTAAATTTATGAGATCCAGCTATGGTGGGACTCAGGCTTCACACGCCCTCTTGGTTAGCGCCCGAGGCCGTGGGTTAGGAAGAGAGGGTTAGGGTTAGGGTTAGGGTTACCTGTGACCCTCTGCCACTCAGGCTAAAAATCAAGCACCCTTCCCCCTCCCACCGACACCCTCCTATAGCTACTGGGGATAGATGTCTCAGCATCTCTTGGGAGGATGGCCATATGCAGTATAGCAAATATGGGGGATTTCCTTCTATCTTCTGTTTGAACGCAAATGTTGTTTTCACTGTTGTGTTTTGTTATGTTTCTTTTGCTCTATTCAGTACTCTCAATTGGTTTTATAATGTTCTATGTTTGGTCTGATTTTGCTATACCTAATTGACTGGACAACTATTGTGAAGTTAAGGAGATATATCATAATACCTATTACTACTATCCCAGTATCCTGCTGTGAAATCCTGTACCAATTTCATTGCATTGTCTCGATTGGCTTTGTTCTCTCTTGTGATTTTGCATTTTTACTACTTTCAAAATAAAAATTTTTTAAAAATAAATTTAATTTGTTATTATAATTTATTTTTAAATAGCACATTTTGGGCCAGGGATTTAGCTCAGGGGCATAAGCACCTACTTGGCAGACACAGGTTGTGGGTTCAATCCCCAGTACAAGAGAAAAATGACAGTTAAATAGAACTTTTTAAAGCAGGAAACAAGGATAAAAATTTGACATTAGGAAAAGAAAAAATTAGGTTTCAAAGAACGTAGTATTTGGTGTGTTTCACTTTCATTGTCTTTTTTGCGGTCAGTTTCCAGGTTCTTCCACTGTAAAATGAAATGATATCCTGGAGGAGTGTGTCATTACATATTCTTAGAAAACATGGTCATTTGATGTTTCAATAGAAATGCAAAATGGGCATTAAATGAATATGATATCTTCTGCCACTTTCAAGTAAAAAAATTGAAGCAACTTGTCATATTTTTCAAGTTATTAAGTAGAAAAATAACTCACTTGATCACTCTTCATCTTCTGTATTCAAGAAATTTACATGTTTTCTGTCTCCTGATTTAAAGATGAGCTATCGTGTGTTAAGAGGCAGTAACAAATGGGTTAATTTATGAAACTGTGCATATAAAAGTAAATTATTTGACATTACCATACTATTGAAATTTTGTTAAAGTAATAATGAGTTTAAAATAGTTGTAAATAAGTTACGAGGACACTAAGTTGGTAAGTGCTGTTTTCTTGTTTTGTTTTTATTACTACGTGCAAATTACAGTTTAATGGGGTCTAGTCTGATATTTCCACACATGCATACAATAGTTGAAAGGAAAGTATTTTCTGTCTGAAAAAAAAGACTTTGTCACAACTTAATGATAAATCTCATACTCAAGAGCTAAATTTTGTTTGATGTTATGGCTTGTGTCTAGATGTCCCCCCAAAGTCTCACGTCATAGGTGGTGCTTTTCTGAGGTGGCTGGATCTAGGGTGTGTGATCCTGGCTTCAAGATTATGCCATTACTAAATTAGTCCACTGTCATGGTTTATGCCAGGGGCCCTCAAGACTCATGAAATTATGGATGGGACCAAATCCAGCATTTGTGATTGGTTCATTGTCTAACGCCTGGCTTGGTGGTGTGAGTGCTGCACCTGCTGAGGGGTGGAGCCAAGATATGAAGTAAAGTTGGGAAGGAGGTGTGTCGCCCTCCTTACTGTTTGCAGTGGCCAAGAATGGCTGCCCCAATAGACCGTGCTGCCTTGGAGCCTACTGTGTATGGACTGAAACCTTCAAGAACTGTAACAAATAAACCTTTCCTTCCCTAATTTTGAGTGTCAGGTATTTTGTCTCAACAATGAGTAAAAATTAACTAAGACATCCACTGATTTGTTTGGTAAAGTTCTGTATTCAAGGATGCTCTTCCTTGGGTATGAGCCCTACCTACTCTAAGGGTACACTAGATGAGGTATAAGGGACATAAAAAGGGCCCTTACTTGGTGAATGTAGCTTGCTGCATGGCAACTTCTGCATGTCTTGCTTTGCCATGGACTGTTTAACCTCTACGATGGCCTCTGCTAGGCCACCCTGCTTTGGAGCCAGCCAGCTAAGGACTGAAACCTCTACAAACTAAAAGCCAAATAAACCTCTCTTTCTTTTACTTTGGGCTTTTCAGTATTTTGTCTCAGTAAGAGAAAAGTAACTAAATGCTTGGTATGTTTCAAGGTGCTTATTACTGTACTTTAGATAACTGTGCCAGGGCAAAGATAAGAATGTATTATTTAAGCCAGGCATGGTATCTCACTCCTATAATCCCAGCACTTGGGAGGCTGAGCAGGAGGATCATTGCAAGTTCAAAACCAGCCTGGGCTATAAAGTGAGCACAAGGCCAGCCTGAACCACGTGGTGAGATACTATCTCAGAGACAAAAAAAAAAAAAAAAAAAAAAAGAATATATTATTATGCATAATTATTACAATTTATTGCATATGAAAGGTAAAAGAGAATCAATGGTACAGAAACAATTCATCTTTTCCATAATCATAAAGGAAGATAATCATATATTTGTATAGCATATTTCTTTAAGTATCTGTCATTATTTAATCATTTCTAATGAAAACATCTCAAAATTCATTGTAGCTCATTAGAAGATAATATATACAATTGAATACTGTATATATTGATATAAGATTTAGATTATGGCAATCAAATATTTATTCCCTGTAAACTGATCATTGCTTTTAGCCTGTTGCCCTCTGTCAACTTTTCCAGAAATAAAATTTCCAGAATCTAATGTGCTGTAACAGAACAGCTAGAAAGTCCAAGATTTTCAGAGTATCTAATTTAGATCAGTGCTCCTGGTGGATGACATAATTCTATTGATTTCTATTTCCTTTGAGAGTTTTTGTGTTTATTTTTTTCTTTAGATCTAGTTAGATATTTCTAGAAAGCCAGGATTGTTATGTATATTTTGAGGCAAACAGGCATTTTGTTTTACATTTTACTGGAAATGGACATGGCTTTCTCTCTGTTTTCCTTTAAGTCTGTCACATTGATTCAATCTAGTCAGTAACTGAGCTGACTTTGTATTTGTGGTTACTATGGTTGCCCTCTGGCATATCATCTCTTAGATTTCTGCAATGTGAGCTCTTTCCCTTATCTTTGGATCTTTCTCTTGTACTGTACCACAAAGGAAGTCTTTTTTCCATGTTTTTTTTTAAAAAATGTTATTTTTATTTATTTTTAATTATTGTCTATGAATTGAAGACGTTGAGTTCTGTGTATTATTTCCGTATATGAATACTGCATGTACTGAGCAAAGGGAGCCTCCCTTATCTCTCTGTGTCCCTTTTCCAACTGCTAGTAATTACTACTCTATGACTCTATGTTTGACTATTTTTTTAACTTCTGATTATGAAAAAGCTCATATAATTGTCTATCTATATTTGGCTTATTTCATTTTATGTAATGTCCCAGTTCCACCCACTTTCATGCAAATCAGAGCAATTCTTTCTTTATGACTCGAATAATACCCCATTGTGTATCTATACATTTTCTTTATCCACGCATCCATTATATAGTCATCTAGGTTTCTTCCATAGTTACTGTGAGTAATTCCACAATAGACATATATAGGTATCTGCTTGGTATGCTGATTAAAAAAAAAAAAACCCTTTCCTTTGCTTATATAAGTGGGAAGTTGTATCATTTCATAGCTCTATTTTTAGTGTTTTGAACAACATTTTTATTGATAATGAAAGCACCTTTGCACATTATCTACTAATGCTCTAAAGTTCCTTTTTCTCTACATCTTCACCAACATTGCTATTTTGTTCTATTATTTCTATCTTTTTTTTTCTGTTTTCCTTTTTAAAATAAAATATAATACATTAGCTGAAAAAAGAAAGAATTAGTTGGCAGTAGACATGTGAGTTCATACCTGAAATCTGTTTCACTGACTACGTGTCTTTTTTTTTTTTTTTTTTTTTGGTCCATGGATTGAACTCATGACCTTGTGCTTGCTAAGCAGGCGCTTGTGCCACTGAGCAGAACTTACAGCTTATGTGTCTACTTTTAATGTCAATGCCATTCTGTTTGGGTTTCTATGGATCTATATTATGTCTTGAATTCAAGTAACATGATGTTGCTAACTTTGCCCTTAATAGAGGTTGTTTTAGCTATCTGTGACATTTTGTGCTTCCATATGAATTTTATAATTGTTTTTACTAATTCTGTTAAAAATATGATTATATTTTGATGGCAATTGCATTAAATATGTAAATAATTTTTGGTATATGGACCCTTCAAAGCATTGATTCTTCCAATCAGTGAACATAATAAAATCTTTCCATCTTTTGCATCTTCAATTTATTTCATCAGTATTTGTTTTTTTCTTTACTTTTCATTTTAAAGGTCTTTTATTTCCTCCAATTTGTTTCTCAGTATTTAATTAGTATACTTATGAGTGACATTATTTTCAAAATTTCTTTCTCAGACATTTTATTATTAATTGGTCTTAGTCACTTTCTTATCATTGGGAAAAAACAACTGACCCACACAACTTAAAGCAGGTTTATTTTGGCTCACAGTTACAGGCCATCATTGGCTGCCTCCAGGGAGGAGGGCAGGGTGAGGGAAACTCTACTTACAGTGTCATGGCGAGCAAACAGAGACCCAGCAGACAAGCCAGTGAAGGAGATGCACCCTTCCGTGTCACACTCCCTTTGCCTCACCTCTTCCAACTAGACTTGCACTCCTATTAGCACATCAACTATAGAGGCCCATGATTCAGTCACCTCCAAAAGCTCTGCCTTGAGCACATGGCATCTTTGTTGGAATATTCAATCTAAACATTCATTCTACTCCTGGGCCCCCAAAAGACTCATGTACATCTCTTTACATAAAGTAAATTTGAATATCTAAGATGCTACAAAACCTTAACAATTACAACACTGCAGAAAAGTTCAAGTCCAAAGGCTCCTCTCAGACTCAAGGCAAAGTCTTATTCTAATCCTCTGTAAATATAAATAAATTTAAGCCCTTCCAGCATACATGGTATAGGGTAAACATGCCCTTTCCAAAAGGGCAAAGTAGAAAGACATGATACCACAGGAGAAGCAAAATCCAGCAGAGCAAACTTTAAATCCTATATTCGTGGCCAGCACCTCAGGCAAGTTGGGGTAGCAAGATTCAGTGTTAAAGAACACGAATGGTCCCGTGCCTATGGCACTGTCAATTGCAAACCATGTTGCTTTTCTCTTGGTCTTGCTTGTCTCACTGTCTGCAGCTTTCTTTAGATGTTTCAGCTTCCTGGTGTCTCCAACTTCCTGGGTCTCCACTACAATTTTGTACACTCAGGATTCCCAGGACTTCTGAAATATAGGTGGAAGCCTGCCTGATCCCACAGTTTTCCATGCCTGTAAAATAAGGACCTTGTTTATGACACCAAGATGTACTGCAGCTCAAATATTATCTGAAAGCTCTTATATTATGACTTTTGAGGCTCATGAGTACCTGAACTATGGAGAATTGTAAACTGAATCCCAGGGCAAGTCTATGGGGGGACCTTTCTTTAGTAGAGTGTTATGTGACTATTTTCTCAAAACAAAGTCCTTACTTTTGTCCCCTGGAGCCTAGGAAATGTGGGAGATTGTTAAATATTCTTCCCACTCTTTCTGTCTCTCTGTTTTTTTCATACCAGGGATCAAACTCATGGCCTCACACTTGCCAGGCAGGCGCTTTTGCCACTGAGCTAAATACCTGACCCCTATTCTTTTGATGTAAAAATTTTGGCTTCTTTTTAATACTAATCTTTTTAGTAATCAACTCTTCTGGGCTAAAATTTTATATGCCCTAATATACAGGTGATTTCTTTGTGGTTTTTAAAATCACTTAGCTGTACTATTTGTTTTGATTAAATGCTCCTAACAATGCTCTTGACAGAGCTACCTTGAAGTTTCCTTTACCAAATCAATTATCCCTCCACCCTAATTTTGGTATTTCCAAAGCCAGAGAGCTCAAGGAAAATGTAGACAAATTTTCTGCCAGAGGATAACACACATGGCCAGGAGTCTAACTGCTAATGGAGTATTTGTTTCCAGCTGAAACTACCCAACCTGGTTTTTACCTTCTGCATGTTTATCAACATTCTGGCTGTCTGAAATATGACCAAAATCTCCCATAGAGCTTGGCTTGTAGCATTCCAGGGGTTCTCTAGTCAGCATCTGCAAATCTTTCCAAACTCCCCACCACGAACCAGTTCCAAAAGTTCCTAAACCACATAATCAGACAGTCATAGCAATGACTACACTTCTGTGATACCAAAATCTGTCTCAGCTACTTTGTCATCACTAGGCCAAAATACCTGACATACACAGAATTAAAAAAAGAAATCAAAAAACAAAAAAACCAAAACATTTATTTTAGCTCATGTTTCCAGTCTGTGCTTGGCTCACTTCAAAGCAGAAAGTCATGGTAAAGAGATATAGCCAAGGAGAAGGTACTCACATCACGGTGAATGGAAAGCACAGAACTAAGGAATGAGGTGGGGATGGGGATATACTCTTCAAGATCCAGTCTCCAGTAATCTACATCTTCTGACCACATCCTAATCCCTAACAGTGAGTCAGCTATATAAGCCTCAGTATTTGATCACTGTCTAATACCTCTACCTATAAGCAAAGCAACCACTTGGGGAATCATAAATTTAAACCATAAATTTGATGTATAAAATGCTACTAATTCTGTATATTGGTTTTTATATCCTGCTACACACTGAGAGTCTCCAGGATTTCCTATATGCACAATTATATCATCTGAAAACAAAGGTAGTCTGATTTTCTTCATTTCTGTTTGTCTGATTTTTTCTTTCTCTTGCGTAACTGCTTTCAATGGGATGATTAGTACTATCATTTAGTTATCCTAATCCTTATTTTGGTTAAATCATCTTGCATTGTTGATTTTAGTTTGATTTTTTAAAATTTTACTCAAAAGTAGTGTAGTGTTACAGAAACACTTGACTTGTTCAACTATTTTATGAACTATATTATGAACATTGATTTCTATTTCTTTTGCTTGTTTAGTTGTTTTACTATTTACTTATTACCAATTAAAACCCAAATTAATCTTTAGGGGACTTATTCATGTTCATAGATTCATTAGTTATTCTATACAGTTGACCTTGTAGAAGAAACCTTATTTCTCTAGTTTTGGAACCCTCACAAGTCTGTAATCAACTGAATAGTTATATATGACCACACCCTTCTAAAGATTCAACTGGAAAAATTCCTCTTCTAAGTTAACACAAGATTAGCTATCAAGATTCAGTTCTTAGAGTGCTGATGGATGTAAGGGCCTCAATTTCTTTTGAAAATTATCTTGAATCTTCTTTTTAACATTGGAAAACTTCAGAATAGCAAAATCAGAGAAAGAGAGAAACAGAGACACAGAAACAGACAGAGACACAGAGACACAGAGACATAGAGACAGAGACAGACAGAGAAATATAGAGACAGACAGAGACAATTAGAAACAGAGAATGACAACTTGAGGGGGAGAATATTAGTACTAGTAAGATGGAAGTCATTTCTTTCTGCAATTTAGTCATATATCATAGGAAATATTGTATTATGCAATTCTATTCCTTAGAAACAAGTGATTAGTTCAAGTCACATTCAAGAACAAAGGGAGGAATGCATTGGGGCTCTAATACCAGGAGAAAGTGATATTGAACTTGTCTACCATTTACCCATCATTTAGTATACAAGAGTTATGGGGCTGGGGATTTAGCTCAGCGGCATAAGCACCTGCATTGCAAGCAGGTAGTCGTGAGTTCAATCCCCGGTACTGATAAAAATGAAAAAGACAAAAAAAAACAAAAACAAAAAAAAAAAAAAACAAGAGTTATTAATTTCTTGTATATTATCAAATTATCACTTATCTGAAATTTTTTTCTTATTTTTATTCTCACTCTCCTCTAGTAGGTGAAAATTTTCATATTCCTTACTTAAATTTATTTTAAATTTTAGTTCTACAGTGAATCAAAATATCCTTACCAAATTTTAAAACTTTCTACATGTTGATATAATTTTTTAAACCTCAAACTAATTTTTTGTGTTATGTACTTGTCACATTATTAATAATTTTAGTTATGTTGTATTGGAAATACTTGCATTTCTGTACTAATAATATAATGAAGTATGTCTTCAACAACAATGTAAATCAGCATAAAATGTCAATAAAATGTCAGAAAAGGCTTTGGAACAACAAACATAAAGGTGCCATTTCAAATCCATACAGTTTTTACAGTAGGAATTTCATTCTGGAAATAAAAAAAAAAAATTTAGTACTATTTCCCTCAATCATGTTCTTTTAACTATACTATTATATAAAATATATGAACTACTTGTATATCAAGACCACACAAATTTTATTTTGTCTTGTGTATACCTGAATTACAATTTAATATATTTAGCTTTTGATAACACTTACCAGTATAAAACTCAACTTAAAAATATGCTTTAATTTTTACTGGAACAACCAATAAATCAAATATTGTTATTAGAGTTAGTGAATAATTTTAAATACTTAAAAATGAAGAATTGCTTGCTTTAGCCAATGCCTCTGTTTATTTCTTAGCTAAGCAATTTGAATGAATGGACGCTTTGGGACTTTAGAATGTCAACAAACTTTAGAATGTCTTCTTTGCTGAAAGGAATAAAAGAGATGAAGTATTGTCATGAGAAAGGAATAAAATAATTTTAGAGAGAAGCTCAGATTCAGTTGCACAGATAATTTAAGAGAGTGAACTACTCCTAAGTGCAAAAAGATACAATAAAAACATAGAATACTTTGATAAATATGACACTTAACTTTGAAAAGACTTGAAGTCGGCTTGTGGAAGTGGTCATCAAACAGAGCAGCTTGTGAGTGGCTCTAAACTGGTGGAAGAGACTTTACCTACCTGTAATAGGAAGTTGTTACACTGCCTGTGAATGTGTTGATTCATGGTCCTCTGCCAGAACATTACCATTTAATCAAGCTTTTATAGCCTCAAATACTAGGATATAATTTCTGCTTTTCATGCATAGTCCTATGAGGTTTATATTTATTATGAATACTTGTCTATAAAGTTTTGGGAAAATAATTGAATATATAATATTTCCCTGCATTTAACTTCTAAATTACTACTTACAATCCTTTTGCAATTGTGTGGTCCAAATTCATATCATTCTCCAACAACTGAAAGATTTTGAAATTGCAGTACTGGCCCAGAAGAAAACACAGAAGAGATCAGGAATTGCACAACTGCAGTTTCTGAATAAATGGCATCTGACATAAAGCAATATCTTTGTGACTTTATAAAAGAATTTGAAACAGAAATATTAATGCAAAGAAAGGAAGATATGAGAAAAATAATAAAAGAAATCCTAAGCACCTCTCAAGAAGACACAGATGGGATTAGAGTGCCAAATTTGATGTTGTAGGAAGATGGCAGATCTTACTTTTATGTTTGTTGTTCCAAAGCCTTTTCTGACATTTTATTGACATTTTATGCTGATTTACATTGTTGTTGAAGACATACTTCATTATATTATTAGTACAGAAATGCAAGTAGTTCCAATAGCATCAAGTCTGAGAGTATAGGCAAAGTAAAAAGCCTCTCTGAGACAAACAGCCAGGTTCTGGAATATAGCATTCTGGAGAAGGAAAAGCAGGAAAGACGTAGATCCCCTTGACCATGGAAGAAACTAAAGTGAGAATTGAAGCCCACAGAAAGAATTTTAAAAAAGAAAAACTTGAACAGAAGAAGGCGGTAGCTGGTGGTGCTCTCACCAGAGCTGGTCCCACTGAGCCAGAAGCACTGTTGGAACCCAGAGATGCACAGGAACAATGAAGCTGCTGGCTGGTAAGCCTGAAGGCCTTGGTGGGGAGATGTGAGGGCAGAAGGGAGCAGTGAACCAGAGAACTGCACTGGCTGGCATCCCCGAACTTGAGTGCCTGTGACTCGGTGAAATGCCTGGGTTTCCACTGCTTCAACTTGCTGGAGCCTCAGTTGCACTGGGGGGTGGGTGCACTGAGGTCAGGGATTAGCGAGACCAACAGAGAGCAGAGCCGGTAGGAGACCTGCATTGACCTGTGGTGAATGTTGGGAATAAAAGGGGACAACATCTTGGAACCAGGCAGGACTGGCAGAAACAATGTATAGCAGAGACTTCAGTCAGCTGTTCCCTTCCCAGATAGTATTGGTGAGATGTGCTTGGCTGGAGTCATGCTCCTGGCTGGGAACCAGTAGGTTGTCCCAAACCAACTCCCTAGCACTTTGCATACCAATGCAGTGAAGGCCTCAGTGGGCTGGCTGTCCTGGAGGGGAGGGACCAGCATATGCCTTCCCTATTTGCACCTCAATAGTACACTGTAGGCAGGGTCACCTAGTCAGCATGCTTCAGAAGAACCAGAATCAACCAAAAAAAAAAAAAATGGGATTGCAGCCTTCTTTATACACCTGTATGGAAGAAACAAAAAATATGAGAAGAGGAAGCAATGAGAAAAATCCTTCAGCCCCCAGGCCCCAATCCTGAGAACATTGATCCAAGAAAGGTAAACACAAAAGAGATTAAGGACAGCAAATATGCAATATCAGACACGGCATCAGTGGACATAAAGAAATATCTTCGGGACCTCATAGATGAGTTCAACAGTGAAATATTTAACCAAGTAAAGCAAAATATAAATAGATTAATAAAAGAAATGCTAAACACCTCTCAAGAAGACACAGATGGAAGAATAAAGAAACACAAAAAAATGAGGAAACCATTTGATTAAGAAAACAAAGAAAATATGGAATATATAAAGCAGATTCAAAGAGATTACAAGGAAATTAAAAACTCCATTGGAAGTTGGCAAAACTGCTTGAAAGAAACTAAGGATAGATTATCCAAACTGGAGGATAGGTTTGCAATGTGAGGTTATGAAAGGAAAAACTTTTTAAAAATAACAAGGAAACAAGCAGTAACAATGCAAAGGCTAGAAGATGACAAGAGGATCCATAACTTGAGAATAAAGAATGTGAATGAAGAAGCTAGGGTACAAACAAAGGAACTACAAAGACTATTCACAGAAATAATTAAGGAAAACTTCCCAAACATAGGAAAAGGAAATGATATTCTGATATATGAGCATACAGAACTCCAGCCACCTACAACCAAAACAAAGCTACACCCAGGCATATAATAATCAAGATTCCAGAAATTCAATATATGAACAGAATATTAAAAGCTGTTAGAGATAAGAAACAGATCACCTATAAAGGAAGGGCCATCAGAATTACAGCAGACTTCTCAACACAAACCATCAAGTCAAGAAGAGCCTGGAGTGAAATATTCCAAGCCCTGAAAGAAAATAATCTCCAGCCCAGATTTATATATCCTGAAAAACTGTCTCTAGAAATTAATGGAGAAACAAAATGCTTCCAAGACAAAGAGGAACTGGGGAAATTCACGACCACCAATCCAACTCTACAGAGAATACTGCAGGGCATTCTAGACAGAGAGAAAAGTACAATGATCCCAGGAACAGTGGCAGAGAGGCCTCAATGAATGGAGCAGAAAACAGAATGAAGACAAGCAGACAACTAATGGCAAAAAAAAAAAAAAAAAAAAAAAAAAAAGCATAACAGAAATGAGGCAGAGAAGGTTGATTATAACCTTTAATATAGATTGCCTTGATATACTAAATTTAAAAAAAGAAAGAATCACAGGTAGAGTAGATCAGGCGGTAGCATCTACTGAGATGCTCTTTATAAGAAATATAATTAACCTGAAAAAGTTTTTATGGACTGAAAATCAAATACAAGAAAACAATGCTCTGTGTAACAGGGAACCAGAGAGTAATAGGGGCAACTGGACCAGTATTTGTGGATAGGTTGGAAAGACAGGCTTTAATAGGTAAAGGAGTATAATTAGAGATCCAATCCAGGAGGGAGAAGGTTTGGGACCACTTAGGTAAACAGCAGGTTGCACCCCCATCCTCAATTTAAAACTGAGGGTATAAGTGAGACCCAAAAATGCACAGTGCACCCTGGGGGAGTGAAAGGGGAGGAATGGTCTTTAAAAAGATGGCAGAAGATATTGTTAATAATGTATCAAGAATTAAAACCCATATTACTCGCACCACTCTGCCTAGATTTTACTGTCCCAGTTTATCTACTTGCATTATATTTGAGAGCACAGATAGCTATCCCCAAAACACCAGGATATAGAATAGTAATCATATTTAATTTCCTATTAATATAATTTAGAGCCCTGTATTACTTATACTGTTTTATCATGACTGATCTTAGTTAAATCTGGTTTGTTTAATTACTGTTTCGTATTGACAGATTTTATTGAAAACTGATATGATTAATAGTATCAAGTCTGAGAGTATAGGCAATTACACTGAAGATGACAAGATCACTAGGATATCCATTCTGGTTTGATTGCTACCTGTTTTTGAAGTTTTATGCTATATACAAAGTTGTGTTTTTACTGATATATTCAATTATACTATGTCTGATTTTATAGCCAAATATATTGAAGATAACAAGAAACAACATAGTAACCATGGTAGAACCCCTTGTACAGTGGTCTCATATGTGTTATTCATTTCATGTGTTTATAAAAATGTTTTCTTTTGTTTTGCTTTGTTTTGTTCCTCCCTCTAATATAGAAAGGATAGAAATATATGTTAAGATTCATGCATGCGTAGAACTTATAATCAGTATATGAGAACTGATCTTATGACACATGATGAAATGAACAAATACTTTGAAGAAAAAGACACACTAAAGTACCCAGTGCTGATCCTGGAGGGTCATGATGTGACACCCAGCAATAGTATTATTCTTTGTTCATAGTGATTTCAGCCTGTTTGGGTTTGTTCAATCTCAGCATAAATGAAGATATGGATAACTGCATGTATGTTTAAGTTTCTAGGATTGATAAACATATTACTAAGTTTTTGTTGGATAGTTGAGCAGAACTGGTTGAAGTTTCGCTGTTTGAATGCCCACTTTACATGCTCCACTTTTGTATCTTAAATAACTATTTGTAAGACGACATTATGTAAACATCAACTAGTGATTTCTTACTGCTTATGCTTTCTTTGAAAGTATGTATTAATTCTACTCATTTTCTGTTTTGTTTAGTCTTTCTTTAAATAAAATTTTAAAAAAAGAAGATGGAACAATAGAGGTGCACAAAAGGGGAGGGAAACCTTCAGTGAAGAATAGAAAAAAATTTAGAGCACATAAAACAGGTTCAAAGAGATTACTAGGAAATTAAAAACTCCATTGAAAGCTGGCAAAACTTCTTGAAAGAAACTAAAAAAAAGACTATCAAACCTTGAAGACAGGTTTGCAACATGTGATCACAAAAGGAAAGATCTCTTAAAAATAACAAGGAACCAGGAAGTAACAATACAAAGTCTAGAAGGTGACAAGAGGATCTACAACTTAAGAATAAAAAATTTCAATGAAGGAGCAGGGTAAGTGAATACAAAGGATGTTTACAGATATAATTAAAGAAAACTTCCCAAGCATATGAAAATGAAATTTTACCCAGATATATGAGGCATACAGAGTTCCTGTCAGCTATAACCAAAATAGATCTACATCGAGACATATAATAATCAAGATTCCAGAAATTCAACACAAGAAAAGAATTTTAAAAGTTGTCATAGAAAAGAAACAGATCACCTATAAAGGAAAATCCATCATAATCACAATAGACTTCTAGAGACAAACCATCAAATCAAGAAGAGCTTGGAATAAAGTATTCCCTCCAAGCACTAAAAGAAAATAACTTCCAATGCAGATTGATGTATCCTAAAAAACTTTCCCAAAATTAATGGAGAAACAAGATACTTCCACGAGACAAAGAAGAACTGGGGAAGTTCATGATCACCAAGTCAACTGTACAAAAATACTGAAGACATTCTAGAGAGAGTGAAAAAAGACCATGGTTTCAGGAACAGTGGCAGAGGCGATTCACTGAACAGGACAGACATTGGAATGAAGGGGAAAAGTAGACAACCAATGACAGAAAAATAGCATGGCAGAGAAGGTTGGCCATAATCACTAACATGGATTTTCTCGATACATTAATAAAAAGAAACACAGGCAGAGTGGATCAGGAGATAGGATCCATTAAGATGCTCTATAAAAAGTTATTATTAACTTGAGAGAGGGTTTATGGACTGAAAGTCAAAGATGAGAAAATAATGCTGTAGATGACAGGGAACCAGAAAAAAGTGAGGGTAGATTGCCCTTCAGTTGCAGATTGGTTGGGAAGACAGAACATTTTTATGCAATGGAGAACTACTCAGTTATAAGAAAGGAAAACCTTGAGGCTCTTAAGGTGAATGGATACCTGAGATGAGGTAAATGGATACAACCTGAGATGAAGGTCAGGGATTAAAAGGTTCAGAGACACCTAGGTAAATAGCAGGTTGCCTCCCTAATCTAAAAACTAAAGGAGCTAGTGGGATAAAAATGCACAATGTATTCTGTGAAAGTGAAAAGGGAGGAATGGTCTAAAAAGGGAAGGCAGAGGACATTGCTAATCTTGTATTGTGATTTGATACCCACATTTTTGCATCACTCTGTTTAGTTTGGTTATACTATGTTCCTGTTTGTGTACTTGCACTATATTTAATGGCATAGACAGCTATTTCAAAGATAGCAGGATATACTACGGTAACCATTTTTGATTTCCTGTTAACTTAATTTGAAGCCCTGAATTGCTTTCACTGTCTTGTATTGACTGATTTTATTTGAATTTGTTTTGTTTGATAACTGTCTTGTCTTGACTGATTGTATTCAAATCTGTTATGTTTGATAATATCAAGTCTGAGGGTAGAAGCAACTAATCTGAAAACAATAAGAGGGTTCACTATGATACCCATTGTGGTTTGACTATTACCTTCTTTTGAAGTCCTATAAAGTCTCCCATGTTTTGTTTTTACTGACTTTTTTTGTATTGTTATGTTCAATTTTATTATGCCTGATGATATGTGCAATTCTATTGAAGATAACAAGAAACATTATGGTAACCACTGTTGATCACCTGGTATTTTGGTTTTAAGTCATGTACTATGTTCATCTTTTGGTTTTGACTGACTCTATTTTGTTTTCTCTCATTTGGTTTTATTCTCTCCACAATAAAAATGTAAAAAAAAACATATATTTTGGTTCTTATTTACACTTTCAGTTTCTCATACTAGAAAGACATTTGGGTTGTTTCTAAGATTTAGCTGTTATAAACTGTGTTGTTATAAAGATGGATGTGCATGTAATGCTGTGGTACGATGTTTTTAATTCTTTTGTGAAAGATACCAAGTAAAGTAATAGATGGGTAAAATTTAGAAGCTATTAGAACTGAGAGGTCACCTTAGAAGTATTTCATTTCTTTCAAAAATTTTCATATATGAAGCGTGTTCTTTTCATGAGTGGTTTTCATGAGAGGTTGTCTGTTTCCATTTTGTTTGTATTGTACGTCTTGTTCTTGTACACTTTGTAACACTTGGTTTTCCTATTGTCTTCTCCCTGGTTTGTCTCTGACAATATACAACATGAGTCCCTTTGTGCTCACTGCTTGAAAGATAGCAAATGTTCACATAGCTTCTTTTTCTACATCTTTTTCTAAGATTTTATTATTCCAACTGTCTTGGTTACTTTTCTCTCATTGCTGGGACAAAATATCTGACACCCAAAATGAAGGAAATAAAGGTTTATTTAGCTCACTATTGTGAACTTGGGGAAGTTTCAGTCCATAATCAGCTGGCTCCAAGGCAAGATGGCATGTCACTAGGATAATGCTTCATGTCGGCAGCCGGCAAAGGTAGCCAGAGCAAAAGCAGGGAGAACAAATTTCTTTTTCTCATAAGCAACTACCCACTGGGTAGGTGTAGCACTCACACCACCTCTGTGCCCTCCTCTTGCACAGGCTAAGGGTATTTTCTTTTCTTTTTTTAAATCAGTACCAGGGATCGAACTCATGACCATACGTTTGCAAGGCAGGCACTTATGCCACTGAGCTAAATCCCCAGCCCTAAAGATATTTTCAAAGCGAAAGATCAGTAGATGAAAGAAGTAGAATATATGAAACAGATTCAAACAGATATCCAGGAAGTTAAAAATCCCACTGAAAGGTGGCAAAGGTGCTTGAATAAAACTGAAGACAGACTTTAGGACTTTGAAAACATGATCATAGTGACTGATTGCAAAAGGAAAGATCAATTAAAATAACAAAGGATCACTAACAAAATTCAACAGCTGCAAGAAGATCAAAGTAAAAACAGTACAAGACTGATAAATGTCAGTGAAAAAGCAAGAACCGACACAAATGACATAAAAATACTATTTTTAGAAGTAATAGAAAAATTCCCAAATCAGGGAACAGAAACTGATGTGCAGGCAAGCAAGACATATAGAAATGCCATTACCTATAACCAAAATAAATCTACACCCAAATATAAAATAATCAAGATCCAGACATTTAGCATAAAAACATAACATTAAAAGCTATTAGAAAAAATAAACAGATCACCTATAAAGGAAAGCCAATCAAAATCATGATAGATCCTCAAGTCAAGAAGAGCTTGGAGTGAAGTATTTCAAGTCCTGAAAGAAAACAACAGCTTCCAACTCAATTTGATGTACCCTAAAAAACTATCTCAAAATTAATGGAGTAATAAGATACTTCCATAACAAAGAACAACTGAGAAAGTTTGTAGCACCAAACCAACTCTACAAAGAGTACTGAAAGATATTCCAGACAGTGATAAAAGTGAGCACAATTCCAAGAACAACAACAGAAAGAGACTACCATTCAGGGAGAGCTATTAAACAGAGGAACAAATAGCAGGGAAATAACACTAAACAGGGAGCCATTATCAGGAAAATAACATGACAAAGATAAATCAATACAGACCAGTCATAACTTTTGATGTATATGGCCTCAGTTCACCAATCAAAAGAAACAGATTGGTAGAATGGATCAAGAGACAAACTTATGCTATATACAAAAACCACATCTAACTGACAAAGAAATGAATGTCAAAGGATGAAAAAAATCTATAAAACAGGAACATTGAATGTCAAAGGATGGAAAAGTTCTTCTGTGCAACAGAAATTCAGAAAAAACAAGGAGTAGCCATTCTGTTGCAGAAAATGTGAGCTTCAAACCAAAATTGAAAAAAAGATATAAAGTCACAGCATACTTATTAGGTGAAAACTTCAAGAGTAACATATAATAATCATAAATATGTGCACACCAAATATGGAGCACCCAAGTGTATAAAATAAATAATAATCATAAAAAACAAATAAGCAATAACACTACTGTAACAGGGAAACTTAATACCCCATTGTCACAAAGAGATAGATTAGCTAGACAAAAAATAGCAAAGAAATAGTAAAACTGAATAACACCCTTGAAAAAAATGAACTAAGCAGATGTTTACGAAGTCTACCCAGCAAAATCAAAATACATATCCTTCTCAGCTGTACATGGGACATCCCCTAAAATAGATCATATAGTAGCCCACAGAACATGCTTAAGTAAATGCAAAGGATTTAAAATTATCCTGTGACTATTAGCTGACAATAGTGCACTGAAATTTGAAATTACTGGCAAACGAAAATGCAAAAATGCTATATACACCTGGAAATTAAGTAGCATCCTTCTGACCAACCAGTGAATCACAGATGAATTTAAAGAAATTAAACAATATATACAATTAAAGAAAAATGCAGATACAACATATTAGAATCTGTGGAAAGCAATCCTAGAGAAAAATTTATAGCAGTGAATTCTCACATCAAGAAAACAGAATGAGAATGAAAAAACAACCCAGTGTTGCACCTAAAGTTTCTAGAAAAAGAAGAGAAAGCCAAGCCTCAGGCCCATATAAGCCAGGAAATTATAGAGCAGAGCAGAAATGAATGAAGTTGAGACTAACAAAAATTACAAAGAATTAATGAATCAGAGAATTGGTTTTTTAAAAGAATATGTAAGATTGATGAAACCTTAGCCAGTCATATCAAAAGAAAAAGATTCAGATTCATGCATTGAGGAATGAAAAAGGTGGAATCACTTTGTATCCTGTGGAAATGTAGAAGCTCATCAATATCTATTTCAAAAACCTTTACTTTCATAGGATGGAAAACAGAAGAGATGGACAAATTTCTGTATGAATTACTGCAGATGAATGAAGAAGATAAAAAATTCTCAAAAACTCAGTATCAGTTAACGAGATTAAAAATATAACTAAAATCTTACCAACAAAAATAAGGAAAATCCTGATGGATTACCATGCAATACTCATGCAAGCTTTCTAAAGAACATGGGCTTTACTAGAATCTTGAACATATGACCACATTTTCATTATAAAGGGTTATTTTCAGGACAAGTTAGTAAGAACCTGAAGAGAGACAGGATATATGATTGGACTAGTGGGCAGGTTATGGGCTCATCCTTAAACCTTCTCCATTAGAGACAACTGCATGGTTTCTAACTGTACACAATAACAATGCTGTCTCTATCAAGGAAAGTAATTTTTACAGTTTTAATTGTGTTACTGTGGATAGTTTTAATTAAAGAATTTGCAAAATAACAACTATGATCATTTTGAACTATAAATTTTAATCTTTATTTTTCTGTAATTGTTTATTTCACTCATTTATTAAACAAAATAGAGGAAAGATTCTGAACTACCTGATTGGTTTAACATCTCAAGCAACTGAAACACATACTATTTCAAGTTGATATTTTACATTAATATTTCTTCAACCTTAAAATTGTGTTCACCATTGGTAATTCATTATGTCTGCCTACATGAATTTTAAAATCAGAATCCAGTGTTTGTCCAGTAGTATGTAGGTAATATATTCTGTATTTGAAGCAAACAGAATAAGCCTTATTTGTAAGGAGCCTAAAGATCATAAAGATTCTAAGGAACACAGTTTAATTTTTCATAAAGTTTACATCCCCTCCCAACACTGTTTTGGTGTTTCAGTGTTTGCATCTGGCTACTTTATCCTAATCTACTTTACTGACCTGTTCTTCAGCTGTGCTTAGTCTGTGGTTAAACACATCCTTTGGATTCATAACATTATATTTTTCCTATTCTAGAAATTACATTTGACTTTATTTTTCATTTCTTGTTCTGTGTGAAATTCCTTTTGCTGACAAACAATTTTACCTATTTTTGCTATTTTCTAGAATTTTCTGGACATCTAATCAGTTTTTATTGTTTGGGGAAATTTAACAAATATTATGTGATGATATGAAGGGCATTTTTTCCACTAGCCTTTCTTTTTCCGTAGGGCTATATTAGTGAAGAGCAGACAACTTTAAGTTCCATCAGCAGATAAGTTGATTTAGATCTAGTTTTCTGTCTCTAAGCATGTTTTTCCTAGTTCTAGATAGTGGCTAGCCCAGTCAACACTAAGAATTATCTGAACTCCTAGACAACCATCATAACCATTTTACTTAAGGTCATCAGCACTGGAAACTTAATTACACCTGGAAAATCTCTTTAAATAATTTATGTTATTGTTTGATGAATATTAAATAGCTGAAAGAAGGTGAATGGGAGCCAGGAATCTTGGGAGGCTACCTTAAAATTCTTCAAGGCAAACAATGATGTCTGATATACCACTTTATGTAACAATGTAATTCCTACAATAGCAAGTCCTGGCTTAGCAAGCCATGGAATTAACCCTGAAACTGCATTATTATAGCCAACTAAACCTAAATTAAATAAATTCAAATTTAAGCTTCTTTTAACTGACAACATATGTCTTTTGGCTTTAATATCATCCCATAAAAGAGAAAGCATAAAATTAGGAAAGTTAGTGTAGTAGCAGATATTGTGAAGGACTACAGTATCTTATCTTATAAATTTTACCAGGTAAAATTCATGCAAAATATTTTTCAGTATTATTTTACATCTAGAATTTCATAGAATAAACCATGACACTGGGTTGTTGTGAGGAAAAGTGGGATTTCCTAGAGTAAAGCATTGAACAGCTACCCAATAAGGTACCTTGTACAGTTGTGAAAGATTTGATTCTCTGTTGTGATGACCAACAACCCAACTCAGTATTCCAGGGAAACAAGCTTCTAATAGCCTAAGAAGATTTGGTAGGTGGAGGGGGCTTGAGATAAAGCTGAAACATCATTTTATACTGTGGTGATACCAGAACTACCACTTGATACAACAACATAAATAATTTATGCTGTCTTAGAGGTTTGGAATGCTTATTAAACTAGTTGCTGCGTAACCTAGGTAAAAATCAGAACTCAAGGAATAAAAATGTACCAATTTCACACAAGGAATATAAACATTATTACTGCACAAGAGTAAAGTAAATGAATGTATTACTAATAAAAATGAATTTGAATAAATATATAATTACAACTTACAAGGAAAAATAATAAGAGCTATGCAATGAGTTCTGAACATGGGGCTTGAGACAGGGAAAAGATACTAGATATTGAGATTCAAATTACAAAAAGTATGAAAGCTTATCGCATGGATCTGTAAGATGTGCTGGGTATTAGGAAACAAGATGATAGTTATTTAAGGCACACATTAGTTGAGTTCAAGAGCCTTAATTCTGCAAGAGCAATTCTGTATATATGTCTGAATACACCTCCTTGTAAGTCTGAGTTCCTGGGAGTACTCTAAGGATTTGTGCAAGACTGTGCATGGTAGCCTTGTGACATCTCTACTGCTAGACATATCTTGGAGAAGGCATGGAAAGAGAATTATATATTGTATAAAGAAAACCACTATGAACATAAAAGATATAGGTGGGAGATGAATTCCATGCCCTGTAATAAAAGTATCTAGATTTTTAGTTCAGATTTTCTGAGTTGATAAACCTAAAAATTAAAATTTTCACTTACTTGCCTCATTAAAAATTACAAACTTTCTAATCCATTTGGATACTATCCTGGAAAACCATGAATACAGAAGGTTAATGAGAGGCATACACAGTATACATAAGGAAGATGCCTATGCTTTATTTTAAGAAAAAAACATCATAGGTACTAAGGTCAGAGAGCCTGATGATACTTACAGAAGAAATGTGACACAACTAGAATCCTTTTGTGCAAATAGTTAGATTTTCATAAATAGGAATGATTGTGATAAATTGAATAAATCCTGCAAAGATTGAAATAATGGAATGCAAGACAATAAGAACAGGTGGGATGGGCCTTCACAGGATCATTTAGGCATTATTCCTTTTAACTTTGGTGCCACTTTTGTACCCAACATACTATCAAGCTAGAAAAAGAAAAATGAATTATTGGAAAAGCCTCATACATCTATCAACTTTGATTCCATTTTACATATGCAAAGATTGAAACCATAAACTGCTTAATGCTATGGTTTCCTATCTATAGGTATGTAACATGCTATTATCACTGGATTATAGGCTCTCCTCCAATAACTCAGGGGTTTCTTTGTAGGTTTTCTCATATTTCAAGTATTAATTTCCTCTTTTATAGATTATAGAGAAAAAACTACAGCTACTACTGGATTTTGGGAGTAGAAATTTCTCTAAATCCAGCCCCATTTCTGCCTTAACTTGTTTCTCTCCCTTGTTACAGATTTTTGTCTTGCTTTGTACTGCAGGTTTCACTTTCTTTTCTAAAGCCACTGCTACCCAATTTCATCTGAGATAACAACTTGGTATATTGGCTCTTCTAACCTCAACTTTCATAGTAGTATGCTGATTTTTATTTCTATTTTTTAAAACTTTTAAAAAATATAAAGATAGTAAAATCCAAAAAACAAGACAGAGCAAAGCCAATCAAGACAAAGCTTCGGATGAAGATACCAAGAAAATAATAATAGGTACCATGGTATATCATGTTATCTTCACAATAGTTGTTCATTCAATCCCCTATAGCAAAATCAAACAAAAAACAAAATAGTATAAAACCAATCCAAACAGAATATTGAATAAAGCAAAACTATTAATCAGAAAAAAGCAAAACAGTGAAAATAATATTGGCCTTCAAAGACGAGACAGAAAGAAATCCCCCATATTTGGTATATTACATACTGTCATTCTCCCAGGAATGCTCAGACTGCTGGCCCCAGGCCTGCATAATCAACCAAATAATACAAGCCTTCCTGGTAAGCCGTTCAAGCCGCATGTACTCCAGAGAGAGACAAGTCAGTGTCTCTCGAGAATTGGCCATGCTGGAACTTGGGGCACCAACCAAAAAATCAAACAGCCAGCCTTCCTAGTAGCTATGCCAGCTATATGCATGCTTCAGGGAAGAAAAGACAGCATCTCCTCTGAACCTACTGCTGCACTGGTTGAGAATCAAACAACATCCATCCCCCCAGCCCGGAGCAACTGGATGGTCCTGTGGACAGCCTGAGTTGATAGCAACTAAGGTACACAAAGCAGTTAAATGCTTATAGTTTTTGGTTGATTTTATTTCTATTTGATCCTATCCCTTCCTTATGTGCTATTTTTTGGAGAGTGTATTATTTCTTGGAAAGTGTATAAATATAAATGTCCCATTCCACACTGATTTTGACAGATGTGTCCCACATTGAAACAAATATTAAAATCTACCAAATGTCTCATTTTGTGGATTCTAGATTCTCATTTTTTTGCTATAAAAACATAGTAATATTCATTTGTTCTTACCATGTACACTGGTGATTGACCAAACATGACTGCTTAACCTTTGCCTATCATTTTTTCATAATACTGAAATTACTTACATGCTTGAAAATTGCTCATG
Source organism: Cavia porcellus (assembly GCF_034190915.1). Classification (NCBI taxonomy): domain Eukaryota; kingdom Metazoa; phylum Chordata; class Mammalia; order Rodentia; family Caviidae; genus Cavia; species Cavia porcellus. The sequence continues at coordinate 12,511,599 of NW_026947501.1, read as the reverse complement.
GTCAAGCAGAGTCTCTCAGCATTGGCATTTCTGGCCTTTGGATGTATATAAACCTTTGTTGTGAGTTACTATCCTGTGCTGAAAAGTACCCTGGCCTTTACCTGTGAGATGCTTATATTGGTGCCATCTGGTTATGATGATAAAAAATGTCTTCAGATAGTTAAGTGAGTCATGGAGTAAAAGTGTCCACAACTGGAAATAGTTGCTTCAGAATAACATAAATCAGGCAGCTCAAAATAATTATATTATTATGTTTTTATACTTTGGTAATATTTATATATAGTGTCCTACAGATATTTAGAATATAATTTGAATTTTTGATAAATGTTTACAGTACAGAAACTAAAATCTCAACTAAGATGTAAAGCAATGCGATTACCCCTGGAATTCTCTTGTATCCTACATGCTTGTGGTTTCTACTCTGCATAAATCCCATTGCTCTGATTTTCATCATCAGTAGATTTTTTTTTACCTCTTTTTGAGCATCACATAATTGAAATTATACAAAAATACTTTTTTTCCCAATCTTTGATATCATTTCAGTTTCTTAAATGTGTCATTTGATATAAATATTTACATTTAATGAAATCAATTAAATGTTTATATTTTGTGATCAATAGTGTTTGTGTTCTAAGAAATATTTGCTTGAAAATCCTCTAAATACATTACTTTATTGTTTCTAGAAGTTGTATAATTCAAAATGCTTCAAACTAGGATCCTTCTGAAATTAATTTGGGTGTCTGGTGTGAAGCTAAGGTAGAAAGGCATTTTTCACCATGTTTACCACATTTTTCAACACAATTTTCTGAAGGAACATTTAGCACTCCATTAAAGCTGATGCCTTTTTAGAAACTGAATAGATGCTATAGTCCATCTATCTTTGAATTTGCCACAGAATGGAAAATATTGAGTAAAATTTAAAATGTAAATATTTCACTTGTAACTTTTTAAAATTTTATTCTGATTCATTCTACCATTATTAATTTTTTTCTGAATTTTCCATATCAACATAATATACATCTTCACTCATAGCTTGTATTATATATATGTATATATATATATATATATATATATATATTCAATTAATTCCACAGTCATTTTGAACAGTACAGTTTATATTTTTTGTAGTTATGAATTATGTTTTAGTACTTTTAAATATATTTCATAATTTTATTTTTATTAAACACTGCTTGATACCACTTCACAGGATTTTAAACTTTACTGTTTTCCTTTTTTAAAAATTTTGTGCTAGCTGTTGTTATGGTTTGAGTCTAGATGTGCCCCTCAAAGTAGCCATGGGTTTTTGGGAGCCACTGAAGCTGGAAATTGAACCCATGTATAGGGCTGCAGCATGGCCTGACCATGACTGATCAAGAACAAAAAGAGGCCTCAAAGGGTAAGATAAGGCCACAGCTGAAGACACCTGGCTCCAACCCAATTAACAAGACAGATAATAGCTGCAGGTATTTCACTCTTGCAGTGAAAGACAACCTGGAGACTTTCTCCTAAAACAATTCTCCTAAATTAACCTGAGATACTTCTCCTAAATTAACATAATTTGTTACTTGGAATAGTCCTTGAACCACTCCCAAAAACCTGCTCAGTTTCTGGCATTTTCCATGCTAATCCCTTCTTTGTTTGAAAACTAAATAAATACTGTAAGGCCAGCGTCGCAGGGAAGAAGACCCCAAGGACTCACGCCTCTAAGGGGGCAAAACTTTATTTCCATGCGCATGGGGTCCACCCGGCAAACGAGTGTGGAGGACCCCAAGGGGAAGTTATACAGCGTTTTTAAAGGCATAAACCGCAAAGCAGGCGAGATTACAGAAGCAGATCGCATTGGTTAGTTTTGAATGGCGCAGGGCTTGGCGGGGGCTGATTGGAGGGCCTTAGGGTTGGGTAACTTTGGTGCCCGGGGGTCGTAGCTTGGTCACTGTGTTTCCGGAACAGTTGCTTTATCTTGCCTAACTCACTGAAACAGAACATTCTGCGGTTTTTGACCCACGGAAAGTCCCTTCCTGTTTTGTACAGATAGCTCGGGGGTTGCAGCTGTAAAGTTAACTCTTTCATTCCCCCCTTTTCTTGTGAATAACCTTTAATCCTAAAGGTCTTGTATGGGCAGGGGGTCATATTGTTGGCATAGCATCATAACTTTTACTTGAGAAATCTGAGACCTCACGAACTTGGTTATGCGATTAATGAGGCAGGGAGCTATAGCCATGACCGTGATGAACCCAGCCAGAGGTCCCAATAAGGGAAGGACATACGGCTGGATTGACTCCCAGAGAGAGAGAGCTTTGGTTTCACTCAGAGGGGGTTCTCGGGATTAGGTCCAGACAAGGGCTGATGGGTGCAAGCTCACAGGACCTAAAGTTAAAGGTGGGTGGGTCAGATCCCTCCCAAGTTCGGATCACTTGGTCCCCCCACCGTATTAACGACCACTTCCAGGGATGGTGGGGGCTGGCCACGGTGGGGATTATCAATATAAGTAGCCCTGTCAGGGCCCAGAGGGCTAAAGTCTGGGGTCTTATGTGGGTCATCTTGTAGGAGCACACAAGGGAGGTGTATAGAACAGTTTTAGGGGGTTTTTCGGCACAGCTTTAGCTTTAGGGGGTTATCAGACCGCTTGAGTTCCCAGTGATCGTCCTCTGGTGTCGAAGCTAGTTTCAAATGTGACGCATGGATCCAAGAGGCGATGCCGTTGACCTTAACCGCTGTGGGGGTGGTTAGTAGGATCTGGTATGGTCCTTTCCAGTGAGGTTGTAGGGTCTCTTGTTGGTGGCGCCGGACGAGCACGAAGTCTCCCACCTGGTATGGATGTGGTATGGGAGATTCGCTGGGAGCGTAGGCTGAGGCTAGCTGTGTCCACAAATCCTTTTGTAGGCGGTCAAGGGCGATGAGCCTATCAGACAAGGAGGTTGGTAACAGGGTGGAATGTTCAGTCAAGGGAGTGAGATCCCGAATGGGGGGTGGAGTGCCAAAGAGGATCTCAAAAGGGAGTGAGGTTAGGAGGTTTGGCTGACGGGGTGTTCCGCGCACGAAAAAGAGCATAAGGCAGGAGCATCGTCCAATCTTTTAAGCCAGTCTCATGAGCTAATTTAGTGAGGGTATCCTTAATAGTTCTATTCATCCTTTCTACCTGTCCTGAACTTTGGGGTCTATAAGCACAATGTAATTTCCAATCAATCCCCAATATGTTGGCCAATCCCTGACTTACCTTAGCCACAAACGCCGGCCCATTATCAGACCCTATTACCTTTGGCAATCCAAATTGAGGAAAAATTTCTTCCATCAGCTTTTTTGTGACCATGGCAGCGGTTTCCTTTTTGGTAGGAAAGGCCTCGATCCATCTGGAAAAGGTGTCCACAAAGACTAACAGATATTTTAGTCCATACCAGGCAGGTTTAACTTCAGTAAAGTCCACTTCCCAGTATTGTCCAGGCCTGGAACTGTGCAGTCTTTTGCCTGGGGCCAGCTTAATAGGATAGGCATTGGTTAATTGACAAGCCTTGCAGTTAGTCACAACCCATGCGGCAACCTGACGTATGGCAGTGGGAGATACTCCGGGGAAATCTTGGTGTTGGGCCAACAGACATAGCTTTTTAACCCCCAGGTGGGTGAGCTGGTGGGCCTGTTGGATGTAGGCAGTCAGATCTGACACCTCAGAGGTTTGGTTAGTTTGAGCTTCCTCTTTAGGAGGAGGGTTTTTGGTATTAGTCACCAATATCTGTGAGCTACCCGTAGCTGCAGATTTTGCTGCCCGATCGGCCAGGTTGTTTCCCCTTGTAACAGGATCAGTTCCTTTCTGGTGGCTGTTACAGTGTATTATTGCCACCTTCTGGGGTAACATGACTGCAGCCAGCAGTTGAAGAATCTCCTGTTTGTGTTTTATCTCTTTGCCTGCAGAGGTCAGGAGTCCCCGCTGGCGGTATATGGCCCCATGAATATGGGCCGTTGCAAAAGCATATCGGCTGTCCGTGTAGATGTTTGCCCGCTTTCCTGTGGCGAGCTCTAGAGCCTTAGTAAGAGCAATCAATTCAGCTTTTTGTGCCGAGGACCCATCCTCTAGCTTGGCTGCCCAGATAACATTGGAATGATCAGTCACAGCCGCCCCCGCATACCGCTTACCTTGGACCAAGAAGCTACTTCCATCAGTGAAATAGGTCACCTCAGCATCGGGCAAGGGGTAATCTGACAGGTCCGATCGCACCCCGGTTTCCTCTGCCAGGATATCTTGGCAGGTATGAAGAATTGGTTCTGGAGTTTCTTCTGGTAATAGGGTTGCCGGATTGAGAGTCACCGGGGGCCCAAAGGTTATTTTGTCTTTATTGAGTAAGAGGCTTTGGTAATGTGTAATCCAGGCGTTTGAGAGCCACCTATCGGGAGGTTGGCGGATGACACTTTCTAACGTGTGTGGGGCAATAATTGTTAATCTTTGTCCCAAAGTCAGTTTGTCAGCGTCCTTAGTGGGCAGGGCCACTGCTGCAATGGCCTTTAAGCACGGTGGCCATCCGTTCGCCACAGTATCTAGTCTCTTTGAGAGGTATGCCACCGGTCGTTTCCATGGCCCAAAGGTCTGAGTCAGCACTCCTCTGGCTATTCCCTTTCTCTCTTCGATGAAGAGAGTGAAGGGTTTGTTTATATCAGGTAGAGCTAGGGCCGGGGCAGATAGGAGGGCCCGCTTGATGGCATCGAAGTCCTGTTGGTGATCCTTTCCCCAGACAAAGGGTGATCCTCCCTTAAGCAATGGGTAAAGGGGAGCTGCCAAGAATGTGAATCCTGGGATCCACAGCCAGCAAAACCCTGCCGTACCCAGAAATTCTCGGAGCTGCTTTTGGCTTTTGGGGGGGAGGAATCTGGACCACAGTCTGCTTTCTAGCTTCAGTGAGCCATCTTTTTCCTTCCCTTACGGAGTAACCCAGAAAAATTACCTCTCGTTTGCAGATCTGAGCCTTTTTTGCCGATACTCTGTATCCCAGAGCAGCCAACTCATGAAGGAGATCCTGGGTCCCGTTGTTGCAGTCCTTCTCTGAATCTGCTGCCAGCAGCAAGTCATCCACATATTGAAGTAGAGTGAGGTCCGGGTGTTGAGCCCGGAATGGAGCTAGATCTTTGTGGAGAGCCTCATCAAAGATAGTTGGGCTGTTCTTGAATCCCTGGGGGAGGCGCGTCCACGTCAACTGTCCATTTATTTTGGAGTCTGGGTCTGTCCACTCAAACGCAAACAGGTTGGCTGTCCTTATGAAGGGGTAAGCAGAAAAAGGCATCTTTCAAATCTAGGACAGTGTACCAGGTTCTGGATGGGTTTAAGCCACTGAGGAGATTACAGGGGTTTGGCACAGTGGGGTGGATGTCTTCCACCCTTTTGTTGACCTCTCTCAAATCCTGTACTGGCCTATAATCATTGGTTCCCAGCTTTTTAACAGGGAGTAGTGGCGTATTCCATGCCGACCGACAAGGGGTTAGTACCCCCTGATCTAGAAGTCTCTGTATGGGTACCTTGATTCCTTGGTAGGCCTCTCTGCCAATGGGGTATTGTCTAATTCGGACAGGGGAGGCAGTGGCCTTTAGAATGAACACCACAGGTGGCTGTTGGTTGGCTAGTCCCAATCCAGCCGTTTCAGCCCAGGAGTCCTTGAAATCAGCTAACCAAGCAGGAGGAACAGGCTGGAGACTCTGATCATTATAGAGCCTATATTCATCTTCCAACTTTAGAGTTAATATTGTAACCATGGGCTGTCCAACCTTTGGGTTGAGGAATGTCACTTGAGGTCCCTGGGGCTCAAAGGAAATTTTTGCCCCTAATTTAGTTAACAGATCTCTCCCTAACAGGGGAGCAGGACATTCCGGGATGACCAGGAAGGAATGTTTTACTTTTCCTTTTCCCAGGTTGACCGTGCACTCGGTGGTCCATGAGCGGTATTTGCTTCCATTAGCCCCTTGAACTAGCGATTTTTTTTGGCTGAAAGGGCTCCCAATGGAGCCTGAAGGGCTGAGTAAACAGCTCCCGTGTCGACCTCAAATTCCACGGGAGTCCCCTCCACCTTAAATGTTACCCTGAGCTCGGGGAGGGGAACCGAGCCCCGAAGTCCCTAATCTTCTTCGTCTAAAGTGAGCATGGGGGCCCGCTGCGAGGACTGCTTTTCTCGTTCCTCCTTGGCTCGCTTCCTTTTAAGTTTTTCGCAGTCTCTGATTAGGTGTCCCTTTTCCTTGCAATAGGCACATTGGTCAGGGTCTAATGGGGGGCGATTGGGCTTTCCCTTTCCTGTCTCAGGCTTACCCTGAATAACTGTGATCAACACTTTTGCCAATTCCTTGTTTCGTCTTTTGTCTCTAGCTAACTCCCTTTCCTCCTCTGTCTCTCATTTATAGTAGACTTTTTCAGCTTCCTTAACAAGATCCCTCAGAGTTAGGTCTTGTAGACCATCTAGCCTTTGGAGCTTACGTCTTATATCAGGGGCCGATTGCCCTATGAAGGCCATGGCGATTGAGCCCTGTCAGCCTTCATCTTCAGGATCAAAAGGCGTGTACCATCGGTAAGCCTCCATCAGGCGTTCTAGAAAAACTGAGGGAGTCTCAGTGGGCCCTTGAGTTATTTCTCTTACCTTGGGCAAATTGGTAGGGCACCTCGTGGCCGCCCGGAGACCCGCCATTAGAGTCTGGCGATAGATGGAAAGATGCTGCCTACTGTCAGGAGAGTTGGGGTCCCAGTCGGGGCGCTTTAGCGGGAAAAGATCATCAATCCGATCGGGTCTCTGGGTAGGTCTGCCATCATCTCCTGGAACATTTTTTCGGGCCTCGAGGAGGATTCAATCTCTTTCCTCGGTGGTGAACAGGACCCCCAATAGTTGTTGGCAGTCATCCCATGTGGGTTGGTGAGAGAACATGAGCGAGTCCATTAAGCCTGTTAACTTAGAGGGGTCATCGGAGAAAGAGGGGTTATTATTTTTCCAGTTGTATAAGTCAGAGGATGAGAATGGCCAATACTGTAGGGCCGGCATTTCCCCCTGCGCTGTCCCATCACTTATAGTGGGCCCGTAGGGACGGAGAGGGAGAGTGACGACCGGGTCCTCCAGCCGTTGCCTACTGTGGGTGTTCCGGGCTGGGCCCGCAGGCCCAGGGGAACTGGTCTCGGAGCAGGTCACAGAGGGAGGTGAGGAGTACAGAGAGAGAGTCGGAGCTGAGGGAAGGGAGGCCTCCGACTCCGGCGGGGAAACGGGTGGTGGAAGTGCATAAGGAGGAGGCAAGGTAGGTCAAGGAGGAGGGTGATCACAGTCGAGCAGAGGGAGGTCAGGTTGGGAGTCGGGCAGGACCGGGGCAGGGGGCCCTTTCAGAGCCAGGAGTTTGGGTATGGAGGAGTTGGGTGGAGGAAGGAAGGGTTTTACCCATGGTGGGGGCTCCTCCCTGAGGTCTTGCCATACCAAGATGTAGGTGACCTGGTCAGGGTGGCCCTCTCGTCTGGGGCGGAAGATGATGTTCTTAACTGCAAAAATGAGGGGAAGGTGGAAAGTCCCCTCCGGTGGCCATCCCATGGAGAATGTGGGCCACTCAGATGAGCAGAAAGTCTGCCATTTACCTTTTTTAACCTGTAAGGAGAGATTGTGAGCTCTCTCTCGAACCTCTGACCAATGGTCGAGGGTGAGGGACAATGGGGACGATGTCGTTTGTCCCATGGTGTTCTGAAGATAAAGAGTGGTTAGCGTATGCGCGACACAACAAATAACCGATCACAACAGCCACAACACACAGGACAAACAGGCCGGCCACCTCACTCTCACGCATTAGTCTCACACCAAATGAGTCACCTTAAGGGGTGCCTCCAGATTGGCCCGGACGGACCACAGATTGGGAATGAAATTCCCCAGACCGATAGGAAAATCCTATCACAGATGGTGAATCACGGAAAACCGTGTGGGGCGTTCCCTGATCATCAAGGAACAGAGATTGCCCCTGGAGTAGAGCCGGAGTTCGGCCTGGGGCGAAAACAAAACGGCGGATCGATCCAAAATGAAAGTAAAAATATGACTGGTCTAACTCACCCGAAGAGGGACGCTGAGCCGTTGAGATGGTCTCCCGTGAGACGTACGATCTCGTTGGGGCCTCCAAATGTAAGGCCGGCGTCGCAGGGAAGAAGACCCCAAGGACTCATGCCTCTAAGGGGGCAAAACTTTATTTCCATGCGCATGGGGTCCACCCGGCAAACGAGTGTGGAGGACCCCAAGGGGAAGTTATACAGGGTTTTTAAAGGCATAAACCGCAAAGCAGGCGAGATTACAGAAGCAGATCGCATTGGTTAGTTTTGAATGGCGCAGGGCTTGGTGGGGGCTGATTGGAGGGCCTTAGGGTTGGGTAACTTTGGTGCCCGGGGGTCGTAGCTTGGTCACTGTGTTTCTGGAACAGTTGCTTTATCTTGCCTAACTCACTGAAACAGAACATTCTGCGGTTTTTGACCCACGGAAAGTCCCTTCCTGTTTTGTACAGATAGCTTGGGGGTTGCAGCTGTAAAGTTAACTCTTTCAATATGAGACATTCCACTAAGAGACATTCCTTGTCTCAGCCTCCCGTGTCTCAAACTCTGCTAGAAACTTTTAATCCTCCTAGAGTCCTAAAATCGTACTACTTGTCTCATTTAAGTCTTCACTGGACACTCATTTGGGAGATTGGGGATCTTGGCCAGGTCCCCCATAATGGGCTTTTTCAGAGGTGGCTGAATCTAGAGTGTGTGATGTTGGGTTTAAGGATGCACAATTAGTAAAGCACTCCATTGATTGGCTTGCCATAGTTTTGGTTAGGATTAAGGGTTTGAGTTCTGCCCTTCCCATGGTAGTCTGTATACAATTTTTTTTTAGGTGAAAATAATACATGTGTTCAGAGAAAAAAATAAACAGTAAGAAATCACTAGTTGATGTTTACATATTGTCATTTTACAAATGGTTGTTCAAGATACAAAAATGGAACATGTAAAGTGGGAATTCTAACAGCGAGACTGCAAACCATTCTGTTCAACTGTCCAACAAAAACTTAGTAACATGGTTGTCAGTCCTATACACTTAAACATACATGCAGTTATCCATATCTTCATTTATGTTGAGATTAAACAAACTAAAGCATGTTAAAATCATTCTGAACAAAGAATAATAGTATTGCTGGATTTCACATCATGACACTCCATGATCAGCAAGGGGGACTGTAGTGTCTTTTTTTTTTTTTTTTTAATTTAAAGAAAGACTAAAAAAAAAAAAAAACAGAAAATGGGTAGAAATAATACATACTTTCAAAGAAAAAATAAACAGTAAAAAATCACTAGTTGATGATTACAGATTGTCTTCTTACAAACAGTGAGATTGCAACCAGTTCTGCTCAACTATCCAACAAAAACTTAGAAATACGGTTCTCAATCCTATACAATTAAACATACATGCAGTTATCCATCTCTTCAATTATGTTGAGATTGAATAAACCCAAGCAGGCTAATATCACTCTGAGCAAAGAATAATATTATTATTGCTGGGTTTCACATTATGACACTCCAGGATCCACACTAGGTATTTTAGTGTTTCTACTTCTTCAAAGTATCTGCTCATTTCATCATGTGCCATAAGTTCACTTCTCATAAACTGTTTATAGATTCTACACATGCATGAATTTTAACGTATATTTCTGTCCTTTCTATATTAGAGGGAGAAACAAAACAAAGCAAGGCAAAACAAAACATATTCCTATAAACACATGAAATGAAATAAACATATAAGACTGTTGTACAAAGAGTTCTACCATGGTTCCTGTGTTGTCTCTTGTTATCTCCAATAGAATTGGCTATATGATCAGACATAGTATAAATGAATATATCAGTACATAACATTAATAAAAACACAGCCTTGTATATAGTATACAACTTCAAAAACCAGCAGTTATCAAACCAGAATGTGTATCATTGAGTCTTGTCATCTTCAGTGTAGTGGCCTATACTTTCAGACTTGATACTATCAGTCATATCAGTTTTAAATAAAATCTTCTCTGCCTCATTTCTGTTGTGTTCTTTTTTGACATCAATTGTCTGCTTATCTTCTTCATTCTGTTTTCTGCTCCATTCATTGAGGCCTCTCTGCCACTATTCCTGGAATCCTAGTATGTTTCTCTCTCTCTAGAATGCCCTGGAGTATTCTCTGTAGAGTTGGATTAGTGGTTGCAAATTTCCCAAGTTCCTCTTTGTCTTGAAAGCATCTTGTTTCTCCATTAATTTCTAGAGACAGTTTAGCAGGGTATATTATCTGGGATGGAGGTTATTTTCATTCAGGGCTTGGAATATTTCACTCCAGGCTCTTCTTGACTTGATGGTTTGTGGAGAAGTCTGTCATTATTATGATGGGCCTTCCTCTGTGGCTTATCTGTTTCTTGTGTCTAATAGCTTTTAATATTCTTTTCTTATATTGAATTTCTGGGATCTTGATTATTATATGCCTGAGTGTAGCTTTATTTTGGTTGTAGGTGGCTGGAGTTCTGTATGCTCATATATCAGAATATCATTTCCTTTTCCTATGTTTGGGAAGTTTTCCTTAATTATTTCTGTGAATAACCTTTGTAGTTCCTTTGTATCTCAGCTTCTTCATTTATGTTCTTTCTTCTCAAGTTATAGATCCTTTTGTCATCTTCTAGCCTTTGTATTGTTACTGCTTGTTTCCTTGTTATTTTTAAAAAGTTTTCCCTTTTATACTCCCACATTGCAAAATTGTCCTACAGTTTGGATACTCTATCCTTAGTTTCTTTCAAACTGATTTACTATCTTTTTATAGAGTTTTTAATTTCCTGGTGATCTCTTTGAATCTGCTTCATGTATTCTATATTTTTTATATTCTTCACCAAATGGTTCTCTCCTTTGTTTGAGTTCCTCCCTTCTTCTGTTTGTGTTTGCTTGAGGGGTGCTTAGTATCTCTTTTATTAATTTTCTTACATCTTGCTTTATTTGGCTAAATATTTCACTTTTGAACTTGCCTATGAGATCTCTAATATATCTCTTTATGTCCACTGGTGCTGTGTCTGATAGTGCATGTTTCCTGTTCTCATTCTCCTTTGTATTTATCTGTCCTGGGTCAATGTTCTCAGGGTTGGGGCCTGGGAACTTTTGTTGTTGCTTCCTCTTCCCATCTTTTTTGCTTCTTCCAGGGGGCCCCAGTTTCTTTCTTTGCTGGTTACAGTTTTTCTGAAGCACGCTGGCTAGATGATCCTTCACACTGCAATGTGCTAGTGAGTTGCAGACAAGGCCAGCGTATGCCGGCTCCTCCCCTCCAGATCAGTCAAGCTGCTTGGCCTGCACTACTGTATTACTTTGCACCACCTCCCCTCCAGACCAGCCAAACCTCTGAGGCCCCAAAGTGTGCGCCACTGCTGCAGGGATTGGACCTCAGATAACTTATTGGGTCTCAGCTGGGTCATGTGACTCAGGCTTAGCTCACTCTACCAATCCTGTTTGGGAAGGAAACAACTGACTTAAGTCACTGCTGCCCCTTGTACTTGCCAGTCCTGCCCAGTCCCAGGATGTCGTCCATTGGAGTCCCCCTATTTATGGAATGGCTTCACTCCTGTCACTCACCACAGGTCGATGTAGGCTCCCCGCCAACTCAGCTCTCTGTTCAGTTTGCTGACCCTCGAATTCGATTGCACCTCCAGTGAGTTGAAGCAGTGGGACCTCGGATGGCTTGGCAAGTCGCGGTGCCACCTCGACCAATCGCAGTGGGACCTCGGCAACTCGCGGCAAGACCCAGCAAGTAATGGCGTTGGCCTGTCGTGGCGGGTCCTTGGATGGTCAGCAAGTCACCTTAATTTTTTTTTTTTTTGAGATGAGAGAATTCATCTTCTGTTTGGGGCTCCCCACTCTGTATTATGTTGAATTCTAAGTTGGCTATCTCAGAGAGCCTCTGTAGCCAGTTGTTATCTATCTGCCATCTTTGCTCCTCCCCCAGTCTGTATACAATTTAAGGGAAAGAAAGAGTCTTGTTTCCTTCCCTTGCTTGCTGATTTTGCTGCCTTCTGCCATCATGAGCAGTTGTCTCTCTGCCATGTGCCAGCCTGCCTTGCAGCCAGCCAGCCATGGGCTGAAACATCTACAGACGGTAAACTAAATAAACCTTTCCCCCTTTAATTTATATTTTGGGTACTATGTCTCAGCAATGAGGTAAAAGTAACCAAGATAGTTGTGCTAAAATGCACTTGACAAGCCATTACATTTATAGTGGATATGATTCAACCTATCAGATTTATTTTTATAATATCTTATATTTTGGTGGTTTAATTTGTTTGTTTGGTTTCCCATATTATTAGCACTTGGCCTTAATTTAGAACACAATACTTTGTATGGTGGCTTCTTCAGAATTTCAACCAATTATTCAGGTGGTTAGTAGTATCTTTTCACTGTTAGTGATTCAGAGTTCTAAAAACTTCATGCATTGTAAGGTTTCTGGTATATTCCTTCTCTCTTATACTTGAAGTAGTTATTCTCTCCAAAATTGTACTGCATAGATCAAGATATACACAGACCAATCTTCCAGCAAGAATTCATGAAGTTCTATCTAGATCCCCTAATTGCTATTATACTAATTTGTAAATTCTACCCATATCAGGAATCCCAATATTAACCTTACTTTCTCAACTTGTTGCATCATGTTCCACCTGAGCACAATATTCCTCCTTTGCAGTTATGAATTATCCAAAACAGATTGCCAGGGAAATATTTTGATTCACATCAAATCTCCTTTATTCTTAAGAATAATAGTTTTTAAAACTCATTGCCCAGCTGGGCGTGGTAGCTCATGCTTGTAATCCCAGCACTTGGGAGGCTGAGGCAGGAGGATCATTATGAGTTTGAGACCAGCCTGGGCTACAAAGTGAGCTCAAGGTCAGCCTGAACTGCATAGCGAGACCCTTTCTCAAACAAAAAAACAAAAAACTCATTGCCCAATGGCTTAGTTACTTCACTCATTTTCTGACATGAAATACCCAACACTCAAAGTTAAAGAAGGAAAAGTATATGTGGCTCCAAGTTTTTTAGAGGTTTCAGTCCATAGTCACCTGGCTCCAAGACATAGAGCATCACAGAGGAGAAACAGTCCATGGAAAGTGGGGTGGGCAAAAGACATTCAGTAGTGAGATAGCAAGCACCAAGGTGCAAACAATAGCAGCAACCCTCTTTCCCTCTTTCATAGTCCATCCAGGCTGCCCACCTTTGGGCAGGTAGCTCTCACACCTACAGGGAAGCACTCACTCCTAGCATCATCTCAGTAAGTATTTTACCATTAATTCCAGCATCACACAGCCTAGATACAGCCACCTCCAAAAAGCCCTATCCATGACTGCACAAGGCTTTGTGGGGCCAGGAAGATACAAGCCATAGCAATCAATTTCTGAAGGTTTGCTAAAAATATTTAGTCCTGATATATGATGGTTTATAAAGATGCAAAAAATGAATTCAATAGTAATTTATCAGTTTTTGTCAGAAATGAAATACTATTGATCTTTTAAATTTATGTTTTAATTATAAAATGAAAGTGTGTTTATTTTTGCTATTGTTAGAAAATATATAAAAATATAAATGATTTAAAACATCTATGAATATGGTTCTTAGAACATAGAAATTATTATTTTGAGATTTTGAAAATATATTTATCTTCTTTTCCTTTTGAAACACTTTTTTAAAAGTTTGCATCTCTAGGACTTTTAGTGGTGCTTGATGCTTCTTACTAGTCAAGGTCCAATGAAATCTCACAGTCATAGAAAGTATCTATTGCTTTTGCCTGTATAACTTCCTATATTTTTTAGTTGTAGTACAATTTATTTTTTAGCAATTTATGCTATTGGTTGATATATAGTGAAACTATCACTTAAGAAGCTCTGTCCATGGATACAAAGTGAATTCCTAACCTGAATTTTATCAATTGAGCTTATTCTCTTAGGGAGTAATAGACCTGAAAGTTGTTGGCATGGATTCCTCCAGTGTCAAACCATGAACTAAACTGTTGGTGAGCTCCTCCTATATGAATCCTGTGCTTGCCCCATTTTGATACGTGGTACTTATTTTCCCCGTTTGATTCTATTAATTATACACTGCTTTTATTATAAAATGATTTCTGCCTTATTTTTAGCTCAAGGGACTTTACCTGTATCTTGGAATCACAGAACTTTAACTAATATAAACATTGTTCTTGGACTATGCCACAGGGCCTTCATGAAAATATTGAGCAGATTACTGAGCTGAGATTAGATGAAAAGCTCAGTCCAGAACAATGGAACAAAAGAAAGAATGCTTTTGATAGCATACGATAATGAAAGAGAATGATCAACAGTGAAATAAAGGCACATAAATATGTATTACATGTTCAGAACAAAATTTACAGATTTTTTGAAGATATACTTGAAAATAATAAATTTCTTAGCTTTTATGGCCTAAGATAGTAAGAAAAAATTAACAAGGTAATTAACTCTACCTCAGGAAAATGATTCATTGGGATGTTGAATTTAAAAATCATGTAATGATGTGAATTTATTTGAGCTAACAGAGCTAACTATCTCAATCATCAGGAAAGCAAATTACAGAGGTCAAAATGGGTTCTTGGATATTACTTCCAACTTAGAAACTCCCTTCAAATGTTGGTGTCTGCTTATTTGAGTATATTGTTTGCATTTATGAGAGACAGCTCGTGAGTATACTCACATCCCTAATTCTCATATTTTTAGTTCAAAATTCAGATTCAAAGCCAACATATTCTAAAAGTTGAAATGCTAAATAAAATAAGAAATAATGAGAAAGCACACACAGATTTCAGCAATTTCCTAATTATATCATTCAAAAATCTCCAAAATACATATGAAACATGTTTTGCATTTGTAAAATATAGCATTAAGGAATAAAATTTAATCACTCACTGAATATTAGTGACTTGACTAAAAATTTAGGCCACCATGTCTGCAAGAACATTTTAATCTAAGAGTCATGTGTTATCTGTCATCCAGGTCTATCTTACATATCCCTTAACTATATCTTTCAGGAAACCTTAGAAGTCTGTTCCTTAGAAAAAGTCTTTGGGGATAAATTAAGAAAAAATTACTTTTCTTCCCCCAAAAGACTGGTGAAGAAAAAACACTGCATTGTTTCTTACCCTAGGCATCCAGTTTTAAGAGATATGATATGTCATCTCTGGAGGCTAAAAGATCTCAGGTGGCTAAGCCCAAAGTGACAAAACTTCGTGTGATAGTATAATAGAAAAAAGTGATGTTAGAACCACATTAACTTAGTCAAGATGTTTGCTGATGCTTAATTATTCTTATTCCTAAGAAAGAATGTCAATACATCTTATTTACATAATCAAACATTTCAGATTTTGCAAACAAAAGAAAAAGCTCAAGATAGTAAATCTGAGAACTATAAATCCTCAACTACTGCAGGACTTGAATGTCCATAGAGCTACTTACCTAAAAGATGGAACTCACCAGAACATCACAAACGCTTTCAGTGAGCTGCTCTCATCTGCCTCAAAAGAACCTAGATCTGCTTTTCTGAGTAACTGTGCTTTAGGAAAATTATGAATTATTTTCTGTAAAATGACAAAATTATGGCAACTATTCTACAAATTGTTGTAAGAATGAAAACAAATACGAGTCTGGTTCCTAATAAGTACTTTATGACCCTAGCTTTCATTACTATCGACTGAAAGTTTTTAGGTCACTTCTTTCCAGGAAATGCACTATATTTGCACTCTTATGGAATCTTTGCTGTTAATTGTTAAAAGAGTGGCTACTTAACGGCAATTTGAAAGACTAAAATAGACCAACGAGAAAGTTGTAAGTCATAGATATCTATAAAAGTCCCTGGAATTGTCTGATGCTCACCTAGAAAGATACCTATGTTCTTTGAATTTATGGTTAGTTCTCCAGATAAAACTTAGCTATTTACCCCTGACTAAAGGATACTAATAATATTCTTTCTCCTCCAAAATCCTCTAGGACCCATTTACTTTATATCATTGTCTTATACTGTGGTTTGTTGATTCTGTATATGTTTCCTCTGAAATGAATTTAAGAGCACTCCTTATGACCTAAGGAAAAATGATGTATAAATTTGGTGCTAAGGCTTGTATCTAGACATCTTCCCAAATGCACTCATAGGTGAGGCCTATCAGAGATGGCTGAATCTAGTGTGTGAATATGGATTAAGGGTGCATGACAACTAAACTAGTCCACTGATTCATTTAGCATAGCTCGGGTGGCACCAACGACTGGGCTGTTAGCCTGAATGAACAAGGCAGAGGGAGGCTCACTGTTTCCCTGCTTTTCGCCAGCCCGACCAGGGACTGTTTCTCTTTGTGATACACCTCCGCCATGGCACTCTTACCTGGGGAAATTTGACGGTAGTCTGAACTGCTACACACTGTGACCTGAAACAAACCTGTCTTGCTTTGACTTGTAAATGTTGGGTATTTTGTCCTAGTACCAAGAAAAGTAGCAAGACACTTAGTGTCAGAAAA
Source organism: Cavia porcellus (assembly GCF_034190915.1). Taxonomy (NCBI): domain Eukaryota; kingdom Metazoa; phylum Chordata; class Mammalia; order Rodentia; family Caviidae; genus Cavia; species Cavia porcellus. Next base: position 12,495,085 of record NW_026947501.1, on the reverse strand, counting down.
CTGGAATGAAAGTCTGCCTTCTTTAATGTGATAGCTGCTGTGATTTGTACTTGAGAATACTATTCAAATGTTTTCTCCAGAGGGCATGGCAATACTTTCCAAACACCCTTCCTATTTCTTAGCTTTAAACTATTGTCTAAGGAAGTAGGAGGTCCTAGATCTTAGAATAAATCATTCTAGATTTGAAACGAATCACTGGCAAGGTGACCTAGTTAAATAATTCATATTCTCAGTGTTTTTGATGATTAGGTAGATAAATTTATGTAAGTACTAAAACATTGCATGCAATAATTAATCAACATATGTTAAATTTTTATTCTAAAGTTAAACTAAGATATTGAGAAATGGTTCATGAGTTATTTTATTCTTTTTTTTTTTTTTTTTTTTTTTTGTACCGGGGATTGAACTCACAACCTTGTGCCTGCCAGGTAGGCACTTACAACGCTGAATTAAATTCCTGGCCCCTGTTTCTTAAGTTATTAATTTTATTACTTTTTTCTGGAATGAAATTATTTAAAATGTTTAAATAAAGGAATCAAAGATTTAAGCAGCAATTTTTCCTTCTAATCATTTCTATTTTTATGTAATAAAAGTAAATATTCATAAGGAAGACATGAAAAGCACTTTTCTTACTTGCATGAAAAAATAAAAAGACCCACAACACATTAATACATCATGTAACACAATCTGTAAAAAATGACCAAAATGTTACTCAGTGTATAAATCATAGACACAAAAGATTTTAAAAAGGAAACAAAGTGATAATAGTGGAAATTTTCTTTTCAATTAGCTTATGTATTAAAATATATAATTTGGGGAAATATTTGGACTTATCTCTACATTCTCTCTCTCTCTCTCTCTCTCTCTCTCTCTCTGTTTCTCACATAAGAGAAAAACCTATGATATTAAAGCTTGCTTGATTGATGTATTTCATTTAATATTATGTTCTCAAGTTGCATCCATTTGCTATGAATGTTTAAACATTATCTTTCTAAGAGCAGTACTTAGTATTTCCTTGTACATAGGTAGCACATTTTCTTTGTCCGTTCATTTGTGAATTGACATATGTGCTGTTTTCAAGATCTAGCTACTATGAATTGTACTGCTATGTTATGGTTAATTTTGGATGGCCCCTATAGCCGCATACAATCATGGATGTGGCTGAATTGAGCGTTTGTGATGGGGTTGTTGTCTAGTGCAAGGATTGGCAAAGTGAGTCTTGCACCAAACCAGGGCGGAGCTGGCACACAGTGTAAGGGCAGGAAGAAGGCATGTTTTTCCTCTTTGCTCTTTTCCAATCTTGCTTTGTGTGGCCATGCACGGCTGCCCTGGAGCCAACAGATTATGGGCTGGAACATCTACAAACAGTGAGCTAAATAAGCCTTTCCTTCATTTTGGATGTTGGGTTTTTTGTCCCACAGCAAGAGAAAAGTAACCAAGACATGCTATAAACATGGATATACATGTGTGTATGTAATCCGATGACTTTAAATCTTTTGGGAAGATACCTAAAAGAACAAATAGCTGTGTCAAATGAAATTTTTAGTTTTAGTTGACTTGAATTTTTTCAAACTTTTTAGAAAATTATGACTTTAAAAAGTAAAACACAGAAGATTTGAAATGATACAGAATTTCAAAAAAGAAAAAAGTAGGGAATTAACACTGGTTAGTACATTGCATACTGTTATCTCAGAACTAGTTGTTCATGGCACAAAATCTAGACACAAAAGTGATCAGTCAAACAATGACAGCACAAAATGTTCAAAATAAAAAATATAAATCTGAAAGAGTAATAAGATCCAAATATATAATAGATATTATAATAATGAAAGGGAAAGAAAGTACTCAAAAGGACAGAGCTACTGGGGTAGAGGAAAGGAAAAAGGTAAGAAAGGAGAAGATTATATGCATGCTGATAAACAGAAATGTATGTGTGTGTATATGTGCACTAGATAACTGTTGACTTGCATTTTTTTCTGAGAAAATTGATGTAGATAAAAATTAATTCTGCTTTCATCATTATTTATTTTTAAGACTCACAAGGTGATCTAGAACTTCACATCTGGAGAAAAGTAAAAGTGATTTTATCTATCCTTAGAAGATTGCTAGTCCTTGATCTTGGACTTTGTCTCTATGTGTACAGAAGGGGAAAACCAATTCTCTTTTTAGCGTGTGACATTCTGCCATATTATTAAAACAAAAGTGGCTCTGCCCTTTCCCTAGTTCTGGGGGAGAAAAAATTCCCTAGTTCTAAGGGAGAAACATATTTTTATACAGTTAAGTGAAAGGTGTCTTCCTTAAGAGTTACAACAATTGTTTAAAATATCCACCGTATCAGAAATAAATTCAGGAAAACAGAATTGCTCTTATATGCTAATGTTTATAAAATAATTATTCCTTGAAAGTTATCACTTTGTTTTCTTGAAGGTTATTTGATTTTTAAGTAACAACTGAAGTTAGAATAACTCTAATGTGATATTCTGTATGCAACCTGAATAACTTTTATGTTTTATTCCATGATTTATATCACATCCTACTGACATTTGTTACCCATATTTGAACTCCCATATTATTGCTCATTTCATAGATTTCAGCTATAAAATAATGCACAATATTGAACACTGAACATTTAAAAACATTTATATACATTTGTTTTAATGTTTTAAAATGGCATTAGTATCTCCTAATGGAACTTCTGCTCAAGATGTCCCAATGTTTTACTTGATGTTTGTTTCCATTTAAAATAATCAAAATTATAATAGATTATATTACAGCCTTAATATAGTTAGAGCATTCTCTGTGTGTATGCATGCATGTATATATGTATACACTCTATCCCTTATAAATACGTTTTAACAATACCTTTTATCAGTCTACAAAATACCCTTAATCCTTTCTTTCTTTCTTTCTTTCTTTCTTTCTTTCTTTCTTTCTTTCTTTCTTTCTTTCTTTTTCTGTTTTCTATTCCCATTTACTGAAGAAATTATCATCTTAGCCTGAATAAGCTATTCAGATGAATAAGAGGTCTTCAAAAGTATTAGTATAAAATTTGATTTTATTCTAAATGTGTCTGGAATTCTTTTTGCAGCAGACAGAGTATAAACTAAAACAGAATAAAAGTAAATGATGAAAATATCCAGCTACTATTTAAACTAACTAATTATGAGTTTATTTTGTTTTTCTCTTAGGTCATTTCAAAATCCTTTTAGTTTTCAAATTAAAAAAAAATATTCAATGTACCCTTGCTCACAGGCTGTTTAAATAAGGCTTTTGGTTTTGTAATGTTAAATATATAATTTAGTTCATGTGTTAACAACCTTAAGGTGATCCCTAGTGGCTTCTACTCTGAGTAGCCAAACCTTGTGCCATCCTCTCCCATAGGTACCAAATTAGTTCTTTGTGGCTAAATTTCAATATGTAAATAAACTAACTCACAAGGGAACAAAAAGGTAACAATTTTCATTTCCCTCATAGCAAACCAGGAGCAGTAAATTAGTGTGGATAAGTAAATGGATTTAAGCTCAAGAACAAATTATCTTCCTCTGAAAGGGAAATATGTTTCTCATACAGATGTCTTTACCCATCTGTATAAGAATAGCTGAGCTACATGACAGATCTCAGCCAAGAGCTTTTCTAGGATGTCCTTGCTGGCTGCTTTTGGAGTCTCCTGTGCTCACTGGCCTCACTGTACACATGTTTCTTTCAGGTTTATTATAGTAATTCTTTGTTTACATTTGTTTCTAAATTGTGATTTCTTGAGATAAGGACTTTCTTTTTAATACCTATGAAATCGGTTTTCAGTGCAATTCCTCATGTAGTTACTTAAAATATATTAGCCAATCATATGTCTAAATTATTGTAGGTATTACAAGATCGAAATAAAATTACAGAATCTTGAAACTCCAACATCATCAACTAAAATCAACTTGCTTTTGCTTAAGTGGTTTTTGTCACATATTTTATTATGATAACATGAAGATGATAAATACAATCACATTGTGTGCTTGTTTTTATTCTGTGTATTTTATACATATGATCTCTCAGAATAGTAGAAAAATGGTGGTTGTAATATGTGTTGAACTGAAAATAATACCAAATTGTTAAAGAAATGAGATCATTTGGAAGTTAATGACTTAAAGTTCATTTTTGGTCAAAAACTGCCCTCTGAACTTCAGAGAACACAAAACTACTTAGTTGGCATTCACATTTAGATGCTTAACACTTTCGTTTTAAAATATTTTTTAAAAGTCACAAGTATTCTCTCTGTCTACCCCTTCCATGTTTCTCTAGTTGAAATTGTCAAGCAAGTTATTTAATCTCCAAAGTATTCTTTATGTATACATATATACTGTATTCTATTTCTTAAACTTTCTGTTATCTGAGTCATCTTTTAGGGATGAACATTTGACATCATACAGTGTTTGGTATAACAGGTTATCTTAGTTAATGAGTTTCCTCAGGGATGATATTTCCTCTTCTTTCCTATTCATGTTAAAGATGAGTCTCAGATTAAGGTACTTAAGTATGTGTTTTTCTGATCAGCCTCTTCCAAAGCAGATAGTGAGAACAGATTTGTTGATATGAGCTAGATACATTCAGGGTATCTGACCACTTAACTAAGAGTTTCCATTTTGAGACCATGTCAGAGTTTGTGTGATTCTATCCTATTTTTCTTTTTTTAAATAATTATTTGGGGTGATTTGTCATGATTTTCTTTCATAAAGGTAGTGTAAGCTATCATAAGAATGATCTTTGTTTTAAGGTAGGTAAGAGTTCTATTAGAGCTAAGTTGGTCTTGTCTTTTGGAAATTCTCTAGTCAGGTTGCATGATACAACTTAGCAACATGGTTCCACAAGATATCAGAGGGAGTCTCATAGCTACCATTAACTTACAGGCATGATATGTCCTTTAAAGTATAGTATATCATGTTATCAGCTGTGAAAACTGTCATTCACATTCAAATCTGTTCTAATACACTACAGAGCCAAAGACAAAAAACACATGATCACTCAATAGATGCAGAAAAAGCTTTCAATAAAATACAACACTTGTTCAAGATAAAAACCCTAGATAAAACAGGAATAAATGGTTTCTACCTCAATCTGACAAAGCCATCTATGACAAACCAACAAGCAACATCACATGAAATGGACAAAAACTGAAATCTTACACTCTAATGTCAGGTACAAGACAAGGATGTCCACAATCATTGTTCCTATTCAATATAGTTCTGGGAGCATTAGCCAGATTTCTTAGGGGAAAGAGAGAGAGAGAGAGAGAGAGAGAGAGAGAGAGAGAGAGAGAGAGAGAGAACGAGAACCAAGGATTGGAAAGGAAGAAGTTAAGTTATAACTATTTGCAGCTGACATAATTCTCTACAAAAAAGACCCCAAAACTCCATCAAACTAATAGAGTTCAAAATCAAATTCAACAGTGTAGCTGGATACAAAGTCAATTTGCAAAATTCAATGGCATTTCTGTACACAAAAACAAACTCACTGAGAATGAAATAAGGGAGATCACACCCTACACTATAGCATCCCCCAAAAATGAAATACTTAGGAAGCAATCTAACAAAACAAATCTGTACATTGAAAATTACATTAATTTGAAAAAAGAAATTGAGAATTTCAGAAAATGGAAAGACTTTCCCTGTTCATGTATAGGAAGAACAAACTGTGAAAATGGCCATTCTCCCAAATTTGTTATCAAGATTTCATGCAATTCCAATCAAAATACCATTTGCATACCTCAAAGGGTCAGAGAAATCATTCCTAAAATTCATCTGGAACCAGAAGAAATCTAGAATAGTAAAAGTAATTCTGGGCAACAGAAGCAAGGCAGGAGGCATCACAATCAACAACTTGAAATTACAGTACAAAGACACTGTGATAAAATCTGCATGGCACTGAAATAAAAACAGACCCGAAGATCAATGGCATAGGTTGGAAGATACAGCCACAATTACAAACACATTCAACCACCTCATCTTCAACAAAGGGGCCAAACATGTTCATTGGAAGAAAGACAGCCTCTTTAATAAGTGGTGGTGGAAAGACTACCTTCTCCTATGCTGAAAACTAAAACTAGATCTGTATCTATGACTCTGCACTAAATTAAAATCAAAATAGATCAAAGATCTAAATATTACAACAGAAATACTAAATCTCTGGACAACAAAGTAGGGAGAAATCTTGATGACACATAGGTAGGCAGAGAGCTCATGAACAGAAATCAAACTGCACAGGACATACTTCCCAGAATCAAGAACTGGGGGTCTCATCTTATTTAAAAGTGTTTGCATGTCAAAAGAAATCATTAACAGAGAGAAAAGAAAACTCATAAATTGGGAAAATATCTTAGCCAACTGTCCCTCAGAGGAAGGGCTTCTATCTACAACATATAAGAATTAAAAAAAATCAGGACCCCAAAATTCGAAGACCCATTCCAAAAATGGGAATCTGAGATGAATACACACTTCTGAAGTGAATAAATATGAGTGGCAAATGGACAAAAGAGGAAAGAGAAAAAGAAAAAGATATAAATTTGTGTATATACATAAGATAGCTAAGATGACTATACTACTAATTGTATTAGTTCCTGGAAAGGAATAGTTAACACTCATATAATTAGATCAATTTCACATGTCTGTGTCTGGTAATCTAATCAACCCTTCTGAAAGTAATGATATGCAATATTACGACCATTGTTAAATTCCTATTGATATGTTTTGAAAACCTAAATAGTTATTGTTTTGGGTTTGTTGTTGTTGTTTGTTGTCTCTTTTGCTTTTTGTTTTTCTTTTCTGTATATTTTTTCTCTTAAAAAAATAATAGGGAGGCGCCAGGGATTTAGCTCAGCGGCATAAGTGCCTCCTGGCAAGAGCGAGCGAGGTCATGAGTTCAATCCCTGGTACCGCAAAGAAACAAAAATAATAATAATAGGGAGGAAACAGTGAAAAAATAAGTTTTAGTCCCTGCTTTCTTGAAGTATATATTTGATTTATGACAAAAATTAGTATAAAAGAAGCATGAAATACTAGATACTAATAAGTTTTGTGAGAAAGGTACATAGAAATATAGTTGGGTGAGGAGTTGGAACTTTAGATGGAAAATCAGAGGAGGTCTAACTTGAGGATTAAGACCTTATGATTAAGGAAAAAGAAAGAGAAGGTTATGATGGAATTGGATTATGTTAAGGAAAGAACACACAACTATAGGAAAAAGACAGGTCAATGCCCTATAATCTAAGGTTAAGAGTTTAGATTGTATGTGGAGCTCTTATTAGCAAAGTAATTTGGTTTGCTTCTACAAGAATGAATCCATTTTGGATAAGATGCAGAGAATAAACTGAAGAACTAAAGAGGACTAATGGAAGTAGGTGGCTTTAACTAATATTAAAGTGAAATAATTAGTGACTCAAGTAGGTAGATGGATGAAAAATGTATTTGGAATTTGAACTGACAAGACTTGCTGAAAAATGCTGTGATTTCTAGGGTTTGACTTTAGCAAAGGTTTCGGCAGAAAGATAACAGACTGGAGGGCAGGAAAATTAATTGTAAAAGGTGAAATCAGGTGTGGAATTTTGCTAAGTCAATGTCAAGTTTGAGATGTCCCCTGGATGTACAAACAAATATGTTTAATTTGGATGGTTATTATAAATCTGATTCAGTCAGGCTGAGAGTAGACATTTTTTATTTGAATGCATTGTGCTAATAGAGACAGACTTTCCTTGAGTAAAAGAATAAAAATTGTTCAGAAACTGTGACTTGCAAGGATCGTTATTCAGAAGATATGAAAAAGCAGAACTTAGAATCTATAGTTAGCTTAGGGACTATCAATTTTTAGGAAAAGTCTGAAGATACACAGAAATTGTGTGTTAAAATAATAGTGATTAAGAGTCAGTAAAACACTGTGAAGAATCAAAAAATTTTGATAAAATAGTGAGTTACAATTCAGCAAACAGAAAAATTGTGACATTTCATGTAGTCTGGACAATTTGTCAAATTGGTGGAATTATTAATTTTGGAAAAGGAAAAAAAATCTATGGCTTCAAAATGAAATACAGAAGCTGAATGTGATGATTAATCTTGATTGTCAACTTGATTGAACTGAAAAATGTCCAGGAAATTAGCAAAGCCTATTTCCTGGCTGCGTCTCTAAGGGTGTTTTTAGAAACAGTTAGGGTCCTACACAGCAGTCTGATGGATGCAGTCTGAAGAATGCACTTGAATATGGACACTGTCATCCAGTAAGCCAGAGATTCAATAGAAGAAGAGCATGGAATGAAATCTCTGAAATATAAGCCAAATAAACTTTTCTTTGTTTAAGTTGTTTTGTCACAATGAGAGAAAGCTGATAAATAAACAGAATAAGAAGATTACATGACTAAATTATTAAAGCTAAAAATAAGACTAGACATTAAAAAGAGATTTAGTAACCAGAAATACGGACTTTGTCCAATACTCTGTAAAAACATTTAACTCTACTTTTCACAGAATTCTGTAGATTCAATTAGATCTAGGAATGTGACTAATTTTCTTGATTAAGCAGAAAAGTTAGTTTCTTTGGATAAAAAGCAGTTACTAAATTATCAAATATATACATACAAACACACACATATGTGTTTATTAGCAAATATAACAATCCCTGAGCTAATAAATAATATAATAATTGCAGAGCCATTATATAAAATTAAAACTTCAGCTGACTTGAATTCCTTCACATGCATCAACTGTTTTGTTTTTTCTTCTGGCTGTTTTTTATGTGATTTATGTATCGCATAAGCAAAGAAGACGTATTACAAAGTATGTTTGTGGTGATAGAAAGAGCAAGATGTCATATATAAATAAACACATAAGGAGAACTCGTTGAGTCTAAGATTTTTTCTGTTGTTTCTGGCATGACTTCCTTATATAATAAGCCATCTGTAGACATCTGATTGGTTTCTATAGTTTTCGACCAAGAAATTTTTAAGAACAGTTTTTAAATTGCTGTAGTGTTCTTTTAGCATTTTAACTGAATTTTTCAAAATGCATAAAATTTGTTGCTTAAGAAAAGTTGAATGCATAGACAGTTACTACCTTGTCAGTAAGTGGATAATTGTAGTTTGGAGGAACTGCTTATACTTCTGCATTAGGCCATTTTGGAGGGATAAAACCTGTGTGAATCTTCCTAAAATTTAGAAAATGCTAAGTAAGTATTCAATTAGAATTCATTTCTAATTTACATAAGTAGTCAGTGCAAGCCACTTTTATGTTGTATACTGAAAAAGTGTAAAGTAAACGCTTAAGAATAACTCACATGAGAGAGAAAGTCAGATGTGATCCTTGTACCTTTCAGTAAAACAACCAGGCTGAGAACCAAGCAATGCCCCAGCTACCAGGCAGCCACGACAAACCTCTGGTTCCAGTTGTGCTAGAAGACAGTGCAGAGGCTCCTGAAATAAAACATGGCCTACACGGAATGTGCTGCCTGTTTTAACTATGCCCATTACCCCAATCTCCCATGATCAATTGCCACATTCCTCAAGTGTATGTGGACACTTGGGGTGGTCCAGATTGCATTGTGTTGCCTCTTGGTTCTGTTTAGCAGCTGTCACTTCTGTCTTGAACCCTCAACTTTATTCTTGGGCAAGAATGCTGGAAAAATGTGCCAGTGCTACAATAGCCATAGTGAAATGTGAGGCATAGAAAGTACCATTTTATTTTCCTATTCTGCCTTTAAATTCTCAGAGACACTATTAATATAGTCATCATATTTGCAAAAGTTATACTGATTATCTAGAGATGAGTGTTTACATAAAGTATACCATAAACAAACAAAAAACTAAAACTGAAAAATAAAATATATAATATAAAAGTTAACTATATATTGATAATCCTCATATATGAGCTATCTATATGTTGTAACTTCTCTTTAATTTTGACCCGAGTTTATTTATTTTTCTTAAGTCCCTTCTTTTTATAAAAGTTTTACAAATGTATTCTCACCTGTTAGCTGCCTGGAACTTCACAGCTTTAACAGTAAGTAAACGAAAAATTCTTCCTTTATATCATGAAACATAACTCAGATCTCTATTCATTACTTTGTTCATTTAGAATATTTTTAAGAATTATTTTCCTCCTATGAAAATTTAACAGCACCTTACAAATTGTTGAATGGCTTTGTAGACAATCTTGCCCACTGTGCCCAAATCACAGGCAATTATATATCTGACTTGTATCTTTATAATTTGAGTTTCCTGGGAGCATATATTTAAATAATATATGTTCACTTCTGTCTCATTTTTAAACCTAGTTTAGTGTTTTTGCACTCTACTAATACTGGTACATATATTTACTATTGTTTCATTAGTTTGTATTGATAATTATGCTTCAAATGCATTATTTAACTATTGATGTGCATTTAGCTCAATTCCTGTTTTTTTGTATAAGTAAAATTTCTATGAATATTTGTATACACGTTTTCTTGCACATATTTTTAAAAAATGAATAATTAAATGATACTTGGTTTTGAGATATTTTATTGATATACAATTATTTTACTGTATGATTTTTATTGGCTAGTATATAAATTCTGAAGATTAACTTTTAATGATGAATTGATAAAGAAATTGTGGTACTACTATATCATAATGAAATATAAATTTGAATCATTTGTAGAAAAATGATGCACTGGAAGCCATAATATCAAATGAAGTATATCAGACACATATGTTTAAATATCCATAGTTTCTTTTATATGAGAAACCCAAATTATAAATAAAGAGCAAAATAAAAGATAAGAGATAAGAATTAAGGATATATTCAAAAATTCTTCTTGAATATATTCTAAATGAATAGAGCATTGAATAGAGATGAGTTATGTTTTATGATATAAAAGAGGAATTTTTCATTCACTTACCGCTAAATAGGACGGTTATCAAGAGATGAAAACAGAAGACAGAGCAAAAGGAAAAGGATGAAGAAAAGAATGAAGTGTATCTTTTACGTGTACCAACTCCGCAGAAGGAATATGAACATTATGTACTGCACAGAGGTGCTAACAGAAAGAAACTTTGAAGGCAAAGAGATAGTGGGGTAATATATTTAAAGTGGCCTAATTTCAAATACACCAAGAAGCTATATGATGACATAAAAACAAAAATAATGTGGACTAATGGAACTGAATAGAGAGCCTAGAAATAAATCCATGCATTTATGATTAACAGATCTTTGACAAAATTTCCAAGAACACATGATAGGGAAAGAATAGTCTCTTTAATATAGTGCAGAGAAGACTGGGTATCCATATGTAGAATGAATTAAACTGTTATCTCACAATATATATCAAATCAATTCGAAATAAGGTTTAGTCTTGAACATATACTGAAAAAATATAAAATTTCTAGAGCAAAAGACAGAAAAAAATTTGATATAGATGTAGATAATGAGCTTTTTAAAAGGATCCCAAAATCATAGGAAAAAACACACAAAAAGATACCTTAGATTGTATGTAATTGAAAAGCACATTTATAGCAAAAGAAAAAAATTCAACAAATTGAAGAGACAATACAGGATGTGACAAAATATTTGCATCATACAAGGCATAATGACTAGAATATATAAGGGACCCAAGAATGTCTAAGAAATAATATAACTAAATCTTTAAAAATAGGCAAAGGATAAAAAGAAATAGGCAAAAGATCAGAATGTGTACTTATCCATAAAAGATGTACAAACTGTCAACATATATATGAAATTGGCATCACTAATTATCAAGGATATATCTTGTAGCTCAAAAATGAGCCCCCTAACTTGGTGTACAAAAATGGGGCAAAACATGTTTTTTAAAAAAACAGCGCTAGGGGCTGGGGATTTAGCTCAGCAGCATAAGTGCCTGCCTTGCAAGCACAGGGTCATAAGTTTGATCCCTGGTACTGATAAACAAACAAACAAAAAGCCAGCGCTGATTTATTTATCCTGGGCCCAGCGGCACAGTGCAGTTTGAGTTTGCAAAGCTGTGTAACCTGCTTAAAACTTTTCCAGACTTTTTGTAGAAGGCACGATTTACAAAGTAAGGGGTTATGGGCATGGATTAGAAAATGAGAAGATCCTTGATTTGCTAAGCAATGAGGAAGACCTTTGTTTCCCTTTGCAGAGGACAGAGAGATCTCGCAGGAGTTTACAGTCCTTTGTCAACTAATTTTAGCCCTCAATTTTAGATAACATCTGTCCTTTGCAGAGGGGAACATATCAATCAGGTCACATTCCCAGGAATTTACAGTCCTTTGCAGAGTGAGCAATAGTTAACTTATCAATCAGATCACCCAGGAAGATGGCGCGTACAAAACAGTATGACAGTGCTACAGGTTGTAGAAAATAATTGCATTTGCAAAGGGAAATAACAAGTAATTTGGTCGTATAACTTGGGCATTGGCAAACATAACACAAACACAATGAAGCTCTTTTTGTTAGTGTATAATAATATACAGAAAAATCACAAGTAGATATACTGTAATTTCATTCCTTTAGAACAGCTATTATCAAAATCAAATTAGTAGCAAGTGTTGGACATGACTAAATGAGCCCTTGCATATTATTGGTGAGAATGTAACTAGTAAAGCTATTGTATAACATAATATGGAGGCTTCTCAAGAATTAATAATACTTCTAGCATACAATTCAGCAATGACTACATATCCAAAGGAAATAAGTATGTTAATGAGTTCAGAATGCCTATGTTCATTGTAGTATTGTTTATAACACACAAGGTACGGAATCATTTTAATTTCTGTCCACTTTAATTTATGTATGCATGGATAAATAAAATGTATATATATACACAATGGAAAACGATTGAACATACAAACAGAATGGAGTCATGTCACATGCAGCAACATGAACCCTAGAGACATTATGCTAAGTGAAATAAACTAGGCATGGAAGATAACAACTCACATTTAGAATGTAAAAAGACAAACTCCTAAGAGTGGAGTGTTGGGAGCCGATGAAACTGGAAACAGAACACAAGTGCAGGGCCACAGCGTGGCTGAGTCATGGCTGACTGAGAACAGAGAGGCCTCAAAGGGCAAAATAATGTCACAGCAGAGGACACCTGGCTCCAACCCCACTTTACAAGATAGAGACTGTAGCTGCAGGTATTTCCCTCCTGTAGTGAAGTCAACCTGGAGACTTTCTCCTAAGATAGTTCTCCTAAATTAACATAAGGTACTTCTGCTAAATTCACATAGTCTGTTGGTCTGTAAAGCCCTGGAACCACTCCCAAGGACCTGCTCAATTTTCTGCACTTGCTATGCTAATCCCTTCCTTGTTTGAAACTAAATGAACATGGGCCACAGAGAGACACGCCTTGTCTCAGGCCCCAGTGTCTCGAACTGTACTAGAGGGTTTTGATCCTCCTGGAGCCCTAAAATCACACCACTTGTCTCGTTTATTTAAACCTTCACCACGCACTCATTAGGGAGATTGGAGATCTTGGCAAGGTCCCTGTGGGGGAGAAAATAGAGGTTTTTGGTAGGCAAGAATGGAAAGAGGATTGGTGAAATGTGAGAAACAATAGATTCAGAATCTATTGTATAGTATAGTGATTATAGTTGATGCATACTCAGTATTGCTAAGGAAGATATTTCGTGTGTCCTTATAACAGAAATGTAGTTGATGTTGATATAAGGGAATGAAACTTCTGAATACTGTACATCCGGTATGAGTTTGTGTTCTCTAAAACGGAAGAATGAAGTTTAGGAACAACAGAGATTAAGAGCAGAAATATTTATTGAGAGAAAGAAAGCTTCTGTCTGAGAAAGAGAGACAGAGGGGTCCCAAGTAGGTTGCCAAAGATTCTATATTTTCTCAGGATTTTTGTAGAGTAAAGCTATGAGGCGAGGTGGGTCTAAAATTAGGGAAAACTTGAAACTCACGAGACAGATGGGCATGAGGTGGGACAGAGCCATGGTCAACCAATAAGTTTCATTGTTTAGGTAAAATTGACCAATTAGGGACAAATGGGAAAGTGAGTCACATCAGTGACTCTTTCTACAGGAGGTTGGGATGGTACTCCTGGCTTCTCAAGTGATCCAGATTTAGCCACTCAGGATTATACTTAAGGGTGTGGTTGCATTTGTTTTGCCTTCTGTCCCAAAATATGGCCCACTGCAAGAGATGTGTGTCCCCTCCAAGGTCATCAGATATCTGGTCTTTTGTGCCAGCATCTTCAAGGGCCTAGCCCTGTCTGATTGCCTGTAATATTTCTAACTAGCTCAGCTGCCTGTAACACTGTGAGGGATATGATACTTTTATTGATTTACTTATTGTATATACTTGTATGAAAATCATGTTGCATGTCATAAATATACACAATTTTTTTTTTATTTTTTATTTTTTTTTTTTTTTGGTCTTTTTCATTTTTATCGGTACCAGGGATCGAACTCACGACTGCCTGCTTGCAAGGCAGGCGCTTATGCCGCTGAGCTAAATCCCCAGCCCCTATACACAATTATTTTTAAATGAAGACCTTTTTATACCTCAACTGGATTATGAACAACTGTGCCTCAGCCTCTGGACATACTGCAATAAGTAAGAAATAAAAGACACATACATTTTGAACTGATTAAATGAGGAGAATATCAATTCATTTATAGTAGTTTTTTTTTTTTTTTACAATTTTATTATTTGTAGTCAAATGTGCTTTTTGGGAAAACCTTCATATAATCTCTCTAATCTTCATATAATCTCTGTGCTATTTAATGCATTGAATATTAGTGAGGAAAAATAATTGCTGACTTGTATGTTTCTTTAATGGTTTAGCATCATCTTGTATAAAATATTCACTCAGAAATCTTGACTTATATGGATGATATAATACAAAAGTAGAGTGAGTGGCATTTGCCTCTGTTATAGTTTTATGGAGGAACATAAAACATTTATCTTTATTATTACTCCTGCTTTGTATCTCGTTTCTTACTTCAGAAAATTTTACAGTTAAAATATCTTTGGGAATTCCTATTCTTCTTAAAATAGTATACACATCATGAATATATTTCTACAGCAAATCATAAAATTTATGCTTGATTACATCCCAGAACAGAATACTTTTCTTTAGGAAGCGGCCCAGATTTTACATAAATAAGCCATTCTGCAATGTTTGTTACTGTAATTTTATCTCAATTCTGTTCTCTGGTCCACATGAAAACAATTCATGTGGTCCTTTTCTGAGACATCTTTATAGATCTGTATAAAAAGTAGCAGCTCTTTCAAAGGTCATGTACATATTAATTCTTGTTCTTTCAGGTACCTACTTGATTTTTGCACTTTCTATCTGTTATTTTTATGTGACTGCAACCCCTCATGTGTGATCCTCTCTTAAAATATTACATAAAGTATTGAGCAAATTATTCCACATATGATGTAGTCAAGGCAGAGACTATTTCCAGAAATCTGAACAACTTGCCATTTTAAATACAGTTTGGCATACAGCTTGAATTTTGAACATTTTTGAAGTCATATCAAATTTAGGGCTTATAGTGACTGGCTGCATGCTTAATTCCTCCCAACAGTTCTTTACGCATCATAGGGTATTTAGAAACATTTTTTGACTTATTTTAAACTCAGCTAAAAACATCCCCATTTATTTTATTTTGTTTCTGTTACTGTTTCAAGCCTCATGATGCAATTTTAACTGTGACTTCACCTCTATATTTTTAATTTTCTTTTCCCATCCTCTTTTTTTTTCATTCTAAATTGTTTCATTGGAGCTTTTGATACTGCATTCCCACATTTTTATCACTGAAGAATTGGTCTGTTGGAATTCTGACACTGGAGCTGACACAAAAGCGTGTGAAGCTGTTGAAGTTGTGTCGCTTTGTGTTAGTACCACATAAAGCTGTCTCAAACCTGTCCCTCCATCTCCTGGGCACTCTGCTTGCCAAGTCCAGATTCACTTATTCATCTCTTCTGTAAGCTCAGTGAGATGGCCTAGATCCCTGTTTATCACTCACCCTTATTCATTGCTGGTCCGATCAGTTTCACCCCAAAATTCTAACTGTTTTGTGTAGGTTTTTGACTTACCGCAAATTTGCCATTTTATTAAAATAAAAAATTGCTTAGATTAGAATGCTTATCAATTGCTTACAAATTTAGTATTTTTTTTCTTTTTCCTGAGAATTTTGTTAGTATGTCATTAATTCAGACAAATAAGATAGCTTGTTTTCTGAAAATATAGTTTAGGGGATAACATTAGGGTACCATCTAGAAATATGTGGACACTAAGATTTATGTGAACTTATTTCAAAAAATGATTTCTTTAGACTTATGCATTTTAAAACATTCCATTGTATATGTATGCATATAATTTATGTTATACAAATATTGAATACATAATTTATCATATTTATTTTCATTATTATTTGTTTTAAACAATTTTAGAAGAATGTTGGTATATTCAATAACATAAATGCTTACTAAATTAATTGTTCAAATACTAATCATTACTGTGCATAAACTGCATATTAATATATTAAAGTGCATAATAGTAGAATATATATTCTTTTTAATGTAAAAATAAGAAAGAAAGAAATGTGACAGGAATTATACATTATAGAGTAATATATATATAGATAGATAGATAGATAGAGAAACTGAGAAAGAATATTTCTTTTTTAAGAAAGAAGTTTGACATATGAACTACCAATGCTCAACTGAGAATATGTAGCAATTTTGAATAACCCAATACCAGTTATTGAAATTGAAAATGTAATTAAAAACTTACCAACAAAGAAAATCCCAGGTCCTGATGGATTCACAGCTGAATTCTACAAGAAATTTAGAGAAGATTTGATGCCAATACCCCTTAAGCTCTTCAATGAAATTGAAAAGGAAGCAATCCTCCCTGAATCATTCCTGGAGGCAAGTATTACTCTGATACCAAAACCAGAGAAAGACCCAACTAAAAAGAAGTATAGGCCACTCTCACTAATGAACACTGATGCAAAGATTCTCAGTAAAATACTGGCAAATAGAATGCACCAAATCATCAAGAAGATTATACATCATGACCAAGTGGATTCATCTCAGGAATGCAGGGATAGTTTAACACACACAAATCAAAGACCTAAATATTAAAACATAAACACTAAATCTACTGGAAGATGAGGCAGGTAGAAGTCTTGGAGACATAGGGGTAGCCAGAGAATTCATGAACAAAACACAAACTGCACGGGAAACACTTCAAAGAATCAACAACTGGGATCTCATATTATTGAAAAGTTTCTGTACTTCAAAAGAAATCATCAATAAAGCATAAAGAAAACCCACAGAATGGGAAAGAATTATAGCCAGCAACCCCTCAGACAAAAAACTTATATCCAGAATGTACAAATTCAAAGATCCTCTCCAAAAATGGGCATCTGAGATGAACACACAGTTCTCAGATGAAGATATACAAATAGAAAATAAATACATGAAGAAATGTTCACTATCACTGGTCATTCGAGAAATGAAAATTAAAACAGCATTGAGATTTCAGCTCACCCCGGAAAGAATGGCTGCCACCAAGGAATCAACTGTAACTAATGTTGGCAAGGCTGCAGGGTAAAAGGAACACTGATCCACTGTTGGTGGGATAGTAGACTGGTGCAACCACTATGTAAATCGATATAAGGAATTCTCAGAAGACTAGGATTGGAAGTCGCATTCAATCCAGTTATTCTCCTCCTGGGTATTTTCTCAGAAAAACTGAAAAGGTCATATCAGAGTGCTATTTGTTCACCCATGTTCATAGCAGCACAATTTATAATAGCTAAATCCTGGAAACAATCAAGATGCCCATCACCCGTAGAATGGATGAAAAAGATGTGGTATTTTTATACAATGGAATATTATTTGGCTATTAAAAATGATCTATAAAAAAGGATGATCATAAGCAAATGGAGACAACTTGATGCTGTCCTCATTAGTGAAATAAATAAGAATCATATTTATATACATATCACATTGTGTCTCTAGTGTTAAAAATAGTAAGAACTGTAGGAGTAATAAAACCCAAAATGTATAACTGCTATTGTAAAAAAGAGAGGAAAGGAAAGTGCTCTAAAGGGTATAACTGCATGTATGTTTAAGTCTACAGGATTGATAACCATATTACTATGCTTTTGTTGGATAGTTGAACAGAACTGTTTAAAATCTCGCTGTTTAAATGTTCATTTTGTATGCTTTACTTTTGTAACTTGAACAACTATTTCTAAGAGGATAATATGTAATTATCAACTAGTGATTTCTTACTGTTTATTTTTTTGAAATTATGTATTTTCTACCCTTTTTCTGTTTTTTTTTTCTTTAAATAAAAAAGAAAGAAGTTTGAAAGTAGTATTTATGAAAGAGGAGGATTTGTTTCATTCTTATCCTTTATATCCTACATACAAATGATTTTTAAATGTGTAAGTAGATGAAATTTTAATTTTCTTTTTAATAATGAGTGCTGAAATAGGATGAATAAAGGTTCATGTTCCTGGCATTTAGTGAGATAGTTACTAATATGGTTCAGCCACAAATAATTGTGTAAACATGGAAGTCTAATTCAAAGTTAAGCTTTTCTGATTTAAAATCTTAAAGATTTTAAGAACAACAAACTTGCCAATATTGTATGTGGTATGTAGATACCACTGCAACTCTTTTTTTGATCTGTGAAAAACTAACTCAAAATATAATACTGTGTTTTCTATTTAAAGTAGTCTTTCAGAGTTTCTGTGGTGTCAAAATTTAAGATTTTAAGGTATTTTTTCCACAGTAAGCCTGATAGTGCCACTTGAAATATAAAATAGTTTAGAGAACTGGATATTCTATATTCCCTTAAAAATGGAACACTTTGAATAAATGATCTTTGTGTTATATTTAAATGAGTCTTACAACCAGCCTTATATATTTTTAAAAATTATGCCACTTAGAATCTCATCTTTCACAGAAGAAAACAAACACTGAGTTTCTGAATTAGAAATATGACTTATTATTTATAATGATAAGAGCTCCAGCTTTCCTCCTCCACTCCTGCTTGCTCAGGAGATATGACAAGAGCAGATGTCATGCTGTATGTGAAGTTTGTTCTGCAGGAGACAAATACAGAGAACATTAATCTGGGAGTTTATATGAGAGCTTGATCACTGCCTGACATGCTCCCTTTTTGAATGCGGGAGAGGAACTGCGTATTTCTAGTATAAGTCAAATCTATCTTGGTAGAGGAAAAGAAAGTCTCCCACCATGAAATTTAAATATTTGTCTGAAGGGGAAGTGAATTCTTTAATCCTTCAAATGGAAGGAGATGACTTTGCCATAAAGTACCAAGTGGTCAGTCCAATGGGTCTCACTCTTGGAAAGTGAGTAGATAAGTCTTGGAAAAAGGAGCCATTCAATAGAAAGGAAATGTTTACTTTGTCCTAATAGCCTTAAATATTATATTTATAGTTTATCAAGATTCATGTTCATTGGTTTGCAGTAGTATGTAGGTCACATAGACCTTTTGCTATCATTTTATTTATATACTTTAGTATTTCCACAATGTATTTACCTTTCATTAGATTTAAAATGTCATCTTTTTATCTCATTTAGTAAGAATTTTATGAATAAATATTAGTTTTATCAAGTTATTTTTATGAAGATAGTTATGCAGTATTTTCATTTTATTGTTTATTTGGTATATTGATTTTTAAGTAAGAATGTATCTTTACATTCCACAAGTGTATGCAACATTTTTCTGACTTTGTTATTTAAATTTCACTACCCTTATAAAATAAGATAGAAATAATTCTACATCCTGGAGTATGTGCTATCACTTCTTCCTTGAATACAGAGACACTTTCAAGTCCTGTGGTATGTGTGTTTGTGTGTGGGTAAAAGGTTTAATTGTACTTCATACACACACACATGTGTGCTGCTGTTAGTTTGTATCTTAAATGTTATCCAAATTCCATATGCTAAAAATTTGGTCAGCAGCCTGTGTCCTATTGAGGAAGTCAGGCCAGGGGACAGAATTTGTTGTTAGAGAGTGTCTTGAAGAGAATCACTGGACCCCTCTGCTACCTCTTTTTCTCGTTGCTTCCTGGCCATCACACGGTAAAGTTTTCACTCGCCATGAGCTCTTGCTGTTACAGTGTAGTGTGCTGCCACAGGACCAAAGCAACTGAGCCAAGTGACCACAGACGGAAGCTTCTGAGATAAGGAAGCAAAACACACCATTCCTGATTTTACCCTGAGGCTCCTCAAGTTTTTTTTTTTTTTCACAGTAACTGAAAGCTAATATATCTCCATACAAATTCTCTGAATTTTATTTATATTTCTCCATGAATTTGATACTGTTTTTCCAAGAATTTGACTGGTATATTTAAATTTTAGAATCAACTTCTATAAAGAAGTTCAAAATACCCTTTCATTTTTTTTTCAGTATGAGTACAATTGCAAATGCTTATCAGATCTTAAGAATATACACTATACCATCTTAATACCTGATACATTTTGCTTGGGTTTTATAAGTTCATTAGCCTTTTTAAAGACCTATCATGACTTTGTATGTATAGTTATGTATAATTTTCCACATGTTTAGATTTTAGGTGCTTTATTTTGACTAATTTCCAGATTCTTCAGATAGATATATATTTCAAATGCTTATTTTCAGTATTTATTCTTTTTAAAATATGTTCTTAATGTTATTAAGTGTTAGCAATTTCCTTGTACCTATGTTTATGGCAGAATGGCATACATTCGTACATTTAATTATCTTTAGCTTTCAGTTACAAAATGTAAGGCATTTGCCAAAATTCTTTTAAAATCCATTAGCCATTGAAAATGGAAGGGATGATCAATAATTACAACAAATGTTAAATGTTTAAAAATAAGTACAGTAAAAGACATTGTAATTAATCTGTCTCAAAATAGTTGCTTCAAAGATGCTTATGTCATCGTTCTTAGCTCTTTCCGAAGCAGTTGTGTAAGGCTTTCCTGAATCTCTTTCTATGACCTGTTGTGGCTGCCTTTGTGTCCTGAGTCGATCCAAAACATTTGCTCTTCATGGATATTTTAGCTTTGAGGAGGAGCTAGAAGTCACCTTGCAGCCGATCTTGTGACTGAGGTGCTGAAGACACGCCATAGTGGTTTTATGAGCTTGCCTTTCCACTAGATGGCATGGGACAGCAGCATTCACCTTACTTGTGATCACACAACCTAAGCACAGTTGGGAGGAAGAATTTCCAGAATGGCTTCAGAAACTGGCGAGAATGATGGAATAAGTGCGCTTAAAGCAAATGGAAATATTTTGAGGAAGATTCATGGCAATGTGTGTTTAAAGTAAAAATAGTTTAGAAATTTATTTACAATATATTTTGATTACACCTAGTATATCTTTTAATTTTGAAAAAGAATTGCATCTGATTCCTAGTTTAATTCAACTGATATATGAGGGCACATTATATAGGAGAACCTTTATAAATTTGGGGCTCAGAATATAATTAATTAGATGTATTTTTCTCCTATAAATGAAAAATCTATTTCTTGTACTTATGGGTGCAGGTGTAGCACTATAAACATGAAATATGTTGACATTTTAAACAATGTTTGTTAAGCAAATCTTTAATGCATTCTACTTCTTTGTAATGGATACATATAAATTAGAATACTATTTTGGTGAATCAAAATTTATTATTAGGTTGTGTTCTGTTTTATCTGCTTATAGTCTAATAGCTGAAACAGATTGTTGTTGATAAAGATTTATGCATTTTAATGTCAACTTTTCTGTATCCATCTTTTTAAAATGAACCAATTTAAGTAGCACGTGCTTGGATTCAAGTGTATGTATTATATGAGTATTTTGGCTTTATTTCATTTGCATTAACTTTATCTTGCTTTTACTATTGGCCTTCATTTTTGTTTTACCACTTATATTTCCTCTTCTCTGGTTTCTTTCTGTGTGAGGATGATTACGGCTTATTGGATTTTTGCCCCCTTAACTTAATAGTCAGATATTCTATTAATATTCTTTCAGAAGTTGTCTTAGGCATTATTGTTTATTCTTATTTTATTCAATAAAATATAAATTATTATTTCAGTAAATTCTAGTCAATTCTAGTTTTTAAGGTTTAAAATGTTAACCCTTATTTAATATCCTCTGTGGTGCTAAAAGATGTATTATTCCTGTCCTAATTTGATTTCATCTACATTTTAAATGGTATATAGGAGTATCATTCTTATTATCATCATTATATTACATAGTTACCAGCCACTGAAGAAGACTCAATATTTGAACTTTGTGTGCTGTTTCTTTCTTAGTATGTAGATTTTGTTCTTAAGAATATATGTTTATTTCAAAATGTATTTCTGTCCATATTTCTTCTTTGAGGGAGTGGTACTGACTTATTTACCTGTTTTTTGTTTGTTCATTTGTTCTGGATGCTTCATCCCATCATACTACTTTTCTTTCTTCATTCATTCTTTCTTTCTTGTGTGAGGTGCTGGGAATTGAACCTGCAGTCGTCACTTTGAGGTTCATCAACAGCCCTTTATTTAAATTACTATTACTATCATCATTATTATTTGAATTTTATTATTATTATTATTTGAATTTTTAGATAGGATCTTGCTAAGTATTTAACTTATAAAGGCCTGGCTGGGAATTTGAATTCTTTCTTCCTTTCTCTCCTAAAGTCCTAGAATTACAGGCATGTGCTACCATGATACCAAATTTTTAAGTTTTCTTTTTTCAAAAGCAAGTGTCGTTAGATAGGTTCCTTGTTAAAGCTGTATGAAAAGAAGATGATTCTACTGAGCCAAAAGGCAGCAGGTTTTTCATTAGTGATAGTGAAAGTTGTCCTGCATGACAAGTCTCCTTTCTCATATTTGTCACAGCAGCCACAAAGGTTTTCAAAGCTAAGTACACATTAATTTGTTTTTCTTTATTCATATTTTCTGTATTATTTTGTATTGTCTTACAGTATTGTAATCATTTTATATGAATATTTTTGGATTGTGGAATGAATCCTTTAAGTTTTCATTATTTCTCACGAGAAAATTTTCTTTGCTATGCAAGGATTTTGTAGTAAAGCTTGTTTCTGGAATGAAGTATGCTTGTGAGCAAAGATTTTGCTGGGCTTGTTATCTTTTGTGGATATGAAAATTCTTAGCTATTAATTACATGAATATAACTTTTGCCCTTTCTCTCTTTCCTATTCTTATGTGAATCTAATTGCAAGTGTACTTATTTTTTCATGGTGTCTTCTGTCTCAAACTGTTTTCTGAAAATTTCAACCTTATTTTTTAATAAATTCTCTAGTTCATTTATTTTTTTTTGACCTGTGTCTAATCTGCATTTGAATCTATCTAATTAAGTTATAACATTTCCATTTTAATTCTTATTGTAACTTTCAGTTCTTTTATACTTGTATCATATAATGATACATTATAACTATAACTAGTTTCTGGACCTGTGGTTTACCTTTGTTTCCTCATTTCAGCCAACTTTGATGACTAGGTTTTATTTTCTTTTTCTTAAAAATGTTAATAGTGGCCACTTCATGATATTGAGGTTCCAAGGAACTCTTTTCTTTTTCTTTATATGACTAGTTTTTAAAGTAATTTTGTTGGGCTGGGGATTTAGCTCAGCAGCATTAGTTCCTGGCTGGCAAATGCAAGGTCATAAGTTTGACTCCCAGTATCAAAAAAACAAAAAGTTTTGTTGGATACAGTTTACATTTTACTAGGCCACATTGACTTAAAGCATGTAATTCGATGTATTTTAGTATATTCACAGTTATCAATTATCCCATTTTAATTTTAAATACTTTCATCACCTTAGAAAAGAGAGCTAATGAGTCTAGATCCATTAACAATGGATGCTTTGTTTAAAATTATCTATTTTTTATGAAATGTACAACCAGTCTAAGACACATAAATTAAGTTGAATCATCAAGTAAATTTCTATCATTTTGTGACTGAAGAAACTCAAATGCAATACCAAAGTAAAGTGAACAATTTATCTATTGGCCAAAACACAATGAAAGACTAATTTCATTTAGTTCTAATCTATAGTTGAAGTTACATTTAGCAATGCAATATATTGAGACAATAAATAGAAACTAAAAGAAATAGAAACAGATCCAGAAAGAATATGAAAATGCCCGGCCTTGAAAGTGTAAAAACCAATATATCTATATGTTGCTTATTCTATCCTGCTTATTCTATACTTGAATATAATATTTATAACATTTAAAGTTACATTTTTATTTTCACTAAATGGTTGCACTGATATATGATTCCATTTTCTATTGCTAATACCCCAGTGCCATGTACTAGGTATGGGTAAAGGAAATGAGATTGTTCTGGCTCTTTTTTCTGGGTCATAACTGGCGAATCCCTTCTTACTAGAAGAATCCCGAGACAGCAACAGAAATCGTGTAAAAAATACAGAGATTATGTGCATGTCCTGGTCTTTCTCCCTGTTCTTAGAAAGCCGCCAGTGTTCAGTTATGGTGGTTCCATTGTGATGGATTCTTCCAATCCTAATAACTTCCCAAAGTCTTACTTCAAAATACCATACTCATATTTTACAGTTTGGATCTCAAAATGTTCTGTGTTCAGAAGTGGGTCTTTTTCAATGCAGTAAGATCACCACTATAGGTCTAATCCCATCGGTGGATTAATCCATTGATGAATTCATAGCAAAACGGGTTATTAGGAGAAGGATTCAGTTGGAAAGAGATGGTTCACAGTGGAAATATCTTTAAAGGGTAGCTTTCTCTGGTTCTTACTATACTCTCTCTGCTTCTGAATGCCTGAAGGGGTAAGTTCCTCTTGTATGTTCCTCTACTATGAATTTTCTGCTTTGAATCCAGTTTACCATGAGCAGGAATAATGAGTTAGAACAAATCATTCCTTCTTTAAAAGGTCAGATATTTTGTCACAGCAAAGGAAAAGAAAGCTGATTGATACTCATGTTTAGTTTCCACTTTCTTAAAATCGTGAAATTTGGTGGAGACAAAATATATCCCAACCATAGTAGTTTATTTTAGCATTGATTTAATATAGTCGAAAAAGCCACACACTTGTTTCCACAATGGAAACTTTTGTTAGGTATAGTAAATTCAAATTTGAAGTTTAATTTTTATTTAGAACTTACAAATATAAAAGGAATAATTTACTAAGAGCAGGCTTGGCATCAGTACTTCTAGTGAATATAGAAAAGGATATATAACCCTTTATAAACTTGCTATGTATTTATAAATTGTGAATTCTAGTGAGGTAGTTGTATATAGTATGCTCATCTTGGCAGAACAAATGTAAGTACTAAAATCACGTACTTAGTCATATTGAGACATTTCCCCATTTTTCAACAATGTGTGCCATTTACAGAAAGAACTGAAATGGAATAGAGGATAATACAAAAGTCACCAAATATATTATTGAATTAAAAGTAATTATGCATTAGAAAAATAGCTGTTATAGAATGTAAAATTGCAAAGTCAAATTTAAACTGACTTATACCATGACCTGATGAATTATTTAAATAATTAACAATCTATGAAAAATATTTTCTAAACTCTTTATGGTCTAGACTACAAAACAAGTTCTATTATTTTAATATAGTTATTACTGCTATAGAAATATTTCATATTTTAAATTTATAATTCATAGTACATATGCAGTATGCTTTGGTTTTTTTTAATGATCCTTTGGTCCTCGGTTAGTGAATTTTATTTTCCTTGCCTATGTATATCAACAAAATTTTTCTATGATTTCTTTTTAATTAAAACTATAATAAACTTAATCAGTATGGTAGGCAGAATTATAAAATGATCCCCATAAATTTTGCTCCTTGGAGGTAAGCCCTTGATTATGTTATATTATGTGCAAAGGGATTGTAAAACTGTAATTAAGGTTTTTAATCAATTGACTTTGAGTTAATCAACAGGGAGATTATCCAGGTGGACCTAATATGATCACGTGAGCCCTTTAAAAGAAGTTTTATTTGGCTCTTTGTAAAAGAAGCCAGAGAGATTCAAAGAATAAGTGCCTGTCAAGAAGGTCTTCTATTTCTGCGATGGAGGACCTGGGAGGAACCTCAGAAGTACAGGCAGTTGTTAGCTGACAATTGGGAAAAACAAACGGAATTCAGTACCATGAGCATGAAGTAATGATTTCTGCTAACCATTTGAAGAATGAACTTGAAAACAGACTTCTCCCAAAGCCTCAAGATGAAAATCCAGATAGCTGATACCTTGAGGTCAGACTCTTGTTATACTGAGCTGAGAACTCAGTCAAAGGCTCCCTGGAATTGTGACCTTGTAAAAATACAAGATAATATACAAGCGCTACGCTAAATTGCTAAATTTGTATTAATTTCCTTTGCTGCATTAGAAAACTAATGCAATCAGAAAAATTTGCGTGTCAAGCTGATAAAACCCTTCATATATTCAGTGAGGCAAATTTGGGAGCATTGACCTGCAGGCTGATATAAAGGACTGTGGTTGTCTTCAGATAATTAAGACAAGTAAAGAAGTTTATAGGAAAAGAAGTTTATAGGAAAAAGAAATTTTCTTAGAAACTTTCATAAAAAAGAACTTTACCAAGGTCATTTTTAAACCAGGGAAGGATTGTATTTTTGCTTTAACAGAAGCCTGTGGCACCTCTGTGAATGTTGAGTGGTTAATGGAAAAATTTTCAAGCATTTTTTGAATGTAAGAGTAATACTTCAGGACGTTCTCTGAGTCAAACCCCGTGGGAGTTGTTTATAGCTCAGGTTAGTACCAGTGCAGTTTTAGATAATCTCATTCTTTTGGCAACTAGAAAAATATATTTATGATATAAGATGCATATGAAATAAATATGTAACTTGACATTTTAAAAATATCATCTGTACATTTTTTGATATCTGTTCTTAAAATTGTGTGTTATTTCATGCCTTCACTTACTCTTCCATTTTGATTATTCAGGTTAGAGTAATTTACTTAAATATTTTATTAGTTTATCTTTCGAATAATGTCAACTAGTATACTTATCATTTTCTTGACCTATGATTTCTTTGGATTTCTTTTATTACACAAATTACTTGAATATGTAAAATATATATTATCTTTAATAAAGTCATTTACGAATCTGAATTATCTGTGCTACTTTTGCCAGTGGGTCCAGGGTGAGGATGGAAATCATGAATCCGTGTGGGTCAGCTCTGCTACCTGTATCAGTTGTGAAGCCCCCAGATGACAGCGGATGGACAATACTGGATGCCAACAACTGAACAAAGCTGGCTGCTGGTCATTGCTGCCTAATCGTCATTGATTTGTGGCCTTGAGAATTCTTCAAGGGCAAGAGACCCTAGTATTTGTTGTTTTCTCTTGAGACTATTGCTCTATGAATACTACTCAGGGTAAATCCACATTACCAAAGAAATAAACCATTGGCACAGGTTTACAGGATCACCAAAGTGAGTCTTTATTTTCAGAGGACCCATACTGCAGTGCAAGTGGGTTAGCAGACTAAAAGGAGCCTTAGCCGACTACTCCACAAGTGTGAGGAAAGTGCAGAATACACAGGAGCTGCAGCCCTGTGACTGGTCGGAGTGCAGGCCTGTGATTGGTTGCAGTGGATGGAGACTCTAGTGTTCATGGCTGCAATTCAGTGAAGGGGTGGATCGATGAGAATCGTTTGACAGACAGTTGTCCTGTGTCTTTAGAAAAAAGTAGGACTGAAACTAGAGGAAAGACCAGCTGTGTTCATTGAAGCCTGCTGAGGACTGGAAAGGTTGGAAGTGTGACCAGTGAGCCAAGAGACCCTGTCCCACATGTGTCCCCTTCTTTTCTATGTTTTATTTATTTACTTCTTTTCAGGCTGGTTTGGAACTCGTGATGTAGCCCAGTCTGACCTCTCCTTTATCTTTCTTGCAAGAGGCAGCAGCAAAGCCTGACTGCTATCTACCTTTGTAGGACACAAAAGCAAACCATCCGTTTCCACTGGGACTGGAAGAGAGAAGGAGGGGCAGTCATCAGCACAATCATGCCTTTGGCAGTCATGGTAATGAGGCGGCGGTTAGACATTTTCCTGTCTCGTGAACACTGAATTACTAACCCCGTTATTATTTCTGAGATGTATTTGTAAACTTCCTCTTAAGTATGAGTATTCATCTGCAGAATACTAGAAAATTTGTCTCAGGAAAGCTAAAAATTGAATTGAGATAGAAAGACATTGGTTTTGCAGATATCTCAATAATAATTTCTGCTGAAATTACTTCCAAAAACCTAAAGTTAAAAGAATAGAGCAGTGTAACATTAGAGGTAAAGCCACACAATTCCTACATGTTCCCCAAATCAAATCAAGCTTTTTAAATTTGTATATCTCTTTTATATGAATCATTGTCTGAATCAATATCTAATTTGGATTTGGTAAATATATTGAAGAAATGTGGAAATGAACTCTTCCACAAATACATTACCTCAATGGGCAGAAACAGACAAAGTTATTAAGGATGACCAAGGGGAAAGGTTAATGCTATAGTTAGTCAAAGGAGGCACAGTGAACAATTGAAATAGGTGTGTGTAAAAGGAATGAGAGAGGTGGATGACATTGCTTTCATGAAGCATTAAATTTCATGTAATATATTGAATGGTTATTCAAATCTTAAGTATTAAATGTGCCCATGAAATAACTCACAATAAAAGAACATTTGTCAGACAACAAAGATTAAATTTCTTCTATCACGTTATAATGTCAGATCCAATACTGGAAGAGTTTCACAAATGTTTCTATCACTATTTTTATCTGTTTCTATATTGAAAACAATGATAACAAACATTGAAAAATTTTAAACTAAGTGATGGAAGATAGAAGGGATGCTCAGAGTGGAATGGCACCTTTAAAAACAAACTAAATCAAACAGGTGTTTGCTAAACCTTTACAAAATGTGATTCAGTAGAACTGAAAGACAGAATTGCTCTTTTAAAACATCTAGTTACTAAATTTTAAAAAACAGAGGAAATTGCTTATACCACTATTCACAAATTTTAAATGTGCTAAATTATGGTGAGCACCGTATTTTATGATTTATTTAACTTCTCAAACCCAACTTATTAATTTGCATTAATAGCTGCCAAACACATCTTTCACTTTACTTTTGAACAAATCAGTGAAAATTGGGAAATTTGAATGATGAACATTTAATCTCCTCATTCTGTAGATTAACTTTTATTGTTGAATGTTTTATAAGTTAGTGTTTCCCAATGGTTTGTGTTATGGGTTAGATTTGCAACATCCCCAACAACCTTATACATTCAGAGCTGGGGCTTAGGAAGGTGGTTAGATCATGGGAGCACTATAGCTGACCTGCTGTTAGAAAATGAGGCCTGATCAGCAGCAGGCTACTTGGGGGAGTGACCTGGAAAGTTGATTTCTTTTTTTTTTTTTTTTTTATTTAAGGAGAAAAGAAAAAAAAAAACAGTGAAAGGGTACAAGTTATACAGATTTACAGAAGAGAAAAATGAACAGTAGAAAATCATTAGTTAATGGATTACATATTGCCATCTTAGAAATAATTGTTCAAGTCACAAAATTAAAGCTTGTAGAGTGGACATTCCAACAATGATACTGCAAACAGTTCTGTTCAATGATCCAATAAAACTCTGTGATATCATTTTCTATCTTATACACTTAAATATACATGCAGTTACATAGTTTAGAGCACTTTCTTTTCCTCTCTTTTGGACAATGACTATTACACATTTTGGGTTTCATTGCTCCCACGGTTCTTATTGCTTTTTTGGAAGAGAGTAAAACCAAATGAGACAGAACAGAATCGGTCAAGTCAAAAGGGTGGACATAATAGATAATATAAAAACAATACAAGGTGATCAACAATGGTTACCATAATGCCTCCCGCTATCTCTAATAGAATTGCCTATATCATTTGTTATAATACAATTGAACAAAACAGTAAAGAACAAAACCGACAGAACCAAAACATTGGAGACATTGTAGGTCTTCAAAAGTAGATAAAAGTCAACGAGAATGGGCGTTATAATGAATCTCATTATCTTCTCAGCTGATGCCTAAACTTTTGAACCTGATACTATCCAGCAAAACAGAATAGGGGAACATCAGTCAAAAACAAGATGGTGAGAGTAATACAGGGCTTTAAATCGAGATAATAGAAAGTCAAAGTGGGTTACTATATTATATCCTGCTATTTTTTCCCTTTAATTAAATGGATAAAAATAAAAAAGTAAATAATGGAGTGGAGATTGAGAAAAAAAGAGGGCATAACAGCAAAACAGCGCAGATCAAAACATAACCATTTAAGCAGAATAGTGTTTCACCACCAGATAATTCCGACCCAAAAGTAGTTATCATATTGACTCTTTCCTTGAAGTCCTTGAGTACAACTTCGTATACTGTAGCATTAAGTATATCAAAACGATGTAAAACCATTTAAGAGAATGACAGCATTACAGAGTATTTAGAATCGACTAACAGAAAATGAACAATGGTCTCTGTATAATCTCCTTGTCCTTAAAAGGTTTTTGCTTATACTATCGTACATAATAAAATCCAATAAGATACAACCTGTTTAGACCATTGGAGACAGAAGAACAAAAGCTAGATGAGACTTCAAAACAAGATGGTACTAAATCAGTATTACCTATTAAGGGGAGGCTTTCTGCTGCTGGAGCTTTTCTTTTTTTTTAATTTTATTTAAGAGGAAAAAGAGAAAAACACAAAACAAAACAAAGTGGTGTAAGGGTACACGTAATACAGAACTACAAAAAAAAAAAACATAATAGTAAGAAATCACCTGCTAATAGATTACATATTATCATCTTGGAAATAGTTGCTCAAATCACAGTATCAAAGAATACAAAGTGAACATTCAAACAGAGAGACTGCAAACAGCTGTGTTCAATGATCCAAAAACATTAATATAGTCAGCTATTTAACACCCCTAAACACAATTGCTGTTATATCCATAGAGCTCTTTTTTTTTCCTTCTCTTTTTTACAACAAAATTTACACATTTTGGATTTTATTACTCCTAGTTCTTATTACTTTTGGGGGGGGAGAGAATATAGTCAAATATGGAAAACAAAGCTGTCACTCAAAACCAAGGATAGACATAGCACATGATGTAGAACAGAGTACAAGGTTATCAACAATGGTTATCAAAGTTGTCTCTTGTTTCCTTAAAAAGAATAGTCTATCTCATTAGATATTATGAAGTTGGACAAAACAGTAGAGAACAATACCAATAAAACTTAGGCATTGTAAACATTACAGGACTTCCAAAGGAGACAACAGTCAAACCAGAATGGGCATCTTAGTGAATCTTATTGCCTTCAAAGTAGGTGCTTATACCCTCAAACTTGATACTATCATATAGAATGGAACAGAGTCTAATCAGTCAAAACAAGATCGTGGGAGCACCACAGGACTTCAAAACAAGTTAACAGTAAATCAAAAAGGATTACTATAATATATGCTAATTTAAAAAAATTTTCCCCTTAATTAAAAAACATAAGAAATAACTAAATAATTTTTTTAAAGAATAAGGGAGAGATTGAGATAAGCTCCAACATGGCGTGGATCTCAGGAGACACTGCTAGATCTCCCCCTGGAAAGGCTGCAGGCTGCCACCCTGCCTCCACTCACAGGGAGGGGAGATGTTGGCTTGGCTTCCCAGAGACCTAAGCTCCAACAGGGCGAGGATCTCAGGAGACACTGCTAGTTCTCCCCATGGACGGGCTGCAGTGGGCTAAACTACTGCCGCTTACCAGGGAGGGGAGGTGCTGGCTTGGCTTCCCAGAGTCCTAAGTTCCAGCATGGCGTGGATCTCAGGAGACACTGCTAGTTCTCCCCCTGGAAGGGCTGCAGTGGGCTAAACTACCGCCGCTTACCAGGGAGGGGAGGTGCTGGCTTGGCTTCCCAGAGACCTAAGTTCCAGCATGGCGTGGATCTCAGGAGACTCTGCTAGTTCTCCCCCTGGAAGGGCTGCAGGCTGCCACCCTGCCTCCGCTTACAGGGAGGGGAGGTGCTGGCTTGGCTTCCCAGAGTCCTAAGTTCCAGCATGGTGTGGATCTCAGGAGACACTGCTAGTTCTCCCCCTGGAAGGGCTGCAGTGGGCTAAACTACCGCCGCTTACCAGGGAGGGGAGGTGCTGGCTTGGCTTCCCAGAGACCTAAGTTCAAGCATGGCGTGGATCTCAGGAGACTCTGCTAGTTCTCCCGCTGGAAGGGCTGCAGGCTGCCACCCTGCCTCCGCTTACAGGGAGGGGAGGTGCTGGCTTGGCTTCCCAGAGTCCTAACTTCCAGCATGGTGTGGATCTCAGGAGACACTGCTAGTTCTCCCCCTGGAAGGGCTGCAGGCTGCCACCCTGCCTCCGCTTACAGGGAGGGGAGGTGCTGGCTTGGCTTCCCAGAGTCCTAAGTTCCAGCATGGTGTGGATCTCAGGAGACACAGCTAGTTCTCCCCCTGGAAGGGCTGCAGTGGGCTAAACTACTGCCGCTTACCAGGGAGGGGAGGTGCTGGCTTGGCTTCCCAGAGTCCTAAGTTCCAGCATGGCGTGGATCTCAGGAGACACTGCTAGTTCTCCCCCTGGAAGGGCTGCAGGCTGTCACCCTGCCTCCGCTTACAGGGAGGGGAGGTGCTGGCTTGGCTTCCCAGAGTCCTAAGTTCCAGCATGGTGTGGATCTCAGGAGACACTGCTAGTTCTCCCCCTGGAAGGGCTGCAGTGGGCTAAACTACCGCCGCTTACCAGGGAGGGGAGGTGCTGGCTTGGCTTCCCAGAGTCCTAAGTTCCAGCATGGCGTGGATCTCAGGAGACACTGCTAGTTCTCCCCCTGGAAGGGCTGCAGGCTGCCACCCTGCCTCCACTTACAGGGAGGGGAGGTGCTGGCTTGGCTTCCCAGAGTCCTAAGTTCCAGCATGGTGTGGATCTCAGGAGACACTGCTAGTTCTCCCCCTGGAAGGGCTGCAGTGGGCTAAACTACCGCCGCTTACCAGGGAGGGGAGGTGCTGGCTTGGCTTCCCAGAGACCTAAGTTCCAGCATGGCGTGGATCTCAGGAGACTCTGCTAGTTCTCCCCCTGGAAGGGCTGCAGGCTGCCACCCTGCCTCCGCTTACAGGGAGGGGAGGTGCTGGCTTGGCTTCCCAGAGTCCTAACTTCCAGCATGGTGTGGATCTCAGGAGACACTGCTAGTTCTCCCCCTAGAAGGGCTGCAGGCTGCCACCCTGCCTCCGCTTACAGGGAGGGGAGGTGCTGGCTTGGCTTCCCAGAGTCCTAAGTTCCAGCATGGCGTGGATCTCAGGAGACACTGCTAGTTCTCCACCTGGAAGGGCTGCAGTGGGCTAAACTACCGCCGCTTACCAGGGAGGGGAGGTGCTGGCTTGGCTTCCCAGAGTCCTAAGTTCCAGCATGGTGTGGATCTCAGGAGACACTGCTAGTTCTCCCCCTGGAAGGGCTGCAGGCTGCCACCCTGCCTCCACTTACAGGGAGGGGAGGTGCTGGCTTGGCTTCCCAGAGTCCTAAGTTCCAGCATGGTGTGGATCTCAGGAGACACTGCTAGTTCTCCCCCTGGAAGGGCTGCAGTGGGCTAAACTACCACCGCTTACCAGGGAGGGGAGGTGCTGGCTTGGCTTCCCAGAGACCTAAGTTCCAGCATGGCGTGGATCTCAGGAGACTCTGCTAGTTCTCCCCCTGGAAGGGCTGCAGGCTGCCACCCTGCCTCCGCTTACAGGGAGGGGAGGTGCTGGCTTGGCTTCCCAGAGTCCTAACTTCCAGCATGGTGTGGATCTCAGGAGACACTGCTAGTTCTCCCCCTAGAAGGGCTGCAGGCTGCCACCCTGCCTCCGCTTACAGGGAGGGGAGGTGCTGGCTTGGCTTCCCAGAGTCCTAAGTTCCAGCATGGCGTGGATCTCAGGAGACACTGCTAGTTCTCCACCTGGAAGGGCTGCAGTGGGCTAAACTACTGCCGCTTACCAGGGAGGGGAGGTGCTGGCTTGGCTTCCCAGAGTCCTAAGTTCCAGCATGGTGTGGATCTCAGGAGACACTGCTAGTTCTCCCCCTGGAAGGGCTGCAGTGGGCTAAACTACTGCCGCTTACCAGGGAGGGGAGGTGCTGGCTTGGCTTCCCAGAGTCCTAAGTTCCAGCATGGCGTGGATCTCAGGAGACACTGCTAGTTCTCCCCCTGGAAGGGCTGCAGGCTGTCACCCTGCCTCCGCTTACAGGGACGGGAGGTGCTGGCTTGGCTTCCCAGAGTCCTAAGTTCCAGCATGGTGTGGATCTCAGGAGACACTGCTAGTTCTCCCCCTGGAAGGGCTGCAGTGGGCTAAACTACCGCCACTTACCAGGGAGGGGAGGTGCTGGCTTGGCTTCCCAGAGTCCTAAGTTCCAGCATGGCGTGGATCTCAGGAGACACTGCTAGTTCTCCCCCTGGAAGGGCTGCAGGCTGCCACCCTGCCTCCACTTACAGGGAGGGGAGGTGCTGGCTTGGCTTCCCAGAGTCCTAAGTTCCAGCATGGTGTGGATCTCAGGAGACACTGCTAGTTCTCCCCCTGGAAGGGCTGCAGTGGGCTAAACTACCGCCGCTTACCAGGGAGGGGAGGTGCTGGCTTGGCTTCCCAGAGACCTAAGTTCCAGCATGGCGTGGATCTCAGGAGACTCTGCTAGTTCTCCCCCTGGAAGGGCTGCAGGCTGCCACCCTGCCTCCGCTTACAGGGAGGGGAGGTGCTGGCTTGGCTTCCCAGAGTCCTAACTTCCAGCATGGTGTGGATCTCAGGAGACACTGCTAGTTCTCCCCCTAGAAGGGCTGCAGGCTGCCACCCTGCCTCCGCTTACAGGGAGGGGAGGTGCTGGCTTGGCTTCCCAGAGTCCTAAGTTCCAGCATGGCGTGGATCTCAGGAGACACTGCTAGTTCTCCCCCTGGAAGGGCTGCAGTGGGCTAAACTACCGCCGCTTACCAGGGAGGGGAGGTGCTGGCTTGGCTTCCCAGAGTCCTAAGTTCCAGTATGGCGTGGATCTCAGGAGACACTGCTAGTTCTCCCCCTGGAAGGGCTGCAGGCTGCCACCCTGCCTCCGCTTACAGGGAGGGGAGGTGCTGGCTTGGCTTCCCAGAGTCCTAACTTCCAGCATGGTGTGGATCTCAGGAGACACTGCTAGTTCTCCCCCTGGAAGGGCTGCAGGCTGCCACCCTGCCTCCGCTTACAGGGAGGGGAGGTGCTGGCTTGGCTTCCCAGAGTCCTAAGTTCCAGCATGGTGTGGATCTCAGGAGACACTGCTAGTTCTCCCCCTGGAAGGGCTGCAGTGGGCTAAACTACTGCCGCTTACCAGGGAGGGGAGGTGCTGGCTTGGCTTCCCAGAGTCCTAAGTTCCAGCATGGCGTGGATCTCAGGAGACACTGCTAGTTCTCCCCCTGGAAGGGCTGCAGGCTGCCACCCTGCCTCCACTTACAGGGAGGGGAGGTGCTGGCTTGGCTTCCCAGAGTCCTAAGTTCCAGCATGGTGTGGATCTCAGGAGACACTGCTAGTTCTCCCCCTGGAAGGGCTGCAGTGGGCTAAACTACCACCGCTTACCAGGGAGGGGAGGTGCTGGCTTGGCTTCCCAGAGACCTAAGTTCCAGCATGGCGTGGATCTCAGGAGACTCTGCTAGTTCTCCCCCTGGAAGGGCTGCAGGCTGCCACCCTGCCTCCGCTTACAGGGAGGGGAGGTGCTGGCTTGGCTTCCCAGAGTCCTAACTTCCAGCATGGTGTGGATCTCAGGAGACACTGCTAGTTCTCCCCCTAGAAGGGCTGCAGGCTGCCACCCTGCCTCCGCTTACAGGGAGGGGAGGTGCTGGCTTGGCTTCCCAGAGTCCTAAGTTCCAGCATGGCGTGGATCTCAGGAGACACTGCTAGTTCTCCACCTGGAAGGGCTGCAGTGGGCTAAACTACTGCCGCTTACCAGGGAGGGGAGGTGCTGGCTTGGCTTCCCAGAGTCCTAAGTTCCAGCATGGTGTGGATCTCAGGAGACACTGCTAGTTCTCCCCCTGGAAGGGCTGCAGTGGGCTAAACTACTGCCGCTTACCAGGGAGGGGAGGTGCTGGCTTGGCTTCCCAGAGTCCTAAGTTCCAGCATGGCGTGGATCTCAGGAGACACTGCTAGTTCTCCCCCTGGAAGGGCTGCAGGCTGTCACCCTGCCTCCGCTTACAGGGAGGGGAGGTGCTGGCTTGGCTTCCCAGAGTCCTAAGTTCCAGCATGGTGTGGATCTCAGGAGACACTGCTAGTTCTCCCCCTGGAAGGGCTGCAGTGGGCTAAACTACCGCCACTTACCAGGGAGGGGAGGTGCTGGCTTGGCTTCCCAGAGTCCTAAGTTCCAGCATGGCGTGGATCTCAGGAGACACTGCTAGTTCTCCCCCTGGAAGGGCTGCAGGCTGCCACCCTGCCTCCACTTACAGGGAGGGGAGGTGCTGGCTTGGCTTCCCAGAGTCCTAAGTTCCAGCATGGTGTGGATCTCAGGAGACACTGCTAGTTCTCCCCCTGGAAGGGCTGCAGTGGGCTAAACTACCGCCGCTTACCAGGGAGGGGAGGTGCTGGCTTGGCTTCCCAGAGACCTAAGTTCCAGCATGGCGTGGATCTCAGGAGACTCTGCTAGTTCTCCCCCTGGAAGGGCTGCAGGCTGCCACCCTGCCTCCGCTTACAGGGAGGGGAGGTGCTGGCTTGGCTTCCCAGAGTCCTAACTTCCAGCATGGTGTGGATCTCAGGAGACACTGCTAGTTCTCCCCCTAGAAGGGCTGCAGGCTGCCACCCTGCCTCCGCTTACAGGGAGGGGAGGTGCTGGCTTGGCTTCCCAGAGTCCTAAGTTCCAGCATGGCGTGGATCTCAGGAGACACTGCTAGTTCTCCACCTGGAAGGGCTGCAGTGGGCTAAACTACCGCCGCTTACCAGGGAGGGGAGGTGCTGGCTTGGCTTCCCAGAGTCCTAAGTTCCAGTATGGCGTGGATCTCAGGAGACACTGCTAGTTCTCCCCCTGGAAGGGCTGCAGGCTGCCACCCTGCCTCCGCTTACAGGGAGGGGAGGTGCTGGCTTGGCTTCCCAGAGTCCTAACTTCCAGCATGGTGTGGATCTCAGGAGACACTGCTAGTTCTCCCCCTGGAAGGGCTGCAGGCTGCCACCCTGCCTCCGCTTACAGGGAGGGGAGGTGCTGGCTTGGCTTCCCAGAGTCCTAAGTTCCAGCATGGTGTGGATCTCAGGAGACACTGCTAGTTCTCCCCCTGGAAGGGCTGCAGTGGGCTAAACTACTGCCGCTTACCAGGGAGGGGAGGTGCTGGCTTGGCTTCCCAGAGTCCTAAGTTCCAGCATGGCGTGGATCTCAGGAGACACTGCTAGTTCTCCCCCTGGAAGGGCTGCAGGCTGCCACCCTGCCTCCACTTACAGGGAGGGGAGGTGCTGGCTTGGCTTCCCAGAGTCCTAAGTTCCAGCATGGTGTGGATCTCAGGAGACACTGCTAGTTCTCCCCCTGGAAGGGCTGCAGTGGGCTAAACTACCGCCGCTTACCAGGGAGGGGAGGTGCTGGCTTGGCTTCCCAGAGACCTAAGTTCCAGCATGGTGTGGATCTCAGGAGACTCTGCTAGTTCTCCCCCTGGAAGGGCTGCAGGCTGCCACCCTGCCTCCGCTTACAGGGAGGGGAGGTGCTGGCTTGGCTTCCCAGAGTCCTAACTTCCAGCATGGTGTGGATCTCAGGAGACACTGCTAGTTCTCCCCCTAGAAGGGCTGCAGGCTGCCACCCTGCCTCCGCTTACAGGGAGGGGAGGTGCTGGCTTGGCTTCCCAGAGTCCTAAGTTCCAGCATGGCGTGGATCTCAGGAGACACTGCTAGTTCTCCACCTGGAAGGGCTGCAGTGGGCTAAACTACTGCCGCTTACCAGGGAGGGGAGGTGCTGGCTTGGCTTCCCAGAGTCCTAAGTTCCAGCATGGTGTGGATCTCAGGAGACACTGCTAGTTCTCCCCCTGGAAGGGCTGCAGTGGGCTAAACTACTGCCGCTTACCAGGGAGGGGAGGTGCTGGCTTGGCTTCCCAGAGTCCTAAGTTCCAGCATGGCGTGGATCTCAGGAGACACTGCTAGTTCTCCCCCTGGAAGGGCTGCAGGCTGTCACCCTGCCTCCGCTTACAGGGACGGGAGGTGCTGGCTTGGCTTCCCAGAGTCCTAAGTTCCAGCATGGTGTGGATCTCAGGAGACACTGCTAGTTCTCCCCCTGGAAGGGCTGCAGTGGGCTAAACTACCGCCACTTACCAGGGAGGGGAGGTGCTGGCTTGGCTTCCCAGAGTCCTAAGTTCCAGCATGGCGTGGATCTCAGGAGACACTGCTAGTTCTCCCCCTGGAAGGGCTGCAGGCTGCCACCCTGCCTCCACTTACAGGGAGGGGAGGTGCTGGCTTGGCTTCCCAGAGTCCTAAGTTCCAGCATGGTGTGGATCTCAGGAGACACTGCTAGTTCTCCCCCTGGAAGGGCTGCAGTGGGCTAAACTACCGCCGCTTACCAGGGAGGGGAGGTGCTGGCTTGGCTTCCCAGAGACCTAAGTTCCAGCATGGCGTGGATCTCAGGAGACTCTGCTAGTTCTCCCCCTGGAAGGGCTGCAGGCTGCCACCCTGCCTCCGCTTACAGGGAGGGGAGGTGCTGGCTTGGCTTCCCAGAGTCCTAACTTCCAGCATGGTGTGGATCTCAGGAGACACTGCTAGTTCTCCCCCTAGAAGGGCTGCAGGCTGCCACCCTGCCTCCGCTTACAGGGAGGGGAGGTGCTGGCTTGGCTTCCCAGAGTCCTAAGTTCCAGCATGGCGTGGATCTCAGGAGACACTGCTAGTTCTCCCCCTGGAAGGGCTGCAGTGGGCTAAACTACCGCCGCTTACCAGGGAGGGGAGGTGCTGGCTTGGCTTCCCAGAGTCCTAAGTTCCAGTATGGCGTGGATCTCAGGAGACACTGCTAGTTCTCCCCCTGGAAGGGCTGCAGGCTGCCACCCTGCCTCCGCTTACAGGGAGGGGAGGTGCTGGCTTGGCTTCCCAGAGTCCTAACTTCCAGCATGGTGTGGATCTCAGGAGACACTGCTAGTTCTCCCCCTGGAAGGGCTGCAGGCTGCCACCCTGCCTCCGCTTACAGGGAGGGGAGGTGCTGGCTTGGCTTCCCAGAGTCCTAAGTTCCAGCATGGTGTGGATCTCAGGAGACACTGCTAGTTCTCCCCCTGGAAGGGCTGCAGTGGGCTAAACTACTGCCGCTTACCAGGGAGGGGAGGTGCTGGCTTGGCTTCCCAGAGTCCTAAGTTCCAGCATGGCGTGGATCTCAGGAGACACTGCTAGTTCTCCCCCTGGAAGGGCTGCAGGCTGCCACCCTGCCTCCACTTACAGGGAGGGGAGGTGCTGGCTTGGCTTCCCAGAGTCCTAAGTTCCAGCATGGTGTGGATCTCAGGAGACACTGCTAGTTCTCCCCCTGGAAGGGCTGCAGTGGGCTAAACTACCACCGCTTACCAGGGAGGGGAGGTGCTGGCTTGGCTTCCCAGAGACCTAAGTTCCAGCATGGCGTGGATCTCAGGAGACTCTGCTAGTTCTCCCCCTGGAAGGGCTGCAGGCTGCCACCCTGCCTCCGCTTACAGGGAGGGGAGGTGCTGGCTTGGCTTCCCAGAGTCCTAACTTCCAGCATGGTGTGGATCTCAGGAGACACTGCTAGTTCTCCCCCTAGAAGGGCTGCAGGCTGCCACCCTGCCTCCGCTTACAGGGAGGGGAGGTGCTGGCTTGGCTTCCCAGAGTCCTAAGTTCCAGCATGGCGTGGATCTCAGGAGACACTGCTAGTTCTCCACCTGGAAGGGCTGCAGTGGGCTAAACTACTGCCGCTTACCAGGGAGGGGAGGTGCTGGCTTGGCTTCCCAGAGTCCTAAGTTCCAGCATGGTGTGGATCTCAGGAGACACTGCTAGTTCTCCCCCTGGAAGGGCTGCAGTGGGCTAAACTACTGCCGCTTACCAGGGAGGGGAGGTGCTGGCTTGGCTTCCCAGAGTCCTAAGTTCCAGCATGGCGTGGATCTCAGGAGACACTGCTAGTTCTCCCCCTGGAAGGGCTGCAGGCTGTCACCCTGCCTCCGCTTACAGGGAGGGGAGGTGCTGGCTTGGCTTCCCAGAGTCCTAAGTTCCAGCATGGTGTGGATCTCAGGAGACACTGCTAGTTCTCCCCCTGGAAGGGCTGCAGTGGGCTAAACTACCGCCACTTACCAGGGAGGGGAGGTGCTGGCTTGGCTTCCCAGAGTCCTAAGTTCCAGCATGGCGTGGATCTCAGGAGACACTGCTAGTTCTCCCCCTGGAAGGGCTGCAGGCTGCCACCCTGCCTCCACTTACAGGGAGGGGAGGTGCTGGCTTGGCTTCCCAGAGTCCTAAGTTCCAGCATGGTGTGGATCTCAGGAGACACTGCTAGTTCTCCCCCTGGAAGGGCTGCAGTGGGCTAAACTACCGCCGCTTACCAGGGAGGGGAGGTGCTGGCTTGGCTTCCCAGAGACCTAAGTTCCAGCATGGCGTGGATCTCAGGAGACTCTGCTAGTTCTCCCCCTGGAAGGGCTGCAGGCTGCCACCCTGCCTCCGCTTACAGGGAGGGGAGGTGCTGGCTTGGCTTCCCAGAGTCCTAACTTCCAGCATGGTGTGGATCTCAGGAGACACTGCTAGTTCTCCCCCTAGAAGGGCTGCAGGCTGCCACCCTGCCTCCGCTTACAGGGAGGGGAGGTGCTGGCTTGGCTTCCCAGAGTCCTAAGTTCCAGCATGGCGTGGATCTCAGGAGACACTGCTAGTTCTCCACCTGGAAGGGCTGCAGTGGGCTAAACTACCGCCGCTTACCAGGGAGGGGAGGTGCTGGCTTGGCTTCCCAGAGTCCTAAGTTCCAGTATGGCGTGGATCTCAGGAGACACTGCTAGTTCTCCCCCTGGAAGGGCTGCAGGCTGCCACCCTGCCTCCGCTTACAGGGAGGGGAGGTGCTGGCTTGGCTTCCCAGAGTCCTAACTTCCAGCATGGTGTGGATCTCAGGAGACACTGCTAGTTCTCCCCCTGGAAGGGCTGCAGGCTGCCACCCTGCCTCCGCTTACAGGGAGGGGAGGTGCTGGCTTGGCTTCCCAGAGTCCTAAGTTCCAGCATGGTGTGGATCTCAGGAGACACTGCTAGTTCTCCCCCTGGAAGGGCTGCAGTGGGCTAAACTACTGCCGCTTACCAGGGAGGGGAGGTGCTGGCTTGGCTTCCCAGAGTCCTAAGTTCCAGCATGGCGTGGATCTCAGGAGACACTGCTAGTTCTCCCCCTGGAAGGGCTGCAGGCTGCCACCCTGCCTCCACTTACAGGGAGGGGAGGTGCTGGCTTGGCTTCCCAGAGTCCTAAGTTCCAGCATGGTGTGGATCTCAGGAGACACTGCTAGTTCTCCCCCTGGAAGGGCTGCAGTGGGCTAAACTACCGCCGCTTACCAGGGAGGGGAGGTGCTGGCTTGGCTTCCCAGAGACCTAAGTTCCAGCATGGTGTGGATCTCAGGAGACTCTGCTAGTTTTCCCCCTGGAAGGGCTGCAGGCTGCCACCCTGCCTCCGCTTACAGGGAGGGGAGGTGCTGGCTTGGCTTCCCAGAGTCCTAACTTCCAGCATGGTGTGGATCTCAGGAGACACTGCTAGTTCTCCCCCTGGAAGGGCTGCAGTGGGCTAAACTACCGCCACTTACCAGGGAGGGGAGGTGCTGGCTTGGCTTCCCAGAGTCCTAAGTTCCAGCATGGCGTGGATCTCAGGAGACACTGCTCGCTGCTGGAGCTTTTCTTCATGCTGCTTCTGCTTCACCACCAGGTGACATGGAGAACCAACTGAAACTGTGAGCTAAAATGAACTTCTCCTATTATATTTTGGATCTGAATATTTTGTCCGTAACAAGACAGTGTGTAAGTCAGATTTTGATAGTGGAGAACTGGGGTCATTGCTGCTAAGTGTGGCTAACCATGTGATTCAGAAGCCTTTGGAAATACCTCACAAAAGAAGTTTAGAAAGGTTTGGGAATGCTTGCTACAGAAGTTCTGGAATCCAACAGTCTAAGCTTGATGGCAGATTTTGGTCACAGCTCAGAAATTAGAATACTTATCGAACTGCAGACTCTAAATACTAAGCTCAGGAGATTTCAACTGCAAACAAGTACTTTAGTGGATTTTGGGCTACGTGTATTATTCTCTGGCAAAACATTTGTCTATGCTTTGCCTATATGCTGAGATTTTGTGGCAGACTGAGATTAAAATTAGAGAGCTGATTAATCTGGCAGAGAAAATTTCAAGGTATTCAACATTTAGGCTATGACAGAGGTATGGCTGATGCCTTTTAGCTAGATTTAAGGTGGGAATCAAACACAAATTTTAGAGCCAAATATGAAATTTTGCATTTTCATCAGAAAAGAAACATCTGCAAAGGTAAGTTATAGGAGACATCGCTGCTAAAAAGATTAGCATTAAAAAGAAACTGTGTACTTTGATGTGAATGGTGGGAAGGATGGCCTGAAGTCATGTCAGAAAACAGCAAAATTCCATCACTCAGAGGCTCAGGGGTGCAAAACTACAAAACTTTCTTTTGAGAAATGAATTCCTAAGTCCCTTATCTAAGAAGGGTCATCCAAGGAATTTGTTTCCCAGGATTTAGCTACTAGTACTAAGTCATGTAGGTACTCAAAGAACTCTACAGTCATGAAACAGGAGAGTCTGGCTATTTCTTGAGTAAGCAACAGACCTTGGCATGATCTACACGCTGGCTTTATGGACACACAGAATGCAAAAGTAGTGGGCTTGAAGGGACTTTCACCTAAAGTCCAGAAGAATGCCTGGGAAACTAGGCTGTATACGTCCCGGAGAAAGCAATGTGTGAAGCTCTGAAAGAAACAATGGTAAACACAGGAAGCTGAAACTGCCAGAAAAATGGAATATCTCCTGAGAAGGACCATAGGCAGAGAGAAAGCTGTTCCAGGAGAGACACCATGAGGGCTGCCCCTGACAATGCACAGGAGTGGTACCTTCAAGTCCTTTGGAACTTACATTTTACAACTTTCTAGATGTGCCAGATATAAATGTACAGGATATCATGTTTGCCCTGCAGGGTTTGAGTCTTGCTTTTATTCAATTTCTTTCTATCTCCCTGTTTCTCACTGTTGAAATGGGAATGTTTTGGCTATTGTATGTTGTAAGTGTGTAAATTTCTTTTTTATGGGTCTCACACAGCTCTAATTTGCCTCGAGTGGTAGAGGAAACTTTAGGGACTTGCACTTTTCAGTACTACTAACTGTGAAGACTTTGGCAACTCTTAGGGTAGACTAAATGCATTATGCATAATAGGTGAACATAAGCCTTTTGAGAATCAGGGATAGAATGGTATGGTTAATAGGTAAAGTGTCCTGCAAAGCCTCTTGTGTTCAGAGGTGAGGATTTGGAAGGTGACTGGATGATGGGGATGCCACAGCTGACTTCCTGGTTAGAGGCAGGCTACTGGGGGCAGAATCCCCCAGAAAGAGTGCTTTGTTCCTGGCCCTTCTCTTTGCTCTCTGCTTCCTGGCTGTCACGGGTTGAACAATGATTTCATCTCCGGGGACTTCAGCCACCTTTTTTCTGCTTTGGGTCCAACAATGTACTAAAATTAGGTACTAAAAAAAAAAAAATTGCTAGTGTTGGATATTTTGTCCCAGTTACTAAAAAGAAATGTGGCTAATATATAATCACTACACACTTGACCTGTTAAGGAGCTATGTAAAGTAAAAAAATAAATTTTATCATAATTTTTGGTTAATGGAATTACAATCACTGAGATTGCAATAATTTTCCTAATATTTGCAAGAGACTGACTGAAGTATATACATGACTTCTTGAGGGATTCCTTTGCAATACATAATCTCAACTGTGTTTATTTA
Organism: Cavia porcellus; assembly: GCF_034190915.1. Lineage (NCBI taxonomy): Eukaryota > Metazoa > Chordata > Mammalia > Rodentia > Caviidae > Cavia > Cavia porcellus. The sequence goes on along the minus strand of NW_026947501.1, from coordinate 12,451,176 downwards.
TGTTGCAATAATAATATGTAAATTATTATACATTTTAAAGAATAATTTTTGCTATAACCTAATATTCAACTATGACACAGAAATCTGCTTTACGGCTTAAATATCTGATCTATTTATCTTTCTCTATCCCCACTTCCATAACTTATATGCTTCTTAGCACTTTTGAAATGACGATTTGTTATGGTAGTAACAAGAAATGAGTATACTGTAGACGTTTGTGTCTAGAAGTCAAGTGCTTTGATAACAAGTACCTAAAACCATGGAAATGGGAATAAAACTGAGTAATGGATAGAGACCAAAAGATGTTTGAGAAACATTATACAATAATCAAAGCTTACCTTGAGCTGAGTAGGCTGTATGTCACAACATTGTTGCTAAGACAAAATGACAAACATACAAAGCTCAAAGCAGAAAAGTGTTATATTGGTTTAGAGTTTCAAATGATTTGGGCTATGGTTGGTTGTCTCCAGGACAGAAAAGTCATGGCAGAAGGACTTGATAGTTAGTAAGCATAGAAAACAAGGATGCGTCAGAGAGAGGAAGGGTCCACAGATCAGATACAGTTTCCAGTTCATCTTACCCGTCCTGCCTCTCTCCTCCTCATAGCCGATCAGCTCTGAGTGCATCACAGTTACCTCACAAGCCAGCCACCTCTTCACAAGTCTGTTGATTCAGTCAAGTTGACTATCAACAAAAACTGGCACAAAGGGGATGTTTGGTGTATGCTTAGCAAGAGATGCAAATCACAATGCAGTACAACAATGTTGAAATTATCACACAGTGACTATTGATGGAAATATGGACTGATAGCCTTGCTCATGGATCTCAGAACACAACACCATGTAACCAAAAGCTGGAAGACGGTGAAATTCTGACTGTATAACAGCAGGAAACTTATATGAATTATACCTCACAACTATGTTGAAATTGAATTTTGTAAGTAATGAACTTGATTATTTACTACTTTGTTAAGATTTCTAAGCAAATTGCAGAATTTGTGATTTAGTTTTATAACATAAACTTATACTACAATGTGAGAAGGTATAAACTGAAGGAGAAATTTTTAAGTAAAATAGAATTAGGGTTTGGTGATCTGGAAAATTCTCAGATTACCCAGATTGTAAGATGGTGCTACTATCAGGAAATTCACCAGGAGATCATGCTCCTGCAAAAAGAGATTATAGTTGAACAGACTTTGCACAATTCCTGGATGGGATCAAAAGACAAAAGAATGTTACCACACAGAGATTACTCATGTAAATCATGAGTCACTCAGCACCCTCAGCAGAAGTCTGGAGGAGCGATAGGACTGATCAGGAAAGAGGTAGAGAAAAACCTTTATTTAACAAAGTGAAACCCTGTGATATAGGAGTAACATTTCCTTGGAAATACAATACCAACAAAATTTCTGCTTGCTTGGAGTGAATGAGACACAGAGGAGATCTAGGCAAAATCAGGAAGGGAGATGATGCAACCATAAACCAAGGCTTGTGGCAGCTTCTAGAATCAGAAAAGGCAAGAAACAGACTCTCTAGAACTCCCAGGAGAAACTAGATTTTGTATTTTGCTATGTCACAGTCAGATTGATCTTATAGTTCTGAACTTTGCTACTGTGTGTAATTCATGTGTGTGAAAGTTAGAGTTGTTCATAGTTTGTTTTAGCAGCAATAGGAAACTTAGATATTTTAGTTCTCCTTAGAATCGTTATCAATATAAATGCATGAAGAGAGATATCCACAAATAAGAGTTTGAAGTAAATTCTCTAGGAAAAATGATGCAAATAATTATTCTTTATATAATTGCATCAGAGTTTATTTTTGGTTTTTCCAGATTATTGTCCAGAATGAACATTCACTAATTTCAAATGTTTCAATTCAAATGTGCTGCCAATTGTACATATTTTTGCTTGGCCTATGAATTCTTATTCCACATAAGAATCAGTTTTATTTCTTTGTCTTCTGTTTGTGAGGTGGGGGAAAAGGTTATGGCAGAGGACATAATAGTTTTAGGAATAACTGGCACCTTGATATTTTAAAGCAAAAAATCAACATTTGTTGAAGTGAGACTTTCTACCTGTTGTTATTTTATTAGAATTAAGTTAAAATATTGGAAAATTTTGCATTTAGCCACTGGTCAACTGAATACTGAACTATCGCACCACATTTCATGATTGTTCTAGAAACTACCAGGACATAATTGACCTTATTCCAGAATAACCTGAGATATGAAATCAGGTTGTATTCATACATATGAAAAGTTCCTCTATACCTTTTAGGTTATGATGAGGTATTTTGAATTTAGACAAAATTACTCCAAACTAGGAATCATAGAAGTTTTAATGGAGACTTTAGACTCTGAAATAATTTAGGGATGTGGATTTTGGCAAAGCTCATTTGGTTTAAATTTGCAAGATCACACTCAACTGCTGTTTTATTGGCATGCCCATTTACTGAATAGGAAAACTGAATTATTAACAAGCATTTTGTTTTTCCCCCGGACTACTGCAGTAACAGAGATGCATGATAAGAATATTTTATCAACATTAAAGTTACAACAGAAAATCTTATAGAAAATGTGATTTTACAAACCCAATAATTCTATGGATGAAACTTCTACAAATGAGTGATAGAAAGTAATCCCTTGGTTCACAAACACTTCTGTTTTTGACAATTTGGTTCACGAAAAAAAGTGTACTGCAAAATATTGCTTCCATTGGCAAACTTCACATCCAGTGACAAACGTGACCATGATCATCTGACCCCAAATCATAAAACAAATTAAGTTTGTAAGCTGAAGCACCACTGTATTTTCTCCTGACAACTGGTCCTAAACATGTACTTGATGCAGGATTTGATAAATAATAGTAAATAGAGGGTAATAAAATAATTAAAATCATATCTAGTTAACTAAATTTTTGTTATACTCATTCCCATTAAATAATTTAGAATCTAGATCAATTTGATGGAGTTTGTATTGACATTTGTCTCCTTCATGACTCAAAAAAGGTAATTAAAGATTGATAGAAATACCTCAATCACAGAGAAAAGAAAGACCTTGATATATTTCTCTTTGCAAACACACAAGTTAGTATGAGAAATTCCCAGATTCTTACAATAGAAAATTACAGGCAGCCTGGTGAGTTCTGGTAGTGATTTTAGTGATAGTTCTTTGTCTTTATTTAATATAGGGTGGCTCAAAACAGTAAGTGACACACACACACACACACACACACACACACACACACTGTTCACTATTTTAACAAATTTAAACTGCCTTAGTATTTTGGGTCAGCCATGAGTTTGCTATATTTATCATGCCTAGGGAGACATTATATTTTAAAAATTAGTAGTTCTTTAGGAATATATGGGATAAAACTTTTGTTTAAGTTTGACCAGGTCCCTTAAAAAACTCTTCGATCTTGAGAAATTCTTCAGTTTTTTGAGCTCATTGTCCTCAGTTTTTTGAGCTCATGTTTCCTTCCAGATTTGCAGTTCCATATTCTACAGTAACTAAAGTCATGTTGCGCTTTCCTGAATCTTAATTTTAGTCATCACAGATTCTGTACTCTTTAAATCTTTGCCCTGCTTCAGGTACAATTACCTTCACTGTGAAATATATCATAGTAGCAAAAGCCTCAAAAGCATTTGTGCTTTGGTTATTACTTAATCCAATTGTAGGAGCGATTGTAAATAAGGAATCGCAGAAAGGCTCTATGATATATATGACAACTCACATCCCCATCAGGCAAGCAAACTGTAAGGAAATGAGATGGAGACTCAGAAATCCCTGTTTCTTCATCACACAAACAAAGGTGGCTGAAAAATAATGAGCATTTCTTTCTGAAGCAGATGTCAATAAAAGAATAGTAGATGGTGTCACCCAAGATAATATATGATTTACAGGCAATAAGCCTGTCTGATGTGTCTTATTATTCCCATCTGACTGGTGATGAAATTAGAGTTTGGAGGGGACCCAAATGCATCACTCATTATCACTCAGCTCATAAAAGGAAAGTCTGTCTTACTTCAGTGACTTTGCTTTTATCATTTTGCAGTGACACCACCAAAGAAATCCATTGGCATGAAAGATATTAAATGTATACTTCAGATGACTAGCAGAACACTTTATTAAGGAGACAGATTTGTTTTGCAATTCTTCAGCAAAAGCTATAATACATTTTTCTATTTCATAACAAAGTTTTAACTATCTCACAATTTAATATATTTCTTCTTTTCTAAAACTGAAATTTAATGTATTACCACCTTGAGTGATTTGCCTGCTGGAAAATAAAAGCTACATTGATAAAGATCAATTACTCTTTGGTTAAGAGGAAGAAATTCTGATATGATCTCACTCTCTTTGATGTTAACCTAAGTCATACTATAAATATAAAGCAATCTGCATATTAATTAAATGGTTATATAAAGTAATAATTGCAGAAAAACTCTTCTACAAGGTATAAATCCTTGGTCAACTTTGCTAAGTACAATATATATCTACTGGACAATGTTAGAGCCACAACTATCCAAAGGTTGGGTGGTGCTATGCAGTCTACATTGTAACGCAATTTTTCCCTTGGTCCCTATTATATCTAGTACATTGAATGCTGCCTGAGGTTCTGCTTCCAATCTACAGCAAAGAGCTCACAAAATTCAGAGGAGACAAGAACTCCATTGTGAAATTCATAAATACACACCTATATCTGCATTTCATTATCTTCTTATGCCCATCTGTATTAGCTTTTCCATTTATGGTATAAAATATGTATCTGATCCCATATATAAACATTCAGTGGGGCTAGAGATTTAGCTCAGCGGCATAAGCGCCTGCTTTGCAAGAAGGCAGTCGTGAGTTCGATCCCTGGTACCATAAAAATGAAAAAGACCAAAAAAAAAAAAAAATTCAAACACACACACACACACACACACGCACACACACACACACCTCTTACTAAATGGCATAACACTGGTAGTAGTTAGTACACAATACTATGTTTGTTTTACACCCATGGCGTGGCAACTAAAAAATTGCATATCGTTAAATAAATATGGATGAAAATGCTGCTTCCAACAGATTCAGAAAATACAAGTCTGCTAAGGAATTACTGCACTCCAATGCACCTGTTTTTTTAAAAAATTTTATTTATTTATTTTTTTAGTAACATATTGGCTCCTGGGCATGCCTGTAATTCTAGCACTCAGAACGCTGAGGCAGGTGGATTTCTAAAAGTTCAAGGCCAGCCTGGGCTACAAAGTGAGTTCAAGGCTACCCTCAACTGCAAGTGAAACCCTGTCTGAAAAATACGAAAAAAAAAAAGTAATAATGGCTTTGTTGTCTGCATTCAAACTAGAATAACACATAGATACGTTTTCCAAAGAAAAAATTTTAGTTTCACTTGAAGCAGACTTTTACTGTAAAACTGAGGTACGTTATACATTGTCAAATTAGTCGTCTTTGCATTAACTGAAAATCTTTGCAAGATAAACAGCTTAAAAACAATTCGTAGTTTTGCAGGTTTCCGTCTACGGTTATTTGGCCCTGTAACGAAACGTTGTACAGCACGACAGGAAAGCTGGAGAGAAGAAGCTGCTCTTCTACTGGAAGCCGGGAAGCAAAGCAGGATGGAAACTGCCAGAGTCCCACTGTCCCCCTGAAAGGCGTAATTCCAGTGACCAAATTCTCAATTTAATCTGATTTATTTTATTTTATGGAAAAAAAAAGAAAACAAAAGTTTTATAACAAGATAGTAAGGATAATAACGTTAGCTAATATGTAGCATATTATTATCTTTAAAGTAGTTATTTGGAGCATAATATAAAAATTTTCCAATTGATATTAGCAAAACTTTTTCTTTTTATGAAATAAGAGTTTTTAATAATATAACTATCTCACATTTTTTCCTTTTCCTTGCCTTCATTTCCTCTTTTCTCCATTTTCCATTCCACTCTTTCAGTTTCTCCTATGAGGGAGACAATATAATGTTTACATGTATGAGTCTGATTTATTTCACTTATAAGTATGGTCTCAAGCTGCATTCAGTTACCTATCAGTCTCAACTTTATCCTTCTTTATGACTGAGTAGTACTCCACTATAAAACATCTTTTTTCTATCTGTTCCTCAACGGATGGACATTTGGGTTGTTTCCAGGATTTAGCTTTTAAAATTGTGTGGCTATGAACATGTGTACAGATATATCAATATGGTATGATGTTTTCAATTTTTCTTGGAAGATATTGATAAGGAAAATTGATTGGTTGAATGGGATTTCTAAACCTAGTTTTGTGAGGAATCTCAATACTGATTTCCACAGTGGTTGGACAAGTCTGCACTCCTACCATCAGTGGAGAAGTGTTTCTTTTTCCCTGTAGCCCTTCCAGCAGTTGTTAATGGTTAACTTATTGATGATAGCTATTCATTCTGGACTTAAGATGGAATCACAGTGTTGTTTTTAATTTGCATCTCTCAAATGACCAATGATTGAACAGTTTCTCATATATTTGTCATTTGTGTTTCTTTGTCTGAGAAGTATGTATTCATCTCAGATCCCCATTTTTGGATTGGAACTTTGAATTTGGGGATTCTGATTTTACCATTATTTATATGGTATAAATAGAGGTCATTTGTGTGAGGGAAAGTTGACCAAAATGTTTTCCCACTCTGTGGGTTGTATTTTCCCTCTTTTAGCTATTTCCATTGATGTGTGAAAACTTTTTATTAAGATGAGATCCCACTTGTTTATTCTTTGAACCAATTCCCATGCAGTTTTGGTTTTTTTCATGAACTCTTTGCCTAGCCTTATGACTTCAATATTTCTACCTCTATTGTTTCTGTTTTAATATTCAGATTTTTGATCCATTTCATCTTTAGATGAGTTCATGGTGGCAGATGAGAGTCTAATTTTAGTCTACAGCATGTAAAAAGTCAATTTCCCAGCACCATTTATTAAAGAGGCTATTTATCTTCCAGTAAATATATATAGTCCCTTTGTCAAAGATAAGGTGGCTCTATGCATTTATAGTTGTTTCTGCATTTTCTAGTTTATTCTACTGATCCTTTAGCCTGTTTCTTTGCCAGTGTAATGATAATTTTATCACTGTAGATTTGTAGTATAATTTTGAGTCAGAGATTGTGATGCCTCTGACTTGCCTTTGTTAGAACACAGTATAAGACATGGTTGTTTTTCAAGCTGATGGTGATTCTAACATTAAAATTAGCAGTTGGGAAAAGAATTGAAAAGAAAAATGTGGTCTTCTAAAGTTGTGTTTTGACACTATTATAAGAGCTTTATTATAACTAGTCTATGGAAATCATTTTTCTTGATTTGACATATTACCTTTCTAAGAAATTTGTATTTCCAAAATGAAACTTTGAGAAATCTCTGAGAATATGTATTCAAAATCACTACCAATTAATAAATGATCATTCATTTTTAAGTAAAAGAAATATAACTCCCTGTGTTTTATACAAAAAAAATAAACATGGTTCTGAAGAAAATACTAATAATTCTCTCCATTCCTGAAATCTCTGTATGAATCATCAATGATGTGAAAAATAAGATATAAGAATAATCATTATTCCTCCTTTAATGTAGAGACATTAGCCAAACCTTACTAAACTCATAAGTTTATTATTAAACAGTTTTATACTGCTTCTTCTGAATTGGAAAAAATAAAATCTCTATAGTTTCACATTCTGTCTTCTTCCAAAACAAAAGTATTTTATTTAGAAGCTGCATCTTAGTTTTGGACTATGTAAGAAATTTTCTAATCTCTATTTGAAGAGAAGTAAGGGAGGGTGGATGCCCAAGGATTCTGTCATTCAAAACCCTGTGACTAAAGAGAAAATACAGAGTTAAATTTTTATTTTTGCGGTCCTGTGCCAGCCTGAAACTATCTACTCCTCTGAGCAGATTTTGTTTTCCAGTGGGAAGCATGTGTTTCTTCTGTCTGACTGACCCCACCCTGAACCCATGTTCCCTCAGCCGAGTGTTTCCCATAACAGGGAGCTTGCCCAGAGTTTGAACTTGCCTTAATATGCAACTCATGATACAGTTTTTCCTTAGGCCAGTCAGTAATAATGAGATGCGATGTAACCCATCTGTAACCACCAAATACTCAGCTTTTACACTTCCTGTTTGCAAACATCATATTAGCCCTAGACTGTCAGAGATCATGACCTGACACTTTGGTCAAATTCATAGATATAAATAAATCTGCCTCCAAATCCTAGGTGACATCTAGGTGTTTCTGTTTGCTGCTGCATCTAGTGCATCTGCAGGAACACAGACCATGCTGAGCCCTTTGGTCATTGACTGAAGCCCTCGCAGGTGAAGAGGGGAACTCTCTAGGTCCTGACTGGAAGGTGCATTCTTGAGGTTTTTCACAGTCACCTCAGAGGACTGGAGGAGGATTCCCAGCTTGCTGCTTGATGCTACTAGATTTTTAAAGGGAGGAGAATGCAGTCTTCCTGCCTGCCTGCCTGATTTCACTAAGAATTCCCAGGGGCACCCAGTTTCAGTCTGTGCCTGCTCAGTTCAAGCAGGAAAGTCTGGTCATCTCTCATTAGTTAGGCCTGGGATCTGGGAGAAGGAATGTTTAAACTCTGAATGCTTGATGAACACGTGAGTGACTGGAATGGACTTGTAAACCACAGGCTGCTCCATCTGTGCACCAAGACTTGGAAGCACTGAGCCTGAGTCATAGTGTCTGGGCCCTCACCTGTGATTCTGTGGTGATCAGCATATGGCATAATGGAGGTCTTGCACCCTCCTTAGCTAAGTTGCCCAGAAATACCCTGCCAGGCATGGCCAGGTGGGTATCTGAGTGGTCTACCTGGGAAGACACTCCTACCTCTGTCTTTTGTGCCACCATTCTAGGGTACACTACATACACATAAGGAGTCAGAATGGGTTCTAGCCAGTCTAAACCCACATTCCTTGATCACGTGCTACAGAATTTAAGAAGTGTTACTCCAGTGATTCTGGAATAAAAATGAAACCTCAGAAGCTGTGACTTTTTGAGATCAGTTGACTGAAACTGTTTCCTGTTGTTCCCTAATTGGCCACCTGAAGGGACTTTAAATGCTGAAACTGTTTGGCAAGTTTGAAACAACTTGGAAAAGAAGGCCATCCTGATTAACGTCCTCACTTAGACTCCTGACTGAGTCCAGGCCAGGTCTGCCACCTTGGCTCCATGTCTGCTCTGTAGGCAAAGCAAAGTCAAACCTCCCAAGCTGTTGTTCTTCCACCCAAACCACCCCCAGCCAGAAACATTTTACCCAAGACTCCCAGATCTTTCTCAGTCAGAGCCACAGCTGCCCCCACGGTATGTTCCGCAAGCTCAGATCACTGACCAGCACCTGTGCCCCTGCAGCCAGCTCCAGCTTCAGTGTTAAGATCACCAGCCATCTCTGCCCTTCTGGACTCAATTTCTTCATCAGTATCCTTCAGCCAGCTCAGGATTCCATGTCATGTCACAGGCCTCATTTGTTTAGACTCAACATCCTCACCACTGCTAAGTGCCCAGCCACAACCTTCTTCTAGGTTACTGCCAGTAGTGGGTACCCATCAGACATCTCCTTTGACTGACTGCACAGGCAGACTCTTCTACTCAACTCCAAATACCACTCCAAATGTACCCTGAAATCCCAGGAGGACCAACAATCCAACAACCACTAATGAACCCTTCAGCACTACTGATTTCTCAAATTCCAAAAAATCTCACTCCGCTGTACTCTGAAAAGCCTCACCTCATCTTCCAGATTCACTGGCTAACATGGGTTGACTGCCAACAGCCTCCCTTGACCCTCTTCAACACTGAAAGGTGATACTGGTCTTAGAGGAGGCACAAGCTTGACTCAGGGCATAATGTCCAGCTACTATAGCTGATCCATATCTTGAGTGATCACAGCCCTCCCACAGGATGTCTGAACTGGGACTACAACACAGCACAAGGTTCTGAGGCCCTAAGCTGGTACCACACTGCTTTCCTTAGGCCCCAGGAAAAGGGAGCAAGAAACCTATAAACATATCCAAGGTTATTGCAGGAGCCAGTCAAAAGTCTAACTAAATTCTATGAAAGACTCTGTGAAGCTTACCAGTCCTAAACCCCTTTTGACCCTGAAGCTCCTGATGCTCAACAAATGATCAATGCCGCTTTCATTGCATGATTGACCTCTGACATCAGAGAAAAGATCCAGAAAATCGATTGCTTCACTGGCATGAAAGGTACTCACTTACTCAAAATCTCACAAAAGGTTTTCATAAGTAGATAAATGGAAGAAAAGAAAGATCAGCAATAAGAGGTCACTCACAGAGTCTGCTAGAAGGTGAACTTCCTGGCCACAGTGTTGGGGAAGCCTGTCCCCAAGGTACCCTGCCAATGCCAACCCTAATGAGGCAACTAATGAGGGTCCTCAGACCTCACAGCCCAAGTCTGGTGGCAGATCTTGTGCCCAGTGGCCAACCAATGTGCCCACTGCAAAGAGTTTGGTCACTAGAAAGACCAATACCCCTCTGTCTGTGAAACACAAACAAACCTGGCTGCCCAGGCCCACCTCAACCTGAATATCTCCTCCACCTTGTTGAGCCTAGATGACTGAAACAGACCAGGCTCTGTCAAACTGGATACCCCAGAGTCCATGGTCATTGCAAAATTTGAGGGCAACCTGTGATTCTCATGATAGACTGCAGAGCTGAACATTCAGTCATGACTTAGCTTGTTGCAAACTTGGGGCCCTGATAAATCCAAATCACCAGAGGAACTGGAATTCTCCCTGAGAAGAAGTTCTGTCAGAGGCAGTCCTATGAGATTGGAGAGTATCTTATCAAGCAAGGGTTCCTGTACATGCTTGGGTGCCCCATACCCCTCCTAGGGTGACACCTTCTTTCCAAACTGCATGCAACTATTTCCTTGGCTCTAAACCAGCCAGACTTTCTTGCATTAGAATTCACCACCCTGGACCTAATCTTGACTCTGACCATGCCTTAGCAAGAAGAATGGTACCTCCGTCAGACAGAAACCACTAATTATACTCAGCCACTGCCACCACTCAATGCCACCACTAATTATACTCAACCACCGCCAGCCCATGCACTCTGCAGAGCCTGCTTCCTCCGGATGCTGTTTGTTGACTTTCAAACAGCCATGTCACACAGTACCAAGGATTTCTCTATGAGGCTCCACAATAATTTTCCAATTTATATAATATTTAAATTCAGCCACCTATTTGCCCACTGAGCTTGGGCCCTCAGACCATGACTGCTTAGCAATGACAGAAGGGCTCTTCACAAGTAGAACAGACTCTCAAATGGAGCCTCCAGGTGATGCAGAACATGCCCTACTCATAGATGGAGAATTTTTGGTCAGAAACGGAACCACTGAGCTGTATACACTGTGGTCACCATGAAGGAGGTGTTCCTGTCCCAGCCTCTCACTCAGAACGGTTTGCTCAATAAGCTGAACTATGGGCACTGGGCAAAAGATAAAAAGGTAAACATGTATACAAATTGCAGATATGCCTCTGCTGCTTTCCATGTATGTGGAATGCTACACAAAGAGGGGGAAATCTTGACTGATGAAGGGAAACAAATCAAAAACAGAGATGAAATTTTGCAACTGTCTACAAACTGGAAGCCCAAGAATGCTATGAATATACATTGCAAGTTACTAGATATTTAGGCAATTTAAGAGACAATTTATTTTCACTTTGAATGATATTCCTTTATGTGTTCATTTATTTGTTTTTTTTTCCCCTTGAGTATGATTCTGTATGTAGAAAGAAAACATACACAGGTATTGATACATAAACATACAGAGTGATGAGCCCCCTCAAAGAGTTGAGAATCTGTCAAAGCTGAAGACTGTTATAAGCAACAATCTTGTAAGAAGTAGGTGCAGTCTTTACTTAACAGCTTTCCTCCTTATTTTCTAGATTCAATCCGGAACATTTCCAAGACCAACAGTTAAAAGATTGGTCTTCAGTCTCTGATCTATGGGAGGCGATAGGAGCCTAGTAAGGGGAGATAAGGTCATTGAAGAGGTTATTATGACCCCAATCAGTGTCTCTCATTCTTTTATTTCTGTTGTTATTACTTAATATGTGGCATGTGATTACCTAATTTCCTACAGGCCTCCTCTACCACATGCTACTTATGTGATATTCTCCCTTGTGGCAGACACAAAAATAACAATGCCACGGAAAATAGACTGAAAAACCTCTGAAATAATGAGTCAAAAGAAACCATTCTTCCTTTTAAACTGATTATTTTAGGTGCTTGACTCAGTGACAGAAAGAGGACTAATACATCACACACATAATAAATGCTGTGGTGGTCCTCAAAGATCTCCTTTACTGGTCATTACGTATATCTGTGAGAAGCAGCTAAGGGCTCAGGACTCCTGGTTTATTTGAAGACTTGCCATCAGTAGGAAGTCCCTCATCTTGAAGTGTCTGAAGCTAATTCCACTTTCCTCAGGTGAGGCAACCCTGTGTCATTTCAGCTTAGATCTTCCTATGAATCAGGCCAAAAATAGACCCCAGCTGCCCCCAGATCTCTCCATGCCTCCTTTCCTTCTGCAAGCTGCTTTCTTTACTACCAAGTAGGTTCCCACTTGAAAGGTCTGGCTCCATTAATTATTTGCACGATAGCCTGTATGTTAGTCTCCATTATTAGAGGACCACACTAAAATATCTGGTTACTATGCTAGATTTCTCTAACCTATATTATTTTGTTGGTCTGTTAAATCTCACTCTGATTTATTTAAAGAAAATCTTGGTCCTTTTGGTCTTACCCATTTGATTGAATTTAACTATTTTGATGAAATAATCATCTCAGTATAGTGGTGCATGAATTGCTATGTCATGGTCCCTCTATGTCTGGTTTTCCTCTTAGGGCTCAGGACCCCCTTGCTCTATGTATTTACATTTCTCTCTGCATAAATCCAAAAGCCTAACCCTTTTCCCACTCAAAGATCCTGTGATATTTTATAATAATTACTTTCCTGAGGGCTTCTGAGTGTCTGGAATTTGTTGTGCCTGTCCACCTGCTTTTACTTTCCTTTTTCAAACTTCATATCTCAAGAAATTATGAATATGTTGTTTTTTTCTTATTTTCTCTTATCTCCAGAAAATAATTCCTTTCAAAATAACTTTCCACACTGTTATGCAGCTTCCTTTGACTCTTGGTAATTATGTGTTTATTGAATGCTTATCCCTCTTAAACCAGAAGTCAGTAAACTCTTCCTGTAAAAAATTAGTAATTATTTTAGGTTTTGTAGGTTATATGATTTCTGCTACAACTACTCAATTCTATCATTGAAACCAGAAAGCAGCCATAGACAAAACTTAAGAATAATAATATTCTAGAAAGCTTTTTAAAAGAGAAAATATAGATGCCACAGGTTGTAGTTGGCTAACTTCTTTTTTTAGTCTGTAAGCTCTTGAAAGGAGCTGGAGAAAGTAAAATTTATTTGACGCTGATTTCTATAAAGTAACTCAAAGTGCTTTTTATAGTGCTTTCAGTCACTGGCATTAATAATGCATCTTTGGAATTAATTTAAATAAAATAAACTGGTTTTTCAAAATGTGAAGTTATAATTAGCCCTTTAATGGGACATTTCATATAGTTTTATACCTGCTGGATCTTTAAGCAGCTATTCCAGTTTTCTAAAGAACAGTGAGATGAGAACCATGAAGCAAGCCAAAAAAGACACTGATTTATTTGACACCTGACATCTAAAATTCTCTGTATATGACAAAATTATTTTCACTAGTGTTCATGTTGTAATCAGTAGTGGTCATTAGTTTTTTATCTTTTCAATAATAATTAAGGTAAAGAGGATATTTTATTTTTACATATTCAAATTCAAATATTTTATATAGAAATAAAAATGCTCAGTTACCAAACAATATATATCATGATTATCATTTGTTTTAACCTTTTAAGTTTTGAACAGATTTTTCAAATGCTTAAATAAAATGTCATGTTATCTTCTTTTTTCTATCTTTGTAATCGTGTTTCTATTAGTGTTCATTTTGAATTAGCTGTTTAAACAGAGAAGTATGTAACTCCACAGGATCTAGGGAACAGTTTTTGCTCAAGGCTGATGCTAATCTCCAAAAATAAGTGTACAGTGAAATCTGCATGTACTGTATACCAACAAGGTACCAAGAAAGTCTTCAAATGAATTTCTACAAGATGTTGATTTAAGAGTAAACACTCAAGAAATTTGAAAAGTAAACCCCAAATGTGTTGTGTGTATATTAACTACAGAATTATAATTGTTTATAATTTAAACACCATGTTTTTTTTGGAAGGTAGAATATCTTATCTTTCACATAATTTAAAACTCCAAGATCATGTTAGTAGAGAGTTGATTGATGTTCATTAGTTTCTTTGTTTTTCTATTCAAATCTGAATTACTGTCAGTACTTTGAAAGGGGTGACATTGCCATCATTTGGACAACCATATTCCTAGATTTTTGTGGTATATACAATTTTCATTACTTAGGGAAATTGCTGATGAGTTTTCAAGAATCATATACAGTGGATTCTGGAAGAACATGGAGGATAGATAGTAGCAGGCTCTGAGGCTCTCAGAGAAACTGCACTTGAAATCTAGGAATGGTGCCAGACAGGAAGTCCCAGGCAAGGGGGGATATTATTTGCTGACCCAGGAACGAACTAAATTAAGAGAAAACATCAGGAAACGCAATCCTGGTGAGACAGCAGGCACAGATAAGGTCTCAGCACGGAAGCTGGACCCACGCCACTGGAAACTGCAATTTGAATTACCTGCAGCCGCTGTTTTGTCCCGGTGGACACAGCAGGGAAAGAGGCGCGAAAGCTTGGAGAGTGGGAAGCATTGAAAGGAGTTGGGAGCAGGACTGGCTGGATGCCCTGCATTGACCTACATTGAGTGAGTGAGCGAATCGGACCCTTACATAGAGAAGGAGGATTCAGCAGAGGACATACTCGGACCTGGCAGACTTCCCGAAATGAGAAGCTGCAGTGACTTCAGTCGCATATCCCCCTCTCAAGTGGGATTGGTGGGGAGTGCCTGGCCTGTGAGACTCCGCTGGCTGAGACCCAGTAGGCTAGCCCACTCAGGTCCCAGTGCCTGAAGGTGCACCCTAGAGGTGAAGCCTTGGGGATAGGTTGACCTGGAGGGGCGGGCCCAGCAGAGGCTGCCCAGGTATGTGTCACCCTAGTACACTGCAGTGGGCAGGAACACCTAGCCAGCAATTCAAGCAGACTGTGGCCGACAGGGAAGGAAGCTGGGCCTTCTATACATGCTTAAATATAAGGAACAAAGAATATGGGAAGAGGAAGCAACAAGAAAGGCTCCTCAGCCCCCAATACTGATAAACACGCAATAGTAGACATGGCACCAATAGATATAAAGTGCTATCTCCAGAGCCTCATAGACGAGTTCAGGAATGAAGTTATTAATGACCTGAAGCAAGACATAAGCAGAATAGTTAGAGAAATGCTAATCAACTCCCAAGGAAAAACAGATGATGGAATGGAAGAACAGAAAAGAAGGGGAGAATTGTTTGATGGAGAAAATAGAGAAAACATAGAATATATGAAGCAGGTTCAAAGAGATTACCAGGAAACTAAAAACTCTATCGAAAACTGGCATAACAGCTTGAAAGAAACTAAGGACAGATTATCTGAACTGGAGGGGAGATTTATAATATGGGAGCACGAAATGAAAAACTTCTTAAAAATAACAAAAAACCAAACAGCAACAATACAAAAACCAGAAGATGATAAAAGGATCTATAACTTAAGAATTCAGAACATAAGAGAAGAAGTGGGGACACAAACAAATGGACTACAAAAGCTAGTCACAGAAATAATCCAAGAGAATTTCCCTAATTTGGCAAATGGTAAAGGTACTCAGATATATGAGGCATACAGGACCCCAGCAACCTACAACCCAAACAGAGCTACACCCAGGCATATAATAATCAAAATTCCAGAAATCCAATATAAGAACAGAATATTAAAAGCCATCAGAGACAAGAAACAGATCACTTACAAGGGAACACCCATCAGAATTATAGCAGACTTCTCGGTACAAACCATCAAATCACGAAAAGCGTGGGGGGAAATAATTCAAGCTTTGAAAGATAGTAACCTCCAGCCAAGATTGATATATCCTGCACAACTGTCCCTAGAAATTGATGGAAAAACAAGGTGCTTCCAGGATAAAGAGGAACTAGGGGAATTTGCAACCACTAATTCAGCTCTACAGAGAATACTGCAGGATAGTCTAAAAAAAGAAAATACCAAGATTCCAGAAATAGTGGCTGAGAGGCCACAATGAATGGAGCAGAAAATGAAATGCAGAATGACAAAATGACAACAAACGACAGAAAAGGAACTCAACAGAAATGAGGCAGAGAAGATCGGAAGGTAGGAACAGCTATTTTAGAGAAAACAAGACATCATAATAGCTAGTGCTGATCTAGTATCATCTTGTTTAATGTCCCATCAAACGTGTATTCTTCAGTCTCCATTGGTCTTAAAAGGTTGTTTCTTATTGGATTTTATTATATATGATAATATAAGCAAAAACTTTTATAGACAAGGAGTTTATATAGAAACCATTGTTCATTTTCTGTCAATTGGTTCTAAATACCCTGTAATAATATCATTCTCTTGAATGGTTTTATAGTGTCGTGATATGTTTGGTGCTACGGTATAAAAAGTTATACTCAAAGATTTCAAGGAAAGAGACACTATGGTAACTATTTTTATGTCAGGATATCTTGTGGTGAAACACTGGTTTGCTTAAATGGCTATGATTTGACCTGCACTGTTCTGTTGTTATGCCCTCTTTTATCTCAATCCACCCCCTTTTTTAAATTACTTTTTTCTTTTTATTTTTTTAATTAAGGGAAAAATAAATAAAAAATAGCAGGATACATTATTGTAACCTACTTTGATTTCCTACTAACTTGATTTGAAATCCTGTATTGCCCTCACCATCTTGTTTTAACTGATATTCCTCTATTCTGCTTTGCTTGATAGTAACAAGATCGAAAGTATAGGCGTAACTGTGAAGACAATAAGATTCATTATGATGCCCATTCTAATTGACTATTATTTTCTTTTAAAATCCTGTAATGTCTACAATGCTTTGGTTTTATTCTTTACTGTTTAGTTCAATTTTATTGTAACTGCCAATTCTTCTAAAAATAGCAAGAGACTGTATGCTAACCATTGTCGTTCACCTTATATTTTGTTTTTACATTATCTATTATGCCCATTCTTTTGATTTGACTGACTCTGTTCTGATATGTTGCATTTGGTTTTACTCTCTTCAAAAAAAAAATAATAAGAACTGTGGGAGTAATAAAACCCAAAATGAGTAATTGTCATTCTACAAAAAAAAAAAAAAAAAAAAAAAAAAAAGAAAAGAAAAGAAAGAAAAGAAAGTGCTCTAAAGGTTACAACTGCATATATGTTTAAGAGTAAAAGATAGATAACCATATTACTGAGTGTTTTTTTTTCATTGAACAAAACTGTTTGCACCCTCACTGTTTGAAAGTCCACTTTATGTGCTTCAGTTTTGTAACTTGAACAACTGTTTCTAAGATGAGAATATGTAATCTATTAACTAGTGATTTCTAACTGTTTATTTTTTAAATTTTATATTACTTGTACCCTTTTTTTTCCCTTTTCTCCTTAAATTAAAAAAAAAAAGAATCATATACAGCACGTTGAAAGATTGTTGGAAAGTACTTGTACTTTTGGGTGATTTTCATTTTCTTATAATGTGTATAAATAAAACATACCCTATATTATCTCTGGGATTATGTCAGTCTGGGGGAAAGTGTGTCACATTGTGATTTAAGATTGGGAACTACATAACTTCATGTGGAACAAGGAGATGCTACATGACTAAATATAAAAATAAGTATATAAGTAGAAAATGATATGAGAAACAGTAATTTGCAGATGTCAGAGTGCAGAAACAAACATTTTAAAATAGGGGAGAATCTGGTTTATCAATTGAACAAATCACCAATATCAAACACTAGAAGATAAAGAAGAGTAATTGAATCACTAAATCATGGGTAAAGGTATAATAAAAACTAGAGTAGTAGTAAATTTAAAATGAAAAATAACTATGTCTAAAAAATAACATTTCACTGAGAAATGTCTTAGTGATATCTATAATACTACTGGATATATCAGGTATTCATCAGTTGAATCTCGGTAGGTCAAAGGACTGACTTTTCATGGAGAAAATGCTAGCCATAAGAATTTAAAATGTCACTCGTAGAATATAGAAAGGAATAACTTATTTTATGAAGCAGAGTGAATCATAAAATTGTTTTCAGCCATATTAGTCAATGTACTAGCCTCTTGGTCTATCTTTGATGTTTACTTTAATCATTACTTTGATTGGCAGATATTCTTCAGTGTTTAAGAAAAGTCCTTTAGCTTTTCTTTCTTCAGTAGTCCTTTCGAGAAGTTAAACAATTGAGAGCACCCATAGAAATTGTTTTAAAAAGTAATCCCAAGGGCAGGGTTTTAGCTCAGTGGCGCAGTTACTGCCTCCAAATGTGAGGTCCTAAGTTGGATTCCTGGTACTCTTCCACCAGAAGTAAATTTGGAAGGCAAAAACATGCAGTAAGAAAGAAACAATCAATAAAAACTATGATCTTCCAAAGTATATTCTTACATTGCTGTATTTAACTTTCCTGTACTATATTTTTCTCAGTAGCCAAGTATTTTTAGTAAACTTTCTGTTACTGTAACAAAATCACAAGGTAACCAGTTACTTTCATTGCCATTGGGCCTGTGATAGAGCAGAACATCTCCCCAAAACACTTGGTAAAGGAAGCTCTTCTCCTAATGGTGTATTTGGATCAGAAGAGAGAAATGGGAAGTGAGTATGATGCCAGTATCACCTTCATGGAACTCACCTCAGCGACCTAAGAACCAGGACCCCTCACCTTCTAATGGTTCCGTTGCCTGTTAGTGTCACAGCTTGGGGACCACGCTTCCAACACATGAGCCTTTGGGGGAATATGTAAAATCAAAACTACAGCATCAGAGGTCACAGAGACATGTGGTAACAATTTCTCTTAAGGTTGTGTATTATAAAAAATATATATTGAAATATGTAATTGCTTCAGTTTCCTAAGATTACTGTGACAAAATATCATGAAGTAGATGATTTAATATAAAAATATTTTATCATTTTAGAGTTCTGGAGGCCAGACATCCAATATAGATAGTTGAGTAGAACCATGCTCATTTGAAACCTCTAGAGGTTTTTCAACCAAGGTTTTGGTAGTTTGGCATTTATTTTGAGTGCATTTAAATCCATCAGATTTTGTGCTTTTAGATTTTTCAGCCCCATCTCTACCTTAAGTCACAAAGAGAATAATGTATTATACAATTTTGACTTAGCTTTGTAGTTTTACATTTTATTATTACTTTAACTATATATATTTTCATTTAATATATGGATGTGAATATTATACTTTGTGAACCAATATTGACAGTATAATTTTCTAACAATTATATATGGGTTATATACAAACACAGTATCTATTATAAATTATATATTCCTAAACCAGAAATATATTTCCAGTTAATATGGTTTTATAAAATATTTTTATTTTAAAAAACAAAACAGAAAAAGTATAGAAATGACACAGAATTTTTAAAAAAATAGTAAGAAATTAACACTAATTCACATATTGCACATTGTTATCTTAGAAGTAATTATTTACATTATAGAGTTAGGAATGAAAATAATGATCAAAAAATCAAACAATGAAAGCACGAACTGTTCTTTTGGATGAACTAACAGATTAGTAGTATTAGTAGCATAGTTATGTTTTATATATAATATATTTATGTATATATGAAAGAAAGTGCTCAAAAGGAAAGAATTACTGGGATAAATGAAAGGAGAGAAGAAAGAAGGGAAAGATTTTATATGTATGTTTATATATTTATATTATATATATTTAAGGTTATATATGTATCTTTATATATTATATATTCTTAAGGTAACATATTATATATATTTTGTATGTATCTCTAACCTTCTTCCTTCTCTCCTTTCACTTATCTCAGTTATTTTTCCTTTTTAGCATTCTTTCCTTTTTATTATCAAAATATCTATTGTACATTTTGCATCTCATTACTCTTCCATGTTTTTAATTTTTTTTTACGTGAGGGAGACAATATGATATTTATACATATGAGTTTGATTTATTTCTCAAGTTGCCTCTATATACCTTTAAAAAGCTCAAGATTACCCTGCCTTATAGCTAAGTAATATTTCATTATATGAAAATATTGCATCTTTTTTTATCCATTCTGTGTTTGATGGGCATTTTGGTTATTTCAGCTATTAAAAATTGTGCTGTTTTAAGCATGGGTGCATACATATTGCTGTAACATGATGTTTTCAATTTTTTAGGAACATACCCAGAAGAGGAATAGAAGGATTAATCAGACTTCAAATCCTAGTTTTATGAGGAATCTCCACACTGATTTCCACAGTGGCTGCACCAGTCTACACCCCCACCAACAATGAAGAAGTGTTCCTTTTCCCCCAGCCCCACCATCTGTTGTCAGTTGATTACTTGATGGCACTCATTTTTCTGGAGTGAGATTGAATCTCAGTGTTTTAAATTGCATTTCTTGAATGGCCAGTGATGTTGAACATTTCTTCACGTATTTATTTCCATCTGTATTTCTTCATCTGAAAAGTGTGTATTCATCTCAGATGCCCATTTTTTTTGCACTGGGTATTTGAATTTTGGGGGTCCGATCTTTTTCAATTCTTTGTGTGTTCTAGATAAAAGTACTTTACCTGAGGGACAGCTGGCTAAAATTCTTTCCCATTCGGTGGGGTTGTTTTTCACTCTGTTGGTGATTTCTTTGAAGTGCAAAAACTTTTTAATAAAATGAGATACCAGTTGTTGATTCTTTGAGGACTTCCTATGCCTATCCTATGTCTCCAATACTACCTACCTTGTCTTCCAATAGATTTAGTGTTTCTGTTTTAATATTTAGATCTTTGATCCACTTAGACTTTAGTTTAGTTGTCGGTGATAGACATGGATCTAGTTTCGTCTTTGACGTTTGAAAAGCCAATTTTTCCTGCATGATTTATTAAAGAGGCTTTTTTTTTTTAACATGAACATGTTTAGCACCTTCATCAAAGATAAAGTGGCTGAGTGTCTTTGTAGCTGTGCCTGCATCCTCTAATCTGCTTCATTGATCCTTAGGTCTGCTTTTTTGCCAGTAGCATGCTGATTTTATTACAGTAGCTTTGTACTATAATGTCAGTTTAGGAATTGTGATGCCTCCTGCCTTACCACTGTTGCCCAGGATTCTTTTGATTTTTTAGGTCTCTTCTATTTCCAAAAGACTTTTAGGAGTTTTTTCTCTAGATCTGTGAAGCATGTTAATAGTATTTTGATTGAGATTATATTAAATCTGTATTTTTTTAGCAGTATAGTCATTTTTTCTATGTAGGTTCTGCCCAAGCAAGAGCAAGGCATAGCTTTCCATTTTCTGAAACCCTCTTCAATCTCCTTTTAAAGAATACTATAGTTTTCATTGTCTAGGTTTTATGTATTCTTTTTTGGGTTGATTCCTATGTATTTCATTATTTTGAATGCTATTGTGAAATGAGTTATTTTCATAATTTCTCTCTCAGCGAGTTTATTGTTTGTGTATAGGAATGCAATTGATTTCTGAGTGTTGACTTTGTGTCCAGCTCCACTAATGAATTTGCTTATTAACTCTAGTGGTCTTTTGATGGAGTTTTGGGGTACTCTTTGTACAGTATCATGTCATCTGCAAATAGTGATCATTTAACTTCTCTTCCTATCCTAGTTGCTTTTATTTTTCTCTCTTCTCTAAGTACTCTGGCTAATGTTCCAGAATTATATTGAATAGGAATGGTGATGGTAGACATCCTTGTCTTTCTCCTGACATTAGAGTAAAAACTTTCCATTTTTGTCCATTTAGAATGATGCTGGCTATTAGTTTGTCATAGATGGCTTTATTGGATTGAGGTAGAAGCCATTCTTTTCCAACTTTCTGTAAAATTTATGTCATGAACAAGTGATAGTTTTTACTAAAACCTTTTTCTGCATCTATTGAGATGATCATGTGATTTTTGTCTTTGACTGTTGATACGGTATATTACATTCATTGATTTGCAAATGTTGAACCATCCCTGCATTCTGGGATGAATCTCACTTGGTTGTTGCAGATAATCTTCTTGATGACTTGCTGCAGTCTATTAAAGTTTAGTGAGAATTTTTCCATCAGTGCTCATTAGCGGAACTGGCCTGTAGTTCTCATTTTTGATTGGAATGTTATCTGGTTTTGCTATCAGAGCAATACTTGATTCTAGGAAAGAGTTATGGATAATTGCTTACCTTTCAATTTCATTAAAGAATTTGAGGAGAATTGCTGCTAACTCTTCTCTAAATTTCTGGTAGAACTCAGCTATGAATCTCTTGGGACCTGGGCTTTTCTTTGTTGTTAACTTTTAATTACATTTTCAATTTTAGTAACTGATATTGGGTTATTCAAAATTTTTGTATCTTCTTGATTCAGCTTTGGTAATTAATACATTTCTAGGAATCTGTGCATTTCCTCTGTGTTTGCCAGCCTTAGTGAGTAAAGATTTTCTAAGTAGATATTCATAATCTTCTGAATTTCCACACGATTTGTAATAATTTCACCCTTTTCATTCTTAATTGTATGAATTTGAGTTTTTCTTTCTTTTTCCAGATGTTGTTGGCTAGGAATTTATCAATTGGTTCATTCTTTCAGCGAAACAACTATGCAATTCATTAATTCTTTGTATTGTTTTCTTAGTTTCAGTTGCATTAATTTCTGTTCTGATCTTTATATTTTCCACTCTTTTATGAGTTTTGAGTTTTACTTGCTCTTTGTTTTCTAAGAGCTTGAGATGCAGTATTAGGTTGTTTATTTGTGCTTGTTCTGTTTTCCTGATGTAACAATTTATTTTTATATTTACTATATATTTACTATATATAATTTATATTTACTATATATTTCTCTCTTAGGACCATTTCATTGCATCCCACAGACTTTTATATGTTGTATCTGCATTTTCATTGAATTATAGATATTTTAAATTTCTCCTTTAAATTCACCTGTAACCCGTTGGTTGTTCAGAAGGTGTTATTTAATTTTTGTGTGTTTATATAGGTATTGCAGTTTCTTTGGTCAGTAATTTCCAATTTCAGTGCACTATGGTCAAATAATAATCATGGGGTAGTTGCAATCTGTTTTCACTTATTGACTCAAGTTTTATGGGGCAATATATGATTTATGTTAGAGAATGTCCATGTGCAGCTGAGAAAAGTGTGCATTCTGATGATGTTAAATGGAACTCTTATACACATCTATTAAGTCCATTTGTTCCTAGGTTTGATTCAGTTCTGTTATTTCTTTGTAGATTTTTTGTCTAGTTGGTCTATCTCTTCATGACAATGGGGTATTAAGGTCTCCTGTTTCAATTGTGTTATTGTGTGTTTGATTTTTCATGTCTATTAGTATTTGTCTTAGATAGTTGGGTGTTCCTGCATTTGGCTCATATATATTTATGATTGTTATTTCTTTCTATTGAATTTTTTTCCCTAACAAGTATGTAGTGACCTTATCTCTTTTGATCATTTTTGCTTTGAAGTTCAATTGTCTGCAAACAGAACAGATACTCCTGCTTTTTTTTTTTGGGGGGGGGAGGAGGGAATTCCTGTCACATGGAATATTATTTTCCGTCCTTTGATTTTTCAGTCTATGAGTTTCAAGTCAGATGTGTTGCTTTTATAGAGCATACTGTTGGATCCTGTTTCTTGATCCATTTTGTCAAGCTGTTTCTTTTAAATGGCGAATTGGGGTGATTTACTTTGATGGTTACAACTTACATGTACTGGCTTAACTTTGTCATCGTCTTTTCTTGTTATAGGTTCTGTTTCCCCTCCTTACCTGCCTGAGATTTCTTTCTGTTGTTGTTCTGAGAATAGTAGTCATTTTTATCTCTCTACTATGTACTAGTACTCTCTGCTGGTCCTTTCAGTACTCTTTTAGGGTTGGTTTGGTGGACACGAACTTCTTCAGTTGTTCTTTTATATGGAAGCCTTTTATTTCTCCATAAATTTCCAGACAAAATTTTGCAGAGTAAATTAATCTGGGCTAAAAGTTGTTTCTTTCAGGACTTGAAATACGTCACCCCCAGCTTGTTTTGACATGTGGGTTTATGTTTTGAAATCTTTTGTGATTCTAATGGGGTTTCCTTGATAGGTGAATTGTGTCGTTTCTCTAACAGCTTTTAGCATTCTGTTTTTATGCTGTATGTGGGATCTTAATTATTATGTGTCTGGGTGCAGATTTAATACGGTTATGGCTATTTGGAGTTCTATGTGTCTCACTTATCTTCATATCAGATTGCTTTCCTATGTTTGGGATAATTTTCTGCTATTCTGTAAATAGTTTTTTATATCATTTGTGTTGACGCCTGTATTTTCATTGACACCTCTCATCATTATATTATTTTTCTTTGCATCATCTTGAAGCTGTTGAATTGTTATTTCATGACTCCTTGTTATTTTTAAAAGTTCTCTCCTTTCTTGATCACTAGCTGCAATTCTGTCTTCAAAGTCTGAAAGTCTATCTTCAGTTTCATTCAAGTGGTTTTGCCAGCTTTCAGTGGAATTTTTAATATCCTGGGTATCTTGTTGGATTAGTTTCTTACATTCTGTTATTTCTGTATTGTTCATTCATGATTTCCATCATTTTTCTATGCTCTTGTACTTTTTTAAATCTATGTGTTCACGAGCTCTGCTGAGCAACCTCTTTATTAAGATTGCCATTTCTTTGTTTGTCTGAGACATTGTTTCTAATCTGATTTCCTCTCTAGCCTCATGGATTTGTTTCTTTATTTCACTTGTTATCTTTTTTAGAAATTACAGGTGTGTGACTTCTTGTGTCTTCTATTTTGATGTCACCTGCACTTGTTCCTAATGAACTGGCTGTTTGAGATTGTATTTTGTATTTTGCTTTTCTGTTTTGTTGTTTTCACACATTGAGTTAATATTCTAGTCTTTTCAATCCCAGTAGTCTCCACTGTCCATTGTGTGTCTTAGGGTTCTACTATGTGACTGACATCCCAACAGTTGCTGGATCATACAGTGGAGGGGAGGGGTCAGTCACTTAATTCCTTGTGCAGATCCTGTTTGGTGAGTCCTATATTTTTCCTAGGTTGGCTAACCTAGTAGAATTGAAGTAAACCAACCCTTTTCTCCTATTGTTTTTGTGGCTTCAGGCTGTTCCAGTCTGCCAGATCTACCTGTTCATAGTGTACGCCCCAGCCGGGACCCTATGGTGTCACTGAGGGTCTTTTAGGTCCTTTGTAGTTGCCCCACATGGTGGAAGGCCTTGTTGCCACATTCACCAACCCATCTGGGGTTCTCTGTATGCAAAAGGGACTCACCATCACTCTTGCTGGCTTGCAAAGTTCATAGAATGGGGGATAGTTTCCTGAGGCTCCTGTTGACCAATGGGGTCCGCTTCTTGACAAAGAAACTCACTACATTGTCACAGGCCTTCTGAGTCTTCTGTGTAGGGGAAGGGGTTGCCAAGGCTTCCTCCAGCCCACCAACGTACTGCAGCTCATGGAAGAAGTCACTGATGATCCATGTGCTGCTGAGGTCTTTCAGGTGAGGGGACTGGTGATTCATAAGCCCATTGGTTACAGAGACTTTTCAGGTGCCGAGGAAGAGCAACCAAGGCTCTGCTCAGTTGCTGAAGTCATCTGAGTGCTGGGGAAGGGTGACCAACTATCCCATTGGCTGCTGAGATCCAGGGGAAGGATGGTTGTGGCTCCCTTCAGCCACTGAAGTGGTCTAGGTGCAGGGGAGGGGCATCCAATGATCCTATCAGCTGTTGAAGTGCAGAGGAAGGGTGGTCAAGGCTCCCATCTGCCACCAAAGTTGTCCAGGTGCAGAAAGGTAGATGATGATCCTGTCTGCTGTTGAGAAGCAAGGGAAGTGGAGCCAAGGCTTCCCTCAGCTGCTGAAGTCATCTAGTTATAATATTCTTAAGATAAAGTCCTATTTTACTTTTCTATTTCTAATGGTTTTACTTTCACTGCATTTCATTTTAATTACATTTGACCATGTATTAAATTTCCGATGAAAAACTCACAATATTTTTGACAAAAAAATAAATGAATTGTGCCAAGGATTTAACTCAACAGTATAAGCTACTGCTTGGCAAGTGTGAGGTCATGAGTTCCATCCCTGGCATAAAAATAGAGTAAAATTAGTGAATTAATTGAGGGAAAAATTGGATTTTTTTACAGTAACATTACCCCAACTTAGATCACAATCTATGGCTACATTTTGAGAGTGCTTTGTGCTTTTGCATAGTTGGTCCTTCATTTTGGTATTTTTTAAAAATTTACTTCAAAACTACTCTGCATACACTGTGAGAATCATTTTGGAAAATACTTTATTTTGAGACAGTTTCACCATTATGGGAGATTTTGCAAAAATCAGTGATCACAGAATGAGTGAATAATGAATAAGTGTTAACTAATTTAAATGTATTTTAAAATTACATAGTGAGATAAGCTTTTTATTTTAAGGTATATTTCTAGAAGTTTTGACAAATGTACACATTAAAGTTTTATAGTGTCACTGCCAGAGTGAAGACACAAATTGATCAAATCAGGAAAATTCTTTCCTTTTATTCCTTTGGTTTTACCCTTTTTCACATGTCTTCCTGACAATCAGTCATGTTACACCTCACTCTAGTGTTTTTCTTTGGAGAATGTTCAACAAATGGTCTTATGCAGTACCCGAATACGGATTTTTATCAGTTTTTGTCTTTTTTAATAACCTTTTTAAAAATTATACAGAAAAAAGTTTTAATTCCATCCATTCCTTTGTGTGTTGTTATGGAGACTGAACACAGAATTTGTTTACATTAAGTATGTGTTCTGCCACTGAGCTACAGCCCACCTTTAAATTTTTTTTCACTCACTAATTTTGCAGTGTTTCAGTAGAGAAGGGTACTCAAGACCATTTAATAAGATTGTAGATCAGGGTAGTTCTCAGTTGGTTATGAAAATTTCCATTTATGCACTTTAAGACTATAATATTAAGCACATAGAAACAGGCAATTGTTTTATTTACTATATGTACGGAAATTTTATCACACATAATATCAGGTTTAATCTTTCATAATAGATTTTTTCCAAAGACTATTTTTCTAGTATTAGCATGCCTATGTAAGTCTAAATTGTTTAGGTTTTATGTCCCATATCTCTTTCCGTTCTTTTGTATTCAAACTGCTTTAACTTTCCTTACATGTAAAACTTGTGTTTTGTAAGTAGGATAAAGAAGGTTGTTATAAATATATGTTTGAAGAAAAATAAAATATTTAATCATGAGTTTAAAACTGACTTTCTTCTTCATAAAAAGGTACTTTCCTATCAGATGAGGCACCAGCTATTTTTACCTATTTACCTTTGTAGAGATCTTATCTCTAAGTACAGTCACATTCAGACTTAGGGGTTCAATATAAAAATGCTAGACAGACACAAAATTTATCCCATAACATTGCATGAGAGATGAGACACTCTCATCAGTTCAAGGATATTTTTCCTTCTAGGATGTTTCACGATTAGAGACACAAGATAGAAAGGAGCTTCTGTAACATTTTGTATAGAAAACTAGGTCTTACTTAACATTTAGTATTTTGCCAATGTTCTGAATTTTAACCTTTCTGATAGCTTCATAATGATATCTCATTGTTGTGTTACTTTGCACTTTTTTGATGATATGGGATGCGTTTTCATATGCTTATTTGCCATCAGTATATTTTTCTTTCATTGCATTTTTACTAAGGCTGTTGACTCAACTTTTAATCATTAAATTATTTTTTGATTATTTGATTAAATTAATTAATTATTTTTAATGATTAAATTTTTGATTATTTGATTAAATTAGTTTTTGATTATTTCCTTCAATTTTATTGAGGTTTTGTTTGGTTTTTAAAGGTGAAAGCAACAAGAGAATGTGAAACAAACCTCTTTTTATTGTACCTTACATTGTCTCTACTCGACTGGGATTAGGGTGTGTCGTTTGAAGCTATTTCTCTCCCTGTCTCTTGACATTACCTTTCCTAGAGTGGAAATTTTTAATTTTAATGAAACCCAGTTAATTTATTATATACTTCGTTGATCATACTTTTGGTGTTGTATCTAAAAAGTCACCATAATACCTACAATTATCTAGGTTTTCTCATATTATTTTCTAGAATTTTTACAGTAAGTTTAACAGTAAATAATTTGTGCATTTAGGTCTGTGATCCATTTTGAGTTAATGCTTATGAAAGGTATATAATTTGTACCTAGATTCATGTTTTTGTATGTGTATATCCAATTGTTTGAAATAAGTTTTTTAAAGTACATTTGTTACATCCCATTTTTATGTATTTCTCAAAGATCAATTGATTGCATTCATGTGGAGCTAGTTCTAGATATTACATTCTTTTTTCTTGATGTCCCTACCCGTTCTTTGGCAATAGGAAGCTGACTTGATTTCACAGAAAGTTTTGAAGTCCAGTAGTCATCAGACTTGCCCTTTTCTTCTTCTCTTTCAATATAATGTTTTAAATCCTGAGACTTTTTCTTCTCCATATAAATTTTAGAATACTTTTGTTAATATCCTCAAAATAATTTTCTGGATTTTCATTGAATCTATGGACTAAGTTTGGAAGAACTGCTTTCCTGACAATGTTTGAATGCTTTGTATTCATGACATAGAATATCTCTCCATGTATTCAGTCCTTGGAGTTTTTTCATCAAAATTTTGTAGTTTGCCTCTTATAGATTTGTATGTAATTTGTCAGATTTATGCAAACACATTTCATGGTATGTGCAACAAGGTATATAGCATTGTGTTTTTAAATAGCAATTTTCATTTATTTGGCTCTAATTGTGACAGTTAATTTACTTGAAAGTTTGACTATGTTATGGGATATTATGTGACTGCTAAAATATTACTACTAGGTGTTCCTGTGATGATGTTCCTGGGAATGGTTAGTATTTTAATCAATAGACTGAGTTAAGAAGATTCATGAGTGTGAGTGGGCATCATCCAGTCCATTGTGGCCTTGGATAGAATAAAAAGAAAGGAAGAATGCATTACCTTTCCTTGAGCTGGAGTATCTATCTTTTCTTTCCTTGGAATACTGGTATTCATTTTTTTCAACCCTTCTAACCCATTTATTATGGTTTGTGTGTAAAGCCTTATGTAGGCACAGAGGTGTTTTTGGAGGTGGCTGAGGCTAGAGTGTATGACTAATTTGTAGTGCAATGCTGGGATTAAGTATGGTGGTGTCCCAGCCTGCAGGTAAGTTCATGGAGAACCTAGAGGAGGAATGGGGACGAAAGGGGACAAGAGATGCAAAGAATGGAGACAAGTCAGAAATCCGATCAAATCTCATTTATTCAAGGAATGAGTAACAAATATATAGGGTATTGGGGGAGGAGGGAGTTGGGTTCTGAGACGTCAGCAGGTAACTTAGCAACAGTGGCAAGACCGAGGGTTATAGGTTAATTCAAATTTTCAAATTTCCTGCAGGGTTCCTAAGGCAGGCTGATTAGCATAATCCCTGAATGGGTCAGACAGGCCAGGAGCTGCTTAAATACCAAACTTAACTCCTAGAAGGCGTTAAGGTGGTGCGGCCTGCAGATACAAGGTGGCCGCCAATTACAGGGCTTCCTACATGGTGGGATTAAGGGTGGGTGATGGCTGGATCAGTTTACTGCTTGGCTTGACATCACCCTAATCCCAGTCGAATGGAGACAATGTAAGGTACAATAAAAAGAGGTTTGTTTCACATTCTCTTGTTGCTTTCGCCTTTTGTGCCGCCATGAACTGTGGCCCCTCTGCCATGTGCCCTCATGCTTTGGAGGCAACCGATAATGGAGTGAAACCTCCATAAACTGTGACTAAATGATCTTTTCCTCTCTTAATTTTTAGTGTTGGGTACTTTGTCTCAGCAATGAGAAAAAAGTAACTAAGACATCAAGGTTTACACCAGTAATGCTTCTAAATTCTGGGGCCTTTGGTCTCAAAGGCAATTGTACTATTGCCTTTCATGGGTCTCTTACCTGCCACATATTTTGTTGTGATACTCCAAAGCTCCATAATCTGGTGATGAAGTTCCCCTAATATTTCATTGTTTCTCTGGAGAATCTTGACAACTATGGTGTTACATAAGATTTTTGTATATTAAACTAACTTTTAAAAAAGTTTTGATATGGTTGTTAGTTCTTTTTGATTTCCTACATAGAAAATTATATTATCTATGAATAAAATTTTGTCTATTCCAATTTGTATAGCTTTTGCTTCTTTTCTTGTTTTAATGCATTAGCTAAGACTATAATTAATTTTGAGTTGTGTTTTATTAAGTTAAAACACC
This sequence comes from Cavia porcellus, assembly GCF_034190915.1. Classification (NCBI taxonomy): domain Eukaryota; kingdom Metazoa; phylum Chordata; class Mammalia; order Rodentia; family Caviidae; genus Cavia; species Cavia porcellus. The sequence continues at coordinate 12,420,649 of NW_026947501.1, read as the reverse complement.
TATATTATCTGAGATACAATATTTCAGAACACAGAAAAGCTTGGTCATATATGCTATAGCAACATAAATATAATTGAAGTCTATCTACATGATTGATATTTCATATTTGGCTTTTCCAAATTTAAAATTCACTTACTTGACAAAAATTTTTAACCCTCAAATTAATGCTTCTGGCATAATTATGCATTCAGAAGGACACAGAACTGAAAAATTTGAGTCTGTTTAGTGCAGATATACTTTCTTAGATGAGGTATGAGCAGACAATGATGGTTATCTTCCATAGAAAACTGACCAGAAAATGCAGATGACAAGGTATAGAGCTGTGAAATGCAAAAAGGCTCTGACTATCGTGCCAGTTAGACAGGATTTCCATCCATATTTGGTGCCCATTAGCAATGATACCTCAGGCAAGTCATTTAATTAAGAGTTATGAGCCTTGCTTTCTATTTTTCCAAAAAAAGAAAATAGATTCTACCAAGATGAGATTGCTTTAGAATAAAAGACTACAACCTCATATTTATATATATATACTAATATATATATATATAATTTGTTAATATATGTACATTTTAGTAATGTATGTATACAATTGTTATATATAAAATATATGCATATCTATGTGCATATATACATGTGTATAACTAAGTATGACATGAAGCCTCATTTATTTTCGTCGCTCAAATTCCTGTTACTTCTGTTGATACTGAAATATTCAACTCTACCTGGAGGGACTACACCGGAGGCTCCCTAAGAAACACCTCATGTTTCAGAATTCAGCTCCAGTCCTATTTCCTTTATTTTTTACCTCTCCCTGGTAAAAAGTATCAGATGCTTACTCAGTAATCTTGAATACAAGATTGTAGAGCTGCTGCATTCAATAAATTAGTTGTAAGATTCAGCTACCAAGCATTGTGATTTTAATTTTGTTCTATCTCTTTACCTTATTAGCTTCATATTCCTATTTGTTATACATTTTCTGGTAGGTAGAATTATCCTATACATGTTAGCTTTCTATAAATTCAAACTCTACAAATGATCAACACTGCACACCTGACTATTATTAAGTGACTAGAAGTAGAAGGAGAGAGGAAAAAAATAATTTTTGAATGGTTACATATAATATAATCCCTGAAACTGAAGAGGAAATCTGATTGAAGGAAAGTGAAGATCAATTAAACTTTTTTCTTTTTCTTCTCTTCCTTTTCTTTCTTTCTTTTTCTTTCTTTCTTTCTGTCTTATTTTTTTCTTTGTCTTGAAACAAATACAAGTGCCATAGAGGATATATGAGTGCAAGAGAATATACTAGAAACCTGGCTAGAAATAGGACTATGACACAGATTCCCATTTAAATATCTTTTGTCTTTTATTCCTTTCCAGCCTAGTTTGAGCTGATCCTGTTTTTATTACCCCATAGTGAACACATTCATCTTTATTCCCACATGATTTATTTATTCTCTTTCCACTATAGATATATTATTTGTGTATGGGAGCGTACATGCAAGAGGCAGTTTTTTATTGGTGTCTTTTTAGTGCTTGGAGAGAGATAATAAGTTTATATAACATCCAAGCTGCCTGTGACAGTGTCTGGGATGGAGATCAATGAAAAATTATAAAAATTATGCCAGAATATGATTCCGTTTTCAGCAGAGAGGAACAGTTGAAGATCAGTGCTGTTAAATAGCTTTGCTCACTTAGCACCAGATTATACAATGTTATATGTCATGTCTTAAGTATTTTTTCATTTCTTCTGACTTTAATTAACCAGTAAACTACAGAATAAACAGTTCTCACTCTGCTTGTTTTCCCCCACAAATCAGGGCAGTAGGTGGTTACTTAGGTGCTTATTTATTTAAATTCATCTAGCAAGAACTAGTTTGTTTAGGTATAAAATAATACTTAGTTCATTGCTTTGATTTTGATAGTTTCAAAGCTTAAATAACTAATTTGTATTAAATAAGAAAAATATGGTTAATTAATTCACAAACTTACCTAAAATATTTGATGGGAAAATAAATATAAATAAGGATATTGTACTACAATATAATGTAACTAGATGTTATATAATATAATGATGTAACTAGATGGTAGCTTCTCTATTTGATAAATATATGAAATGGAAAAGCATATCATATCATACTGATTTATAGGGTGTTTGCACTCATAAAGTAAATCTATGAGATTTCTGAATATGGTTATGTTAAGTATGAACTTAGAATGATATGCCTTCATTATTGCAATAGAAAGTGATTAAATAGTCTTTCCAGGCTAACAATTTAGTACCATATACCCTAATCCAACTATTACACACACTGCATCCAGGCAGCTTCAAAAAGCCCCACCTATAGGCACCTGAGACTTTGAGAGGATACATGTGCTGATTTGTTTCCTTTCATAACCACCTTTGATTTTTAAAAAGAAAGTTTTGTTTTGTCATCTGTTTCTTTTTTTTTTTTTTTTTTTTGGTAAGAATTTTGTTGGTTTGTGATTTGACTCTGAGTACTACTTTGCAGATAATACTTACTATTTTGTTATGAAATTTTATTTTTTCAAAAATATAAAAGTAAATCAATGAATAAAGTCAGTAGAAAGTGGAAGGATAGTGACAGATCCATGTATAATTTTTATGAAAAACTCCATTTACTAGATGCTCCATGTAAGACTTTCCAATGTCACATTAAAATGAAACCACACTGTTGTCCATAGCTGATGAAGCAAATATGTAACTTACATTTATAATGAAAGGTGGAAAATAAGAAAAAAGCAAGATATAAGCAGTGAAATTTCCACAAAACTAATCCAGCCAATACAGACAAATATTCATGAATGCATGCACACATTTATACAGACATGACCAATATATACATATATACACACCAATAACAATCATAGTTAACCAGAAACAGATATATGGACATGTAACAACATATATGTGGTTTGCATTTTATTGTTTCAGTTTTAATATTTTTTCTGAACAAAATGATATGGCTTTTCAAATGTTTTAAATTAAATTATATCATCATGATTGATCATTATAGCAGTACTTCTGTTCATATAGTCAATAAATACTATTTCTTTTAAGTTGATATTGATGTGTGGACTCACAACTCTTACATGTTTACTAAATTTTTAAAAATCAGGCATTTTAAAAATAATTATATTTAATCCCAAAAGTATTACATGGAGCTGTACAAATTTTAACTTTTCTGACCACTATGTAAAAATTTAGGTAGGACAAAATCCCTCCATTGACTTAATATAAACTGATAATTTATCACTGATTCACAATTTCAAAAAATATGTCATTCTAATGTAAAATGTTAGTAAATAAAAATAAACAGATTATATGGGTCTTTTTCTTATTCTATTCATACTATTTATATGAAACTAAAATTGTTCTAAAATTTAAAGAGGTTTTATAATTGATGTTAATCTCAACCACAATCTGAATAAGAAGCATATTACTCACATAGGTTTCAATATTTTAATAATATACAGCGACAAACAGTAAAAATGTCATGAAGAAAAAATATGGATATGTTACACTTTGATGACTTTAAATTATGTTCAACCAAATATATTTTTGCCTAGTAACAATGTTGTCCCTGGAATGAAAATAAAGCTAACCATTGAAAGAAACGTATAAATTCTTCTCATTAATTGAATTAAAGAATTCTTGATGTTCTAAAGATTCAACAATTTTTAGGGAAAAGAGGGAGTTTCAGACAGTGTCTTGCTGGTCTTTAACTCAGTGTGTAGCCTATGGTAACCTGGAACAAACTTTCAGTGATCTTGCTATTTCAGCCTCCCAAGTTCTGGGATTACAGACATGTGCCACCATCCCCAGGTGAACATCCAATTTCTATCAAGCCTGAAATCAAGATATTTTCTACCTACAACCTTACAGTGAATCCAATCTGACTCATATAGCAACTTATGTTCCATTAATCCGAAAAAGTTTAAAGACTGATTATTTATACTGTAAGCAAGCTTACAAGGAATATAAAGCAAGGGGAAACTCCAAATATAAGAAACAAGAATTTGTTATATAGGCCAACTATTGGCAAGCGTTTTCAGTGGAGGATCCATAGAAGTTATTTTACACATTAAGTTCTATGTAATCTCTTTTGAAATTATCAGCTGTGCTATTGAACAAAAACAGCCATATGCAATTATCTTCTGTGAGTGTAACAATAAAGCTATGTATCAAATTAAACAATTTCTCCCATTCAACTTTTGATAGTAATTTGCCAATCTCTAATTTAAGCCATGATCTCTTAGTTAAAGAAGTATACTATTTAAGGATAGAGTATTAATAACCCAGAATTAGCCATGGACAACTACTGAAATATATTTTAGGGAGATAGCTATCATTAAGTATGCAATAGAGCACATGAATCACAAAGTTAATAAAGTCTCTGTATATTTTGCAATTAAACATCTCAGAAACATTTCCACATAAATTAAATAAACTTTCAATAACCATAAACACTTTGTTCTCTATAATATCTATGGACTATTAATATATATTTATCACAAGTGTTGAGTAATTTTTCATAAGAATTAAGTTTGATATCATATACCAAAGATCTTATATTAGACAGCTGTCTTTTATAACAACAAAATATCTGAAATAATTAATTTTAAAAGAAGGAAGATTTATTTGCCCATAACTTTGAAGGCTTTTTTCCATGGCCAGTTAGCCCTGTTGGTTTCAGGCATAAGGCAAGTCAGCATATCAATCAGTAAGATATGGTAATAAAAGCTAGTCACCCATGTTGACTGGGAAAAGACAGAGGAAAAGACCAAGGTTTCCAAAACCTGAGCATGCCTCAAAGACCTAAAACTTTAAATAGCTCCCTCCCCCCCCCGCCTTAAAGATCCTATTGCCTCCCAATGGTGCCAAGGTCAGGGAGCAAGCCATTTACACAGAACACCACTGTGGAGGATTCCTGATTCTGAGCTACTGTATCTTAGAGGTATCACTAGATCAATTATCAGTGGCTACTTTCCTTGCCTCATCAGTCAAAATCTGACAGCAAAGTAGGAGGAAACAAATAAATCAACAACAATCACTGGGAACATCAATAACCTATTCTTTTTTAGAGGGATCAAGATTGACATAGTGTAAAATTTATTGAAACAAAAAGAACTGCAGTAGAATGCTGTAAAAACTGAGAGTCAGCATATTAATTATATATATAAATATAAATATATATATATATAATATGCTGAAAGTCAGCATATTAATTATATATATATATATATATGACAAATTCATGAACACAACTATTAATGCCTGCTCAAGAAGAGACTGAAATTTTGAATGTAATTATAACAAATGAAGAAATTCAATCAGTTATCAGTAAAGTGAACATTAAAAAGAAAAGTATGGTCAGAATAATTCATACTGTCCAGAAATTCACATAGATAAATAGTAGTTATTTGGCATGAGGTGTGGGATGATGGTGTAAAGGAAGTTGATAGATAAAAGGTAAAATTATTTGCTGTTAGAGCTAAAGAACTATTCTAAAATTGAGCATGGTGATGGTTTTGCATATGTGAATACACCAAAAACAACTGGCATGAAGTCTTTAAATTGGCTTATGGTATGATGTATCAACCAAGTTGCATAACAATGTAAATAAATGAAGCTACTGCCAGCAAATAGACTCAAAAAGTACAAGAATTGATATTTCAGACTAACAAATTTTACTTAAAAATGTAAAGTGGACAAATGAGCCAATATGCTATTTCCAAAGGCTTCCAAGGTATATCCACCTATATCAAAAGATATCTCAGCCTACAATATGAGTGCTCATTGTGGTAATCTCACTTATGCAAAGTCAATCACAACTTAAACATATTAAAAATTTTCACTATTTTATTAAAGTTAGAATTCAGGCTCAGTTCCAGGTAGAGCTGTAAATTTTTAAAAACCACAAGTGTCCAAACTACAGCATTCATCTGTTACTCATACTGTTACATAATCCTCAGTAACAAAAATATTATTTATTTTGTGCAATCATAGAATATTATGTGGAACTGAAATGCTTTTCTCTTTCAGTTTATTTTTGATATATAACCAGTGAAAAATCCTTCATAGTGAATGTTATAAAGTGCCAAGTAAATTATAAGACTTTTCCTGAAAGATTTCCGTCCTGATACAAATTACCGAATATTATGGTGGTGGTGTAAAGGATAGAAGGCCAAAAACAAAAACCACAGCTCATTCCCAGTGACTACTTCCTCCTCTTTTTCCCCTCAGCCCTCAATACAATTTCTTCTTTTCTTTCCCATGTACATGAAGAAAACTCCAATCATATCAACACTCACCCTCAAAATCTGCCTCTGGCTAGAGGTCATATAACACCAAGGACCTACAATATGAGGTGCCATTGTGATAAGATCACTTACGCAAAGTCATGAGTTTTGCTTCTCTCCACATCCTCAGTAAATGCCGCTTTTTTTCTTTTTTTGCCTCTCTATTGTACCAGGAAACCTAACATTTTGGTGATGTGATTTGGATTGGCAGTGTGTGTTGCTTCTGGGGACACACCCAGTTGAGTTCCCCAACCTATAAGCCACCTTCCTTTCCCCCAAACCTGCCTATTTGTGCTTGCTAGCCTGCATCCAACACAATCCACCTCATTCCTTGCAGGCTAGCCAGCTCTTAGTCCAAGGCTTCCTGTCTCAGTTTTCTGAGTCTCTCTGGCTCAGAAATCCATGAGTTCACATTGGGAAACCTCCTTGGTTCCTTGGACAAGTGCAAGAACTGTCACATTCCTTGGGCAGGGCTCCTGCCTTTAGGCAGGGCTTTTATCGTCTCATCCTTTGGGAAGCCCCTGCACTCTCAGGGACAGCTGATAAAAATAGGTGTTGGGACTTCCTGTCTGTCACACTCTCAAAATGAGCGATGACTTCTTTTGAAAAGTGTAATCCAGGCTATTTTAGTTGGAGGGCCTGGTTCACTTCTAATTTGATTATTATGGGAAGTACCTCTTCCCACCCTTCAAAAGACACAATTCTGGGGTGCCTGGCTCATAATTTTGGCCTCCTTGGTCTCATAGAACCCATAAATCCAAAAAGATAATCTTTTACTGTCATACTCCCACACTCAGCCTTCTGAACACCTCAGCCTTCTGAACAAGAAGCACCCTCTTGCCTTTCATCACTCCCAAAAGCCCCTAGCTCTCCCTCTGCCCAGTCTCAGACTCCTCAGTCTCTTCAGCCTGAGCCATCTATTCCTCTATTTCCTCTGATGGCTCTTCTTTCTCCTCCTCCTCTGCTCCCCATCACCACCCGCCTTCTCACCACACTCAGTCTCACATCTCTCAGCCACCTAGTTAACCTAGTTAGCTACATGGTATTCAGCTGCAATCTTGTTATCCCATACCATATGGTTCTCAGAAGCCATCTTAATGCAAGTCACATGGAAGATTGAACCATCTTGTGTTCTTCCACCATGTGACAGCCTGCTGCCAGCTTGTGACAAGCAACATGGTAAATGGATACCATCTTGCATTCCCTAATCATGTGATCAGCAGCAGCCATCTTGTTGTAGGTCACATCATGATCAGTCACCATCTTGTGCTCCTTATCATGTGACCAACAGCATCCAATTTGGTGTGAGTTATATGGTACCCAGTCACAATTTTGTGATACCCTATCAGATGGAGATGAATGTCTTACAGTCAACTGCTGTAGTTCAGTCTGTAACTGCTCACAAAAACCTGCTGAGTGGTTGGCCTCTCAGTGGCCATCTATACCTCCTACTTAACAGCCTTTTCATCCTCATTCCCTGTTACCCCTTTGGAAGCAGGCTGATCCTGAGGGACTAGTTCATATCCATGTTCCTTTTTTCCTTTCTGACTGTCTTAGTTACTTTTTATTCATTGCTGAAACAAAACACCTGATGCCCAAAGTTGGGAAAAGAAAGGTTTATTTCTTACAGTTTTTGGAGGTTTCAGTACATACTCAGCTTCAAGGCAGGGTGGCATGGCAGGGCCACAGTTCATGGCAGCTGCAAACAGCAAGGCAGAAACCAGTAAGAGAGAGAGACATTTTTTTTCTGCCATTGCATTACATGGTGGCTCCACACATAGGTGGGTGTAGCACCGACACCATCAATACAAATGTATAATGCAAAGCCATGAAGCTTGGGGCCCACCAACATAAACCATAACATTCCATCCCTGGCCCCCAAAGACTCATGCACAACCTTCATACAAAAGATATTTAGTCCATCTCCAAGAGTTGCCAAAGTCCTAACCTTTTCAGCTTTGCTGAGAAGTCCAAGTCCCAAGTCTCCTCCAAGATCTATGGCAAACTTTTAAATGTAACCCTCTGTACAAATGAAATGAAACAAGGTTAAACAGTTCTGAAATGCAAAGGCCCAAGATAAACATTACCATTTCAAGGTTACAAAGAGGAGACTTCTGTGCATAGATTTTTTTTTTTTTTTTGGTATGTTTACATAGTTGTTATTCTACTGTACATACGACTTTATGTCCCTTTTGTACTTAACATAAACATCATTTCCATGTTAAAAAAAAAAAGCAGCATCATGTGGATGCCACCAAGGTATATGCTGCCATCTGGAGCAGTAGCCAGGCTTTCTTTCTCTCTTGGCTGTAGGGATTGATTACCTGGATTTCTGGGCTCTGTGAACCTGATTGTGAAGAAAGGCTTCTCAATGTTGCCACCATTCTGGAACCTCATGTGGCCACTGTCACCATTCTGGAGCATGGTGCTTCTGCAGCTTTCCTCTCTGAGCAAATTCTTTCACTTTTGCAGTTTTGAGCCTGCAGAGTGGAGACCCTCTACTTGCTGGGATGCCCCCTGGCCATCTTTTTTATCTCTTTGCTTCTTCTCAGCAATCAAAGTCTTAACTCTATCTTCACAATCCACAGCATTACTGCAGTTTTCTTTCTGGCCAAACTCACAGTTTTATAAGTTATCCTGCTGGACTCTTTGCTCTTCATTTGCAACATAAAGCTGGCAAAAAGCCCCAAACAATAGCCATACCACAGCCTCAACATTCAATTGCTTTGAAATTTCCTTTGCCATATTAATCAGTCCAGTGCCCTTAATCTCAGCCTCAGGCATAGTCTCTGGGCATAAGAAAAATGCAAAAAATCTTTCTACCAAGCCATAACACACATCATGGAGAGCCCAACAATCAATGTAGTCTTTCTTCCTAGCAGAAAACTCCCAAGCCTTGTCTTTACCACCAGGCTTTCTATCAGCCTTCTGGTCTCCTGAGCTCTGACCAGAATCTCTTCTACAAAACAGCCTAAGCTGCTCCAGATCTGTGTATCCAGATGACATGTCCGAACCTTTCCAAACTCTACCCACAAGCCATTTCCAAAGCCTCTCAAAATGCATGGTCAGGTAGAGTCACAGCAAACGACCCCACTCTTCAGTACCAAATTCTGTCTTAGTTACATTTCACTCATTGCTGAGACAAAATTCCTGATGCCCAAAGTTGGGAAAGGAAAGGTTTATTTCTTACAGTTTTTAGAGATTTTAGTCCATACTCAATTGGCTCAACGCAGGGTGGCATGGCAGGGCTGTGGTTCATGGTAGCTACAAACAGCAAGGTAGAAACTTGCAAGAGAGAGAGACACATCTTCTTCCTGTGATTACATTGTATGCTGGCTGCACCCCTAGGTGGGTATAGCACTGACACCAACAATCCTCGTGCTAGACGATGAACCAACCACAAATGCATAATGCAAAGGCATGAGGCTTGGGGCCACCAACATGACACTGATCTATCTCAAACTAACCATAAATTAGGTTCCTTTTCCACTGACTCATGAATTTAGAGAGTTTGAACTTTTAACTAATTGTTATGATTTACATTTCAAGGATGTTTTATGTGATTCTAATCACCACCCTCTCCTCACAAGAAGAGGCTCAGTTATGCCAAGTGATTCCAGAGGAGGCCAATCATACTTCTGAACATAACCCCAAGTCTGATACTTGCCTGAATAGGACCCTAAATGGAATTATCAAATTGGACAGGGCTCATATAAAGTACATAAGATCATTGAATGTATAATTGTGGGCCTTAACAAAATAGCTCACAAGCATACTAACTATAAAAACTTTTTAGAACAAGTCCAAGAGGCTAATGAAAACCCTGTGATATTCTTTACACATCTTAGGGATATCCTAATTAAGTTTATGATTATAAACCCAGACTCTCATGAAGGGACAATTGTTATTCATTCCTATTTTATTTCTCAGTCAGCTCCTGACATTGAGGCAAAACTACAAAAGGCTGAACTTAGCCTTCAAACCTCACAGGGAGATCTCCTTAATGTGACTTTTCATGTTCTCAACAATAGAAATAACATGCAAAAGAAGGAACAGGAGGCACAATAAAAGAAACTTGCTAAATATAAAACTAATCTCTTAGCAATGGTACGTGAGGCTCCTAGGACAGATATTCAAAATGAGGCAGACCTGCCCAAGCTCCTCCTGTAATATGCTTCAAGTATGGCAAAAAGGAGACTGGGTAAGAAAATGACTCAATCTATGACCTCCGATGGAGCCTTGCCCCCTCTGCAACCTCAAGGGCCATTGGAAGAGTGACTGTCCTAGCCACCAGAGATACCATTGCCACCGAACTCATCATTGGCTGATCTGCTTGGACTTGCCTCTGAAGAATATTGCCAGGTCTCAGGGCTCATGGCCCCCATTAAGGTATCCTTGGAGCCCTGAGTCTTATTGGAGATCTCAGGTGAGAGACTCTCTGCTTGTAGACCTGGGGTTCACATTTAGCATTTTTTCTGAGTGGGTGTTGACAGAAAATCTACACAACCTCTTCAAACAAGACCCATTCTCTATAGGTTCCAGTTTCTCTTCTTCACTGATAGCTTTCTTGTAATATCAACGTGTCCTACACCACATTTGGGTAGGGATCTTACCCAAAAGCTTAACTTCTCCCTTACTTTCACTAACCCCACAGTTCTTATCCCCCAAACACACCATCATAGTGTGCCACCAATCCATTCCTACCCTCCCTCCTTCCCTTGTCAGTCCTATCATCTGGGACATCTCTAAGCCCACCTGTGCTACCCACGCTACACCTATATTAATCCATCTCAGAGATCCTTCAGTTTTTCCTTGCATACCCCAATATCCTATAGGTGCCAAACATCAACAGGGCTTTAAATCTATAATCAAGCACCTTCCGGACAATGGCTTCTTCAAACTTCCTAATTCACCCTACAGTATTCCCATCCTCCTACTATTCAAGACTAATGGTTCCTATTGCTTGCTACAAGAACTTAGGGGACTCAAAAATGCTGTTACCCCAATTAACCCAGTGGTATCCAAACCCTTACACTAAGTTCTCTCATATTCCTCACTCCACCACTAACTTCACAGTCCTAGACCTTAAAGATGGCTTTTTCACCATCCCCCTACACTGTGATTATCAGAAATTCTTTGTGTTTATGTGGAGCAATCCAGACACTCTCAGGTCTCAGCAACTCACTGGACAGTGTTCCCTCAAGGGTTCAGGGACAGTCCTCATTTCTTTACCAAGCCCTTGCCGCTGACCTTACAGCTCTTGATCTCAAACCCAGCACTCTCCTTCAATGCATTGATGACCTCATGTGTTGTTCATCCCACACTCTAACTATATAAAATATGGCCAGTTTCCTCAGTTTTCTCTCCAACTGCAGGTACAGAGTCTCTCCTGCTAAAGCCCAAGTAGCTTCCCCAAAGGTTGAGTATCTGGGGCCACTCTCATTCTCTTTATTTATTCAATCACCATGGACACCAAGGTGATCCTTTAGTATCTCCAGGTTCCCACAACCAAACAACAGGTCCTATCCTTTCTGGGTTTAGCTAATTCCTTTCACCTCTGAATTCCTAACTTTGCAGCTCTAGCCCAGCTCCCTCAACCAAGCTTCCAAGGGCTCCTAATCAGAACCTTTAGGCCCCACTCAGCCTATACACTCCTTTCATCAGCTAAAAGAGGCTCTCCGAAGGCCCCCAGTCCTCACTCTCCCTGACTCCACAAAACCCTTTACTCTGTACACTACCTCTAAAGGTCACAATGCCGTAGATGTACTTGGACATGAAAAGGGACTTTCTTTTCAAGTGTTAGCCTACTTGTCAAAATAGATAGACAACAAAGTGTGAGGATGAGCACCCTTTATATGAGTGCTTGCTGCTACATCAGTACAGACAAGAAGCCAAAAAGTTTACATTGGGACAATGTATTACAGTACACTCACCTCATTATCTAAGCAAGCTTATCTCACATAAGATACTCCTCACCCTGATGACTCCTCTTCATTTTCAATAGGTACATCTAGTCCTCTCTCAGGATCCTTCTATCACTATTACGACCAGTAAGTAGCCTTCTCAACCCAGAAACTTTGTTTCCCACTTCGTAACGTCCTCACAGTGACTGCACTGAGGTCCTACAGAATGACTGTAATTCTCTTTTCCTCACATTAGTAGCACACCTCTCTCTTTAGCCTTTAACACATGGCTCATAGATGCCAGCTTGGCAAACACAGATTATCAAAAAAGAGCAGGATATGTAATAGTAACCAGTCAAAAGTCATAGAGACAAATCCACTACCACCTGGAACATCTTCACCCAAGGCAGAATTTATTGCTCTTACATGAACTCTTATACTAGCAAAAGACAAGATCATAAATATATACACTGATTTAAAGTACATATTCAGCGTTTGGAACTCCCATGTCACTTTCTGGCAAGAAAGGAGTTTTATGAAAACTCACAGAATCCCCATTATCAATGCACCTCCCATTCTTAAACTCTTAGAAGCAGCACAATTCCCCAAACAAGCAGCATTTATTCATTGCAGGGGACACCAGAATTCTACACACCTCATTGCTCAGCACAGTGCCTTTGTCGATGTACAAGCCAAGGTAGCTGCACAGAGGTCATGTCCTTCTCATCTTCTCCTGCTGGCTCCAAACACCCTAGCTCCACCTCACTAATAACCAAAACACCTGCAGCTGCTACACAAGCCAGGTTTTGCACAATCTTCCAACCTCTCCAAATCTCCCTGTTCTTGCTGACTATATACTGATCCTCTCTTTCCTCTGATACTTGTTATGGCAGCATGCTAATCTCTGCCTTCCCCAACTCTCTGATGGGAACAAGCCATATCCTCCCATATTCCCAGGAGACCTAATTTACATCGAATCTTCTAAGTTCATAGGACTACAACCAAAGTTGAGTGGTCCCCACCTAGTCTTCCTCACAGTTTCAAAGGTGGTCAATCTCTCTGGACTACCATCCTGGTTCCACATCACTCCGGCTAAGAGGTACCCTCCTAACCCTAACTCTCTTGACCCTAAATATCCTGCGTGGTCATCACATCTCCTGTCTCGCACCCATCTTTGCCTCACCAGGGACCCACAGCCATAACCTTCAAGCTAACTCATGTTTTGTAATTCTGTCTTATTCCTGATACCTTATATGCTATTATTCTTTTTGCCACAGGATTCTTGGAAGTCTTTCCTGAGGACTTCCACATTATAATGAAATCTATTTCTTAAAGTTCCACATAACAACTATCTTAGTTCTCTCCACCTTGAACTGTCTGGTTAAACATGAGATCCCTCTGGATCCAGGCTCTCATCTTACTTACAATGACACAGTCACAGCCTGCCCCATCCCAGGCTATAATTTCCCACACCTGATTTCAATTGTCAACCCTTACATTCCTCATGCTTCCCACTGTCTCCAGCCTAACTTCCAGAAAAAGAAAAGTGCTACCTACACTCTTACTTGTACCCTTTCAGATAGAGGAATACTTGCCTCCTGCAATCTCACCTCCTCAGTTCCTCACTCATGCTTCAGACTCCCTACTGTCATCTTAGAATTTATGCCCAAACCTAGGATAAGGAAAAACCTATCCATAACAGAGTAACTTACTGATTGACAACATCTGCTGACAGGAACATGGTCTGGTTATAACCCCCTGGACCTCTACAGTGCATCAACAACAGTGTGTCAACCCCTACTGGCTGTATATCAAGTGAGAATGTAAAAGCACTGGCATACACCAAAAAGAAAACATTTGAAAACAGTCAGATACATTCATCTCAACCACAGCAAGTTACAGGGAGGATGGTATAAAACCAGTGAGAGTCACCATAAAAAATGCATCACACTTTCACAGAAAAATCCTGGGGCCATTATTTCTACAATCATCATGTATACAACTTAGCTAATCCAACCCCACATGGCAACTTCCTCATTCTGCAAGTGAAGTTCATAACCCCAACCCCCACTGTGATATATACCTCTCCTGGGTCCTTTAGTCATGATAATGACCTGCCTCCTTAGAGGACCTTGTCTTTTAAAAGATTTTTGCAAATTTTCCCAATGTAGGATGTGAGAGTTCACCAATGACAAACCTCTCCTCCTGGCTGAAACACCTAGTACCAGCTTCTACATGGGCATTAACTGTCACCCTGTCAACTCCCCAGTTCCATGCCCTATTTCAGCAAGAGGCAGTCTGAGAGACTTATTGCTCTTTTTTTAGCAACAAAAAGATGGGAGTGAAAGGTTTCTGCCCTAATGTAAATTACTGAATATTAGGTGGTGGTCCAACATGAAGGCCAGAACCAAAAGCAGCTTATTTCCCTGATGACAATTCTACCCCCTTCTCCCTTCAGCACTAAATACAAATTGCTCTTTCCTTTCCTGTGCACAAGAAGAAAACTCCAGTAAGTTTCTCATGCATCATCAACACCCACTGCCAAACTTTACTTCTGGCCAGAGTTTATATAACCTTTTATCTCCCTTTGTCTCTGGCCAGCGGAGCCTACCCCAAGGAGCTGTGAACTCCTCTCCATATGCACAATAAAGGCCTCTTTTTCTGTTTTTGCTTATTGCACTGTAAAACCTAACATTTCCAGTGTTGCAATAAAGTTTTTCTTGATATACTTCTGTTAAGTGAGTAACTGTTTCTTGATGATATACTGTAGTACACCTGAACTTAGGTACCTATTTCCATTGTCAGTTATTTTAAAAATTGTAAATTTTTAAAAATTCATCTATTTTTTGGTTTCTCAATTGTACATGGACATTGGTCTTTTTTGTCATTTTTCTATTAAAGATTTGTTCCTCTTCCAAAGTGACAGAGCTAATGGATATTGCATAAATAAGCTTGCAGTTGGAAAATGGTAGCAGCAAAGATCAAGTGAGACAACACTTAGGCAAGCTGCAGTCATCCTTCGTGACACTATTGGACAGATTTAGATGCAGTAGGATGAGAATTTGAACAAAATTACAGAAAGAACGAATCTCCTTAAGGTTGCTGCATGATTTAGTCTATTACTCTGTTTGTTTGGCAAAGCAATCTTTATTAGGTAATTTTGCCTGAAGTGTTGTGTTTGGCTTGTGAGCGTGTTTTTGTA
Source organism: Cavia porcellus (assembly GCF_034190915.1). Taxonomy (NCBI): domain Eukaryota; kingdom Metazoa; phylum Chordata; class Mammalia; order Rodentia; family Caviidae; genus Cavia; species Cavia porcellus. Next base: position 12,405,223 of record NW_026947501.1, on the reverse strand, counting down.
AGCCATCAGTGGAGTAAATGCTTTCATTTGCTTAAAAAAAAAGGCCAATTATTTGTCCCTATTTGTCCCTATTTTTCCCAGAACAGACTACTATCAAACTTTGTGTTTGAACACAAAATGTTAACTTGAATTTCCTCCTAGAAAATTTAAGGTCGATGTTCAAATACTATTTTGTTAAAATGGTTTGTGTTTACTGTGAAATAAAATGCACGTTGACAAAAGAGAAATCTGATCATTATATCCCAAATATATGTTTCTCTGCGTAGCTATCTCAAACATACACACATTATCAAAATAAATAATCAGTCCATTTTAAAGAACTATTTTTTTAAATAACCTTGACATAAATGGAAACAAACAAGATAGCTGTCACAACCAAAATCTGTCTAGTTCATAATGAGATGAAAATGCACATAAAAAAGTATCACTTCTGGCTAAATCATGTTATTGTCTTTCAGATGATTTATGACACTGTTTTGGTTATCCATCTCTGTGAAAGAAAAATTCAAATTGAAATTATCAAATATTCAAGACAATCCTCTCATATCTATGCTATATTATCATCGTGGAATATTAACATCACATGGCAGCACTATTTCTAGAATTAAGTTATGAAAAATTATTTACTCAAAGTCAGCCCTGAATGTTTCAGAGTAAGATTAAAATTAATTGCTAATAAACTTACTGGTGAGATCTTCAAATAAAAATGTCAAATAGAACAAATTTAATTTTGAAAACAGCAGGCACAATTCAGTAACAGAGAAGGTTTTATTTAGTAGCTAAATAACAGGATGTTTGAAAGGATAAATTACTGTAAAATATATTTCAAGGAGACAGATAATCAAGAAAATATTGTTGAGTTGTCTCTAGAAAAGAAATCTGAAATATTACTTTTGTTGACATGCTTTATTATACTTAATCATCAATAGAAAAAGAGACCTATATCTATACACTGTAAGAAATTTTAGTTTTAATTCTCTCAAATATGAAATATAAATTCTTTCCTTTACCATTCTATAGAATTAGAAAAATAATTTACATGTTGAAAAAAGTAGCATGAACTACAAAAATGACTCAAACGTTCTATATGGTAATGTTAGATGATTATATTAAAGAGATGTATTTGTTGTATGTTATTTTTTTCTAAAATTACACAATTAGATAAAAGTTTTACATTACAGTGAATGTGTCAAAGAAGAGAGAAAGAGAACAAAAAAGGAATTAAGATGCATTGTGTACATGTACCAACTGTACATAAAAATATAAATATGTACCACAAATATGGAATAATAGAAAGTTAAAATGAATGCTGTGTCATTATAAAAGAATATTTTGAATTTGCAAGTTTAAGATTGAACTAAAATAAATTTGCCATATTAAAATCAAATAATAAGTACAACAAAATAATAAGTTGTTGCAACATAATTTATCATTGTTTTAAAGCTCTTTTTCTACAAACAAGCTGTTTTGGGATGTGTCAAAAATTCTTCCCTTTCAAATTATTTCTCAATTTTTATTTCATTAACTACAAGCCAGAGAAATTTTATCTTTATGCCCTTTTTTAAAGGTCTAGGATTGACAAGTCCTTAATGGAATAATTATTCATCATTTACTAAAAACTTAGGACTCAGAATAATCTTCATTCACCAAAAACAACTTTTATCACAAAAGGCTGAAATTAATTTGCTTTAATATTAAATTTCTAGGTACTCAAATTTTCTCAATATGTCATGTTGCCATCTCTTTGAAGGTTACTTTCAAAACTTTGAGATAAATGAACTATTAACACTAGTTTACTAATCTAGGTTCTCTGAAACTTAACTTTTCCCTTATTACTGAAAGAGAACTAACTCAAGAACATCAGGCAAAGGGTGTAATATTAACATTGAAATAGGCACAACAGAGACAAAGAGACATTTGAGACATAGCATTTTATATATTTGACATACTAGTGAGAGAGTATATGGTAGAGAGGGCCAGAGCATCTCATTTACCACTCATGACAAAATCTTTGACGCAGCATATGTCATTTACAATGGGCAAAATAACTGTCCCACAGTCAGTTAAGAGAAATCACAGACTGGGTGCAGGGGCCCATGCCTAAGAGGAAAATATAATGCTGAATATAATCAACTGAGTAACAAACATGCACTAATAAAAAATAATGTAAAATCTGTTAGTAACAGCATCAGAATGAAACCAATTTACAGATAAAAAGTAAAAACAAGATGCTGAAACAAAATATTTTAAATTTATCTTACTTTATTTTTTCATTTAATTTTTGGTTCAGGAGGCTAAATGCATTTTTCTTGTGTTAAAAATCAGGAAAGCATTTTGTTGTGATTGTTTTGAGAAATTATCGCATTTTAATATATATCAATATTAGTGAATCTTGGATAACATGTTTTTTTTTTCTGTCTAAAAATATGCCATGTTTATTTTGCTAAGCTGGAACTGTAGATTAGAAATAATAATCATTTCATAAAGTTAAAAAAGAAAGACTCCAAAATTATCATTCATGAAGGAAGTATGGCATATATAGAAAAAAATTGGAAAAATCATTGTCACATTTTAAATGCAAGATCACGTCATCTCCAGAGATGGTTACTTCATTTCCAGTGTGGATGCCTTTTATTTACTTCTCTTACCCAATGGTTCTGAATGAGATAGTAAGTACTAAGCTTAAAAGAAGTAGTGAGAGTTACCCTTTTTACCCTATTTGCCTCAAAGAAAAAACTTTCAACTTTTCATCACTGTTCTGTGAGCAGTGGGCTTGTTACTTTTTGTCTGTCCTGTGCTGAGGTACTTTCCTTCTCTCCATAGTATCATGAAAGAATGTAGAATTTCATTAAATGCATTTGTCCACTATTGAAAGGTCACCTTTTTTGCCTTTATTCTGTTAATGCAGTGTATTTCCTTGATTTAACTATGTTCAACTGATGAATGATGCTATTAATGTGCTATGGAGTTTGATTGGATAATATTTTGTTGAGAGTATTTGCATGTATGCTGATTGAGATGCCGGCCTAGGATTTTCTTTTCTTGCAGTCAGGTTTTTTGTTTTGTTTTGTTTTTTTGTAAGGGTTAATGGTGGCTTTGAAATTAAGTTTGGAAGTATTGTCTCCTCTTCAACTTTTTGGAAATTTAAAAAAGAATGATGTTCTTTAAATGTTTGGTAGAATTCAGTCATGCAGCTATCAGAATCTAGATGCTAATTTCACTGAAAATTTTGATTATCGATTTCATCTCTTTAGTCATTATTGGTCAGTTAAAATTATTTGTTCTTGGTATATACTTATGTATAGATCCATTTCTTCTAGATAATATAGTTTGTGGTACATGATTGTTAATAGTAATTCCTTATGATCTTTTATTTTCTCTACTATCAGTTTACATTTCTGATTTTATTCCTGTGAATCTTCTTTAATTTAATTCAGCTTTTTTCAGTTATTTTTAGCAGCAATAACAGCTTGGCGGGGATTTAGCTCAGTGGCTTACGCACCTGCCTTCAAGCGTGAGGTTGTGAGTTTGATCCTTGGGACCAAAAAATAAAACAAAACAAAAACCCCCTGAACAAACAAACAAACAAATAAAAAATAACAGGTTTCCCCTAATTCCTTGAAGTGTAATGTGTGTTGTTTATTGAGACTATTTCTTCTTTATGTGATGTGGTTAGTTTGCTACTAACTTCCCTTTAGAATTAATTCTGCTGCATTCTATAAAATATATTTGCTATATAAAATTCTATAAAATATAGTTTTAAAATATATTTGCAGAAAGAAAGAGAATAAGAAGTCACCAAGAAACAGGCCCTCCCTATGTATCAACTCCATGCATGGGCTGCTGCTCCTGAGAGGAAAGCCAGACCTCAGCCTTTCCCCAGGAGCCAGTGCCACTCATGGACTGTGGGGGGAGAGAACAAGAAGTCACCAAGAAGTAAACCCTCTCTGAAAATCTCCCCATATTCGGAACACAGAAGACAGTTCAGACACCAGCCCCTTCCATCATGAATGTGCTGGGAAACAAGAAGAGCCAACCCCCATCCAAATCCCAACCCTCCATAAGTGGCTGGCTGATCCAGAGAAACACAGGCTGTGATGGTAGCTGTTGAGGTGAAATGCAATTGGATGCTTGTGGTGTTTGGTGTTTTACTGACTTTGGTTGAGGTCTAGGGCCAGCAGACTGATAATCCATATGGAAGTTAAATGTGCAGTGTGGCATCTGTGGAGAATCTCCTCTTGAAGGTGGTAGCCATTGTTAACTCCCTATTATCTTGTTTCAAAGTCCTGGATCATTTATATTGTTATGTCAGTTTGGGTTTTATTCTGTTTTGTTTTGTTTGATTTTGTTATAGTCAATGGCATGGGCATCTATTTCAAAGATAACAAGATACATTATGGTAGCCATTTTGCATTTACTATTGTTTTGCAGTCCTTTGTTGAATTCGCTGTTTGTTTTTATCATTTCTATTCTGTTCTGTTTTGCTTGACTTTTACTATGTCTGAAGGTATGTGCAGCTACATTAAAGATAGCAAGAGACATTACGGTAACCGCGGTTGATTCCCTACTGACTTGACGTGCTGTGTCCCTTACACTGTTTTGTTTTGATTAGCTTTATTCTGTTTTATTTTGCTTTGTTTTATTCTCTTTAAAATAAAAAATATATTTCTGATTGTTTTGTCTCAATATATTTTCCAATATTCCTTTTTAAGTTTTTGTTGGACTTATTGCTTTGATTCAATAGGGTCGTGTTGTTTAATTCCCACATATTAGTGGGAACTCTCTAATATCTATCCTTTAACACAACTGAATGTAAATGAAGCTTCTGTACTAGAGATGTAGTGCAAATAATAACAAAAATTATAGGAAAATTTTACTGTGATCTGCATCCATTACAAACACCATCATAATAAAATTACTACTAATAGTGGACACAAAGACATTGATGGACATACATCTCCATTGTTTTTCAACCAAAAAATGAATCTAATAATTTAGAGCTTTGATTGAAGTTTTGTTGTAGCAAGCAATTAGGTGCTTTATGTTCAGCTTCTAGAAGAAGTTACATTAGAATAAACTGGCAAGTCAGAAAGTCCCTCTCAGTGATTTGCACATAGCCTAAAGTGTTTTGATCCAGACCACTTAATAAGAGAGCTATTTCTCTAGGGCTGAATTACAATAGGATACTTCAGAGTCTTGTGTTATTATGTGAATTGAGAATGAGAGTTCCCTACAGCTGTAATTATTTGTAGTCATGGAGATGGGGAAAATTGATGATGTTTTCCTGATAATGGGACACAAAATTGTTCAACTTAATGCGTGGCGCTTAAATGCTTGGCTATATAAGGCTAGAAGTGAATTCTGCAGGAATGCATTCTACTCTGAGTATATTTTTTTAGCTCTGCTGCTAATTATCTCCTGATCACTAAGCTAATATGGATGAATTGAAGCTCAAGTTATTTTTATGTGCTTGATAGTGTTTGTCCCTTTTTATAAGGATAGTATCAAGGAACCCAAATTGATGAAAATAAATTTGTTTTGGGTTGGGGATAAAGCTCAGCAGAACATGCCTGCCTGGGAGTACAAGGTTGTGAGTTTGATTTCTGATACAAAAAAGTTATGCTAAATTTTAATTGATTACAAGTAAAATTGCTGTCATGCCAGCAAGCCACCACCATTAACTTATATGAAACCTCAAAAACATTTAATAATTAAAATACAAATCTTAGCAACTACATAAGCTTAGGAAAGTTATGAAATTAACAAGATCAAAACCAACAGTCTTACAACTGAGTAGGAATATTGAAACAGTACCCAAATCAGTAGCAGAAGTATGAATTCAATGAGAAATATATTAATTCTATGTATTCTATGATTTCTATGAACTAGTTTGACAGAAATTTAAAAATAAGTATTTTTAAAACTGTTAAGCAGTTAGATGCTGAACCATTATAAATTAAAACTAATACCACCACAAAAATCAATCTCTTAAGCAATGTTCTAGTAAGAAAGCACATACATATGATTCTTATACATGATTTTTATTTATTTATTATTTTTGGTACTGGGGATCAAACTCATGATCTTGTGCTTGCCAGGCAGGAACTTAAGCCAGTGAGCTAAATCCCCAGCCCTTTATACATGATTTCAATGTATGTACAAAGGTATGATTCTAATTATCCACAGTGTAAGAACATCCAAAACTAATGTATGTTTTAAAAAAGAAAGATGTTTGGTGATAAAATAACTGAGAGAGGACTTATGGATATTATAAAAATTCTGGTAATGTTCTATTTCTTGTTGTAGGATCTGGGCTAGATGTGTATTCACCATGCCAAAAAAAAAAAAAAAAAACCCTCTGTATTACAAAAGCATAATAAATAATATTCCTTAAGTAAAATATTATGTCCTTAAAAGAGAGCACTAAATACATTTAGTGCTGGGGATCAAACTCATGATCTTGTGCTTGCCAGGCAGGAACTTAAGCCAGTGAGCTAAATCCCCAGCCCTTTATACATGATTTCAATGTATGTACAAAGGTATGATTCTAATTATCCACAGTGTAAGAACATCCAAAACTAATGTATGTTTTAAAAAAGAAAGATGTTTGGTGATAAAATAACTGAGAGAGGACTTATGGATATTATAAAAATTCTGGTAATGTTCTATTTCTTGTTGTAGGATCTGGGCTAGATGTGTATTCACCATGCCAAAAAAAAAAAAAAAAAACCCTCTGTATTACAAAAGCATAATAAATAATATTCCTTAAGTAAAATATTATGTCCTTAAAAGAGAGCACTAAATACATTTAAGACTTTAAAAGAGTTCCTGTTAAGCAAATCTAATAGAAAAACCCAAGTCATACTGAGAAGATGCATGGCTTTTTGCATTATTTCATACCTAGAAAAGTAACAATTACTGTACTAAAAGTGAAAACTAAACTAAATTAAAAGCAAAAAATTAAAATGCTGAGACTATAATAGAAAAATACATGAAAAAAATCAAAATATATCTTACATTTTTGGTGTTCAAAGATATTTCTGTGCATATTATTCTCTTCAGAAGTTTAATTTTTCTGCCCCACTTTTTTTCTTATTCAGAAATGCATCACTTTTTGTTCAGTTATGTATGCCGCTGCATGTGTTTTTTGCTCGTTCAAAAATTGTGTCACACAAAATTTTAATCTTGATTTATTGTTTCTTTAAATATCAAAGTAGAATGCTACCTTTGTTCAGTAGAGAACAGTGTACTGTTGCAGCCAGAGTAAGCTAAAAATTCTGACATCGTTTTTCAGATGTTTAAAATCATTAGGATAAAAGATTAGGCTTGTGAGAGACAGTAGATTCCAAAACCAGTCCCACAGTTTTGTAATCCACTAATTCAAACAATGCCTCAGCTGCTTAGATTTTTTTTATATGTAAAAGAGGGCATAAAATATAACCTTCTTCTTTAGATCATGATAATATTAAAACAGCAATTTATAACATGGTATCAGGTATGTACAAAGTGTTCAATATTTTAACGTTTTGATTTTGCCATTGTTGGTGATTGAAAGCAGGGCCTCATGAACCCTATTATTGAGCTATATTCCTAGTTCAGTGTTTGGTAATTTGTTTTTGAATATAGCTTTTCATTCTCCATCATTTGGGCACTGTCACGGTCCTTAAAATTCTTAATGTTATCTTTATATCCTATAGGGTTTATACCTTTCAAAGTATTGGGCATACATATGGTGCTAAGCGTTTCTTGATTTAAATGGAATACCTTAATGAGGTAATCGAGTTACAATTAGCATAATCCTTAGTATTATAATGATAATTATGAGATTATGATTTTTTTATCAGTACCAGGGATCGAATTCACGACCTCGCACTTGCAAGGCAGGCGCTTATGCCGCTGAGCTAAATCCCCAGCCTCTAGATTATGATTCTTTACTCATTTCAAATTCTAAGAAATATTCAAGTTCTGTTCAACATTCTCTTTATGATTTTTATGTTGGCATTTCAGAACTTTATGTCAAATAAACAGACATTTATTTCTAGAGCAGTCTATGGGGTCCCTTGTATGTGTATGTCTCAGAGAATAAAGTCTCCTTACAAAGGTAAAGACAGAGAGTAGTGACAGAAAGAGAGCTTTGTAGGAGAGAGAGAGAGAGAGAGAGAGAGAGAGAGAGAGAGAGAGAGAGACAAAGAGAGAGAGAGACCAAACAAGTAAGGCCTAAATATGAGAGACTGATGTTTTTCTCAGTTTTCACCTGTATGTTCCATCACTTTGATTTTCTGCTTACCTGGCTACATATGTGTGTTTCACATGTACAATATTTGTCAACCTCTGTACAAAACTGCTATAGAAGGTCATATATATTAAAGATCATATAAGAGAAGTGTAGTTGAACTTTTGGTAACAAAATTGGAGTCTAGAGGTTCAAGGGCTAATTTTAAGACCCTAACAATGTATTAAAGACTTAACAAAAACAAGAAGAAACAAGGACACTACCAGACACCTTAGAAAAGACCAGAGTAATAGATTTTACACAAAACAAAAGTTCTTCCTTCTCTTGTTATTGTACTCTTGTAATTCGTGGATTCATTTTTCCTTCTGACTGTCAGATTTTTTAATATTTTATAATATGCACAGCAGAAAAAGGTCACATACAGCTTTTTTATAAGTATGTGTTTGCAGTCCACAGTGCTTACACTCCTTATGTGGAGTGGGCATGTGCACACAGCTCATCTCAACTCCTCTCTTTCACCCCGTTTCCTTCACTTCCTTCTCCTTTCCTTGATCCCCTTCCCGTTTCAAAAACATCTATCACCTTACTTCCTATTACTTTTTATCTTCCTCCTTATATGTTGAGTTTTTCATACAAGAGAAGCGTGTGATTTTTAAGCTTCCATGTCTGATTTATTTCACTTAGTATTACAGTCTCAAGGTGAATCCATTTGCCTACAAATGGCTCATTTATCTTATGTGTAAATACCATGTTTTCTTTATTAATTCGTGGAAGGATATATAGGCTACTTGGAAGTTTCTCAATTTAATTGCAGATTATCCAAAGAGGAATGCTTATCATTAGAGAACAGCTAAATTTCAAAATAAAATATTCCATTATGGCTAAAGAGGCAGAGTTGTATTACAAAAATTAGGTTAGACTAAAGCATGTGCATGCACACACACGCACACATGCACACAAATACACACAATGTATGCCTAATATTTGTGATAGAAATAATAAAAGAATCTCTTGTGTAGTTGGTTGAATAGTATGTCACTCCAAAATCCATGTCCACTTAGAATCTTATAAAGTGATTTTATTTGGAAATATGGTTTTTGAAAATATGGTTAATATCAATATAAAACAACACAGCATTAGGGTTGACTGAATATCCAATCATAGTGACATTATTAAAGACACGCAGAGATGGGGTACGAAGCACAGTAGGGGAGTGCCCTGAGATATTTATAAGCATAGAGTGCGATGATTATTGTCACTCATCAAAAGCTAGAAAATCTTGGGTCAGTTTCTCATAGCTTACAAAGCAAAGAAAAAATAACAAACTGCAATGTTTTGATGAAAGGGTATTCTGACAAAATACCAAGCTTACTGATTCTTTGATATCTCATTTCTGCCTTCCCGAACTACAGGAGGACAGATTTTACTTTTGTAAGCCATCAAGTTTGTGACCATTAATTATTGCAGCTTTTTCAAATGAATAGACCAAGAAAGGAAGAAAAAGACCAACTGAAAAGCTTCTTTGACCAGTAGTGGCTTCCTTTGTAGATTTTCCATGTTAAACAGAACATCCTGCCTTTCATTTTAAATGGAAATTAATTATTTTCAAAGTACATCTTATATTGATTTGCAATTAAAGGGCTTTAAAACACCTGGACAGAGTGACACAGTAATAGCTATTTTTTGCTCACAAATGACAAACAAGTGGATAGTTACCTTATACAGTCTATTTCTCTACTGATGTCAAGGCACATTACTAAGCAGTAATATTTTCCTATTTCAATAACAAAATGTGTTTATCAGTCTACTGTTCCTCATTAATCACCAAGCCAAAAAGTTCTTGCATCATTTAATATCAACTGAATAAAAATGAAGTGCTTGAACTGTTCTTTAAATATATTCATAGCCACAGAATACATTTGTTAATGGTTTTTTAAACAGCAAAATTGCAACATTAGAATTGAATTTGTACTGAAAAATTGAGAGCACATTATCATCTCAGCAAATATTTGAGTAAGTTAAAGAGGATTTCAACTAACTTGTATTTTAGGTGAATTTCCTGACTGCATATCAGTGAGTAGAATAACAAATTTTGTGCGCCTACCTGCATGTGCAAACATGTATATATTTAAAAAGTCTTTCTTTAATATAATTAGAATACAAATGAAAATGAAAACATGCCAGCATTTTTTCTATGGTGGAAAATGCATTGACCTTTCATTTATGGCTCAGTCATGTTTCAGGTATTTCATTAAGAGAAAATAACGCAGTATCATATCATTTAACTTAAAGTAATTTATCTTTCTCATTCAGAAATATGGACCATAAAAGAGATTTTTAATTTTTTTAATTCTTTTTGGAGGTAGTAAAATACAACAGAACAAGACAGAATAAAGCTGATTGAGACAATACAGTGAAATCGGTACAGAACTTCACAGCAGGTTATCAGGATAACAGTAATAGGTAGGATAGCATATCTTGTTATCTTCACAATAGTTGTCCTTTCAGCCAGGTATAGCAAAATCAAACCAAATACAGAATATCATAAAATCTATCAAATATAGCAATACAATTAATCAGAACAAAGCAAAACAATGATAACAATATTTGCCTTCAAAGAGATAGTAAAAGGAAATCCCCCTTATTTGCTATATTGCATATAGTCAGCCTCCCAAGAGATGCTTAGATCTCTGGCTGCCATTTGCTAATGGGGTGCAGGATGGGATGTTTGTCTCAGCCCCCTTGCTGGTAGGCTCATGGCTGCTTACCAGCCAGGCAAGCAGGTTGCTTTGTTGCCCTAAATTCTAACAGGGAGGGATCTCGGGGAGATGCTGGCTGGCTGGTTCTTTCCCTGAGTCGCCTGCCAGTCTCTCAATCTACAGCTCCAAAGAGATACTTTTAATAATCAAAAAAGGCCCATGAGAAGAAAAATAGATACTTGTATATCTTTTAATTTGACCTGATTTAATAAAATACTTGTTTTGACTATTCACTAGGAAAGCCCTTAAAATCTAACTCAGTTTTTCTACTGTGCTATAATTTTGTACATCACTTTTCTAACTATAAGTGTGCAAAATTAAGTCTGGATTAGGGAGTTCTAAATTAGCCAAATTACTATGGACTGGAAATGAAGTAATTTGTTACTAACTCTTCTTGGCTAGGTCATCAACATGAAAGAGCTGGGGCCAATAAAACACGAAGTATAATCTGTTTTGTTTTAGTTATGATTTTTCTTATGGTTTAAATCTAAAATGTCCCACAAAAGTCTTGTACATTTAGAACATGATTAGATTGTGAGGGCCTTTACTAATTGTAGTGGCTTACCCACTAATGAGTTTAGCTGCTGTGTTTTTAGGCTGAGGGACCTAGTTCTTTCTGTGTCTTAGAAAATTGGCTTTCAAGACCACTGCCATGATCATGGCAGTCTTCAAGTTTTCCTTGTTTGCCAGAAACCTCTATTCTCGCATTATAATTCTCCACATAGAGAAGCTTGCAAACATGGTAGCTGACTTCCCTCAAAATGAGTCAGTGCAAGACAGCAAAAGGAACAAAGGCATAAATTGGGGAGAGCAAGACATTTTTCTCCCTTATACTGTAAGCAGGCTACCCACCCTAGGTCGGAAGTGGGGCTCACACCATTCCACACCCTCCTTTCTCACAGAGTCGGGACGTTTATAAAGTGAGGGCCTTGGCCACCTGGTGAGCTGCTTGGTTCTAAACTTCTCAAGTTGACACACTGCATCAGCCATTACAGTGAGCAAGAGAGAGACCACCATCTCTCTGTAATTTAATCTCAGAAGAGGCATATATAAGTATCAAAAGATTATTAATTTTAGGAGATCAAGTGAAAAATTAAAATACATCTGCTAAGTTAAACCCCAGCAGATACAATGGAAAACAACTAAAACATTGAGAAAACATATGAAAAATAAAATTGAAAGTCATTAAAGCAAAGAAAAAATGTTGATTAACGAGGCGTTAGTTTGAAGATGGATTTAGCCAATCAATGAAGTTGGAAGACTTATTAAAAACTAAGGAAAAAGATTTATCTATTCATTTCCTGTACACACAATGGAGAGCCACACTGTCACAAAGCGGGTTAAATTGAGTCATTTGTAGGAAAACAGTTCATCTAGAAAACATAATGCTACATAATATAAATCAGACACCAAGCCTAAGTATTGCATAGCTTTCTCTTATAAGAGAAACACAAAATAAACATAGTTTATAAAGCAAAATAAAGATAGCTGGTGGGAAACAGGGAGAGAGATAGTTTGCAAATTGGAAGGAGAATTAGAGATGGAGGAAGGATGGAGGGAAGGGAGGCAAAGCAGAATAAAAACAACTGAGTTATTTTAGTGCATGTACTCATTCCTTATGATGGATGTACACATTAGATGCTGTAATGTAAACTAATAAAAACAAAAATAAAAAAGAACTATCAACATGAAAAAAATTAAAATTCTTACATTTTTTAAAAAATCTAGAAGTTGTAGGAAAAAAATTTGCAACCTCAGTCTGAGGCAGACACTAAATTTTCATGCATAACTCATAAACATTAACAAAATCAACCTGAGAAGTCCTATTACTTAAAACAAAATATGTACCAAATTATAGTAATGATAATAAATACAAAATTTATAATTCAGCGAGTCAGGCATTTTAGAGTGTAAAAAGTCGTGGGGGACCTGTCATTTTAGTTCAGGGCACCTTTGATTCAATTCCTAGCACCCATACTCAAACATATGGTGGAAATTCCTTAATGTAATTTAGAAAAGCCTAATCTGTTTACATGTAAATAAAAAAAGGTCAACTATCTCCCAATAAGCAAAGGATATGAGCATTTAAAATTAAAAAATAATATAAAGTACTTTTAAGCATATGAAATAGTTCTTAAGTAATTCATAAATGAATACATCTAAACAAAAATTATACTTCTTCAACAAATCAACAAATATCCTAAAACTTGGAAATATAATACAAATTTCCTCAAAAATTGGTGTTCAAATGCTTTCAAACCATGAATATAGCTTTAACTGAGTTATTCTAATTCTAGTAAATAACTCTACAGATATATCCACACACATGTGAAATGACGAATGCTCAAGGCTATTTATTAAAACATTGTTTTGAAGAAAAATGTAACTCACTGTGCAAATCGTATTTTACCCCTACAATGGAATCTAGATTTGAAAGATAATAAAACGTTTTTTACAAATGGTAGAGATTTTAAAAATTTGTTATTATTCGAAGAAGTGTGAGGTGAATAATAGTGTGTCCAATATGTAAATAATTATGGAAAAAAGAGAGAGCACAATATACATTCATATAAATTTGATACAAAATTATCCAAAAGGATAAAAAAGGAAAGAAGTTGCAGTAGTTTTGTGACAACAAAACGTCTTAAAAGAACATTTTGAAAATCTATTTTTAACTTTGATGATGCATGACTTATTTTAAATAATAAGTGAGTAACATTTTTGTATTACTTATTTAAACTATATGCTTTTAAGATATTACATTTAAAAATAATAAATTTTTAAAAGTAGAAAATCATTAAGTTAAAAAATAATGAAGGGAGAATGCAAATATTAAATGATTCAGTGTTCAGTGGTATGAGGGCAATATGGAAAAAGTTATGATTGGAAAATATGTGTTTAAAAAACTATTTCAGTAAAAGACACATTACCATTAATGTCTTTTAAACACTCCCCTCACTTGGGACACACATTCTATTGTGCTTTCCACTTTCTGCAGCAATTCTAGAAGTTCTCCTTCCTTTCTAAGTGTCTTTAGTTGCATTGATGTGGCTGCTTCAATGTCCTGAGCTGATTAAAAAAGTTTATATTTCATGATCATGTTTTCATTGGGGAGAGCCAGAATTTCCTGGTACTAGTCCAATAAATCAGATGGATGAGGAAACACCATGTTTTTACTACCCAGCCTTCACTATGGCTGATACTTGCCAGCAGCAGTCACCATAGCTTTTATAATACTTTGCTGAGGAAAAAGTACTTCTAAAACTGCTTCAGAAAGTGGTGAAAATGATGGAATAAACATGTTCAAAGTGAGAGGGAGTATTCTGAAAAGGATTCATACCAATATGACTTTTATTATAATACAGTTTTCAATTTAAATATTCACTGAATTTTTGACAATTTCTTATACAAATTACTGTAAGTGTACTTCAAATTTTTCAAAAATGACATAAACTAAGAAATTCATATTTTAAGTATTGGGTAGGATTTGGAAAAAGCTGGGTAATCTATTATGCCATAGGAATCGGCTATAGCGTATTCCATGCTATGGGATTATAGACAGCTGAAGCTACTCTGGATAGCAATTGGGCAGTATCTACTAAATCTGAAAACAATCTAGTCTCCTGCTTTCTGAAACTAGAGATATACATATGCATAGTAAATTTGGCACAAATATGCTCACTGCATTATTTGTTATAACAAAAAATTTTGGTAAGAGTTAAATGCCTACTCAAAGAGAAATGCATAAGTAAATTATGGTACACTAAAATATGGAGGATGACACGTCAGTTTAAAAAGTTTTCAGCTACAGACACCAACCTGCAATGTTATATCATTGTAATTACCCCTAAGCATATACTTTGATCTTCATTACTTCCTTACCCCATGAGCAATATTTAATTCTCTCACAACTCTGTCAGTAGAGCCATTAAATCTGACCAGGAAATAAAGAAAAAACATGAGATCATGCAGACTAAAGTTCATTGAGTAAGTAACACTACTCAGTAATTTAACTATGTATTTGAATTCTAATTCCTCTCACTGATCACATTTGTTCTCTCCCTGAAGCCTCCAACCCCTGTCTACATTATCACATTCAATTGACCATTTTATTCCCTTTTTAACTATAAAAATAATAAATTACAAAATTTATCATATGCACATTACATCTACTAATCTATCATCATACCCTTTCTTCAATTCTGTTGTTTTATATACTGTCTAGTAAAACAAACTCATCAATTTATGCACTATATCCAATTACTTATTTCCCATATCATTATTTTTGACATCAGCATACATACATTTTGAGCACAAAATTCCTTGTGACCTCTATATATCCTCTAGCTAGGGCTCATTTCTGAGGAGCATTCTTTTGTTTTATATATTGCTACATTTCAAAATGTTACAATTTAGATGCTTATGCAAATTCAATTGATAATCTTACAATTTCTTTGTGTTAGGAGTCAAGCATAAGTCAGCTGGGTCCCTTAATCACCATACTTATAATGCAGATGGGCTGGAATCAAGATGTTAATTGAAAGTGTGATTTCATGCAAGAAGTTCAGGTGAATATTCTTTTGAGTTCACTATGTTTTGTCAAAATTTATTTCCCTTTATAGGAAGTACTAAATTCTCTTCTTCCCAGTGATTGCTAAAGATATCTAAACTCCTGGATGACTTCTCCTCACAGACCCTGTCAACAAGAAGACAACTGACTCTGTCCTCAAATCCAGGCGAATTTATCTTACAATTTAAATCTCTAATTTCAGGAAGAACTTTATTCTCACTTGAGTACATGGGGCCCAACTGAGTAATCTTCCTCTGATGCAACTCTCGGTCAGCTGGATTGGTACTTTAGTGTATTAGTCAGGGTTTTTACTAGAGAAAACAGATATAGTATGAGATATACAAGTGTATAAGAAACGACAAGATTAGCTTCGATGGTCAGTCACAGAGTCCGATGAGAAAGCATGCAGAGGATGTCTACACGCTGGAGGCTGAAGGATTCAATCTAAGGTCTGGAGTTCATCCTAGTGTCTCATGCAAGTTCACACCAGCAGGCTGATGGGTCTGTGACAGAAGGCCAAAGGCTCTATGATGCAAGACTGAAGAGTCTATGCTGGAAAGCTGAAGAATCTACCCTGGAAGTCTGGAGAGGACATCCAAACCAAAGGTGAAGATTGGAGCTTCTACCAAGAATGGAATGCATTTGTCCTTCCTCCTTCCCTTTATACCTCCAGGTGGGGAGCCACCTAGGGTAGGTCTTCTACATCCTTGGGTGTAGAGTTCTTAATGAAATTAGTTAAGCTTCTAAATGTGTCAAGTTGACACAATCAACCAAACATTACACTTAGTTACATAAGAAACATCTTTTCTTTTTTTGCCATGAAATATAATCTAGCCAGAGAAAGGAAATCTACCATTTCTGTGCTTTCATCCATACTCAATAGGAAAAGATGATCCAAAACAGGTAGATGAGGGGACAAGAAAATTAGGAATTATGGTAGATTTTAGACTACTAAAATATGCTGTTCTTTTACACAACTCCATATTAATTTTATTTTTTAAGTTTCTCAGGCTCAAACACTTTGATTTTTCTTTTTCTCTTGTACTATATACATACAATACCTTGACAGCTGCTATTGGCTCTTCCTTAACTATGTATTTAGTATCCAGTGACATCTCAATGCCTCTATTACAAATATAAGTGAGGAAAAAAGAAAGAAAGATGATATCTGTAAAGGAAAGATAATATTTATAAATAAATCTAGAATACAAATCTTAGTTAAAAATTCCTCTGATTACAATAATTCAGTGAATTACACTCATCACTATATAAAAATAGTATGATTTTATATGGTGCCTATTGGAAACCTATGTTTCTTGCTTTGTCTCTGACTACGTAGTTTTTATTTTAACTCCATGGCATTGTATTATTCACCTCTACTTATGAATAAAGTTTTGGTTTCTTTGTTTGAAATTGCATCCCAATCATCTTTTTATCTGAAACCCAATATTCTTTCAGCACTCTGTTCATTCTACATGAAGTAGTATGGTTGATGAATATATATTAGACTTCCAAATGATACAGTGCCATGGTTAGACAAAAAAGGGATGAAAGTCCATATCCACTTGTGATGGATATATCAATGTGATAGTTTTGAAATAGAATCTTATCCTCAGTGACTATTTATAATTCACAGGAGAATTATGTATCAAAATTGTCATGAAAAAATATTTTAAAATTTGTTATTTTCATAAATATGTAGGATTATTTTTTTTCTAACGGTAGTATCAAAAAATCATTAAGTCTAAAATTAGCTATCATTATTACCATTGGCTACTTAATTCAGATATTTATTTATTAACACTCAGAGTTTGAAAGAAAAATCCACTTGTTATAGACAAAGTAATGACTCCTTCAAGCAGGTCTATATTTTAATCTTTAGTGAGTATATCATGCTACATATCAAGCCAAATGAATATTTTCAATGTAATTAAAATTGTAAAAATGAATTTAAAAAATACTATCCTAGAATATTTGTGGCGTGCAAGGTAGTCAAATGGTTCTAAAAGGCAAAGAAAGAAGAGAGTCAGAGAAGAGGGTATTCATTACAGAAAAAGGATAAAATTATCATTTATAAAATCTATTACACTAGTTTCTTTTTCTCTTTTCTTCTGAAAGAAAGATTTTATTTATGCCTCATTAAACAATGTATTTCCACTTATTAATTTTTAATACATAATTTTACTAAAAAGAGCAAGAAGCAGTTATTATTTTTTTAAGATAAGAAACAATTAGATCAAGAAACAAATGATGCTTTGGAATATGGAACACTATTATAGTTTAGCACACTAAGAAATGCAAAGCCTTATAGTGAGAATTAGTTGCTGTTGGCCTTCAGCAGGGCATGGACCCAGCACTAATAGATATTCACTGATAGGTGTTCCACAGTGTCTGACACTGCTGACATACTGTCTCAAAGTCAGATAAAGATAAAGAGCTTTGGTAATAAGTTGCTTTTGTAGATTGCAGTTTCTTAAGTAGTTCAATTTTAACTTTAAAGTTTTTATCCTGTAAAAGTTTATGCTGTAAAAGTAACTTGATTACTTTTTGTGTTGAATCTTGCAAATTGCTTTCATCCATTAATAGTACATAACCAAATATAGCAAAGTCTTGGGTAAGTGCCTGGACAATGGGACTCATGGAAATACTTTGCTGGACAATGGGATTCATGGAAATATTCCATTTTAGTCTCTAGCACATAGTTATAATCTTACTATAAATACTCAAAGTATATAATTGTTTTCAGAAACTTCAAGTACAATTCTGTTATAAAATCCTAAGTATGAATTTACCAAATAAAGAAAAATAATAGAAATCTATAAATCATAGTTAGACAAAATACTTAGGAAAAATATGTGACAGAGAACTTGAATCGCTAATACATAAATTTTCCTATAGTTCACCAATAAAACTGATAAAATAATTACATATTTAAATGATTAATTTAAAAAGATATTTAAAAAAACCAAAGAGCACTTAAAAATACATAGCATCATTATCAGAAGATACTAATTAAGCCATTAAATCATTATACATAAAATAAAAGGTAAATTTAAAGTTATTATTGATTCCATATACTGAAAAATGTATAGCAAAAATGTATAATAATGGCAAGATTATAAACATAGTAATACTATTTAGGAAGGCACTTAGCAGTTTTTGTAGTAGTAAACACACACTTATTTTAGGATCTAAAAATTCAACTGTCAAGAAACATGGACACACTTTCCCCTTGACCCCCGGCCCAAGACCTAGGATAGCTATGGATCTTTGGCTGCACTCCTCTCTTGACCAACAGGCCAAGGAGGATGGTAGATCATTGGCTGCACCTCCCCCTTGCCCTCCCAAACCTAATACCATTGTTCTTCTGTTGCCCCTCCTCTTCTTCACCCCTGGTCCTTGGACTGCAGTGGATAAACCTTACTGGGCTGATAGGGCTCAGTAAACCTTCATCAACTCAGAAATGCAGCAGGCTTGTGTCATTGTGGTGAGATTCCTCCTAAAATAGAGGACATCAGTGGGTAAACAGGAACAGTAGAGAAGTCCCCTCCAGCTGTAGGACCTTGGTGAACCTGATGAGAGTGTGTGAGTCCTTCCTCCATATAGAGATCACTAAGTAGGTTGAGGAGAGTGAAGATAAGGCTTTCCTCAACTTGGAGGAAATCATAAGGATTTATAAGATGCCCAGTGACATAGTAGGGTCCCAGCCAAGACAAATACTATAGTCAGGTAGATCTGGTGGCCTGGAACAATCTGAAGAGATAGTAACAGCAGGTACTAAGGGTTGCCTTACAGCAGTTCTCCTAGGCTAGTCAGTCTCGGAAGAACATAGGGCTCACCCAACAGGACCTGCAGGAGGAATTCAGGTGACTGACCTATATATTCATTGTGATACCCAACAAACATCAACCACACAGTAGGACCCTAAAATATGAACTACTGACAGTTGAGACTAGTGGGATTGAAAGACCAAATATTAATCCAAAGAGTGAAAATGCAAAACAAAAATGCAAATTCAATCTCAAACATTTAGTCCATCAGGAACAAGTAGAGGAGACACTGAAATAGAGGACATTAAGAGTTCTACACTTAAAATTTTTGAAAAGATAGCAAGTAAAATAAAGAAACAAATCCATGAAGTTATAGAGGAAACAGATCAGAAATAATCTCTCATTTAAAGACAGAAATGATAACCTTAATAAAGGAATTGCTCAGCATAACTAAAGAAGACATATATAAAAATTTAAAAGTATGGGACCATGGGAAACTGATTGAAACTTTGAATGAACAATATAGGAAACAAGCAGAATGCACAAAACAAATTCAAGGAGATATCCAAGAAAAAAAAATTCTACTGGAATCTGGCAAAACAATTTGAATGAAGCTGAGGATAGGATTTCAGACCTTAAAGGACAGGATCACAGATAGGGATCATGAAAGGAAAGAACTTTTTAAAAATAAGGCAGCATGAAATGACAATTCAACAGCTTCAAGATGACGCAAAGAGAAGGAATAGAAGACTAATAGACATCAGTGAAGATGCAGGAGTCAACGCAAATGACATCAGTAAACTATTCACAGAAGTAATAGCAGAAATTTCCCAAATATGGAGAAAGAGACTGAAATGCAGATAAGTGAGGCATATAGAATACCAAACAGTCATAACCAAAATAAATCTATACCCATACGTATAATAATTAAGTTCTCAGACATACAGCATAAAAACAGAATGCTAAAAGCTGTTAGAGAAAAGACACAATTCTCCTATCAAGGAGGTCCATTAAAATCATGACAGACTTCAGGACAAACCCTCAAGTTAAGATCAGCTTGGAATGAAGTATTCCAAGCCCTAAAAGAAAACAACTTCCAACCCAGAATTATGTATGCTATAAAACTTTCTTTGAAAATTAATGGAGAAAAAAGATACTTCCACGACAAAGAACAACTGAAGAAATTCATGTCCACAAATCAGTCTTAGAAAGAGTATTGAAAGACATATTAGATAGACAAAAAAATGACTACAATTTCCAGAACAATAGTGGGAAGAAACCAAAGGGAGGGCAAGCAATTAAACAAGGGTGAAAATCAGAAAACCATGAGCAGAAAAATAACATGACAAAGTTGATCCAGTACATATCAGTTATAGCCATCAATGCAAATGACCTCAATTCACCTATTAAAAGTAATATATTGACAGAATGCATCAAGAAACAGGATCCCACAAGATGCTGTATACAAGAAACACATCTGATTCAAACGAAAACCCAAAGCATTAATGTAAAAGATGGAAAACAATATTCCATGCAATAGGAACCCGAAAAAAGGAAGGGTAGCTTTTGTATTTACATACAATGTGAACTTCAAACCAAAAATAATCAAAAGAGATAAAGAATAATTGAAGAAGTTGAGCTAATATTCATAAACATATATGCACCAAATGCAGAAGCATCCAATCATATAAGATAATACTAATAGACATAAAAAACCAAATAAGCAACAACAAAGTTGTATCAGGGAATCTTCATACCCCATTGTCACAAACAGATCAACTAGACAGAAAGTCACCAAAGAAATAATAGAGCTGAATCAAAGCTGTAAACAACTTAGTAGATGTTTACAGAAGGTTCCACCCAATCACATCAGAATATACATTCTTCTCAGATTTGCATGAGACATTCTCCAAAATAGACCACATATTAGCCCATAGGCCATTCTTAAGTAAATGTAAAAGGATTGAAATTATCCCACACATATTATCTGACCATACTGCACTGAAATTGGAACTTAATGGCAAAAAAATTGCAAACCTGCAAAAATATATGAATATTAAACAACCTCTTGAACAATCAATGAGTTACAGGTGAAATTAAAGAAGAAATAAAGCAATACCTACAACTCAATGAAAATGCAGATTCAACATACTGAAACCTTTGGGATCCAATGAAAGTAGTCCTAAGTGGGAAATATATAGCAATAATTTGTCACTTCAAAAAATAAAATGAGCACAAATACACAACATAATGCTGCAGCTCATGCTTCTAGAAAAAGAAGAGCAAGTGAAGTCCAAAGCTCACAGAAGAGAGGAAATTATAAAGACCAGAGCAGAAATTAATGCAACTGAGACTAAAAAAATACAAATAATTAATAAATCAAGCAGCTTGTTCTTTGAGAGAATAAACAAAATTGATAAGCCTCTAGCCAACCTTATCAAGAAAAAGAAAAATCTCAAATTCATGCAATAAGGAATGAAAGGGAGAAATTACTGTATATCCCATGGAAATTCAAAAGATCATGAATATCTACTTTGAAATATCTTTACTCACATAGGATAGAAACACAGAGGAAATGAATGGATTTCTAGAAACGTATGAACTACCAAAGTTCAATCAAGAAGATATAACAATTTTGAATAACCCAATATCAGCTATTGAAATTGAAAATGTGATTAAAAACATATCAACAAAGAAAAGCCCTGGTCCTGATGGATTCACAGATAAATTCTACAAGAAATTTAGAGAACATTTAATGCCAACACTCTTCAAACCCTTCAATGAATTTGAAAGAGAAGTCATCCTACTTTACACTTTACTGAAGGCAAGAATTACTCTGATACCAAAAACAGAGAAAGACCTAACCAAAAAGGAGAGTTATAAGCCAATCTCACTAATGAACATTGATGCAAAGATTCTCAATAAAATATTGGCAAACAGAAATCAACAAATCATCAAGAAGATTATACCTCATGACCAAGTGGGATTTATTCCAGGAATGCAGGGATGGTTTGACATATGCAAATCAGTAAATGTAATACACCACATCAACAGATCCAAAGACAAAAATCACAAGATCAACTCAATAGATGCATAAACAGCTGTTGATAAAGTTCAATGCTTGATCATGATAAAAATCCTACAGAAACTCAGAATAGATGATATTACCTCAATCTGATAAAGGTTATCTATGACAAACCAACAGTCAACATTATATTAAATGGATGAAAATTGGAAGCTTTTACTCTAAAATCACGAACAAGATAAGAATGTCCATTATCACCACTCCTATTTTATATAGTTCTGGAAACATTATCCTAAGCAATCAGAGAAGAGAGAGGAATAAAAAGAATAAGAATAGGAGAGAAAAATATTAAATAATAATATTTGTAGATAACATGATACTCTACATAGAAGACCCCTGAAACTCCACTAAAAGACCACTAAAATTAATAAACAAATTCAGCAGTGTAGCTTGATACAAATTCAACACTCAAAAATTAGGGGCATGCCTGAGTGCCTCAGTGTCCCTGGGTGCCATGGGCCACCCTATTGTGTGAAGGAAAAACACCTTGCTCTGCCCCAGCTCGGACTTGCCCATGTCAGTGCCTGCCCACTGCCACCGCAAAGAGGACAACCACCTTACTTCTTCCTGGCTCAGGCCCCGGAGCCATGCCATTGACCCAGCATACCCCTCCTGTGTGCTGACCCATAGAACCATCACACCCACACTGGCTTGACCCACTGCCTTTGGCTACCCTCCTAGTCTCTTAGACCAAGCACTGCTGTGAGCATTTGGCTCCCACTTTCCCTCACAGAACCTTGAAATGCTGTGGATTGGCAGTTTTGGTTTGATGGGAGACTCAGTGGCCCCTTGCCCAGAGGAAGAATCCCGGTAGGTACTGGTCAATATGTATCCAACAATTGGGCTGACATCAACCACATAGTGGGACACTGGGACTTACACTGTCTACAGCGGTGACAATTGGGATTTAATAATCAGATATTGGCTCAGAAGGTAAAAATGACAAAACAAAAAACAAAAATGGAATCTCAAACATATAGTCCATCAGGTGCATGAACAGGCGACAGAGAAATAGAGGACTTTAAAAGTCACACAGCAGACATCTCTGAAAAGATAGAAAACAAAGAAACAAATCTATGAGGCTATGGAGAAAATCAAATTATAAGCAATGCCTTACATAAAGACAGAAATAATAACCTTAGCAAAGGAGTTGCTCAACTTAGCTAAGGAATAAATAGATAAAAAATACAGGAGCACAGGAAATTGATTGAAACATTGAATGAACAATGTAGAAAACAAGCAGAGTCCATGAAAAAAAAAATTCAGAGATATCCAAGAAACAAAAAATTCTATTGAAAGCTGGCAAAACCGTTTAAATGAAGCTGAAGATAGAATTTCAGACTTGAGGACAGGATCTCAGGTAGTGACCATGAAAAGACAGAACTTATAAAAACAACAAAGCAGCATGAAATGACAATTCAGCAGCTTTAAGATGACACCAAGAGAAACAAAGTAAGACAACAGGCATCAGTGAGGATGCAGCAGAAAACACACAGGAAATAACTAAGCTGTTCACAGAAGTAATAGAAGAAAATTTATCAAACATGGGGAAAAATCTGACATACAAATAAGTGAGGCATATAGAATGCCAAACAGTCATAACCAACATAGATCTATACCCAGATACATCATAATTAAGATTCCAGACATATGGCATAAAAACAGAATACTCAAACTCTTAAAAAAGGAAGAGCAAGTCAAACTCAAAGCTCATAGAAGAGAGGAAATTGTAAAGATTAGAGCAGAAACTAATAGAATTGAAACAAAAAAACCATACAAAGAGTTAACAAACCAATGACCTGGTTTTTTGAGAGGGTAGACAAAATTGATAAACCTCTAGCAAACCTTATCAAGAAAAAGAAAGAAAAAAATCTATGCAATAATGACTGAAAAGAGGGAAAATACTACAGATCCCATAGAAATTCAAAAGATCATGAATATCTGCTTTGAAAATCTCTACTCATTAAAGTGGAAAGCACACAGGAAATGGACAGGTTTCTAGAAATATATGTACTACCAAAGCTCAATCAAAAAGATATAACAATCTTGAATAACCTAATATCAGCTACTGAAATTGAAAACATGATTAAAAACTTACCAATAAAGAAAAGCCCAGGTCCTGATGGATTCATGGTTGAATTCTACAAGAAATTTAGAGAAAATTTAATGCCAACACTCCTTAAACTCTTCAATGAAACTGAAAGAAAAGCAGTCCTCCCTAAATCATTCTTGGAGGCAAGTATTACCCTGATACCAAAACCAGAGGAAGACCCAACCAAAAGGGAGAACTACAGACCAATTTCACCTAATGAACATTGATGCAAAGATTCTCAATAAATACTGGCAAACAGTATGCAGCAAATCATAAAGAAGATAATACACCATGACCAAGTGGGGTTTATTCCAGGAATGCAGGGACAGTTTAACTTATGCAAATCAACAAATGTAATATACCACATCAACAGAACCAAAAATAAAAATCACAAGATCATCGCAATAGATGAAGAAAAAGCCTCTGATAAAGTTCAGTGCTTGTTCATGATAAAAACTCTTCAGAAACTTGGAATAGATGATATGTACCTCAATATCATAAAGGCCATCTATGACAATCCAACAACCAACATTATACTAAATGAGCAAAAAATGGAAAGCCTTCACTCTAAAATAAGGGACAAGACAAGGATGTTCACCATCACCACTTCTATTCAATATAGTTCTAAAAATATTATTCAGAGCAATCAGGCAAGAGGGAGAAATAAAAGGAATAAGAATAGGAAAAGAAGAAGTTAAATTATCACTATTTGTAGATGACAGTATACTCTATATAAAAGACCCTAAAAACTCCATTAAAAGGCTACTAGAGGTAACTAACAAATTCAGCAATGTAGCTGGATACAAAGTCAATGCTCAAAAATCAATAGCATTCCTGTACACAAACAACTCACTGAGAGAGAAATTATGGAAATGTCACCTTTCACAATAGCATCTAAAAAAATCAAATACTTACGAATCAACCTATCCAAGAATGTAAAAGATCTACAGGCTGAAAATTATACTACTCTATAAAAAGAGATTAAAGAGGATATTAGAAAATGGAAGGATATTCCTTGCTCTTGGTTAGGAAGAATCAACATTGTGAAAATGGTCATACTCCCAAAACTGTGATACAGATTCATTGCAATCCAAGTCAAAATACCATCAACATACTTCCAGATCTAGAAAAAAATATTCCTAAAATTCATCTGGAAACAGAAGAAACCTAGAATAGCAAAGGCGATTCTGGGCAGCAAAGGCAAGACACGAAGCATCTCAATTCCTAACTTGAAACTATGCTACAAAGCCAGAGTAATAAAACCAGCATGGCACTGGAAAAGAAATAGACCTGAGGATCAATAGAACAGATTAAAAGATTCAAACACTATGATAAAGACACTCAGACACCTTATATTTGACAAGGGCCTTCACTGGAAGAAGGATAACCTCTTTAATAAATGGTGTTGGAAAAATTGGCATTCCACATGCTGAAGACTGAAAATAGACCTATGCCTATCACCGTACACTAAACTAAAGTCAAAATGAATCAAGGATCTAAATATTAAAACAGATACACTAAATCTACTGGAAGGCAAAGTAGGTAAAATCCTTGAAGACATAGAGGGAGGGTGAGAATTCATGAATAAAATGCAAACTACATGGGAAATACTTCAAAGAATCAACAACTGTGGTCTCATATTACTGAAAAGTTTCTGTACTTCACAAGAAATCACCAACAAAGTGAAAAGAAAACCCACAGAATGGGAAATAATTTTAGCCAATTCCTCAAAGACATATCCAGAGCATATAAAGAGCTGAAAAACATCAAGCCCCCAAATTCAAAGATCCTCTCCAATAATGGGCATCTGAGATGAACACATAGTTCTCAGATGGAGATATACAAATGGCAAATAAATATATAAAGAAATGTTCATCATCACTTGTCATTCGAAAAATGCAAATAAAATAGCATTAAGATTTCATCTCACCCCAGAAAGAATAGCTGCCATCAAGCAATCAACTGATAACTAATGTTGGTGAGGATGCAGGGAAAACAAGTCCCTTCTCCACTGTTGGTGGGAGGGCAGACTGGTGCAACCACTGTGGAAATCAGTATGGAGATTCCTTAAAATGCTAGAATTTGAAATTCCATTCAATCCAGCTATTCTCCTTCTGGGTATTTTCCCAGAAAAAAATTGAAAAGGTCATGTCACAGAGATATATGTGTACCCGTGTTCATAGCAACACAAATTGTGATAGCAAAATCTTGAAAACAACTAAAATGCCCATCTACAGCAGAGTGGATGAAAAAATGTGATATTTTTATACAACGGAATACTACTCAGCTATACGATGATCTGAGGCCTTTATTGGTAAATGGAGGCAGCTCAAAACTATCCTCAATTAGTGAAATAAACATGACTCACATGAGTAAATATCACATTGTCTTTCTAGCATAAGAACCAAAAAAAAAAAAACATGACAGAATAATGGGGTCCAAACAGTGTAATAGATGCTGTGAAAGCAGAAGGGGAGGAAAGTGCTCTAAAGAGTACAACGGTACATACAGTGTGTAAGACAGATGACCATATTACTGAATTTCTGTTGGAACATTGAACAGAAAGCTTTGTACCATCAATGTTTGAGTGTCTAACCACTATTTTTGCTTTGATTTTGTGAGTTTGGCAACTATTTTGTAAGATGACAATGAGAAATGTAACAACTAGCAATTCTACAATGATAATTTTTTTATTTGGTATTGTTTTACCTTTCTTTTCTGTTTTTCTGTTTTCTTTAATATTGTCTTTATTTGAAAAAAGTGAATAATATGCAATGTAACAACCACTGTTAAATTTTTCATTATGTTTGAAGACCTGTACTGTTATTGTTTTGAATCTGCTGTTGTTGTTTATGCCTTTTGCTTTTTGTTTTACTTTTCTAACTTTTCTCTTTTTAAAATAAAATTTAAAAAATCACAGTATTCCTGTAAACAAACAAAAACTCACTGAGAGAACAATTATGGAAATATCACCTTTTACAATGGCATCCAAAAAATGAAATACTTAGGAATCAATCTAACCAAGAATGTAAAAGACATATATGCTGAAAATTATACTACTCTAAAAAAGGAGATCAAAGAGGACATTAGGAAATAGAAAGATATCACTTGCTCTTGGCTAGGAAGAACCAACACTGTGAAAATAGCCATACTCCCAAAACTTTTATAGAGATTCAATGCAATCCCAATCAAAATACCACTGACATGCCTTACAGATGTGAAGAAAACACACCTAGAATTCATTTGGAAACAGAAGGAACCTAGAAGATCAATTCTGGGCAACAAAGGCAAGGCAGGAGGCATCTGTGCTCCTGAATTGAAATTATACTACAAAGCTACAGTGATAAAATAAGCATGATACTGTTGAAGAAATAGATCCTAGGGTCAATGGAACAGATTATATGAACACAACTATAAGGCCACTCAGCCACTTTATCTTTGCAAAGGGACTAAGCTTGTTCATTGCAAGGATAGCCTCTTTAATAAATGGTATTGGAAAAATTGCCTTTCCACATGCCAAAGATTGAAACTAGACCCTTGTCTACCACCATGCACTAAACTAAAGTCAAACTGGGTCCAAGTTCTAAATTTTAAAAGAGAAACACTAAATCTACTGGAATACAAGCTAGGTAGATATCTTGGAGACATAGAGATAGGCAAAGAGTTTATGAACAAAACATAAACCACACAGGAACCACTTCAAAGAATCATCAACTGGGATCTCATCTTATTAAAATGTTTTTGCATTTCAAAAGACATCACCAATAAAGTGAAAAGAAAGTCCAAAGAATGGGAAAGAATTTTAGCCAGCAATCCCTCACACAAAACTTATATCCAGAACCTACAAGGAATTGAAAAACATCAAGCCCTCGAAACCAAAAATGGGCATCTGAGATGAATACACATTTCTCATGAAATTATATAAATGGCAAATAAATGCAAGAAGAAACGTTCACCATTACTTATCACTCAAAAATGCAATTTAAAACAGCATTGAGATTTCATCTCCAGAAAGAATGGCTGACATCAAGAAATCAGCCAATAACAAAGATTAGCAGGGCTGTGGGGAAAAAGGAACTTGTGCTCACTGTTGGTGACAGTGAAGACTAGTATGGACACTGTGGAAATAAGTATGGAAATTCCTGAATAAACTAGGATTGGAAGTCCCATTCCATCCAGCTATTCCCCTCCTGGGTATTTTCCCAGAAAAATCGAAAAGGTCATGTCACAGTGTCATATGTGCACCCATGTTTATAGCAGCACAGTTTGTGATAGCCAAATCTTGGAAACAACCTAAATGCCCATCAACCACAGAATGGATAAAAAAGATGTGGTATTTTTATACATTGGAATAATACTCAGCTATAAATAAGGATGGTCTTGAGGCTTTTATAGATAAACGGAGGCCCTTGAGACCATCCTCATAAGTGAAATAAATCAGACTCACATTTGTAAACATTGTACTATCTTTCTAGGGTAAAAATAAATAATAATAATAAGTTGAAAGAGTAATATGATCTAAAATGTAAAATTGAGATTGTAATAATGAAAGGGAAAGAAAATGTTCAAAAGGAAAGAACAACTTGTAGGTATACACATATAACTGTATATATGCGTAAGTGTGCAAGATAGATAACCATACTACTAAGTTTGTGTTAGTTCATCAAAGTAGTAGTTTGTGCTGTCATTGTTCTTTTTTGTGCTTTGACTTTGTAACTTGATCAACTACTTCTAAGAAAACAGTATGTAATATATTAACTAGTGGTAATCTCTTACTGTTATTTTTTTGAAATTCTGTATCTTTTCTACCCTTTTTTGTTTTGCTTTTTAAAAAAATAAAAAAAGAAACACAGAGTCAAATATTCATGGAAACAAACAAGCATATATAGGTATGTCCCTAGACAATAAATCAATTAATATACATATCAATAATATGTGTTGAGTTTTTAGTTTTATTTTTTAACTTCAACCATTTCAGAAATGCTAAAACTGTCAGGCAAAAGTTCTCAGAAAAAGCAAAAATTTTATATCATTTCAAAATTCCTCCCGCCAAGGTTTTTATCAGTTACAAAGGGAAAAATAGCACTACGATAGTGCATTACAATAGAGAAACCTGGAAGACATTAGAAAAATGGCATAGTAGTGAAATAATAATATGCTTTGTAGCTTAGTTAATAAGCTGGCATCAATATTAGTTTCCTGACTGTTATAGCTGTGCTATAGTAATACAGTTGTTAACAGTAGGACAATATTAACATTTACCAGGATGCTTTCTACTGTTCATGCAAATTTTCTCTATGTATAGCATTATTTTTAAGTATGTACATTTTAAGTCATCACAGAACTGTTTAGGATCCATCAGTCTATCCTCCACATCCAAACTATCTAAGTTGAAACTTTCATCCCATCTCATGCTTCAACTTAATATTTCCATTTTCAATCTATGTGGCAATGTGGAACGCCATAACGATGAACTTTCTTTACCTTGAGAGTGAGAAAGATTTCCATTGTGCTCTGTACCTGGTTCTACATGTTTGGTGAAGACAAGCTTCTGTGCAGAATCACAAGTGCCACCTACAAAACTCATCACCTTTCCACAGACTTCTAATTCCGTACCCGTCGTGCCCACCTTCGTGCCCTCCTCTCTTCTCTGCTACACACTGAATGCCAAAGAGTGAAACAATGGTGGAGTTGCTGAAATTTACTTTCTACAGATAATAAACATCTTAGATTACTGGCCAAAATTCAGTATTCTCAAAATGAAGCTTCAGTCTGGCAAGATTGCCCCTGCAGTCCAATAAGTGTAATGATTTAACCAACGAAAGAGCAGTGTAGATTCTGAATAAATCAATGAAGAGCTGCCTGAGGGAGCTACTGCCTTAAACAGGAGCACAGTGCTCCTAAACGTTCATCTTACCTCTACCAACATCCTCCAAAGCAAACCTGCGCTACTTTTTAAATGTTTCTCCTCTAAGCCCTACATACAAAGAACCAATTATGATCATAACTTTCTTTGAATTATGCTGATGCATTATGATCCTGTCTAATTCCTCTTTGCATTGTCAATATGTATGAATATAACTTTACTAGGCATTGAGAGTGCACGATTTGTGAGAACACCCTCCTATAACTGCCATTGGGGCTCCCAGGTGATTTCCCCCAGCTGAGATGGGGACCTTGACTTCCCTCACTATGGAGTAGGTTGGAAGATCTCTGGCTTCTGTCACAGAGAATTTTCAAAATATTTCAGTGAGTGGCGTAAAGAGGTTTAATAGCAAAAATTTTAAAAGGATATACTCAAAGAAAATAGAGTGTGGAAGAAGCATAATGTGGCCTGGAGCTGGGTATGT
This sequence comes from Cavia porcellus, assembly GCF_034190915.1. Lineage (NCBI taxonomy): Eukaryota > Metazoa > Chordata > Mammalia > Rodentia > Caviidae > Cavia > Cavia porcellus. The sequence continues at coordinate 12,374,364 of NW_026947501.1, read as the reverse complement.
TTGTGAACTGGGACATCCCTGAGATGCTGGAATATACATTGTCATTACCTGCCAGATCATCCATCTGGCAAACTGTCTTAAAATACAAACTACTTCACGTGTTTGAAGCTGAGATTGTGTGTGTGTGTACACTCACATTCAGAACTCTTGTGGAAAGGAGAGAAGGCTTAAGACCTTTTTTACCCTGAAGCTGTGTTCTCTTTAAAAGTTCAGCTTTAAAATTACATCTTGCTTATCTTCACTTCTCCTGTCCTAGTTCTCTCATTAGAATAATGTAAAATAAAAATAAAGAGTAAAATAAAAGGTTGATATAAAGAATCAGGGAAATAGATCCTTGCAAAATGGGTACAAGAGATCGAGGATAAGGCAGGAGGAGAGAGAAAAGGAATATAAAATGATTTAAAATGGGTCGTGTACATGTTCTGGGTACCTGCAGTGAATGTAAATATTACGTCATGCACATGAGCTGAATAAAATAATAGCAATATGAATGAGAATAGGGAAATGAGGTCTAAAGATTGAAGGAGGCGGATGGGAAGGAAGGGGTGGGAAATAAAAAGAATCAAGATATTTAAAGTGCATGTATGTGCTCCCTTGAATGAACGTAAACTTCATGTATTGCAAATATGTACTAATAATAAAAAGAGCAGAAGAAACTCAGGCTCATAACATCATTACATCCTGTTCTTAGCCACTTTATTCAGTGAATCTGGCACCGCTACTTCTGGCTCTTTCCCAAAGTCACATTTTGTATCAATTCAGGGCATTGAGGCAGGTGACACAGCACAGCTAAAGGGTGTGAATCCGGAGGCTGCCGAGGGCAGAGTGTAATGTCACCTCTGAGGCCACTCGGTGGAAAGCAGGCAGGGAGGGGAAACTGCTCCAGTCTCGTGTCACTTCTCTGACAAGGCGACACTTCTTACATCCAAAAACTTTCAGTAAGCACGCATTTTCATGATATCAATAACACAGCAAACAAATAGTCAGCATTTGTATAAAGTTTATGGTGTGCTGTGTGTATTATTCCAGCACTAATGCCTTTAGTGGCTAATTAGCCAGAAGGAAAAGGGATTCCAACACTAAAATGACTAGTAAATAATAAGTAAGACATTTCAAGACAGATTTTGAGCATAGAATGAGCATAGAATGAATTTATGGGAAAAATAATTTGTTTAAAAAATTAATTAAGTCTCCTGAAAAGCTTAAGAATTTTGGCAAATTTGCAAAACAAACACTTGTATAGCACCAAACCTGAATATAATATTGAAGAGAAAAATGATATATAGCTTTGTAAGTATATTTCTTTGCTATAGAAATTCTAATTGTTGCACTGTAAAATATTGTTTTACACTGTTAAATAATTTGATTGATATTGGCACTAGGAAGTTCCTAGAACAGTTTTTATTCCATTAATTTTCTTAGAAATTTACACAAGGAATAAAGAAAGCAAGCACACTTTTTATTAAATGGGCTTGGAAAACACCAATGTTTGAGCAAAATACATTGCCTAATTTTGATCTGAGCGCTGTACTTAATAATTTATTCAAATAACTTGCTTTCAATATTGAACAACTTTAAATTAAACCCATAGTAAGGCAGCCATAAAACTATGAAAACAGATTTATGTTTTTAAAAACACTTCTTGTTCATTATTGCATTTAATAACTATAGGACAACGTCAATTTATAATTAATTATAACATTGTCAATCTCATTGCCTTGTATAAAACTACAGTATGTAAACCAATAGAACCCAGGAAATAAACATAAAATTCTAGCATACTAGGACAGAATTAACAATTACCCATTTTTGATTTAACCTTGTTTTTTTTACAGAAATGACCTATCGGGTTTTAGTGAAAAGTGTGGAGGTAGGTAGCAGATCAAAATGAAAGTATGCTGTGTAGGAATGTAAGAAGTCGTAATGCTATGGCCAAAATCACCAAAATGATGCCCTGGATTTGAAGGCATTTACTCACATTGATGGACACTGATCAGGATTTTCCTCAAAATTGGTCTTGATCTGGGGCTGGGGATTTAGCTCAGTGGCATAAGCACCTGCCTTGCTAGCAGGCAGTCGTGAGTTCAATCCCTGGTACCGATAAAAACGAAAAAGATTAAAAAAAAAATTGGTCTTGATCTCTGGTGGTCTAGGGCTTATATGGGATATACAGAGGCAGAATGGCTTGTCAGTTGGGGATTGATTGCATCATGGTGACCAGCTATGCATAGCAATGATCAGCCATTTCTAAGACACAAAAGTGACAGGAACTGTAACCAGAACTACTACCTGGCTGAGTTACCAGCTGAATTATCCTGGCTGGGAGGAGGCATCTTTGGCTACAATACACAAAACTATATACCTTCTTATTTTGTTAGTTTATAGCTGTCTTTCCAACTTTGAGAATATAGATTGAACAGCTTCTCAGCTATTAGCTTACCATAAACTTTCTAAGCCTTTTAATGTTGTTTTACTTTTTGTAGACTTTCTTTCTGACATTTGAAAAGTAATGAAATTAATTTTAGAGTTTTCCAGCTAGTGCCCTAAGATATCTGCATTGGGGGTTGGAGGTGAGATAAGATAGTTTAGAAACACGCACTGCTGATAGCCTTGGGAAAAAGGATTTTCTCTCCATGTCATACCAAAAAGGTAGCTATCCTCTTTTTCCTTGATAAATTAAGATAGTTCAATATAATTGCATTACCACAAAATGCTGCTAGTTCTGTGATTTCTAATCCATCTTGGTACCTGACATTAGTGTCATTATTTATTCTTAGTATGTAAGAAGCTGAATTACTTTCAAAACGTTGTCACTGAAGAAACACTGGGCAATAAAGTTAAATAGGATAGGGAAACTTTATGCTATAATGATAGGAGAGAAAAACGAAGCTTCCCAAAATCTGTTGATCAAATTAAGCTATTGTTGAGTTTGCAAATGTTTTTCTCTTCGATTCAGCCATCTGTGTTTTATAATTTGTGCCCATTCAAGTTAGTCTCTTCTCTAGCCAAAGAGTCTGGGATATAGACTAGTATAGGATATTTCAAAAGGATGATTTCCAGGTCCTTGACAAAGAAAGATACTCTGGGCTGTGAAACAAACAGGAGACTGAGAAAAAAATTTGTACATTTCAAAAGGGGCAGAAAAAGATTTACAAGTAACATGCAAATTTTCTCCAAAGCACATGCTTTAAGAGAAGAGAGCTAAGAGGCTTACATACTGAAAGAAACCTGACTAAAGTTTATACACTGACTCAAATAGAAAAGAGTAGATCATAAATATGTTACCAGAGAGTGGGTCCTGGGCAATTCTTATCAGATTCTTGGTGTTCTTAACAAAGACCTGGACAAGATACACAGAAAAGGTAGTGGAGATGTACATTTCTTTAAGATAGAAAGAAACATACTCAGCAAGTGAGAGAGGCCATTGAACAGATTCACAGCAGCAGTGAGGATAAGCAAACATCTTTCATATCCAACATTCATGACGTAGATTCCTTTCATGCAAATAAGACATAGGACATTGTTGTGGTATCAAAAACTCACTTGGTCTGGTGCTAGACTTAACTGCCCTGTGGAAAGATACTCTTGGCTTCATGCAGGATATAAAGTAGCACTTTTCTGGTTGGTTCCGTGTATAGTGCTCAGGAACTGTAAGTCATTCTAGCTGTTTTCTGTGTTCTGTGTCTGGGCTCTGAATTTCTATGCCTTTGACAGATTTTTGCCCAGTTGGTTTAACCAGTTTGCTTCAGTCATCATCTCCTACCGCAAAAACACATGTTCTAAACAGAACTAAAACACTGCCTGTCAGCCTAAGGAGCCAAGTGACACAAGCTCTCTGATGAGGCAGTAATTATCCTTATGTCACTTATTTTTTCTATGTACTCTAACAAGGGTACACAGAGAACACAGAACGACATACAGTGCACTTAGGATAACACTATGGTGGTTAATTTTAAGTATTGATTTGACTGGGCTACAATGCTTAGTTGAGAAATCACTACCCTTGGTGTCTCTGGTGAAATGTTTTGGTGGTAATTACCTTTAAGTCAGGGGACTGAGGTAAAAGGATTCCAGTCAACTGAAGGCATGAATATCACAAGACCCACCTCCCCTGGGCTAGAAGAAATTCTAGATCAGATGGTGTCATTCTTCAGCTGAAGCATCAATTCTTTCCCAGGTTTTTAGGCTCCCAGTGCACCTTGTAGATTTTCAACTTGCTAAGTTTAAGGTTCCTAAGCCATAATAAGTCAATTTCTTAACATAAATTTCTTATACATATGCACATTATGTTTGTTCTTGTCATGCCATGCCATAAGGATAATGGCTATCTTCTTTCCCCTTGAAAAACTAAGAAAACTCAATATAAACACTTTATACAACCCTAGTATTAATGTTAACACCTGATATCTGCAGTTACTCAGGACATGAGTTGATCAAGCTTCTCCCCAGGACCACAGCGAAAATCAGAAAAAGATATGTTAATAAAGATCATTACAGAATGCTACAGAATTGATAAAAAAGACATCTAGCATCTTTTATTTTAGGAAAACTCTTCATAATTTTTCCTTTGCATTCAAAAGCCTAGCAATAAATGATGATGACCAACAAATATTCCATTCAGATATTCCTTAATGGGAGCCAAACACATTGCTTCTCATGTGATAAAGAGAAAAGTCCTCATATATTGCCAAATTCCTGAGGGAACAAACAACTCTCTTGACTGAGAATAGCTCTACTAGACATGGATTTCAATATAACATTTGAAACTATTAATTTTGTATTTTATGCCATTTTTACTTCATTATTATGACAGTGTTTATAATTAATATAAAAATAATGAGAGTTCTTTGAAAAAAAATTGCAAGGAAAAGTAATAAAACCCCACCAAATGTACGTTGGTCTCTTTTCATATAACTTCAGTAAAAAGAATTTCACAATTCAAAAATCATAGAAATAAAGAAGACTGAGCCCAAAGATAAGTACTGTATCCCTCAGTGACTGAAAAAACGTAGAACCATATTTATAGAAGACAAAAGGAAACAAGATAGTTTCTCAAATTTCTTTTATTTCTTAAAATTCTATGTCATGTGAATTTTAAAAACACATTGAAGAAATTGGGAGTTTTCTATTACTTTTAAAAATATTATGAACATATTCAATGGTTTTTGGGATATTATCGATTAAATAAGAACTTTTTGTGTGTGTGCTTCGAAGAAGCAAATTTAAGAAAATTTATTTAGGTTACAGAGAAGTGAGGTGTGGGAAGCCGCCTATGATGGCGCCCATTTCCTGCTTCCGGGTTCTTCCCGGCCTGAACAAGCCCGCCAAATTGTCATATCTGCCCAGTTACCCATGACACTAGCCTATCAGCTTGTTAGGCGCGCTTCTCTGTGATTGGATACTGCTTCCCCTTATAAGAGGTTGTTCCTGCCCCCAACGGGCAGAAGAGGAACCAACGTTGAGGGTGGCAGACCTTGTTAGGTCCGGTTCGCTGTACGCAATAAAGTTTGAGAGCTGATCCTGCTCGAGTTTGGTCTCCTGTCTCCCGCGGCTCCGGTCATCTGGTGGCCCGTACGGGGAAAAAGGTAAAAGACTCAGCGACGTGCCTCTTCGGCCGGGAGGTGCGATTGCTGTCGCCTGCGGTATGACGGAGGACCTGGCCCAATAACAACGGAAGGCCGCGAGCACCTCTTCTCTTCACCCTGATCAGCTACGTGAGATACAGCGGTTCCCGGGACAGGTGAGTACTGGGTCACCTGGGTTGGGTGGACGCACCTAACAGATTTTGAGCGCCACACGAGTGGACGCTGGGTTTTTTTTTCTTTTCTTTTCCCTTTGCATCTGTTTTGCTTTCGCTTCGCTAATACAGCCCGACAGGCTTTTGATAGAGCTCGATCGGAATGCTCAGAGGAGCCCGGAGCCACTGCTGATTGTGGGTCTCCGGAGGACCCTCAGGGCTCTAATTCTGATTCGGATTCGGAAGGCTCAGAAGAGGAGGTCGTCTTTGCTAAGCATGACCCTCCTACACCGTTAGAAGAGGAACTTAGGGCTCGGGAAGATAAAAAGGGGAACCAAACACCACCCTGCCCGAGCTACTCCGCCTTACGGGAGGAGCTTAAGCCCTTCCGCCCTTTGGCAAGTTTGCGACCCATGGTCGCTCCCTTCAGGGCGCCAGGCCCCACTGCACCGCCGTGGCCGGAAGAGGAGTTGCTCCCTGGGCTGCCACCACAACCTATGGCACCGCCCTGGTTAGAGGGAGAGCTACTTCCTGGGTTGCCTTCTGCGCCCCCATCTGGGGAGGGAGGAGGACGTTCCTTCCACCAGAGGGTATGGTCGCGGCTTCCCTTTGAGTGTTCCGGTCTCCATGCATTCCCGGTACAAGTAGGAGGCAGGGGAGGAGGAGGATATTATGAGCCCTTAGAAATTAAACAACTTAAAACTATCAAGGACGCAGTTTCAGCTTATGGGCCCAATGCGCCATTTACCATGGCGCTTTTAGAGGCATTGGCAGGTCTGCTTTTAACTCCTGGAGATTGGACCCAGCTGGCATGCGCCTGCCTCTCCCCCGGACAATAGATTGGAAGTCCTGGAATGAGGAATTCTGTGTAGAGCAGGCGGCAGCCAACAGGGAAAATAACCAGAGAGAGTGGAACAGGGATATGCTATTAGGGCGAGGAGCCTTTGAGGAAGATCAAACTCAATACCCTCGCCAGGTTTATGAACAAATTAGCCGCTGTGGCCTCCACGCCTGGAGACGGCTGGCTGGAAAGGGAGAACATACGGGTCACCTTACAAAAATTATACAAGGGCAGGGAGAGCCATTTTCAGACTTTGTGGCCTGCATGCTTGAGGCCGCTAACAGGATTTTTCCAGATGCTGAGGCGGCTCACCCTCTCATAACGACATTGTCCGGCCTGTGTGATCTCTTCACCTCAACAATCTATTGGTGTTAACCTGAGAGGACTGCGCCCCAATCATATTTGGCAAATGGATGTTACACACATCCCAGAATTCGGAAAACTCAAATATGTACATGTTTCGGTTGACACCGCTTCTCAGGTTATGTTTGCTTCGGCAGAACCCGGAGAAAGGGCCACCCACGCTATTAATCATTGCCTGGCAGCCTGGGCTGCTTGGGGAAAGCCCAATATACTAAAAACAGACAATGGTCCTGCCTATACCAGCAAAATTTTTATGATATTTTGTCAACAAATGGAGGTCACTCTTAAACATGGCATTCCTTACAACCCCCAAGGACAAGGCATCATTGAGCGATCACATCGGACACTCAAGGGTGTCTTACAAAAGCAAAAAGAGGGGATAGGCCACGGCCTAACGCCCAAAGGAAGAATATCATTGGCACTCTTTACCATAAATTTTTTAAACCTTAATCACAATAATCATTCCCCTGCCATGGAGCACAATAACCCGTCCCCGGCCGACAAAGGGCTGGTGAGATGGAAAGATGTCCTTACAGGACAATGGATGGGCCTGGATCCAGTGGTTAGCTGGACCCGAGGTGCGGTTTGTGTCTTCCCACAGGAACCAGGTCGCGAGCCGCTGTGGGTCCCGGAAAGATTGACGCGAGCAGTAAACTCCCCACCAGTTCCTGATAAAGCACAGGAGGATAAGCCCGCGGACACAAGTCAACTCGACCCTTCTGGGACCGACGCTCAGCGCCCGAGACCATCTACAAACTAAAATATCTGGTTTGGAGCTTTTTCTATTCTGTGGGTTCCTATTAATCACCCCTGTGATATGCTCAGATTCCACAGAACCACCACAATATCTTTGGGGTCCTTGGCACCACCCGCCCACATTGGCACCTTTTTCGGCGGCCTCGCCCGCCTCTGGATCCTGATTGCCGTGGCCTTCCTAGTGGGGCTTGTGGTTATTAAATGCTTGTTAGATCGCCTCATACAAACTCAGCAGCAGGTTAAGATCACAGCTATGGCAGCCATGCAAATGGCAGCAGGTGGCCCATCAGGCCAGCAGGCCGCCGCATATCTCCTTCACATTGCAGAACATCAGCTATAAGAGCTGAGTGGGCAAGCCAATGACGGGTAAGACGGGAAAAGCCCTCCCAGTCAACCTAAGACAGGCTCCACTCAGATATACATGGCCTATAAGGCCAGGGGTCCCTCCCGGAGTCAAATTATTGGCATTGAGATGCGAGACCAAGGGTACTGCAGTGCCATCCGCCCCAAAGGTTGGGGGGAAGGCAGGAATGAATGTCTATATGCATCCAGGTTCGGTTCACAAAAGCCTGGCCCTGCGAAAAAATGAACCACTCACCTTGAGCATGGTCCTGGCGCAAGGATATGCACAAAACAGGGTGATGCACAGCAGGGTATAGACCTCTACATTCTCTCATGCCTCGGCCTACAAGGTAGGCCCACTCCTAGGTGTCTAACAGCAACAAGGTCATAGACACCTTGGAGGGACCCACAGACCATCCTATTTTAATAAATAAAAAAGGGGGAGATGTGGGAAGTCGCCTATGATGGCGCCCATTTCCTGCTTCCGGGTTCTTCCCGGCCTGAACAAGCCCGCCAAATTGTCATATCTGCCCAGTTACCCGTGACACTAGCCTATCAGCTTGTTAGGCGCGCTTCTCTGTGATTGGATACTGCTTCCCCTTATAAGAGGTTGTTCCTGCCCCCAACGGGCAGAAGAGGAACCAACGTTGAGGGTGGCGGACCTTGTTAGGTCCGGTTCGCTGTACGCAATAAAGTTTGAGAGCTGATCCTGCTCGAGTTTGGTCTCCTGTCTCCCGCGGCTCCGGTCAGTGAGGGGTATGGATTCCAGTTCAATCTGAGAAAAACTTCCCGACACTCAAAGCTGTTAAAGCTGAATGAGCTGTCTGATGCGGCAGTGAGCTCCGAGTCGCTTAAAGTGCTCCAGTTGATAAATCATTTCAGTGAGTATTTTAAAGGAATTTATGCATTAGGAAAAGACCAGATTGCTTTTGAAACTTAGCTCAACCTTAAAATGACATGATTCTAGGTAAAACCTTTAAAAGGTATTATGTGAAAATATTATAGTGGAACCCCCCCCCAGTTATTAGCTATACAAAAACAAAGAGAAAAACATTTTCCACTATCAGAATTATTCCAGAATAAAACTACATCCTTGGCACTGAGATTTCCTCTGTGGTGTCCTTGAAGACCAGCGAGGTTAGCTCTGAGGGTCACATGCTGCAGCCTTTCTCAGACAATGGAAAGCTTTTCATCCTGATCTTCTCGACTACTAAAATCTTGCATGTTCTGTGCAGAATCTAAAATCAGACTCACAGCACAAAAGATGACTCTGGGAACATCCAGTCTCATCTTCCTATTCCACAAATGAACAATCAGAGAAGTTATATCAGATTTATCTGATTGCCAGATAAGCTATTAACAGGCAAACACTGCACCAAACATGTTCAATTTTTCATCCATTTCCAAAATGCTGACACCATAATTACACCTGAGTACATACCTCACTGAACCATCATTTGTTTTAGGATGTATTTTAGGATTGATTGAGGATAGACAAAAAGGTCCTTGGTTTATCTCATGTCAAGACACATATGACAATATTTGGATAATTCTAGGAAATTGCCAACATCAAATGCAAGTAAAGCGTCTTTTTTCTTTGTGAAAAAATAGACTGTAATACCTGAAAAGGACTTTAAATGAACTTAGAGGTCAAAGGGAAGTTAGAAGCCTACCATAAGGCTGGTTCAGGGCAATGTCTTACAATGGTAAATTTATCTTAATAACGTTGTTCATATTTTCATAATCATTAGGCAAAACCTATTGACCACAAACTGCATAAAAAATTAGAATTCCAGATATTTATATGCTTCTTTTTAAACTTTTCCTGCATTTTTCCTCTTTTCCAAGGAAAAAGTCATTATAATTACCCCGAAGTTCTGTTGCTTAGAAAAGTAATAATCCAAAAAACATTGACATGATTACTCACAGGATTATGTTTTGTTACTTTTATCTTTAAGATATTTCCAAGTGAAACCATAAGGTCAGATAGGTATGAATAAATTTAGGCTGAATTGAAAGATTGCTTTAGATAGATACAATGTATCTTTTTGGCACTTAATTAATAGCTTTAAACTGCATTGATTTGTTCTTCAGAAGGGGTGGTACAATTCTTCCTAAAAAGAAGATATTATTTCCATTTTTTTGGTAAAAGAATAGCCACATACATTAATCAAGAAACTAACAAACAAAATGAAGGTTCTTTCAGTAATAATTTTTGTTCACTTGATTTTATACTGCATAGTTTATGTGATGTCCACAATTACACTCAAATCATAATGTAAATTATAGTAGGTATCAATGGCGGACAAAAAGATTCAAACTTTTGACAAATATCCTCTGATTAAAGACACTCAGCTCTTGGGAGAAAGTCATAAGACAGCAACAAATCTTTTGATGTAAAGTCCATTAATTCCTTCAAATGCGTGCCCACTCATCTTCTCTAACAGAGGTGTATAAACCTCCTTATCCATCTAAAGACCTTCTATGAGTCAGAGAAAAATGGCCTTGTCAAAATTGTAACTGGAAATGTATAATTTTAAACATAATGCAGGTGCTCCCAGAAAAAACTGCAAGGTTTTAAGTGATCAAGGAAGTCATTCTCCAGATGATCACATTTGCAACCTAGATCCTTTGCCTCTACCTTCAAAACCTAACAAAAATCCCAACCTCTCATCCTGACTGTTAGATTCCTTTCATAGAAATCCCCCTGCTGTCTGCCTTAGAGCACAACCCAATGTAAATGTTTATCTTTTCTGCATCTCTTCCCTATTGGTAAAATTTGTTCATCCCTCCCCTGACACTAGCACTTCTTATGGTTTCTCAAGGCAGAAGTAACTGTCCGAATGCTTTCCCAATTTTTATCTACATCAAAAATACAAAATACCTAGAGCTATCAAAATATTAAGAATTCATATGCAGGTAAGACTATAAATCCAACAAGAAAATCTGCAAGGGGGAAACATAATTTACTTTCAAGGGAATTAAAAATGCAATACTGTATTTTCTAGAGTACTTGAAGAGCAGATGGTAAAGGATAAATTTAAGTCTGTAGAAAAAGCAAGTGCATCTATCAAGGGAAAACAGCTACCAGCATGGAGAATGCGTTGCCCTTTTATTTTTAGCGTGAACTGTAATATAATTTCCAGAAATAGCAGTGCTGCTATCATAAATATCCTTTTGTAATTATGGAGTTTTCCCAGTGTGTGGCCAAAGAAATCTGTGTGATCACTGCAAGAATTAGTTAAAATAATGAAGGAACTCTTGCTGTCTTTTAAAATATTTTGTCATCAATATGAGGGATGCAGAGAAGAAGATAGGAGGAAGGAGTGAGAAAAAAAGAGAAAATAATTATCAGCTGCAAAGCTAGTCAGATTTTAGAGAGGGAGTACATATCTTAATTCTTTTTTTCCACTTTCACTCAGCTCCTTCCAATCCCCTTCCATTTCTAACTCTCATTCACATCTGCAAAATTTCTGTCTCACACTATCATACTGTTTATCTTTATTTTGTTAATTACTTGCATTTTAAGTTTCTTTTATAAGAGAAGTTATACAATATTTATGCTTGTGTGTCTAATTTAAAATCCTTAACTTTATGTTCTCTGAGTGCATCTGTTTTCCTTGAAAGACTCAACTTTATCCTTCTTTATGACAGAGTAGTGTTCCATTGTGTGTATATACCATCTTTAATTCTTTATCATTCCTTTGTTGATGAATATATCGACTCCTCCCAAGATTTGGCTATTATGAGTTGTGTTGCTATAAACATAAAAACACATGTGTCTTTAACTGCTTTGGGAAGACATTTAGAACAAAAATAGGTAGTTTGAATGGGATTTCTTGTTTTAATTTTTTGAGCAATCTGAGTAGTGTTTCTCATACTGGTTGAGGTTATGTACATTCTCATGAACAATGTAGAAAGGAGCTTCTGCCAACCCCAGCCTCACCAACATCTGTTATCTAATTGTCTGATGACAGCAATTCTTTTTGAGTAAGAGAGAATGCTAGTGTTTTTATAGTTTGCATTTTTCTGATCGTCAGAGATGTCAAGAATTTTTCATGTAGAGCTCGGTGGGTCTGGGGTACCTGCATCCACCTCCACATTTCTGGCTGTGCTTGGAGGACTGTGGAGTTCTAAGCAAGCAGGTGAGTGCCACCAGTTCCAGAGGCCTGGCAGCCTGGGGCTCAATGCACCAATTAAAAGAAACAGGCTGGCAGAATGGATTAAGAAACAAAATCCAACCATATGTTGTCTACAAGAAACCCATCTAACACAAAAGGATACTCACAGACTGAAAGTCAAAGGATGGAAAATAATACTTCATGCAACAGGAACCCCCCAAAAAAGCAGGAGTAGCCATTCTGTTTGCAGACAATGTGAACTTTAAAACAATAATGATCAGAAGAGACAAAGAAGGTCACTACATACTTGTTAGGGGAAAATTTCAAGAGGAAGAGATAACTATCTTAAATATATATGCACCAAATTCCAGAGCACCCAGTTATATAAAACAAATATTAACAGAAATGAAAAATCAAATTATCAGTAACACAATTGTAACAGGAGACTTTAACACACCATTGACACCAAGGGACAAATTAACCAGATAAAAAATCAGCAAAGAAATAACAGACCTGAATCGCACATGTGAACAAATGGACTTGATAGACACATACAGAGTGTTCCATCCAACAACATCAGAATACACATTCTTCTCGGTGTTACATGGGTCATTCTCTAAAATAGACTATGTATTAGCTCACTGAACATATTTAAATAAATGCAAAAGAGCTGAAATTATCCTTGCATGATATCACATCATAGTGCTTTGAAATTAGAAATTAATGATATAAGATAATGAAAAAATCCCACAAACACATGGAGACTGAATAACACACTCTTTAGTAATCAATGGGTCACAAGGGAAATTAAAGAAGAAATTACATAATACCTACAAGAAAATGAAAATAAAAATACAACTTACCAAAATCTGTAGGATGCAATGAAAGCAGTCCTCAGAGGAAAATTTATTGCAGAGTTCCCACATCAGGAAAACAGAACGAATACACATAAATAACCTGATGCTACACCTCAAAAAGCTAGAAAAAGAAGAGTAAGTCAAGCCCAAAGCCAAAAGAAGAGAGGAAATTATAAAAATCATAGCAGAAATCAATGCAATAGAGACTAAGAAAACAATCCAAAGAATCAATGAATCAAAGAGTTCGTTCTTTGAAAGAATAAATAAAATTGATAAGCCCCTAGCCAACCTTATTAAAAAAGGGAAGAAAAAGCTCAAATTCATGCAATAAGAGGTGAAAAAGGTGAAATCACTACAGACTTGATAGAAATACAGAAGATCATTAACACATATTTCAAAAACCTCAACTCTCAAAGATTTGATAACACAGAAGAAATAGACAAATTCCTAGAAGCATATGAAGTACCAAAGCTAGGTCAAGAGGATGTAAAACTTGCTCATGGATAGGATAAATAAATATGGTGAAAATGGCTAAACTCTTATACAGATTCAGTGCACTCCCAATAAAAATACCATCAACATACAGCATAGAGCTAGAGAAATCACTTCCAAAATTCATCTGGAGTGAGAAGAGACCTAGAATAGCAAAGACCGTTCTAAGCAATAAACACAAGGCAGGAGGCTTCACAATCCCTGTTGAAGTTACACTACAAAGCAACTATAATAAAATCAACATGGTACTGGAATCAAAACAGAGCTGAAGATCAATGGAAATAGATTAGAAGATACAACCATACTTAACTACGTTATCTTTGATAAAGGAGCCAAACAGGTTCGTTGGAAAAATGATAGTCTCTTTAATAAATAGTGTTGGAAAAACGGGCTCTCCATACGCCGAAAACTAAAACTAGACCCATGCCTATCACTGTGTACTAAATTAAAATCTAAATGGATCAAGTATCTGAATATTAAAACAGAAACACTAAATCTATTGGAAGACAAATTGGATAGAAGCCTTGAAGACATAGGGGTAGGTAGACAATTCATGAACAGGACTCAAACTGCACAGAAAATACTTCCCAGAATCAATAACTGGAACCACCTCTTATTAAAAAGTTTCTGCATGTCAAAAAAAAAAAAAAAATCTCCAGCATAGTGACGAGAAAGCCCCCAAACTGGGAAAAAAATCTTAGTGAACTCTTCCTCAGACAAAGGACTTCTGTCTACAACATATAAAGAGTTAAAAAAAATCAGATGCCCAAAATTCAAATATCCAATCCAAATATGGGCATCTGAGATGAATACACACTTCTCAGATGAAGAAATAAAAATGGCAAATAAATACATGAAAAAATGATCATCATTGCTCATTAGAGAAATGAAAATTAAAACCACATTGAGATTCCATCTCACTTCTGAAAGAATGGCCAGGATCAAGAAAACTACAAACAATAAAAGCTGGAGAGGCTGTGGCAAAAAAGGAACTCTCCTGCACTGTTGGTGGGAGTGTAGACTGGAGCAACTATTGTGGAGGTCAGTCTGGAGATTTCTCAAAAAGCTGGGATTGGAAGTCCCATTTGTTCCAGATATCCCATTTCTTGGCATATTTCCAGAAGAACTGAAAACATCATACCACAGTTAAAAATGTGCACCCATGTTTATAGCAGTACAATTTGTAATTACCAGATATTGGAAACAACCTAAGTGTCCATCAACTGAGGAAGGGATAAAAAAAGTTGTGGTATTTTTATACAATGGAGTACTACTCAGCTATAAAGAAGGATCACATTGAGATATTTGTAAATAAATGGACACAGCTTGAGACCATACTCATAAGTGAAATAAATCAAACTCACATGTATGAATACTGAATAGTTTCCCTAATGTAAGAAATGATTCAATTATATAAAAGTATGTGGTAATCATGATCCCCCTTGTGTGGCTTTGAAGACATAAATTTTTCACTCATTAACTGGAATGGTTTTATTCTGGGCTGTTTGATATTATTGCCTGTGATGATATGAACAGCTAAAGAAAACAAGACATCATAATAGCTAGTGCTGATTTAATATCATCTTGTTTTGAAGTCCCACCAAACTGTTGTTCTTCTGTCTCCATCGGTTTTATCATATTGAATTTTATTATATGTGATAGTATAAACAAAAACTTTTTATAGACAAATAGATAATATAGAAGCCATTGTTCATTTTCCATTAGCTGGTTCTAAGTACCCTGTAATACTTTCATCCACTTGGATGGTTTCACACTGCCTTGATATCTTTGAAGCCATAGTATACAAAGTTATATTCAAATACTTCAAGGAAAGAGACACTATGGTAACTACTGTTAAGTCGGGTTATCTTGTGGTGAAGCACTAGGTTGCTGAAATTGTTATGCTTGGACCTGTATTGTTATGTTGTTATGTCCTCTTTTGTCTCAATTCTCCCCCCTTTTTAAAAAATTTATTTATTTATTTTTATTTTTATTACTTTTTAATTAAGGGAAAAATCAAAAAAAATTAGCAGGATATATTATAGTAACTTTTTGATTTCCTATTAATTTGATTTGAAGCCTTGTATTGCTCTCACCATCTTGTTTTGACTGATTTTACTCTGTTCTGTTCTGTTTGATAATATCAAGTTTGAGGGTATAGGCAATTACTTTGAATGCAGTAAGACTCACTATGATGCCCATTCTGGTTTGACTATTATCTTCTTTTGAAGTCCTGTAATGTTTCCAATGTTTAGGTTTTATTGATCTTATTCTGTACTGTTTTGTTCAATTTTATTATACCTAATGATATAGGCAATTTTTTTAAGGTAGCAAGAGGCATTATGGCAAACATTGTTGATTATTTTGTATACTGTTTTTACATCATGTACTATTTCCATCCTTTGTTTTGACTGACTGCTTTGTTTTGTTCAATTTGGTTTTATTCTCTTCCAAAAAAAAAGTCTTAGTAACTATGGGACTAATAAAACCCAAAAAGTGTAAATGTTGTAAAAAGGAGAGGAAAAAAAGTGCTCTAAAGGATACACCTGCAAGTGTGTTTAGGTGTGTTAAGATAGATGACCATATTACTGTTTTTGTTGGATCACTGAACACAACTGTTTGCAGTCTCAGTGAATGTCCACTTTCTATGCTTTAATCCTGTAACTTGAACAACTAATTCTAATATGACAATATGTAATCTATTAACTAGGGATATCTTACCTTTTTTTTGAAATTCTGTATTACTTGTACCCTTATACTGTTTTGTTTTTTCCTTTAAATAAAAATGTTTTAAAAAAGAGTTTTTCATTTGTTCTTCTGGAAAGTGTCTATGCATTTCAGTAGCCAACATTTAATCAGTTTTTTTTTTAATACGAGAGCTGATCTTTTGTATTCTTTATATATTCTAGATATTAGTCCTCCTATCAGTGGAGTAGCTAATAACAATTTTCCCATTCTATAGGTTATATCTCACTCTACTAATTGTTTTCTTTGTTGTATGGAAGATTTTTAACTTGATATTGCTCCATTGGTTAATTATTGATACTATTTCCTTTTAATACTTTAGTTTATTAGTACACACATATAGGACCAAATGTTTACATTCCTTAGGGACACTAATACTTGTATATAACACAACTTAACTTCTTTTTTGTTCCCTTTCCCTTCCTCCCTCTCTTCCCTCTTGATCCCCTTCTTTTTACTTTTGCCCACAATGCTTACATTCCTGTGTAGAGTTGGTACATGTACACATACATCCATTTCCTTTCTGTCATGCCCTTTCCCTTACCTCTTTCCCTCCTCCATCCCTCTATACTCTTCCCCTCCAAGAATGTTCTATCACCCAACTTCCTAATATCTATCTTTTATTTCATATTAAGAAAAATGGAATATTTACATAAGATGAAGTACTATTGTGCCATAAGGATAGAATTTTGACCTTTATAGAAAAATTGGTACACATTAAGATTGTAATATTAAGTGAAATAAATTAGGCACAAAAGCTTAAATGTTACATCATTTCTTTTATATGAGAAAACCGGAATGAAAATATTCACATTTTTTCTTGTGAAATTAAAGTTGTGTACAAAATGTCCTTTCATGAGTTTATGCTTTCAAGATTTTTCCTATTTTGACTATGGTACCAACAGATTAAATGTTTCTGTTTTTAATATTTAAAGAATTCATACATTTTGATTTTATTTTGGTATACAGTAATATATATAGATTTAGATTCAATCTTCTGCACTGGTATAGCTGATTTTCTCAGCACCACTTGTGGAAGAAATTTTTCTTTTGCGGTACGTTTTTGGGTATCTGATATATATGAGCCCATTTAATGTTCTAGGGATGGTTTCTTCATCCTTTATTCTCCTCCATTGATCCATATGTCTGTTTTTTTGTGCCAATACCATTCTGTTCTTATCATGGTAGCTTTATAATATAATTTGAAATCCAGGATTGTGATGCTTTGTAGTTTGCTCTTATTTTCCAGGTTTGCTTTTGTTTTCTGGATTTCTTTGGATCCAAATAGATTTTATGATCATTTTTTCCTATTTCTATTTCCTATTTAAATTCTTTAAATTTCCTATTTATCTGCTGGACTTCTTATGAGGATTGCATTAAATGTCTCCATCAGATTTGGACATGTGGCCATTTTGAAAATATTATATCTGTGCAGGAACAGGAGATATCGTTCCACTTTCTGATGTCTTTTCAATGTCATTCTTAAGAATACTATACTGTTCACTATATACATCTTTTGCTTCCCTAGCTGGGATAATTCCTAAGAATTTAATTTTTCCTGATGCTATTGTGAGGGCTATTAATTTCCTGATTTCTTTCTTGGTGAACTAATTACTAGTGTGCAGGAACACTACTGATTTTTATGCATTGTTTTTCTGCCCTGCTGAATGACATTATTAACTCTGACAGTCTTTTGGTGGATTTGCTTGCATTTTCTATGTGAAGGGTAAGCCATACAAAAAATAAGAATTCTTGACTTCTTCTTCTCTTAAATGTATCTTTTTCTATTTATTCTATTACCTGATTGATCCTGCTGGTGTTTCAAGTACCACAGAACATCTTCCTCTTGTTTCGTGTTTTAGAAGAAAGGCTTTCAGTTTAATGTGGCAAATAGTTTTGTCATTTAATATAATGTTGCAAATAGGTTTGTCACAAATGGTTCTTATGAGATTGAGATAAGGTCCTTATATATCTATTCTCTTCAAGATTTATTTTTTCCATAAATTGAAGTTAGATTTTTGTCAAAGGCTTTTACTGGGTCAATTGAGATGATTCTGTGATTTGAGGTCCTTGCTTCTATTTATGTGATAGATTACACTTACTGATTTGCATATTTTGACCCAGTCTTGCATTCCTGGAATGAAGTTTACTTGGTCATGGATTATGATCTTTTTGATGATTCACTGCATACTCTTTGTCACTATCCTGTTGAAGAATATTGTGTCTTTGTTCATTGAAGAGATGGGCCTGGAGTCCTCTCTCTTTTGGTTGAGTCTCTGTTTGATTTTGGAATCAGAGTAGTGCTAACTTTCAAGAATAAGTTTGAAAGTACTCACTTTTTCAATATCATTAGAGTTTCAGGCATATTGGCCCTATATCTTTCCAAAAGGTATAGAATTAATCAGTGAATCCACCATATTTTTAGTTTGCAGGATTTTTAAAAAATTATTATTATTGCCTCAAGTTCATGGCCCATTATTAATTTATTTAGACTTTTTTATATCCTTGGGTCAGTTTTGGTAATTTATTCATTAAGTAATTTGCCTATTTCTTCTACATTCTCCCATTTGTTGAAATATGTTTTCTATGTCCATCATGGTTTTACCTTTATATTTCTAATTCATTGACATAGATTTTTCCCTTTTTTGTCAGACTGGCTAACTGTATGTCTGTTTTCTATGCTTTCATAGACTCAGCTCTTTCATTGATTTTTTGTCTCAATTTCATTAATTTCTACTTGGATCTTTATGGTTTCTGTCCTTATACTGGGTTTGACTTTCACTCTTATTGATTATTTGGAACTTTGAAGTGGATTATTAGATTTTTCATTTATGTTCTGTATTTCTAATGTGAGTAATCATGGCAATTTATTTGCTTATTAGCATTGTCTTCTTTGGGTCCATAAGGATGTGGTATGTTGTACTCTTACTATTGTTTTATTATGAGACTTGATTTTGTCATTGATTTCTTCTGTGATCCTTTAAGTATTTAAAATTGAGACATTTAAAATTTCTGCAGTCTCCTTTTCTATTGATTTGTAGTTTCAGTATTGTATGATCTTACAGTAATATGAAAATTTTTGATTATTTTGTATTTATTTAAGAAAGATTCATAGGCTATCATATAGTATATTTTAGAGGAAGTCCATGTACTTCTTTAAAAATGAGTATCCTACAATAGTATGATAGAATACTCTGTAAGTTTCTATTAAATTTCTATCTTTAAAGCTGTCAATCAGTTCTGGTATTTCTTTAATTTTTCATCTGATTAATGAAAGTGAGATATTAAAATCCTCTGTTATGATTGTGATGATGGTTATCTGATTTTTATGTCATTTGTTTTATCAAAGTGGGCCCACCACTATTGCATATATAGTTACAGTTATTTTCTCTTCCTATTTAATTGGTTCTGTAATTTATGTGCAGTGACTTTTTCTCTTCTGATCAGTTTTATCTCGAACATTGCTTTGTTTGAGCATAGGATTGGTTTCTTTCCTAGCTCTTGAAACATCATTTTCTGTCCTTTGCTTTTTAGTCTATGAGTTTTTCTTTTAGAACATGCAAGTCCTTTTTAGTCAGAAAACCATTGGGTTTTTCCTTTTGATCTAGTATGCCAAACTGTGCCTTTTAATTGGGAATATGAGACCATGTATTTTCAAAGATATTTAAAGTATTTTTGAAAATTATTACCAAAGATATTGGCTTATTTCTCTTTTTTGGGGTATTGATATATTTCTATCATTGCATTATTTTTCAGTTATTGGTTCCTTATTTTTTCCCTTCTGTTCAACTGTTTAATAGGCTTCAAGTACTCATTTCTTCTAATTTTTTGGAATTTTTGACTTGATTGTCTCTATTTAGGATAGTAGGTTTGAAAAATTTTTAGAAGGCTGGTTTAGTGCTCATAAATCTCTTAAAGTGCTCTTTATCATGAGACATCTTAAATTTTTCCATCAATTTTTAAAAAGAATTTTGCAGGATATATTAGTCTAGGTTGAAGGTTGTTTTGTTTTAGGGCTTTAAATACTACATTCCAAACCCTCCTGATCTAAGTCTTGTATCAAGAAGTCTCTAGTAATTCTAATGGTTTTTCATGGAAAAATGATTTTTTTTTCTTTTCTCTGGTATCTTCTAAGATGATGAACTTACATTGGGCTTCTGGATTCTGCCTATGATGTGACAAAGAAGGATATCCTTCCTTCATAATTATTAGGAGAATAATTATGGCTCACAATTAGGGCTCTTTTACTTGTGCTCAGTCCTTTCTCCAAACTTGAAAAGTTTTCTGCTATGATTTCTGCAAAAAGATTTTTTATTTCATTTATCCCCCACTAATTTTCTCTAACTCCAATTAGTCTTAGGTTATTCTTATTGTCACACAGTAGAGTTGGATTAATTTGTCTTGATCTGTCCTTTTTACATTATTTCTGAGTATATTATCATGTGCTTTCAGTCTGTCCTCAAGGTCTGACAGTCCTTAAATTGGTTACTCAACTGTTCTTGTGCTCAATAGATTGCTTTATCATCAAGATTTTGTTTGTCACATGTTCATGGAGTCTAACTTTAGTGAATTCATCATTAATGTTTAATAGGCTGATGTCAGATCGTCTAATATTTTTTTTGACTCTTCCTTAAATAAATTTTTATTTTGTTAACTCCACTGTTTGGTTTGGTTATACCACTTTATGCTTGCTGAGTTTCTTTGCTTGCCCTTTGATCATTTCATACATTTCACCAATTTAGTGCTTCATTTTCTTGTTTGTTTTTGCCCTTTGGTTCTGCTTTGAGAGATTTGGGAATCTTTAAAAAAATTTTATTGTCTTGTGTTGAATGTTTCTATTTTTTGGTTTGTTTTTCTTTTTGGTGAGGGTTGAGGTTAGAGTGAAATAAATTTGTTATTGATACGAACATTTCTTTAGTTGAACTCTGTTTTCCATTGATGTGATCTTGGCTTTATTTTTCAAGAGGCATAGTCTACCACTTCAACCTATTCATTTTAATTGGGTTGTCACCAGTCACTAATAACAAGAGAATGCTAACTGATTATCCAGACTCTACCATAAATAACAAACATTAAAACTTTCTTTGGCAGTTTTCCCCCTTTATCAGTGCCCCTTATGAAAAATAGGCAGTTAGATTCTCTTGAAGATAGTGTGGTAGCTAAAGGGCTACTGCTGAAGGGGTTTGAGGAAGCAAGAGGAGGGGTATAGAGAGATGCAAGCATAATTAGAGATTGAGGGAAATTGTGAGCTGTTAATATGTTTGTACTAAGAACAATCCTGTTAAGCACTGGCATAACCTGGCAATGAGCAGTACTTTTCAAGTTAAGGGTTTGGTTAGCTCTTGTACTCTTTTGTGCATATACAGGGACATTTGCTAGGCATACGACATGTGAACGAAGAAAAGAATCAAGACAAAGGGTAGAGAAAATGAGGAAGAGTAAAGAAAAAAGAGCAGGGAAGAAAGAAAGACAAAAAGAGAAAACAAAAGAATGACGGAGAGATAACAGAATAAAGGGGAAAACTTAAAAATAGGCAAAATTAATAATCTTAATAAATAATCAAAACCAGAGGAAAAAATTAAGAAAACTCAACAGACCAAACAGAGAAGCAAGCAAACCATCCTCACACAGTGATTATACCAAACAGCCAGAGGGCCACACACGTCCTCTTGTGCTGCAGTTGTAGTGTAATTGCAAGCCAGCAAGCCCTTTTCTCCTCTGTGGACTGCGTAATTGCCTGTCTAAGAGCAGAAAGGGTATTGATAACCCTGGAGCTGCCTGCTGGCTGCAAGCTGGTTTTGGTTATGGCTTTCTGTAGATCTTTGTCTCTGTCTTAAGATATGGTCACCTCATTTAGTCCGGAAAGAAGTGGTTTATTCGGTCCAACACCTGGTTTTTCAATTGACTTTCCCCAGGACTGCCCACTCCCACTCTGTTCATTGCAGCCCAAATCCCATGATTGTTTTTGTGCTGTCCTTCCAGGGGCCTTGGGCCCAGGATATCACCAGGAGTGCTTTTGATAGAGGACAAAGAAACTCCCAACCTGCTAGATGTCTGGTACAATTTTGTGTTCTTTAAAATTGCGGATTGAATTTTAGGAACAATCGGAGTTAAGAGCATAATAGATTTATTGAGAGAAAGTTTCTGTCTGAGAGAGAGACAGAAGTTTCCTGAGTGGGCTGCCAAAGACACTGCCTTCTCTAGGGAATTTTATAGAGCAAAATCACAAGGTGAGGCAGTTCCAAGATGGAGAAAAATGGGAAATCACCAGATATGCATAAGGTGGGACAGAACTATGGTCAGCCAATAAGATCGTGAGTATAATTGCTCAGGTAGAATTAATTAAATTAGGGCCAAATGGGGAAGTGAGTCATGTGGAAAGCGGGCACAAATATAGGACAGGGGCTTTTTCTGTAGAGGGTTGGGTTAGAGATCCTGGCTTCCTCAAGGTGACCAATACTTAGAGTATCAACCTCCAATGTTTATCCTTAGGAAGTATGTGTGCATTTATTTTATCTTTTGTCCTGTGGACTATCCCACAGTGGAGGTGTCTGTCTACCCCAGAGTTGTAAGGTATCTGGCCTTCTGCACTGGTTCCTTCATAGAACTAGCCTTATCCAACTGTCTATAGTATTTATATCTAACTCAGCTGCCTAACCACTAAAGTGCCTAAACCACAAAGTGCCTAAACAATTTGACCCAGGTGACAATTTCTATTCTTTTACCCTCAGACCTTTACCCATCCCTGGTCCCTTTCTAAAAATCTCTGCTTTCTGATTTACAAAACTTGGTACAATCCCCAGGCTCAGCAGAGGGCTTCTCTTGACTGTACAAAATGGTGAGCAGTGGCAGGACTTCTTACTATCTCAGATCATTCTGGATTTTAGGAAAATGAGAGTAAAGTGCCTGCTCTGTTCCTGGTCCCTGTGCTCCGGGGGATGTGATCCAAGGCTCTGTGCCATTGAGTTTTGTTCTGTCCACAGCTCAGTGTTCAGTTTCTCTACCTAGTGCTGGGGCAGGGGCTTCCTGTATTGATGTTAAGTAGCACACAGTGGCAAGGTGCCCCAGGGACAGAGTGTTTTCTGCTGTTTGGGAGGGTAGAGAGCTGGAGGAATTACTAGGGTGTGTGTGTGTGTGCACACGCCTTGCAGGTTCTTTTTTTCTTTGGTTCCAGTCCACAGGTTTCTGAGTCCTTAACTGCTGTTAACTTCCACACTGGATTTCCTCTTCCAGGTGGAAGGGAGATTTGCCATACATTATTAAGGAGATGGTTTTTTTTTTTTTTTCATGCAAAACGTGAGAAAATGAATACCTGAAGATTTCAAGACTTGAACCAATGGGAGAAACATTATCTAACTGATTTCACTTGGAAATAGTAAAAGGCAGTCAGCCATCTCTTCATGCACCACCAAGTAAGGAGAAGAAGTCAGAGCCTTTAATAATAATTCTTTGTATGTGATTTCATTGAATTTCTCATTACTTTGTGTGTCCTTGGTGTTTGGTAAATATGTGAACTGAAGTATAAATTACCATACTTAAATAAATTATGATTAGTCTTATTTTTACTGATAGAATAGGTTGTAATAAATTGATCCAGATATTATTTTTATCTAAGGCATATATATTGGAATTTTAAGTAAATAATATTTTGAAATATGTGTCCTTGCATAAATAAATTAAGCAATAGATTTATTAAATTCTATGTAGGTTCCACAGTTATATATATAGAAATACATAATCTTGACTCAAAATAGTCTGCATTAAATTAGATTTTATAAATCCTGGCATACTTAGAATGTTGATACAGTGGTTGAGTAGTATATGGAATGCACTGTTATTTTTCTGACAGTTATTTTCCAATATTTTCCAATAAATCATGCAGAACTAGAATTCTTGGCATTCTCATACTGAATATAAGCCTTTGCTATTTACTAAATGTGCAGTTTATGTATCTTAAATATGTAGCATAAAGCCCAGATAAGCAAACTACTTAAAAATAAAATCATTGTGAGCTGTTTCATCAGATCTTTTGTTAGTGATGTTCTTGTGATTTTATTGTTTAATATCTATCGATCTATCTATATAAAATATATATATATATATATATATATATATATATATATACAAAGTGGTATGCTAAAAAAGAATGCAATCATATTAAAATATTTCTGGTTTGATATTACTCTTAAACATTATTTCTAAATTTGTTTTATTCAGAAATAATAATTTATTTTTAAAATTGAAAAAATACTTTTTTGCCTGTAACTCTTGGACATTTTCAATAGACCTGCATCAAAATTTTTAAAAAAATGATTAAAATTTTCATCTGGAATAGGAGAGGGTAGACCCCCACTTAGAAAATAGAAGGTTTTTAAAAGGCCACCTATATATTTTTATTCATTCAATCACATTAAGTAACCTGCATTTCTGTCATATTTCACTAATGTTCAGTCATCCATTCCATAAAATCCTTGCAGTCTCACTTGGGGAAAGAGAGATGTATTTTCAACTTTCATTATCTACAAATGGCTAGTTTAGAAAAGGTCATTCCTCAAAAATATATGTATTTTGCCCCTTATGATGCCAATCACATTCTATACGATAGCAAAGAAGAACAAGAGAGAAAATTTTCTGACGTTTGTTCCAGTATTATCTGAACACTTTCCAAATTTTTCTCTAAATTAAAGCACAAAATTACTAGAGCCACCTAAATATTAGGCATTCACATGCAGGTAAAACTTTGAATCCTAAGAGGAAATTTGCAAGAATGAGAAATGGAGTCAATATTTTATCAGGAAATTCAAGCAATAAACAACTATACAATTTAATAGATGCCCATATGTCAGTGATATATGTAAGGAAGGAAATAAAACAATAATAAGTATAGGCAAGGTGAAATAAAAGAGGAAGGTTTCTAAATATATAGTTAGAAAGGGCCTCCTAAGAGGATAATGTTTCAGTCCTCTGTGCAAAAACCTGAAGGGACAGCTAATAAAGTAGAGAAGATATCATCAGCAAAAGTCCTCTATGGAAAGATCTTGTCCAAACTGCTAGAAAGCTGTTAAGACTAGAGGTCTATAAGGAAGGTAAAAATTATGTTTATTGGAGATTTCTGGGACCATATTACATAAAAATTTATAGGGCTTGGAATAGTGAAAAAAAACCCTCTATTTTAAGTTCCACATACAGTTAAACTATCAGGGTATTTTGTTACAACTCTGGCTTTTTTGGAAAATGATTAAGATTTTACATATACTAGGTCAAATGAGCTTGCATTCTCTCTTCTGCTATCTTGAAAAAAAATTATTAGCCATGGTGAAATCATCTTTTGGTCCCATTTCCATCAATTTCTTTTGCTGTATGAAGTCATAGATAAAGCTCAGTGGCACAGTTCCTGCCTGGCAAGTGCGAGGTCTTGAGTTTGATTCCCAGAACCAAGAACAACAAAAAGAAATTACTTTTCCTTTTGTTTTTATCTATTTTCCCTAGACAAAGAGTGACCCTCATATATGTTATTGTTTTCTATTTATTCATAATTTCTTTATCTTTGTCAGTGTAAATTAAATATTTATTTTATTTTTACTCTAGGAATTAAATGAATTATTCACTTAATTTATCAAAATTACTAAATGCCCGTCTTTAATTAAGTTAGTAAAATCTTTGATGGAAAAAAATCATGTTCAGTGTAAACATTATGCATAAAAAATATTACTCAATAAAATTCTTACCAAATATGCTGTGCTCTCCCCTTCCAAACCCAAATGCAGAAAAAAATTCCACTGCATAGCTATAATCACAACCATTTTCCACATTAAATTTTATTTTCTACAAGATGGAATAGATCAGTTTGACATTATTTTATCTTTGACAATGATTATCCAGTGATTATCTTAGCATGTTGAAAATAAATATTTTCTAAAATATCTTTGTGGACACTATAAAGGGCTTGAGCATCTCATGTTATATTATTCATTTCTAAAAAATTAGCCAAAACATGCCCAGTAACATTGATCAAGCAGAAAATTATCAAATATTATGACACAAAGAACAAAGAAATAAATAATGAATGTCTTTGCCATCTAGGATTTTGTGTCTAACAATATAGTTAGAAATATCAGAAATTAAATCCAAATTTCAATAGAGGGTGAATGTTTTCATCTCAATAGTTATAAAATAAGAACCCAAAATATTTTTCTTGAAGAAATAAATAGCAATTTATTAATAATTAGTTTTGTTTTTTTAAATAGATGAACATCAGACCATTGAAATGGGTAATATTTATTGTAGGAGAAGAGAAAATATAACTAAAGTGTCAAAATTTATCTAAACTATTGCTTAATTTGAAATGTGTGTAGATAACAAATAGAATATCATGAAAATAAAACTAAATCATAACAGCTGACATACTATATCTTAATAAATTATGTAAAAGAAACAAGACACAATGATGAAAACATTCACAATAAATAAAATGTTTTGAGTACCTCAAAAGTTACCACTATCTATATGGTATTTAACATAATTCTGTAGTTCCCAGAATTATATATGAACAAGAATTGTACATATATAATTCTGGGTACTTAGGATATCTCAGAGCTCAGCAGGATAAGTTAACATCTATGAGTTCCCTTCACCCATGTCACACAAGCCACTGACGATGCTGTTTTTACCTTGCTTTATCTCCCAGGCCACTAAGAGACCTTGGGCAGAGGTGAGTCATTGCTCCATGGACAAAGTCCCTAAGCAAGCCTGAGGTGGCACTGTCAGGAACCCTCACACTGACCAAGCTCTTAATAACTTGTAGTCTATGGAAGTCAAAAGAGTTTTTCCTCTGTTGTTAACTTCTGAATATGCTTTTGGTTCTTGTGTTATCATCTCTAGATTAAGCTCTCTGTATGATAGTGTTCGTCCTCCCCAGGCCAGCACTAAATAATTGCCATTCCTGTCATG
Source organism: Cavia porcellus (assembly GCF_034190915.1). Taxonomy (NCBI): domain Eukaryota; kingdom Metazoa; phylum Chordata; class Mammalia; order Rodentia; family Caviidae; genus Cavia; species Cavia porcellus. The sequence continues at coordinate 12,347,160 of NW_026947501.1, read as the reverse complement.
TATTCTTTGTGTCGCTTTCCAACCTAAATGCATCTAGGCAGCTGGAAAGGTACAAATGCATGAAGTTGGCTGGTCAATAGAGAGAATGGTGAGAACTAAGGGAAACTGGGCGGTTCACAGCCAGCCGAAATGCACTTGAGTTCAGTCAGGAGCCAGGTTTTTATGCTGGTCAAGCAACATGGTACTTTGACACGAATTTGGTAGAATGGCCACTGTCAAATGTTGTTACTTTTGGTATTGCACCATAAGAAAAATCTGAGTGTGTTAAAATGATTTTAAAACAAGCACACTATTGGGAATAATTTAGAGCTCTTTTTAGAGTTAGGATCTTAAGACATGTAGGAATAAAATCAGTATATACTTTTCATCTCTCTCTTGTGGATGTGAATAGCCAGAGGAATTTATACTTTTTCTTCTCCTTGTTTACTAAGTCATTCGATCAGGCTCAGCACATTTTATCTCATTCTCACCCTCACCTTTTCTCACTTTCCTCAACACACATACCTTTCCTTTGACTTCAAAACATCTAGAAACAGTTGTTTTCTCATTAAAAAATTTATAGCACCAAAATTCATAATAGCAACATCTTGAAGACAGCTTACATGTCCATCAATAATAGATAAGTGGATAAATCATATGTGTCACTTGGATACTGCGAAGTCTGTTCTGTCATCAAGAAGGATAGTCTTGAGTCATTGGTAGGAAAATGGATGCACACTAAGATCGTAAGTTTAAGTGAAATAAACCCTACACACAAGCGTAAATAGTACATGGTTTCTCTTATACGAGCAAGCCAAAATATACATAAAGAACAAAATAAAAGATAAATGATAGGAAGTGGGTAGATAGACCTTTCTCGAAGGGGAGGAGGATCAACAATTGATGAGAATGGGAGGGAAAGGAGAGGAGATGCAAAAGGGATTAAGACGGGTACCAAATCCACACGGGAATATAAACATAAGGTGTTATAAACATATAGTAATAAACACAGAATGAACTGGAAAAAGAATCACCTGAATGAAAACACAGAAATGAGCAGAAAGAAATTCTACCCTGACTCTTTGTCAGAAATGTACCAGTGAATATCATAAACACATTGGTAGGCTGTCAGAGGTCAAATACAGTAAATTTTGTACATGCAGGGTACTTTTGAAAAAAAGTTGCAAAGAATTAAGAGAAGTGTTTATTATATAGTCGAGATTGTATATAAAAACATTAAATTCATAACTTAAAAATATTAAATTCATGATAGAATGTGTGCAAAAATTGAAGTATTTTTGCTTCATCATTTATAATATTATAAACTATTTGAAACTACAAAATATCGAGAAATATCTTTTACTCCCACAATTATCATACATAATTTTCTCAAGAACATCTAAAGTTTTCTGCCACCAAAATTCAACATGAGACAGGTTTTATATTGTAAATCACTAAAAATGCAGCATAGAAGAAGTAATCTCTAGTATTCCTGCTTCGTTTTTATATAAATGAAAATATAAATGCCGCCACACAAAAGACTCACACACTTGTACTGCCCACACCAAATAACAAATGAGAAAGAAGATGGTTTGTTTTGTGTTAACGCAGTCACTTCAAGTATTAACTTCAAGTACTAATGCCTGAGCATTAGATGTGATAGAAGGGCCTGAGCTCCAGAGCTAGGCAAGAGAATGATGAAGATCATGTACATTTTCTTAATAATCAAAATTGGAAGATTGTTCCCCCATAAGAGACACGAGACCTGAAATAAAACAGCAGAGAGAGAAAAGTGAGTGAAAGTATGACATTCTTAGCATAGATCAGAGTGAGCGCAGACTCCTTTGTAGGGTACCTTATATCTCCTGTGCCAGTGCTTAAAAAACATCTAGCTTCATGCAGGGAACCTGACAGACACCTCAGCTGCATCACTAAGACTCTTGCTCTCTGTTCATGAACTAGGAACAAAATTGCTTACGAAAATCTACTAGGCTTTCATTCCATTCTGTAACAGCAAATGAGACATGAGGCACTCGACATGATCAATGAAGAAGGGGCCCTGTGGATGAGAGCAAAATCCCCCATCTTGTCTCTTGGTAAGATGATCGCAAAGAATATTTTCTTGGTTCTTCAGAAGATGCCAACAGGAAGAAGTGCAACTTGCCTACAGCAGAGACTACTTGGAAGTTGCATTGTTGTGTGCCATGTAGACTCAGCGTTCTGGCCCTTCTTATTCCAGCACTCCTCCTGACTGATACATCTTTATAGAATAAGTGGGACCTGAGCCCATTTTACATCACAGTAGTGCTCATCGAAGTTATCAGACTGATGATGTTCAGAAAATATCTGTTGAATGAATTCATAAATAAGTGCCATGAGATGGAACACTGCACATAAAATGTTTACTCAATACTTATACCAAAGGGTCTGGGAATACCTCAGCTGTAAATGCCTAAAATTTTCAAACGATATTTCTCAAAGAATGATGATACATCATCATGTAATTGGAGTTAGCATGGACCTTTAGTTTATCTAGAAGAAACCATTTCTAAGATGAAAATTCCCTTCCAAAACTGTTTTTGGGTAGATACAATTCTGAATAATCTTGTGTGTGCATGTGTGTGTGTTTGTGTATGTATGTTTGGGAAGATAGGGCTTCAGAGAGAAGCACATTCTATTCTTACATAGCTATTTATAACCTTTGTTTCCACTAGTATAAAGTTTTTTACAACTTCTAAGTGTTAGTCTTAGTGTCTAGTAAGTTCAGTTATATTTGTTTCGAATAAAAGTATTTGTTTTGACTTTTGTTTGACTTTTATTCTGACAAGTTGTCTGTGGAAAGCTCTGTATTATCCATCTGATGGCATGGCACTTCACTGCATTCACATCACTTGTATATGTAGCGAGATCTGATCATGCTTCTGTTTGACCTTAAATTCTGTCAACCAGTACAAACCAAAAATTTTCAACCATTTCCGGTATCTTAGAATACAATGGGATTATATTCATTTTATTCTGAAAAGAGTGCTTCTTCTTTGGTATTGCAGGTTTATTCATTCGGGAAGTCAAGAGAAAATACTGTCTTTTGAGTTCTACCTAGAGATCCAAGCTTCTTTGACTGACTGAAAAGCTAAAATCATGATGATCATCTCTGACTCTGACCACTTGCCCTAATTGAATATTCATATTCATTTAATAATAGCAAGAAGCACTACACATTTTAACTATATCTATTTATTATTATTATTATTATTATTGTCATTATTATTATTATTATTATTGTACTGTTGTGGATTCATTTTAGATGTTCCAGTAAAGACTCACGCTCTCATGCATGGAGCTGTAGGTGGCAGCTGGATCGGATCATGGATGTGTGATCCAGACTAATCTAGTGATCGGGTTGGCATAGTTCTTAGTGTGGATGGAAGACCCACCCTAGGTATGAGTGGCACAGCCAATGGGCTTGTAGCCAGATGGAACAGAAAGGGGAAAAAGAATAAAGTCTTGCAGTTTATCCCCCGCCATGCCTCTCTGCCATGTTACTCTGCCTTGCAGTCAGCTGACGGTGGACTGAAATCTCCATAAACTGTAAGCCATGATAAAAGTTTTCACACCTTTAACTTTTAGGTATCGGGTATTTTGTTTCCAGCAATGAGAAACTAAAGTAAGATAAGTACTGATAAACTATTATTGCAGTATAGGCTTTATTTGGAATTTGAAGGCTTATTAAATACTGTTTGAGCCTAACATTATTTCTCTGGTCTTCCACAATTTGAATTCAAATCGACAACTTTAAGTAATACAAATTCTACATTAAATTACGGGCTTAGTATTTGTTTTGTATCAATTTATGAAGTCATTTCTCTTCTCACATTTTACAGCATCTATCCTTTATTTTTCTCTGTGGCGTCCAGAAAGGTAGAGGTAGACAACATTTTTATACTGAAACATATTGATACAGTTTTTCTGGTTTTACAACCAGGGACCTAGGGATTTGTTATCATTCTTTGTTTCGCTAAAGAATATCATGCCTTGAAGCATAAACAAACAAAACGAGTAAAACACATCTGCTCTGAGGGCAGGGAGGGCACCAGCCTGCTCACCGACTCTCTCCCGCTGCCTGTACTCACTCAAGGCCCGGAGACCCAGATAGACTTCTCCACCTCTTCAGAGCCCGGTTTTAAAGGCATTGTGTTAAAGTAGCAGAGAGAAGAAAATGAAAATGTTTGGAGACTGAAAAATAAAGGTGGATATAGAGGGGCAAATTTGAAGATCTCTAAGGGATTTTTCAGTTGAGCTAGGATATTCTTTTTCAAACTGTGAAGTACATAGGCACCAAATGTACCAATTATTTTGACCTTATACACTTTCTCTTCTCTTATACACTTTCTAAGATTTTTTTATTTATACTTCTAATATAGACTTTTTTATTCTGGAGATAAAAAATATTTGTGTGTATTTTAAGAGTTTTAACTTTTTCTTAAATCTTTTGACTTCACTAAAATCTTCCCAAATGTGTTTTTCTTCATATCCTTTATTTTATTAATTGTCCCACAGTAGAGATAGTTAAACCAAAAGGAAGATTTTTGATAGGTTCTTGCTTATCAAATCCTATATTCTGTGATGGAAAGGTGTATTCCTTTTTCTAAGTTTTTTTTTAACATTAGAAAAACTGATAGTTCATTTGTTTTCCCAGTGAAACAATGGTGTATTCCCTGTTGACTCTTTTATTTGAGATGACAAGGATTTCAGCGATATTCTTGGTCCCCAGATTGCCATTAAATAAAAATCCCCATAAAAGGTTGTGTTCATGATGCTGTGTTTAGGATAATATGTTCTAGCTGAGAAGCTAGGAAGGGCTCAAAATATCAAGTGAAGGTTGCTTATATTTAAAAGCTTCACTGCGCAGTCTTTCCTATCAATATCCTGGGCTTAACATGCGGCCTTCTTCTGCTGCATTTTGGAGGCAGAAAGAAGCAATATGTGTTAAAAGGACTCTGTGCTATGTAAATTTTTTAAAGGTGCAATAATTGCACATTGGTTTATGGCCCCCAAGCCTCATGCAATTATGTGTTTGTGATTGGTCCAATTTCTAGTGCTTGGATTGGTGGTGTGAGTGCTACACCCACCTAGGGGTGTATGTTGCTAGCAGGGAATTTTAATTTACATATTTTGGAACCAGTTGATTCCAATAGACTGAAAGCATCCAAACATATATGCTGATAGTCATACAACAGGCTGGTAAGAGGACTCCAAAACCAGTGTGTGGAGATTTTCTGATTAATTAGCTAGATAATTTTCTCCTGTTACTGAGTTTTATGTGTTTACAAATATCTATCTCTATGCCTGGCTCTGTATCTACCTATCCACTTACTTATCTACCCTCTGACTTTTTTCCTACATTCAGAATTAACTTATTTATAGAAAACAAATTACTTTTTCTTGAAGCCAGCTCAGTCTCAAACACAAACTGCTAGGGTAGAGCAAAGGCAGTGGAAATGAAAGAAGAGAGAGAGAGCACATGGACAGATAACCAGGAAACAATTTGAAATTCTTAAAAATCTATAAAGTCAAGAAAGTATACTCAGTTATGCATCAGAAGGAATTTTGCACTCTTTGCTTCATTTTCTGCATCTCCAAAAATATGGCTGCTTCATGATTTACCTCTTTTAACTAATCTATTACTTCAACCAGTGTTTCCTGATGGTATCTCGGCTTCCTTCTAGCCAATCCATACACTCTTAAGTTTCCTCTTATTTATTTGTGCATAAAACAAATTCTTCTTGACTTTTGTTCCTAACATTTCATAGCTAGTTCCAAAGGCCAATCCTTTATACAAATATGCTTTCCTCTGGCAGTTTTTATTAGTGATATGTAATTGTTTTAAGGATTTTTGTCAAACGTTTATAATTTAACATTTATTTTACTGCAACATAATTTTCAATACACATACATACTCCCTCCTAGCATGCTAGGCTTGTGCGAAGAAACTGGACTCCGGATCTCTTCACGGGTAGCACTCTTGGTGCTTTTTGGTTTTCCTCTTGAAACAATCACACTGTCTGCATTATTTAGGATAAAAATATTAAGAAGATCTACAGAATTCTCTGCTTCTATATTAAAAAAGAAACATATAAGCAGATTCACAGGACAACTAGAAAAAGGCTTTATTTGAACAAAGCTGGTGCTCCAGCATCTCACAGGAAGCCCACCTAGAATAACTGGAGAAGTGAGAGGGGATCACTGCTCACATAGAAGCTGCTGGCCTGTGATTGGTCTAAGTGTAGACCTGTGGGTCAAACTGAGGCCTGATGACTGGTGTCACTTCAATGCCCTTTCATGTTTACATCATTACTTACTCTCTGCATTTTGGACAATGTACTCAACATTATCTTGTAATTTATTCTTGCTTCAACTAATACTGTCACAAAGATTATTCTATTTTATTAACTTACCTTAATCTAATTGGAGTTATTTTGTCATATGAGCATCATAAAAGTACATTATCTAAATTTTCCTTACATAGTAGTTCATAAAATTAACAATCTAGAGTAAGCTCAGGTTCAAACTTGATCTTGTCCTACTTTGGGTTGAGAATTCTTTTTCATTTACTTTGGAACCTTGCTCTGAGAATTCATTTAAAGTCACAAGTTTTTAATAGTCTTTCCTTCTCTTTGCCTACCTTTTTCTGCTGTACCTTACTTTGATCTTCTACCTTCATGTATCATTATCTAATTACCATATAGTTCCATACAGGGAGACTCAGTGTCTCTTATTTATAACCAAATATTATTATGTCTGTTGTTCATAGAGGAATTATAGATCAATTTACTGAACCAAGCATTGGGGTGACTTTTTTCCTGATCATTGGAAGCGTTACATATTTTTACTTTCCACTTTTCTATGCATATGTGTCATGGTTTATGGCCCCCAAGCCTCATGCAATTATGTGTTTGTGATTGGTCCAATTTCTCGTGCTTGGATTGGTGGTGTGAGTGCTACACCCACCTGGGGTTGGAGCCAGGATGTGATGTAAGGACAGGAAGAAGTTGTCTCTCTTGCCAGTCAAACTTGCTGTTTGCAGTCGCCATGAACTGTGGTATGGTGGGGCCACCACCATACCAACTTGCCATGGAGCCAACTGAGTGTGGACTGAAACCTCCAAGAACTGTAAGAAATAAACTTTTGCTTCCTTCATTTTTGGTGTTAGGTATTTTGTCCCAGAAATGTGTAAAAAGGAATAAGCATATGGTTTCCTATAGAGCTATATGTGCAGGGTCCTAGATGATTGTTTTTATTTTTAATACACCTGGGAAATAAATCTAAGCACTGGATTTAAGCAAGGTGCTCAGCTCTTTGTTAAGCTTAAACTGAAACATTTGCAGTCTCTATTTTATATTATGTGTGGATTTAGTATAAACTCACTACTTTGTGTTTTCCTATTTCTGTGATCTGTTTTCATTCTATTTAAGGTGTGTCTTTTTTCAGAGGAGGAGCAAAGATGGCAGATAGATAACAACTGGTTACAGAAGCTCCCTGAGATAGTCAACTGAGCGGGGAGACCCAAACAGAGGGAGATGAATTCTCTCATCCCAAGAAGAAATTAAGGTGACTTGCCAACCATCCAAGGTCCTGGTGTGACTTGCTGAGATCGTACCACAACTTGCCCAGGTCCCGCTGTGACTTGCCCAGGTCCCACCGCAACTTGCTGAGCCGTCCGAGGTCCCGCTGTTTTGACTCACTGGAGGCACAGTTACATTGAGTTCAGGGGTCAGCAAGCTGAACAGAGAGCTGAGTTGTCAGGGTGCCTACATTGACCTGTGGTGAGTGATGGGAGTGCAGCAGTTCCATAAATAGGGGGGCTCTGGTGGACAACATTCTGTGACTGGGCAGGACTGACAAGTAAAAGGGGCAACAATGACTTCAGTGAATAGTTCCCTTCCTTAACAGGATTGGTGGAGTGATCTAGTCCTGGGTTACGTGACCTGGCTGAGACCCAATAGATTATCTGAAATCAAGTCACTACAGGGGTGGCACACACTAACCACATTAACCCAGTGAAGTCTCAGAAGTTTGACTGCTCTGGAGGGGAGGAAATGCAGAGTAATACAGTGCAGGCCACAGCAGCTTGACTGATCTGGAAGGGAGGGGCCAGCATACGCTGTCCCTGTGTACAACTCACTAGCACATGGCATTGCGAGGGTCATCTAGCCAGTGCACTTCATAAGAACTGTAACCAACAAGGAAAGAAACTGGGGCCTCCTGGAAGAAGCAAAAAAATAGGAAGAGGAAGCAACAACAAAAAGTCCCCAGGTTCCAACTCTGAGAACATTGACCCAGGACAGGTAAATACAAAGGAGAACGAGAACAGCAAACATGCAATATCAGACACGGCACCAGTGGACATAAAGAGATATATTCGGGACTCATAGACAAGTTCAAAAGTGAAATATTTAGCCAAATAAAGCAAGATCTAAGAAGATTAATAAAAGAGATACTAAGCAGCCCTCAAGAAGACACACACAGAAGAAGGGAGGAAATCAAACAAAAGAGAGAACCATTTGGTAAAGAATATAAAAAATAAATAGAATACATGAAGCAAATTCAAAGTGATGACAAGGAAATTAAAAACTCTATGGAAAAATGGCAAATCAGCTTGAAAGAAACTAAGGATAGATTATCCAAACTGGAGGAAAATTTTGCAATGTGGGAGTATGAAAGGGAAAACTTTTTAAAAATAACAAGGAAACAAGCAGTAACAATACAAAGGCTAGAAGATGACCAAAGGATCTATAACATGACAATAAAGAATGTGAATGAGGAAGCAGGGGTACAAACAAAGGAACTACAAAGGTTATTCACAGAAACAATTAAGGAAAACTTCCCAAACATAGGAAAAGGAAATGATATTCTGATATATGAGTCAAACAGCACTCCAGCCACCTACAACCAAAACAGAGCTACACCCAGGCATATAATAATCAAGATCCCAGAAATTCAGTACAAGAAGAGAATATTAAAAACTATTAGAGACAAAAAAGAGATAAGCTATAGAGGAAGGCCCATCAGAATAATGGCAAACTTCTCGACACAAACCATCAAGTTAAGAAAAGCCTGGAGCAAAATATTCCAAGCTCTGAAAGAAAATAACCTCCATCCCAGATTGATATACCCTGCTAAACTGTCCTAGAAATTAATGGAGAAGAAAGATGCTTCAAAGGCAAAGAGGAACTTGGGAAATTCGCAAGCACCAATCCACGTCTAAAGAGAATACTGCAGGGCATTCTAGAGAGAGAGAAAAGTACTAGGATTCCAGGAACAGTGGCAGAGAGGCCTCAGTGAATGGAGCAGAAAACAGAATGAGGAAGGTAAGCAGACAACTGATGGCAAAAAAAGAGCATAACTGAAATGAGACAGAGAAGATTTTATTCAAAACTGATATGATTGATAGTATCAAGTTTGAGAGTACAGGCAACTACACTAAAGATGACAAGACTCTAATACACATTCTGGTTTAATAACTGCTGGTTTTTGAAATTCTATACTATATACAAAGTTGTGTTTTTATTAATACTGTTATATACTGATATATTCAATTATACTATGTCTGATGATATAGCCAATTCTACTGGAGATAACAAGAGACAACACAGGAACCATAGTAGAACTCTTTGTACAATGATCTTATATGTTTATTTAATTCCATGTATTTATACAAATGTTTTGTTTTTCCTTGCTTTGTTTTGTTTCTCCCTCTAATATAGAAAGGATAGAAATACATGTTAAGACTCATGCATATGTACAATCTATAAACAGTTTATGAGACCTGATCATATGGCACATGATGAAATGTACAGATACTTTAAAGAAAAAAGACACTAAAATACCCAGTGCTGATCCTGGAGTGTCATAATGTGAAACCCAGCAATAGTGTTATTCTTTGTTCAGAGTGATATTAGCCTGCTTGGGTTTATTCAATCTCAAAATAATTGAAGATATGGATAACTGCATGTACGTTTAAGTGTATAGGATTGAGAACCATATTTCTAAGTTTTTGTTGGATAGTTGAACAGAACTGGTTGCAGTCTCACTGTTTGAATCCCCACTTTATATGCTCTACTTTAGTATCTTGAATAACTATTTGTAAGAAGACAGTCTGTAATCATCAACTAGTGATTTCTTACTGTTTATCTTTTTCTTTGAAATAATGTATTATTTATACCCATTTTCTGTTTTGTTTAGTCTTTCTTTAAATTAAATTTTAAAAAAAGACACTATAGTACACAGTGCTGATCCCAGAGTGTCATGATGTGAAATCCAGCAATACTATTATTCTTTGTTCAGGATGTTTTAACCTGCTTTAGTTTGTTTAATCTAAACATAAATGAAGATATGGATAACTGCATGTATGTTTAAGTGTATGGGTTGACAACCACGATACTAAGTTATTTTTGGACAGTTGAACAGAACTGTTTGCAGTCTCACTGTTTGAATTCCCACTTTACATTTTCCATTTTTGTATCTTGAACAACTATTTGTAAAATGACAATATGTAAACATCAACTAGTGATTTCTTACTATTTATTTTTTCTATGAATGTATTATTTCTACCTATTTTCTGCTTTGTTTAGTCTTTCTTTAAATAAAATTTTAAAAAAGGTGTGTCTTTTTTGAAGTTCCCTTAAATTGTAACTTAAGCTTGTTTGAACTTGTATAGCACAACATCAGAGATGAGTTTACAGTGCCATCCCAACAGCCTTTCACTGATATCTCATACTTATTCTTCATCAGTTAATTTAGTGGCCTATGAAATGCACAATTAATGAAATGCAAGTGCATTAATGTTTTTCTCCTCCACAGTGTTTCTGTTTTGCTTTTAATGACAGAAGGACAATGTTGTCATTTAAAATTTGACAAGCATATTTTTATGATGTAAAAATTAATTTTAAAACATATTTCTGTATTTTAATGCACAACGAATTCTAAAATTCTATGTCTATGTGGGACATTTGTGAATAGGAACCTTTTGGAGGTACTTTTGCCTCCAAAAGGGGGTGTAATTCCAGTGGAGGAGATATGTACTATTCCATTTTTTTTCTGCTAAAAGAATTTCCCATGTTTATGCTGATAAATGATATCCAAGTGTCCTCACCTGGACTGTGGTGGCTATAATATGCACCCCAGATGAAAAAAGAACCATTTCCATGACATAGATTTACAAAAAAGATTTTGGTTAGAAAAATGGCATCAGAAACCAGATTGGAATATTGTGCAGAGCAAAACTTTTTAGGAATTCCGAAAGTCCCCCAAAGTGAAAAATTCCTTTAATCCTGTCTTTTAATTCATTCTAAATAGCTTAGGGCAAGTTAATAGCAGGTATTATCATTTATGTTTCAAAGGAACAAGTGAAGTTGACACAGGAAATCACATAATGGAATGAACAAATTATATTTCAGAAGTAGCAAAGAAACTGATTAAATGTGCAATAATAAAAGCATGATTTTTAATAATACAAGAATGCAAGAGTCTCATATTGGGTAAAAGCAGCGTGGTCAGTCTGAAGGATATTTCCAGTGAGAAATGCTTTAATGTTATGAGATTTTTATTCCTCTTACACACATTATTTCTGCTAGTGCAGATAAATGTTTATCTTATAGGTGTCCAGTGGAATAAAAGGTGACCCTGAAATGGAGCAGTTGCAGATCTGTAAAAGATTTAAATACATTCTTAATTTATTTATTATTATTTATTAGTACAATTTAGATATACATAATGATTACATTCATCATAGAGAATTTGTACCTGTATGTGTTATAGCTCCGTTCAATTTTTTCTCATTCTCCTCCCCTCCCTTCAACGCTTTTTCCCTTTCTTATCTAAAAAACTTTGTTTCCATTTTATCCTTATTTTCTCATTTACTTTTTCTTTCCATGCTCTCCTCCCACCCAGTTCCCCTTTTCTTTTGAACAATTTCTTCCCATTTCATAATATGTATTATACATTTTGGTTCTTATTTCTTTTACCAGAGAGATGATGTGATATTCTCGCTTATGTATAGTTTATTTCACTTGAGTATGGTCTCAAGGCCCATTCATTTAGCTATATATATCTCAAATCTGTCCTTTTTTATGGCTTAGTAGTACTCTGTTGTATAAAAAAGAACCTCATCTTTTTTATCCGTTTAGTTGGTTGATGAGCATTTGGGGTGTCTGAAATATTTAGCTATTACAAACATGCTGCTATAAACATAATGAGATTACTGACACTATTGGAAACCAGAAAAGACCTGGAATTACATAAACAACTCTGGACAACAAAAGCAACACAAGGGGAATCACAACTCCTGACCTGAAATTACACTACAGAGCTGCTGTGATATAAACTGTACAATACTGAGGAAAAATGGACCTGAGGATCAATGGAACAGATTACAAGATACAGAAACAACTCTAAACATGTTCCGTCTTAGCCAAATATGTTCAGTGGAAGAATGATAGCTTTTTAAAACAATGATGCTGGATAAACCAGCTTTCCACGTGCTGAAGACTAAGCCTAGACACATATCTATCACCATGTACTAAAATAAAATATAAATGGATCAAAAATCCAATGCACTAAATATGCTGGAAGAGAGAATGGATAGAATTCTTGAAGATATAAGTGTAAGCAAAGACTTCATGAATAAAATCCTGAGGGCATAGGAAATACTACAAAGAATCAACAGCTGGGATCTCATCCTATTAAAAAGTTTTGCACAGCAAGAGAAATCACCAATAGAGTTAAAAGATAATCCACAGAGTGGGAAAACATTTTAGCCAGTTGCTCTTCAGACAAATCACTAATATACAGAACACATAAAGAATTGAACAAACTCAGACCCCTCAAATTTAAAGAGCCAGTCAAAAATGGGCATTTGAGATGAACACACACTTCTCAGATGAAGAAGTACAAACAGCAAGCAAATGAAAATATGTTCAACATCATTGGTCATTCAAGTGGTGCAAATTAAAACAATACTGAGATTCCATCTACCACAGGAAAAAAATGCTATTGTCGAAAAATCAAACAATAACAAACCTGGAGGGGCTGTGAGAAGAGAAACTCTTCTCCACTGTTGGTGGGAGTGCAGACTGGTACAACCACTGTGGAAATTAGTGTGGAGATTCTTCAAAAAAGTAACATTAGAGATTCCGTTTGACCCAGCTATTTCTCCTCTTGTTATCTTCCCAAAAGAATTTTAAAAAATAAGACCACAGTGATATATGCACACACATATTTATAACAGCACTGTTTATAATGGCTAAATGTTGGAAACAACATAAATTTAATAGAAAAATAATGTAGTTTATACAGTCTATGCAATAATCATTGTAAAGGACATAAATTTATCCAAGCAAAATTTATTCTTGCTCCAAATAAAACTACAGCTGGTTTGTTTTATACTATTCCTCAGAAAATTATTTTTATTATTTACCATTTCATCTGTGTTTTGAAGATATTGTTGTAAAAGAAAACAATTGCTGCAGAAGATAAATTAGCAAACTATAATACGTACTGTCACAGGCATCCACTCTCAAACATGTAACATTTAACTAACATTATCCACAATGCAGTTTTGAAACAAACTGCCTTACACAAAGCAGAAATTCAACAATGCTAACTGATTGAATGCATTAAAATATATTTTCTGAGGAGTACAGGAAAAGGAAATGGTAAAATAATTAAGCCTAAGTTCCATTCTGCCCAGGCAGAAAGTGCTTCTGTACCCAGCCTCACAGATGTCTGCTTGCTAGCCTTGCTATTTGAGCCTATGTCTGAAGAAAGAAAGAAATTTGATTTTATTATTTGTTATTTACCTTCCCCTGGAAGTTCTCAAAATTTTCCAAGTGTTGAATATTTGTTCCTTATACTATGCTAGAAACAATTCCTTTTGTTACAAAAACTGTATTTTTGAGTGGATGCAAGTTTAGAGAAGTGGATTACTTTATTTCTTTAGTTCAGGATGGAGTCCCATCCACAGTGGGAAACAGAGATCAATAGTCCTCACTTTAATCACGGCACATAGACTTTTGGGAGAGTTTCTCTTCACACTCAAGGCCAGCGTTCAGTGTGAGAGCAGATAATGTTTTCAACATAAAAGCTGTGAGGTCAAAAATAGATTGCATTCTGCTTTTTCAAGGTAATGTTCTAGGAGGCAAATACAAGTAATTTCTACTACTAAACTCTGTAATATTATTTTATGGATTCTTTTCACATAATGCTCACTTCTTCCCCTTCACCACAATTGTACTTTCCTCTTTCTCTATTTGTGATTATTTTGCAATTTTTTTCTTTATGAATATTATTCATATGGAACTGTTGTAAGGAGGTATAGGTACATATTAAGATTTCCAGAAAAATCCATCAGTCATTATTTAATGTTTAAGTAATTATACAAGCAACACTTAACTTCTCTGTTTTTACAGTCTTCTAATTCACACATATATTAAGAAGTCAGGTAAAAACTCAAGTCAGTTGTCAGATTTTAAAAATAGGTATAAATAAATCATATCAGTAAAAATAATTTTAAAACCCATTCTAAAATATCATATTATTTTCAAAATAAAGATGAATCAGTATCTTTCAAAATGTAACCCACTTATTTTAGTTGCTTTCTTATTTTAAAACTCGAATAAGGCCATGAAACATTGTGCTTTCATAAGCCCAGTGGTATGTGCTTGTTCTTCAAGTAAGATGGAAGGCCACCAACTCAGTGTGTACAGGGCCCTGTGAGCTCTGGCTTGATTTTCTGTATTTGTCTTTGGAAACTTTCACTTCTCCTATATTTTACACTTATTTTTTTTTTCCTTTTTACCGATACTGGGGATCGAACTCACGACTGCCTGCTTGCAAGGCAGGTGCTTATGCCACTGAGCTAAATCCCTAGCCCCTATTTCTCCTATATTTTGTTATACACTCACATTGATCATTTTGATTCCTTGAATATGTCAGGTATTCCCTGGAGGGATATTGCCACTGAGAAACTTGTATTTGCTGCATTTTTCTACCTAGAATGCTAAGCCTTTTATAAAGTGGATTTTTCCCCATGTCCCACATATATGCAACTTCTCACCTGGGAATTCTTAACCAAGCAGCCCCCATATTCAGTGATGCTCGTTTCATAGTTCATTTTGTTTTATTTTATTCACACACTGTACTCTTGCCTGAAACCATCTTTAGTTTCTTTCCTAATTAGTGTAAACATTTGTTGACAATACTAATAATTTGTTGATGGTTTCTAGAAATAAAGCTATATATGTTTTTATAGTAAAGTAGAAAGGTTTTTGTTTTATGAACCACTATATTACCAAAGTCTAGAAAAATGACTTCAAGTTCAATATTTAAATTAATATACCAAGAAGGGATTTCATAAAAAGAGAAAATGCAAAATATCTTCATTTTATAATTTATGAGATGACCTCACTTTTGCATTTGCATTTTTATTCGTGAAACAAGCTAAACTATTAGTAGTAGGTTAGATTTTTAAGTGCTCATTACCACCATTTCATACTTCCAGAAAAAGCTTAGAAAAATGCAAGCTAAGAAAGTGCCTCTGATCTTGAAATTCTAAAGAAAATGATGCATTTTTTGCTGTTTCTCTACCTCTCTCTCTACTCACATTTTAGCAAAACAGTCACTTGCAGAGCATATGGAAGCTGAAAAATGATGTCTATAAATGAACAAATATTTTCTTTCTCTTATATCATCAATACAACATTCAAAATATTTCTGATACCAGACATGCATTCCTGATTCAATCTAGTAGCCTCAGACTGCGACTTCCATTTCTGACCAACGGGCTACGAACCAAGCTTTCCAAGACCTCTTCAATTTGATTAATCTGCCAGCATACTTCACAGGACTTGGGGAAACATTTTAATTTTATGTTTGGGTTTATTATAGGAGATATGAGAAATGATGCAGTGGAACCTCTGGGTGGAAGAACGTCCAGGGTATGTGAAAAGGCACAGAGCTTCCTGGCCCTTTCTGACTTTTCGCCCTCCCCCAACACTGTCTTTCGGGGCTTTATATAGTTATGATTGATTATTTCTTTGACCACAGGCGATCAACTCAATTTTCAGAACTTTTTTACTCCTAGAGTTTGGGAGATGGGACTAAAATTTCCCACCTGTCCTACTTTTTTGGCATTAGTCTTCTGGGCAACACATTCTCAGTCTGTCCATGATCTCAGCAAAAATGGCCTCAATGAAACAAAAGATAATCATCCCAAAAAAGACGTATAGGTTTAGGGGGGCTGTACTAGACTCTCCTATTATTGAGGAAATTACAAAAGCATCAGGAGTATGCTTGTCAAGAGTCAGGGCCAGCAGGGCATGTTGGTACATGCCTGTAATCCCAGCTGCTTGGGAAGCTGAGGCAGGAGGATCATAAGTTCAAGCCCAGTCTGGGCAATTTAGAATTTTTCTCAAAATAAAAATAAATAAAAAGTGCTGTGGATATAGCTCAGAATAAGTTCCAAAGTTCAATAAGTTCAATCCTTAGTACTGAAAAAAAGAAGGATGAAAGAAAGAAGGAAGAGAGAGAGAGAGAGAGAGAAAGAAAGAAAGAAAGAAAGGCTCAAAAAACAAATATTAGAACAAAATATTCCCCCAGTAGTATCTCTAACATTGTCTGATCCTGAGACAAATTGACACAGCAAAATCTTAAATAAAATGGGCAAGGAAAAAAACATGTTCAGTGAAATGATTAGATGAGAAAATTTGCCATTAAGCAATTCTGCCTCCTTGAATGGTTTGAGAAAACCAATGGGAGTACCATGTGCATGGCTGCAGCACCAAATCTTCACTCTCTATGTTTTTCTCTGTAAGACAGCATCTAGACCTCATTTGCCTTGTTTCTTTTTGTTCAGGGTCCTTCTTGGTTATACTACAGAGGGAGTATGAAGAAATTGAAAAATTGCAAGAAGGAAGAAACCCAATACTCTCCTCCAGCACTGGTAATTGTAATGGTTTCCTGGTAAGCACCTGCAAGTGCTATGTTTTGCTGACACAAAAAGCCATAATTGCCAGCATCAAGTTTCTTTGTGTGCATTTCCTGACTTTCTGAAAGCTAGCAGGAGTTCAGGTCTGAAAGTCTGCTTAGCTCTGACTCCATTTAATTGATGGAATGCATGAGAGAAAGAAAATAGGGCTAGAGACGATGGGAAAGCTATCACTGCACAAAGCAGTTGTGACCCAGAGTTTGGAAAGGGAAAGAAAGGTGTACAAAAGCATCCAAGAGACCCAAGCACACCAGAGAAGACTGAGCAGTTCCAGACAAAGCCAGTTACTCTGAAAGCTTTATATTAGGAGTGAGTCTTCCTTCACATTCCTGTGATGGATTTTATTTTATTTATGTGAATGTTTTATTTTATTAGTACAAGTTTGCAGTACATGCAGTTTAAAATCATCTTGGGCCAGGGGCATATGTGCATGCTACAGCTTGTTTCTTTTTTAAATCCCCTTTCCTTCTCCCTCCATCTTTCCCTCCTTCTTTAATTTTTCTATCATGCTTTTTATTCCTGTTGACATTATTGATCTTATGGCATGTTATAGCATATAGTGTTTACATTCACTGAGGTTGTTATGCTCCTGAACATGGCTATCTTTATTCTGCTTAATTGTCCTTCCTCTTCTCGTCAGTCTTCACCCTTGTTCCCTTGAATCCTTTTTTGATTACAAGACACCTGTCTATGAACCTTTCTGGACATCCTTTATATTCTCTTTGCTTATACTCTGCCTTAATCAAATGAGATACACCATGTGGTACTTAAGCTGGTGTGTCTGGTTTATTTCACTCAGCATTATTTTTTGAGGGCATCCATTTTCCTACAAATGTCTCAAATTTGTTATTTTTTATAACCAAGTAGCATTTCATTATACATAGACACCACATTTTCCTTATTCAATCATCCATTCATGGGTATGCAGGATACTTCAGAATTTAGCTATCACAGATTGGGCTGCTATAACTATTGGCATGCATGTTTCCCAGTCATATGATGATTTAAGCTTTTGTGGGGGGAGATACTTAGGCGTGAGATTGCTAGGTAATATGAAATTTCTAATTTTAGTTCTTTGAGAAATCTTCATACAGATATATATAATAGTTGTACAAATTTATATTCGCATTAACAATGTAGTAGGGTTCCTTTTTCACTGAAGCCTATCAAGCGTTTGTTTTAGTTTGATATTTTTAAATGATTTCCAAGATAACATGGACTCTTAGTGTTGTTTTGACTTACATTTCTGAAATGGCCAAAGATGCTAAACATTTTTCATATATTTGTTGATCATTTGTACTTCTTCCTTTGTGAAATGCTGGTTTATTTCTCTTGTCTGAGGAGTAGCAGGTAAAATTATTTCCCATTGTGTAGGTTGTGTCTTCACTCTACTAACTGATTCTTTTGATATATAGAAGAATTTTAGTCTGATATAATATCATTTGTTGATTCTTTCTGTCATTTCTAGCATAATTGAGGTTCTGTTTAGAAAATGCTTTCCTATAACTCTGTCACTGAGTGTTTCACTCATTTTATCTTCCAGTACATTGACTGTTTCTGTTTTAATATTTAGATCTTTGATCCATTTGATTTAAATTTAATCATGAGAGATATAGGTATAGATTTAGCACTAGGCAAACAAGTAAGCAGTTTTTTCTGCACTGCTTGTTACATAGGCTGTCTTTCCTCCAACATATGCTTTTGGCTCCTTTATCAAAGATCAAATAGCTGATCCCTTGAATCCTGTATCTGTTTTTGTTCTAGCATTACAACATTTTTATCACTGTCACTTTGCAGCACAGTACAGCTTTAAGTCAGCTGTTGTGATGTTTCTTGCTTTGTTCTTGATGCCCACAACTTCTTTTGCTATCCTGGCTCCCTTTTAATTCCATATGAGTTTTAGGATTGTTGTTTCTAATTCTGTAAAGTATGCTCTTATCATTCTAATTTCAAATGCATTGACTTCGTGTAAGCCTTGGGAGAGTGGCCGTTTTGACAGTATTGTTTCTGCCTATCCAGAAGCAGGGAACATTTTTTCCAGGTTTCTTTCCTTGTTTTTATCAGGTTTTTGAGACAGGATCTCAGAATGTAGCACAGACTAGTCTTGAATTTGCTTATATATCCCAAGCTGATCTCAAACTATAGTGACGATCCTGACTAAACCTCCTAAGTGCAGGGATTACAGCTGTGTACCATCATGCCCTATTCAACCTCCTTTTTCAGAGTACTGTAGTTTCATAAAGGTCTTTTACTTGCTTATTTAGGTTAATACCTAAGGATTTCAGTTTTCTTCAAGTTATTAAGAATAGTATTGCCTTTAGAAGTATGTTTTGGTCTTTATTTATGGGCCCTGCAGCTGCATGTTTGTTAAGTATCTTCTCATATACCTTATAAATGGAGATCCCAGAAGTATATATAAACTTCTAAACTAAGTAAACTTTGCCAAGTCACTCAGCTCATTTTCATCTCACTTTCTTTAATTTCCAAAGGGAAATTAAATACCTACTCATCTCACACCCGCTATGATGCCATGCCAAAATATGAAAACTAGAAAACACTCTATAGACAATACAAGGAGTGAATTACCACAAAGCAAACCTAAAAAAAAAATTATGATTTTTAACTAGCTACATTGAAGTATTTGAAAAAAATCATCACTCTGTAACCAAAAAGAATAGTTGAGCAGCATTATGTGGTTTCTGCCTTAATGTTACCACTAAATTCCAAGGCACTTGAAATACACAGTAAATTCTGCATCTTGGGTATCACTGTTTTAAGCTAGTTTCATAAGAAGATAGAGACAGATATTGATTGCTTTTAAATATATATACAAATAAGCAGCTCTCTCCATACATGTATACTAGTATACTTATTCTTCCATCTATGGATACCTGTAGTTATAACTAAACACATATAGTTAAAGTCAGAAGTAAAATTTTGTTTCTGACTTACTAAGACATAAATACATGTGATACAGTGGGAATAATCTACTTCGTCATGTATTTTGGGGAGAAAATTAGTAGCTATGTTTCCACCCCCTTAAGCCCTGAGAAACATGCATAGTATCTTGAAGAATACTTGAAAAAGGTTCTTCAGTGATTTAATGATATTATTTCAAATTTAAAAGAAACTTGCTACCTGCCAAATAAGTCTTTCATTGTTATCCTTTAGCATATAGAAAAATAAATTGAGACTAGCATCCGGAAAAAAGAATAATCTGAAAATACCAAATGCTTTACAATTATTTAAGATCACATGTTTTGCAATGTTTTGTCAAGTTTTCCTTTACACTTTGTTCATATATTTAAAACTTTCCTATGGAAGTGCTAATGTTATGTTTACTATGTAATTTTAATTAATAAAAACAACATAGATTCTTAAAGTAATTACCAACCAGTACTAAAATGAGTACATTCAATTTCCAAAAAAGCTCATTTCTTTCTCTCAATCATCAAATTAATTAGAACTTAGTTTTAATTTTAAATGTGCTTAATATAAATTGTTGATATTTGCTATAGAGTTTTTTGAAGTTCACACTACTCCTCAATCAAGTTGACTAAACTTTAAGAGAAATGTAAAGATAGTAATTCCTGGTAAATTTTAGAATGGATAATTTCTTTTTTTAACACTGTAGCTTTTCAAATTTTATCTCACAGAGCATGTAAGGCAGTTTAATCCACTTACGCCAATTGAATAAAATATTTTTGTGGGAGTAAAACAATTGTGTTATTTTTATTCTTGATTTAAAACTTTATATATTCTTTACCACACTAGAGTTTTGTTTTCTCTTTTTTGTAAATATAACGGCACATTTGCTTTCAGTCATGTTTTTTCTCTTAGAACTTATTCTTAAAATTATGACCAATTCATTGGCAGTGACTATTTATACATTGCATGAATGTGTTATTACTTAAACATTAACGTAAGTCTTAAGATTTCACTCTTAAAAATGAGCGTTGATTACATGTGAATCAAATTATCATTAATAAAAATCAAAGAAAGTGTCACATTTATGGCTTTAAATGAGTTCTGTCAAGTAATTTTACATTTCAGTTAGTAGCTGATGAAAATGTCCAACACACTGAGTTGATCCAAAAATATTCATTGCCTTCGTTGTGCTATATATTGCTTTAAAAGTAACAATATATCTTATTTTAAATGCTGACTACAAATGTGCTTAGCATAGAACAAAAATGATTAGAAGCAGTCAGTGAAAGCTATAAACCTTTTTCATATATGGTTTATCTCTTGGAATGACTGACATCTTAAAAATGTTTATTAGAATGAAATTTAATGAAGTGGTAGAAGATAAGTAGTGATGTGCTGACAACTGTGTAGTGTCTAACTCTCTGAAAATTTTTTAAGTATACATTTGTAACATTAGTGATTTTGCAAAGGAAAATATTCCCATCCTACACCAATGTTCATTGATCAATTTGACATTAATCAATTTTGGCTGGCATTGGGCTCACTTTGTAGTACAGGCTGGTCTCGAACTTGCAACTATCCGCCTGCCTCCGTCTCCTAAGTGCTGAGATTACAGGAGTGTGCCACCACACCCAATTTATAAATTAGTTATTACAAGCAAGTAAAAGCTGAGTTTAGCACACCAAGTGGATAATATAAAGGTCGGAATCACTGAGTAGTTTTGTATTAGACATGAGGAAAAGGATCAGATGGATGCAGCAGCAATGAAAATGATTAAAAGATATTATAAGCATGTACCAAGATACTAAAATGAAACCCATTTTATGTACAATTAATGAGAATGTATCAATTATTTTTTAAAAAAGAAGTAGCAAGAGGAAAGGATACAGCCTGCGACAAGATAAGCAAAATCATTTTGATTTTATGAACAGGAAGAAGAATGTGACAGGTACAAAAATAACTGCATATATGAATTCAATGTCCAAAAGTTAGCAGCTTGGCCTACGATGGCATCTATTTGTTCTGTAAGGTAGGAATAATCAGGTGAGAAGATGGAAGAAAAGAACAAGATATGAATATAAACGCTGGATAATGAAAACACAAAGTGACTAAGGAGACACAGTGATATAAGGGAAATATAACTCCTTGTGAATGATAGGGAACAACGGAGGAGGTTAAGCCTAAGAAAGATTTATTGATTGATCGCTCTTGAGAGACAGGATGGCTCCTAAGAGTGGGTTGCCACAAAGCTCATTTCTTTTATCTATTCTCTTTTTTTTTCCCTCTAGAATGTTTTATAGAACAAAATCATGAAATAGGTGCAGAATCACAAGGTTAGTAAAATGCAGGTCAAATATGATCAACTAATAAGATTACAAATGTAGCCACTTAGCTGATATTGATCCACTAGAGAAGAAGGATGTGGAGCAAGAGCTCAGGGTAAACAAAGGCATTTTGGGGATGAGATGGCTCTGGATGCTCTGGTCACTCACCTGTGTGACTGATACCTATCTGGACCCTACTGAATGTGTGACAGCAAGGTAGCACAGCCTTGAGTTATTGCTCATTCTTCAAGGGTGCATGTAGGCTTGGCCATTCCTTCCTTTTCTTGAGGCCTAGACTTTGACAGATGTGCCTCCAGCCGTAGCTGTGATGTATTCTCATCTATTGCACTGGCTCTCTCAAGGACCTAACCTGGTCTGACTGCCTATAATATTTCTACCCAACTGAGCTGCCTATAATAACAGGACCACAGCACAACAGTGCTGGGACTTGGCTGGGGTTGGGTAACAAGAATTAATACTGATTCAAAGTAAACAATATTGTAGGCAGAATTAAAATCCACATTTAGAGAAAAGCTAGTTATTATCTGGTTTCACCCACAGGTAGGTATTTGTTAAAGCAGTTATGAGTATATATATTGAAAAATATAAAATCAAGAAAAGGTTGATAATTTACAATATTGTAAAATAGTGGTTAAAGTGGATGTGTGGAAGCTCATCTGGGTAATGAAGAAAATGAACATAATAAGAAGCTAATAGAAATCAAATAAAAGGATCAGTGTATAAAGAAAGGGGTCCTGCATGAAAAGAAGGATGAAAACAAGGGCATCATTAGATTATCTGGGTAATCCTGTCTAGAAAGAATTCAAACTTCACTGGAGATGGCAGTTAAAAGGGAGATAGAGAGAGCTGACAGCAGGGCATGGAGAAACCCAGGTGCACAGAGCTTCCTCATGTATAAAAATGCAAGAGACAAAACGGGGAGAGGCCACCTGATTTAAATGAAAACTTTATTCACTACATAAAAACGTGTATTCCCACTCTAGGGTCACTATTGTGCTGCACTAAGTAACATGCATCCCTCTGATCACTAACTAACTTTAAATTACCTTTTTGTAAAACTCCTCCTAGCCAACCTATAAATCGCACAGATACGTCCCTGACAGTGACAGCAGACAGGCAGAAAACACACAAATCCCACTGAAAGGGATACACACACGCACTGGCACCAGAGTTGGGGGCTGGTGCCCTGGGATACTTCCTCAATGATAGCTCAGAGAGGTAATCAGGTTTTGACAAGGTACCAACCTGAGAAGAGGGTCCTTATCACCTGATAAAAGGAACCAGGGGGAAAAGCCCAGGGGAATCCACTCCTTTAGAACTCCTTCCCTTCTCTTTGGGGAAGCTTCCTGTCTTCTGCTTTTTCCTTCTGACAACTCAAGTGCCTTCTTTTCTGAAACTCTGTCCCATGCATTTCTTTATTGGCTCTTAATGCCTAAACCCAGTAGGCTGCTCGTCCCAGCAGAGCTCATCCTGAACATGACCTGTGAATAAGAAGCCCAATGTGTATTTTTCCCCCCGGAGATTACGATTGAAATAATAATGACAGATATCAGCAAAATGGCAGAGCAGGCAGTTTCAAACTCCTCTTTTCAAGTCACAAAAACATGAAAAAAAAGAAGTTAAAAACCACCTAAACCAACTTCATTTTTTGGAATGTTTTCTTTTCCTGAAACTATCTTTCACACAAACTCTAGAAAACAAGAAAAGTTTAAAACAACCAATGGATATTAAATCAATAAAACTTATTTCAAAAAAATTACTTGTGAGATTGTTATCTGTGCTTTCCGAACTTCTTCCCAGCAAAGGGGCAGTTTTGAACACATTTGTTAATAGTGAGGGAACTTGGTACCAGGTCTGGAGGGAGCCGGACAGACTTGAAAATTCCTCCATTCTGTGTAGCAGCAGTCTGGGAACTTCCTAAAGGACAGATGCAAGTTTTTCCTCTGTTTTCACATGTTTCCACAAGCCATATAGGGTGAAGTGCAGGAAGAATGGTTGGAAAATACTATAAAGCATGATGAAACCTGTGTTTGCTTGGAACAAAAAAAATATGATTGTGACGTATGATAGACCGAATCCCTGCCAGGAACAGGAAGAATATTTATTTATCTATAAAAAACATGACATTTAAAGTTCTTGTATACTACAGAGGAATGTAGGAAACTGTAATACATGCTCAGCACAGGGTATATTTTTTCCAAAAAGACTAGGATGGACCTCAAATAATTACATGATTATTCAAAGCAACATACAGATTTGACACATTCCTATCAAAATCTCACCCATGTTCTTTTGCAGAGCTAGAAAAATTTACCCTAAAATTCATTTGGAATTTCAAGGACATGGAATAACCAAAATGACCTTGAAAATGAATAAAGTTAGGAGACAAAGGTGCTGATTTCAAAACTTTTAGGAAGACACAGAAGAATGGACAGTTGAAGACATTTGAGGCATTAACAGCAACTGACCCACCATCGTCAGCTTGCAGATGAAGGGACACACAAGTCAAGGAAAATGGAAACTTTGTCCTATAACAAAAGAGATTAAATGTACTAATAATGCAAATAGAGCTAGGTAGAAGTAGACTTTCTTCCCAGAATTTTTTCCACCTCTGCTGACACCTTGATTTTAACCTTACGAGACCATAAAGAAACATTAAGACCATTCCAGGCTGCCCAAGTTTCTGACACACAGAAGAGTGAGACTGCATTTTTCAAGATAGTAAATCTGTGAGATTTTATGATGCAGCAACTGAAACTAGGTTTTAAATTTCTAAAGCCCCTTCTGCCTCCTGCCTCTTGCCTTCTTGTTGGCTTAGCAATGAAAAGTGCTAGTGTAAGGTCAGAAGCAGCTGGGAAAGAACGTTGGAGAGTTCGACGTTGGAGAGTTCGTTCCATGCCTGCACCCTGCTGAGTCACCTGAGTCCGCAAAAACTGCAGTTCTGGATGTTCCCAGATTCTTTTTGCATTCCCTTAGCACCCTTAAAGCAATTTTAAGCAAAAGATTATAATGCCTCCTCCCCATGTTGATTAATCTGGCATGCTGTCCTATCTTTCGAATGCTTTTTGAACTCTTCCCATAAACTTTTATAAAATCGTATGGAATGTTCCTTAATTATACAGTTTATTTTTGTTCTCAGATTCTTACCAGTACCTAGTTTATAAAAATGGTTTTGATTTTCATATCAGGACTAGATGCATGCAACATTAAAGAAAGGGAAGATTCTGGGGAGGATCAAAAAGACTCCCTCATTCCACTGACTGTGAATGCCGCATTTAAAGGAATATAATAATTTTGAATGGGGAGAGAAAATTTATACTTGGTCTTACCTTTACTATGCATAAACTTGTATATCATATGCATCATATCCCAAAAATCAGGAAAAAATATACACCAAAATAAAAAGACAACTATATGTGAGTCTGTTCTCCAAATAAATGAAAATTTAAACATTTTCTTTAAGTCTGAATCACTCTAGTCAAATGTTGATGGGTTAATGATCATTAAAAACCCATGGCTAAGAGATTAATATTTCCTGAAAGGTGAGGACATCCACAGAACACAGGACCCAAAGTCAGAAAAGTACTATTTTTATTTCTGAATTTGGTATTGTTTTCAAGACCAATCAAAGGTGCTATTTTCAGTCCTACACTTACCTGTGGGTGCAGCCAATCAATAGATGCTGTTTCTATCTTTCATTTACATATGGCAAAAAGTAAGTTTTTAGATAGGAGAGTTTATAACTGGAGTGAGGTCAAATGAGTTTTAAATGGACAAATTTCCTAGTTCATAATTTTCATGAGAGGGAAGACAATCCATGTACTTTGGACACCCTACCTCTTATCCTTCAGCAGCGTGGTCTTGTCACGGCCTGTTGCATGCCCTGTAAATTGTATGCTCTTAGTGTACACTTCTTCTGCCCTTTCTGTGTGTCTTGTCCAGGAAGTTGGAAAGAAATCCTATACAACCATGATCCAGTAACAGACAGATTAAGTAAAAATAATACTTTACAGAATTTTGAGGGTTTTTTCCTTCTTTAGATATTTATGATTGCATTTAGTGATTTACCCTTTCAAAATATTAATGCTTTTTGCTCTGAAAATAGACCTAGTTGTTTTTGTCTGTCATTAAGCAAAAGATATTATAAAATTCAACTGTGAGGCATCACAACAGATGTATATATACCATTGTGCTCACTCTGGGATTTCTTAATTCTCTCAGAATCTATATAAAGTGAATAATTAGACAGTATAATTTTTCAATTTGACAGGCCAAAAAAGAGGTTGTTAGAATTTGTAGGAGGGCATAAAGTATTATATATATGAAACTTACTCCTAATTTAATGAGTCAACTACAGTACAGGTATTGAAAGCATATCTTTCCTAGAGACACTTTACTTTGCATAACTTTATGCTGCAAGGCCCTCTGGCTAGTTTGTTGTTCAAAGAAATCATAATACTTACCATCTACATAAGCTGATTAATACCAGCTGCTAGGGTTTTCTAGTGCAATAGAGAAGCAAAAGGAAAGATACGTGGCCTTTTTTGAGGATGTGGAGGGAAGTGCACAGCTCAGGGGGGTGGGTGGGCTTTCTCCTTTGCCAGAGACAAACATGGAGGGAGTTTTTAGGACCTGTGATGGGAAGCGGCACTTGGGGCAGGCATTGATGACATGCAAGGAACTGGTTGGAATTCTCTTTTCATGTACAGGAAAGTAAAGAGGAAGTTGTAATCAGGGATGAAGGGGAAGGAGGAGGAAGTGATTGTCAGGGTAAGTTCTGATTTTGCTTTGGCCTGCTGCCATGTTAAACCACCACCATAATGTTCAGTAATTTACACTAGGGCAGAAACCTTTCGCCAGCTAGTGTCAAATAGAATACTGTCACTATATCAGTTTGCAGTCAAAATCAAGAATGCATTTTTCATAAGTAAATAATCTTAGTATTAGAAATCAATGCCTAATAGAGTGAACTATGACCCTTTAATAGGGTTATTTTTGTTCCACATCCATTCCCCTGAAATTGTTTTTCCAAGTGTTTGCAATGAAAAAGAGAACTTTACCATCCTCTGAGAAGAAAATGCTACCTATTTTAGTTGGATAAGTGTTGCCCAAAGGTCTGGATAGTGAAGACATGACCTTCAGCAAGAGATAACTGTAAAATGGTAAAGCTTTTAAGAGACACAGCTTGATAGGTGGTGTCTGAGTCACTAAAGGCCTGTCCTGAATTGGATTGTGGGACTCGGCTTCTTCTTTCCTGGCAACAAGGTCAGCTGTTTTGCACTGCTTTGCTTTCCATCATTGTGTCTGGAATCCCTACCAGAGGCCAAGAAATAAAATGGGGAAAAAGAATTTAGAGATGGACAGAGGATGGTGGGTGGGAAGCGAAGAGGTTTAAAAAATAAATGTGAAGTATATGGACCTCCTAGCTGAGGCTATCATCTCAGCCTGTGTTTCTAGCCTGAACAAGGACTAGAAACTCTAAAACTCTAAAACTATTGGCCAAAATGAACCTTTGTATAAACTGATTATTTCATGAAATTGTTGCAGTGACAGAAGGCTAAAAAGACCTCTTGTGTCACAATTCTGGTAAATATTTTGTCCTGTTTGTAGTCTGAAGGTCATTTCATACTTGTAGTATGATAATTACAGGTTAGATATAGAATGATACAGTCTTCATTCCATTTGTGTTCCAATAATTACCATTTCCTTACGTTTGACCAAGTTCCACCAAATCACCTGTAAAATTATAATACTAATTTTCTCGCAGTATCATTTTGAATAACCCTTGAGTGATTATTAGGAAACCATATAGATATGCTTCATAACTATGATGGTTAAATAAATTAAAATTAGGTATGAAATTTTATGTGCATCTCTGAATTATAACATTTTGAAGGCAGAAACTCCACCAAATACATAGAACCTGGTACATACTGAGGTTCTCACATTCTGCTTTTACAAGATTTAGTTGAATGAGAAGGTCTAAAGCAGTGGTAGTAAAAATATAGCATGTGTGTTATTTTTATTTTTTAACACAAAAGATGTTAATGTGTATGTTATTTGTTTTAAACTAAAACCTCAGTTTTCGGGTTTAGTTACAGTGTTGGCAGTTTGCAATAAATGAGTGAATTCTGGGGACTCATCTCTGAAAACTTCGCCATCACTGTTATAAAAAATAGTCATAAAGGATAATGAATAGCTTAAACATCATCTTAAGCTTGGAAGATAATATTTGTTCAAATAAATAGAAATCTTTTGAAGCCAGTGATCTCTGATAAGTGGCACTATAGTATCTTGTGATTTTATAATATCAAACTTAGAATGAAATTTAACTAAATGTGACATTGAAATGGTGACAACAACACACAAACCATGCTGAAAGAATGATCCCTGGAAGACCGCTTTCTTATAAAGAATGTGTAAAGAATAATAGTTTCATCTCTGAACCGGTGTCATACTGTTATTATGTGATATGTGCTTATCACATATATATTGCATCATTTTTCTTAGTCATACAATTATAGGAAAAGTTAATTCAATTCCTATATTACTCTCTGAAATGCCACAGACATACTTTAAATGTGCTTGCCATTAGAAGAAAAGGATTAGGCTGTAACTCATCAGAATTAAAGCATAGCAAAAGGTGCTCATGTTCACCAGTGCAATAATGATGCTATCCTTGTTGTGCAGGTAAACTGTGGTTAGACTAGAATGAAGAATTAGGGCCATTCTCTCAAAAATTCAGCTTAAAAATAGAACTTTGACCCCAATTATTCAGATAACAATGTTCTAAATATCTGTAATTACATGAAAAATTTTCTAAGTACTGAATTGTACTAAGAATGAATTCTTTTTAAAAGTCTTTAGAGAATTTTTGTGCAATAATTTTGAAATCCATATAAAGCATTTATATATAATTAAAGATTAATGCACCTAATGTATTGAAAATCCAATGCATCACTGATGACTGAATCATATATTTATATCTAGAAAAACGAAACTTTCAAAATGAAATAAAAATGGGTTTTTTTTTAACTGGATGACTGATCTGTAAGGAATGCACATCCTTCCCGTGAAAAGCAGTTGATGCAATCAATTGCTAGACAAGTGACATGAAGTTAAGATTTGCTGAGTAGAAAATATCTTTGATCAATATTTAATGGCGTTTCCCAGCTGTCTGAGGAAAGCTAACTGACTGGCTCAACTCTTCATGCATTTAAAAGGTTGCTAGATTTATACTAACTATTGATATAGGGGAATGAAACTCCTAACATACTAGATGTCTGGTATGAGTTTGTGTTCTCTGAAATTGAAGAATGGATTTTAGGAACAATGGAAGTTAAGAGCAGAATATATTTATTGAGCGAAAGAAAAACTTTCGCTGTCTGAGGGGCAGAAGGGATGCCAAATGGGTTGCCAAAGACTTTATCCTTTGTAGGGACTTTTATGGAGTAAAATCCTGAGGCTACATGGGTCCAAAGTGGGGAAAAATGGGAGTTCACAAGCTTAGCATAAGGTGGGACAGAACTGTGGTCAACCAAAAAGATTAACTGCTCAGGTAAAATTGATTATATTGGGTATAAAGTCATGCAGAAAGCAGAGATGCTTAACAGCAGTAACTTGTCCTGTAGGGGGTTAGGATGCTGACCCCTGGTAACCTCAGGGTGATAGAGAACTCTTTGGACTGTCAATCCTTAGGATGTGTGTGTATTTGATTTGACTTTTGTCTTGAGATCTGGCCCACAGCAGGAGATGCCTGTCTCCTCAGGGTCACAAGTTATCTGAACTTCTGCGCTGGCTCCTTTGAGGGCTCAGTCCTATCTGACTGCCTATAATATTTCTAACTAACTCAGCTGCCCGTAACACTACGAACACAGAAAGTAAAATTTTTACACCATAAAAGGAACCATCAGCATGTGGGTGATCAGTTTTCCCAGTACAATTTAAAAAAAATTTTTTTTAAATTTTATTTAAAGAGAAAAAGAAAAAAAAAAACAGAAAAAGGGTACAAGTAATACAGAATTTCAAAAAAATAAGCAATAGGAAATCACTAGTTAATAGATTACATATTGTCATCTTAGAAATAGTTGATCAAATTACAAAATTAAAGCATACAAAGTGGACATTCAAACAGTGAGACTGCAAACAGTTCTGTTCAATAATCCAACAAAAACTCAATAATATGGTTATCTATCTTATACACTTAAATATACATGGAGTTATATCCTTTAGAGAACTTTCTTTCCCTCTCTTTTTTACAATAACAATTACACATTTTGGGTTTTATTACTCCCACAGTTATTATTACTTTTTTTTGAAGAGAATAAAACCAAATGTGACAAAACAAAGTCAGTCAAATCAAAATGATGGGCATAGTACATGATGTAAAAACAGAATATAAGGTGATCAACAATGGTTATCGTAATGCATCTTGCTATCTTAAAAAGAATTGCCTATATCATCAGTTATAATAAAATTGAACAAAACAGTACAGAATAAAGCCAATGAAACTGAAACATTGGAGACATTACAGAACTTCAAAAGATAATACTCAAACCAGAATGGGCATCATAGTGAATCTTATTGCCTTCAAAGTAACTGCCTATACCCTCAAACTTGATGCTATCAAGCAAAACAGAATAGAGTAAAATCAGTCAAAACAAGATGGTGAGAGCAATACAGGGCTTCAAATCAAGTTAATAGGAAATCAAAATGGTTACTATAATATATCCTGCTATTTTTTATTTTCCCCTTAATTAAAAAAGTAAATTAAAAAATAGGAGATTGAGATAAAAGGGTACAATTTTTTAAACAGCCTACAGTTCTTCCAGCAAAGGAATCTGATCACTTTGTCGAAGATAACTTCCCAGTTTTCCTGAAGTTGTTTCTGTAGCTTCTATTTTGTTCCACTCATCCCCAGGGCTGAGATTGGGATGCCTCCTGTTTTACCATTTGGCCCAAAATTGCTTTCACTAGTCTAGGTATTTTCTGGTAATATATGAATTTGAGGTTTGTCTTCTCTAGTTCTGTGAGGATTGCTACTGATATTTTTACTGGAAGTGCATTAAATCTCTATAATGGTTTTAAAAGTCTGGCCATCTTGACTATATCGACTCTGCCTATCAAGGAATGGGGTTATGTTTTCACTTTCTGATATCCTCTTTAATTTTCTTTTTCACATTAGTGTATTTTTCATTGTAGAGTCCTTTCACTTTCTTGGTCAGGTTAATTCCTAAGTATTTAATTTTAATTGATGCCATTGTGAAAGGAATTTTTCCCCCAATTTCACTAAGCCAATTTGTTATTGGAGTATAGGAAAGAAGCTGATTTCTGAATGTTGGCTTTGTGTCCTGCTACTGTACTTAATTTTAGTTATTAGTTCTGGGAGTATTTTGGTGGAATTTGGGGCTCATATGTATAGAGGATCATGTCATCTACAAATAGTGATAATTTAAATCCTTCCTTGCTTATTCATATTTATTTTTTCTCTTGCCTGGTTGCTCTTACTAACATCTTTAGAACTATATGAAGAGGAATGGTAATAACATTCTTTTCTTTTTCTTAACCTTATGAGAATATTTTCAACTTTAATCCATTTAATATGATGGTTGTTAGTTTGTCATAGATGTTTGTATCAAATTAATATAAAGACCCTCTTATACATATTTACTTCATGAATGTATGCTGCATTTTGGCAAATGTTTTTATGCATTTATTAAGACGATCATGGAATTTTTGTCATTATTTCTGCTTACAAGATGTATTACATTTATTGTTTTACATATATTGGACCATAATTGCATCCCTGGTAAGACACCTAGTTGGTCATGTTACAGGCAGCTGAGTTAGTTAGAAATATTATAGGCAGGGAGATAGGTTTAGGTCCTCCAGGGAGCCGGCACAGAGGACCAGATGTCTGGTGACCTTGGAGGAGACACACACCTCTTGCTGTGGGCCAGATCTGAAGACAAACATGAAGCAAATACACCCACAACCTAAGGACTGACAGTCTAAATAGTTCTCTATCACCCTGAGGAAGCCAGGAGTCACCATTGCAATCCCCTATAGGAAGAGTAACTGTTGTTTAAGCATGCCCGCTTACTATGTGGCTCACTTCCCCAATTGTTCCTGATTTAATTCATTTTACCTGAGCAATTAATCTTACTGGTCAACCACAGTTCTGTCCCACCTTGTAAGTGTCCATTTTCCCCTGCCTTGGACCCATCTCGCTGCATGATTTTACACTATATAAAAGTCCCTAGAAAAGACAAGGGTCTTTGGCAACTCACCTAGGACCTCTTCTGCCTCTCAAACAGATGCTTTCTTTTTCTCAATAAATATATTTTGCTCTTAACCTCCATTGCTCCTAAAATTCATTCTTTGATTTTGGAGAACACGAACTTGTACCAGACATCTAGTATGTTGGGAGTTTCATCCTCCTATATCAATGATGTATAAGATTTCTCATGATTTGCTGTGTTCTGTCTGTAGAATTTTTTGCTTGCATGTTTACAAAAATGATTGCTGTACAGCTTTGGACTTTTGATTGATCCTTTTTGAGTTTCGGAATCAAGGTTATGATTTCTTTCAGGAATGGCTTTTGGAGCATTATTTATCTTTCCATTTTTACCGGTACCGGGGATCGAACTCACAACTGCCTGCTTGCAAGGCAGGTACTTATGCCACTGAGCTAAATCCCCAGCCCCCACATTATTTATCTTTCAGTTACATTAAAGATTGTAAAGAAAATTGGTAATTGATAATCTCTAAAGTTCATGTAGAATTTGGCATTGAATCTTCCAGAACCTAGGCTTTTCTTTGTAGATAATTTTTAAAAATTTTCTTAAACTTCATTGACTGAAATTGGATTATTCAGACTACACATGATTATTCAAGTAGTTCACGCATGTCCCCAATCTAACAATTTCTTCTGAAGTTTCTTTTTTTAAAGAGTACTGGTTCTCAAAGTAACGACCAGTGATTTTCTCACTTTCAGAATAATCCCTGGTGATTTAATCATGTTCATTTATAATTCCTAAGATTTGGGTCTTTCATTTCTGTATTTTGGTAAGATTAGCTAAGGTTTTTTTTAAATTATTTCAGAGAAAGTCATTAATTGATTATTTGCAATGCTTTGTCTCAATTTCATTTATTTCTGCTCTGATTTTTATAATATCCTTCCTCATACTAACTTTGGATTTGAATTGTTCTTGTTCTTCTAGGACATTGCGTTGTATCATTATGTTATTTGTTGTAATTTGCTTTGTTTTTCAAATGTGGGCATAAGCCCACATTTCCTATCAGAATTGCTTTCATTGTGTCTTGTAGGCTCTGGTATGTTGTACTAGTATCACCACTTAATTCTAAGAACTGTCTAATTTCTTTCTTAATTGGTTCTGAGATCTATCAATTATTCAAAAGAGGGCTGTTTAATTTCCATATGCTTGCATGGCTCCTGTAGTTTGATTTGTCATTGATTTCTACTTTCATCACACTGTGAGATCTGATAGGGATGGGATAACTTTTATTCTTTTTCATTTCCTTAAGTGTGGATTATAGGCTAGTATGTTGCCTATTTTGTAGAAAAGCCCATGTGCTGCTGAGAAAAATGTGTATTGATTGTTGAATGAAATACCTGAGATAGTATTATGTCCATTTGTACAACTCATATTTTTTGTTGATCCTTTGTCTAATTGATCTGTCTGTTTGTGAGAATGAAGTATTGAGGACTCTGATTATTGTATTTATTGTATCAATTTTATTGATATCTATTGGAGATCATTGTGAAGCTAGGCATGCCAGTTTTTGGTGCATAAATATTTGCATTTGTTAATTTCTTCCTGTTGAACTGTTTCTTTAATGAGTATGTAATAATCTTTGTATTTCTAATCAATTTTGGCTTGAAATTCACTTTGTCTGAAGTTAAGATAGCTGCTACTGTAATTCTAAGATTACTATTGTGTAATATATTGTTCTCCATCAGTGACTTTTGATTATGAGTTAAGCCCACTCACACTGAAAGCTATTACTCTTGTCACTGCATCGTTTTTCTGTTGCTGATTTCCTTGTCTGCCACCTCCCAGATGGTTAACTGCACACTCTGAAGAGTATGAATTGTTTTTGACTTATTGCCATATTGGAATTCATCCTCTTTCTAAGATATCTTTGAGAAATTTTTGTAATGTTATTTTGGAGGCTATGAATTTCATAAGGTGCCCTTAATATGGAAATATGTTATTTCTCCATCAATTTTGGAGGAAAGATTTGCAGAATATGTAAGTGGAGGTTGAAAGTTTTTATTTTTAGGATCTGAAACTCTTCACTTCAATTCCTCTCCTTTAATGTTTATGTTGAGAAGTCAGCTATAAGTATGAGTTCATCTTTATATGTCATTTTTTGTTTTTCTCTAACAGCCTTTAAGATTTCACCCCTGTGATGAACTTTTTCATTTTGAATATTGTGTGATATGGAGTTCTTTTTTAGTCATGGTTAATTGGGACTGTATCTGCCTCATGTATCTGCATATTCACTCTTTACCTTCTATGTTTTTCTTGGAAAATTCTTGCCATTATTTTTGTGAACCAGTTTTCACAGTATCAACTGTGCTGTCTTCTGATTTCTCACATTCCAATTACTCCTACATTAGTCTTCTTCATGTCTGTCATCTAGCAGCTATCAGATCGATTTTTCATGTTTTTTTGTTATGTTTAAAGTATCTTTGAGTCACTGGTCTTTAAAGGCTTCATGTTTTTCTACTTTGAAACTCTGTCCTCATGTTGGTTTTCAGCTATCCATACTTTCAATATAATTTCAATCTTCCGAATTGCTGATTGAAACTTTTTCATGGAGTCTATTTCTTTACTAAGTCATTCTTGTTTTGTATTATTTTATTTTCTCATATGGTTTTTATTAGTGTCTTCTGAAATGTCCTTGATCATTTTGATTGTTACTTCCATCATCTGTTTAATTATATCTTCTGTGATCCCACTAAGAACTGCTTTGATCTGTTACCAAATCTGTTTACCTTTCAAGTAATTCGGATGTGTGGCTTATATAATTTTCCCTCTCCATCCCCTGGGATTGGCTTTGTGGAATCTGGGGGTTTGAGGAGGCATTTTGTTGCCTTACCTTGTATTTTTCTATTGTTCTTGTCTGTTTATTTGTTTTGCTCTGTGATGATGTTTTTGGAAGCTTGTATTATAAAGACATAGTCATTTGGACAGTGATCTCCTTTGTGTATTTTCAGTGATACACTTGCGAGTAGCTAAGTGTACTCTTTTCACAAGATCTGAGCGCCTCAGTTTTTTTTTGGAGGAGGGGAGGGGAAATGTGTAAAATTGACCAAAAATCAAGTTTTCTGTAAATATACTCTAGTATTGCTAATGCTACAAATATAACCTGGGTGTTGAGCTATAATCTAGGTGTTGGTTATTGCTCATGTCACAAATGTAATCTAGGAAAACCCATTAATAGAAATAATTGTGCTACTCAGGTAATGTCAAGTAAATCAGTGAAAGTAGTAGCATGAAAGATGAACTGATTCTAAGCTCCCTAAACATAGAGTAATTTTAGTGTGTCAAGAAAACCCAGATGAATGTACTAAATTCAACAGCCATATCTCCACTAATGTAGAAAATAACTGAACAATTTTAAAGGGTCAGCTTTCTAAAGACCAATAAAATTTTACAGCTATGCTATTAAAGATATAGGGAGTTAAGAATAGTCAGGAATGTGAAAATAAAACTTTGAAATCTTAAACAACACGATGCAAGAAGGAAGAGAAAAAGGTGTGGCAAAGGATTCCAGTGGGTGAGTCAAAGTGCCTTTACAGAATTAGGTAAATGTAACAGAAATAACCAATATGAAATAAAAGATTTTAAAATGGGAGAAAAATGAAATTGCATCAATAATAAAAGACTAAAGGAGAAAAATTAAAAGTGGAAAAATAAAATAAAAAACAGAAGAAAGAAGAAAAGAACTACGAAGTAGATAAATAGACAAAAGAAAAGTCTACAAAACTCAGTAAACTATGAAGAAAAAGGGAAGAAAAAGTACATTGACAAAGAAAAATAAGTAAGAAAAAGGCAAATGAATCAATGCATTGTTTTCTCTAGGATCCACAGTTTTGAGACCGTATGCAAGCTAATACCTGTCCCTGCCTGTACTGGTAGATAGAGAAGGCAGTTGGATTCCAGATCACTGCTCAGGGCAGGCACCAGCAGGCAGAAGGGTGAGGGTAGCAATGCTACACCTATCAAATCGAGAGCATCGGGCCATGGGAACGGGCCCTGTGCCCTTTAGCTCAAGCCTGGCAGGGCATCTTTCCAGCCTGCTTTCTGAGAGTGGCTGCCTCCCATTTGTTCTGTTTTTCTCACGTTCTATCTTTTTTTATTTGTATATAAACAGAAAGGCTATATATTTTAGCAACCTTTTCCTGAGATATGTTTAAACCAAATATTCCATTTTAAACATAGACAGTGTACTGTGACTCAATTTTTTCTATTTTTACTGGTACTAAATCACAGATCTTTTTCAACATCTACTGCTTTTTAGACATAATTTGGTTTCTGATATAAAGTGGTCACACACTAAATTGGCAGTTCCTTGAGTGGGAAGATAAGCAGGTTTAGGAGGGGGTTTTTTTGTTTGTTTGTTTGTCTATAGGCACAAGCAGAGCAGGAATATTTCTAGTTTAAACAGTAGAGGACAATTTTACTTAAATTTTAAATTTTATTAGCACATGTTTGCAGAACATAATGATTACATTTATTCTGAGGAATTGGAACATGTATATGACCATCTCAATTCTTTTTTCCTCCTTCTTCTCTACCCCTGTAAATTAAACTTTTTAACATCACAAGACAAGTAATTAGTGAAACATCTTCTAAGATCATGATAAATATGGATGGCTTCTAATTGGGCCAGGGAAAATATCAATTAATTTTAATATGTGTTAGAGATTTAATAAGTAGGCATAATGACATCTATTTCTAAATAAAAATTTCTGTAATATTATTATCAAAGAATTTTGACAATATAGTTGGTCTGAAAATTTATAATTGAAAATGTTTTGACGAATGAACTAAAAGAATGAGGACAACATTTTTTGCAAGAAAATAAAAACTAAGTATACCTTTATGCAAATAGACTAGTTTTGGGATGTGGTTACTAAATAATATAATTGGGTCATTAATAATATCATTAAAGACAAAAGTGTTAGGAAATTGTTATAAATCAAACGGACAAAAATAAGTGGGCTGTGTAAACTTTAGCCAGATACTTATTTATGAAATGCTATGGAAGATTTTGGAGAAATCTGAGTATGTACTGGATACCAATTTCTAGCAAAGCAGCACTAATTTCCTATACTCTGATAATGATATCAAAATTATGTATAAAAATGTAATTACTTTTAGGAGCAGCAGCTATGATATTTACTTGTGAGTGGTCATGATGGTGGTACTTAACACAAAATTGTTTAGAAATAATGAAAATGTAGCTGGAAGATAGCTCAGTGGTATTATTTTGCTATCATGAGTGAGACCGTGGGTTCAATCACTAGTTCATACAACAAAATGGTCTAAAAATAGAAATAATAAAAACATAATATACACCAATCTATAAATGAATAAACTGAAGTACTAATTGTTATATCTAGAGTATAAATTTATTCACTATTATGATGTATTATGAAACATTTTCACTATGAAAAAATTAGAAAGACAATAATGAGAAAAAAACAAGCTCCACTGTTTGTACTGAATTAGTCTTTCATGAGAAACAAGGCCTGTCCTAGGGAAATCGGTAGGGACAAATGTGATAGGGGTACCTTAGAGAAATCCCAGTCTTGTTTCCAGACCATCCGTCCTTCTCAGAGAACTCTAGACCGCCAGCCACAGGTATCCACCATCCGTCACATACACACAGAGCCAAAAGAATAAGGTCTGCTAAAACATTCTGCACAGAGAACAGATGTGAGAATATGAGCAAAATAGAAAGGGCTCCATTTATTTTATTTAAAATATCTACAAAATAAAGGACTTAGTTAAATGTAATTTCCAGAATATTTCAATAGCCTGTAAATTATTCTAAGTAGCCCCCAAAACTTTCTAAAGACACAATTAGCCTGTTCAAATACATAAAATGTATTTGAATAACTACTGAATTTATTCATTTGCTTCAAAGCTCTTCAGATCTAAAAGCAGGATTACTTTGTTTAAATTGAACTCTATTTGATAATTTTAACTGATTAAATCAAAAGCTTTTTGTGAGATGAACTAAATTATTACTTCTCAGGAAACACCAAATATTCCCTCTGCAAAACTTAGCTACCGTAAATTAAAATCAAAATGCCATTTAGTCAAGCAAAATAATTTTAGTTAACAGATTTTCTATTTGCTAATAATAAACATTTTTCTACCTCAAAACAATTTTTTATCAAAAATTTGGGTCAGGGAAAATATTCTGTAATGCTCTCCTTGTTTGTACATCCAAATGTATGCCTTGTAATTATAAGAAAAATGAGATGCTTATTCTTTCATAGAAAGAAATCAGATATAGCTGGTATGTATCCTATTCCCTCAGTATTCACTGAATAGCAAACTTATTTTCATCCACAAATTCTAGTCTGGCCAAGAATTAGTTACTCAGCTTCTTTGGGAATATCACAGAAGAAAAGAAAAAAAAAAAAAAAAAAAAAAACCTAAAACAGTCTACTTATAATCCTATTTACATAGGAAAATGATCTATTCAAAATTTTTTGTTTTGACTTTCTCAGCTGTCATGTAATTGCAGGATACAAATTTACACCAGTAAAATTTCTCAATTTCAGAG
The DNA here is from genome assembly GCF_034190915.1 of Cavia porcellus. Taxonomy (NCBI): domain Eukaryota; kingdom Metazoa; phylum Chordata; class Mammalia; order Rodentia; family Caviidae; genus Cavia; species Cavia porcellus. The sequence continues at coordinate 12,308,034 of NW_026947501.1, read as the reverse complement.
CCACATTTTGATTTTCTTTACAGATGCACACCAACGACAGGACTAATTGTGATAACTACTTTTTCATTATCGAGACACAATACCCAACATTCCTAATTTAAGGGAGGAAGAGTTTATATTAGTTAACAGTTGGTGGAGGTTTCAGTTCATGGTGGGCTGATTCCAAGGCAGGGTGGCATGGCAGAGAGAAACAGCTATGGCCTGGCCATGGAAAGCTGAAAGACGTCAAGCGAGGAGAAAGGAACATACCAAGCCGCGTGTCCAGTTCCCCACTTTATCTGACTAACCTTTACGTCCCAACATCATTTCTAGGTAAAATCATCAGTACAGTAATCTTCTGATGAGTATTATGCTCTCACATTCCAGTCACCTCCCCGAAACCCCACGTATGGGCACATGAAAGTTTGGCGGACACCTAGCTATAACCAACAATGTAGAAAGGCTTCTTTTTTCCTCACTCTCTAGAAAGCACTTGCTATTTTTTGAGTTCTTAATTATAACTATTCTTTCTGGAGTACTTTGGCACCATGATTAAGTTTGTACTATTTTGCTGGCCAAAGATACTAAATATTTTTTCACATACTTGTCTGGTAATTTGTTCTTCTGAATAGCATCTGTTCATTTCAATTGTTCACTTTTAGAGTGGGTGTTTTATTGGGGTTGCTCATTTTTTTTTGTTCTTTTATAAATCTTACATAGCAGTCCTCCATCTGTGGGGTAGCTGGTAAAAAAAATCCTATTCTGTAGGTCTTCTCTTCACTCTATTAGTGTCTCCCTTTACTCCATGGAAAAGTTTGTAGCTTTTCATAATTCTATTTGTGTATTTTTCTGTTTAATTTTCCTGTACAACTGGTATTTGATTCAGAATGTCTTTACATATGTCTATGTTTCTGACAATCTTACCTATTTTTTCTTTCAGCAAATTAGTTTTTAATATTTAATTATTCATGTTGACTTTAAATGCCTAGTGGAAGATCAATCTTTTGTATGTTTTCTCAGCACCATTTGTTAAAGACTATATTTTTTTATGATTTTTTATTTTTGTCTTTTTCCTTTTCATCGGAACCAGCGATTGAACTCACGGCTGCCTGCTTGCAAGGCAGGCGCTTATGCCGCTGAGCTAAATCCCCAGCCCTATTTTTTATGATTTTATCTAGTGCAGTGTTTATATTTTTGTCCAAGATTACATAGTTGAATGCACTTGGAGATGTTTCTTCATCTTCTCTTCTGTTCCACTGATCTACATGTCTGTTTTTCTGCCAGTAGGCTGTTGTAATTTTTTAAACTCACTGCAGCTTTGTAATAAAATTTGAAATTCAGAATTGTAATTTTTCCTGCTTTGGTCTTGTTCCCAGGATTGTTTTGTTATTCTAGGTCTTTTCTAGTTTCATATAAAATTTACACTATTTTTTCTACTTCTGTAAAGAATACTGATGTTATTGTACTTATATTGCTTTTGTAAGTAAATCCATTTTGATGATATGGTTCTGCCTATCCAGAAACAGGGCATAGCTTTCTATTTTCTGATGTTTTCTTCAGTCTTCTTTCTCAGGGTACTATGTTCTCCATTATAGAGCCATATCACTTCATGACTAAGTTAATTTGGAGATGTTTAATTTTTAATGCTATGGGGAACGAAGCTGATTTCTTGATTTTTTTTTTCACAGTGTGTTCATTATTGGTATACAGGAATTTCCTAAATTCTTGTTGCGTTGATTTTCTATCCTACTAATTTATTTACTAATTCTAGAAATCTCTTAGTGGAATTCTTTTGATACATTATATAGAGGTCATGCCATATTCAAATAAGGACAATTTGAATTCTTCTTTCTTGCATGTAAATCTTTTATTTTGGTGTGTGTGTGTGTGTGTGTGTGTGTGTGTGTGTGTGTTTCCTGATGTCTCTTGCTAAACTTTGTTGAACAGGATGGTTGAGAGTGAAGATACTTTTTAAAATTGATTTTAAAGGAAAAGCCTTCAGTTTTTCTGCACTTATGATGATGTTAACAGTAGGTTTGTCAGCCAGGTGTGGTGACGCACTCCTGTAATACCATCACTTTGGAGGCTAGGGCAAGAGAATTATTGCAAGTTCAAAACCAGTGAACCCAAGGCCAGGCTGAAATGCATAGCAAGACGCTGTCTCAAAAAGACCAAAAAAAGTAGGTTTGTCTTAAACAGAAATTGTCAAATTAAGATAAAATACTTATACTCATATTTTCTTTCTTTCTCTTTTTTTTTTTTTTTTTTTTTTTTTTTTTTTTTTTTTTTTTTTTGTCTTTTTCCTTTTTTATCGGTACCGGGGATTGAACTCACGACTGCCTGCTTGCAGGGCAGGTGCTTGTGCCGCTGAGCTAAATCTCCAGCCCCTATACTCTTATTTTCTTCAGGGTTTTTTTTTTTATCATAAATTGACCTTGGCTTTTGCTAGGGAATTTCTGTGAATCTATTGATACCATGATGTAATTTTTATACTTGCTTCTATCCATGTGATGTATTCTATTTATTGATTTATGTATGTTGAACCATCCTTGCATCCCAGGAATAAAACTTATGATACATAAACTTTTTGGTGATTTGTTATATTTTGTTTGTCAATATCATTTCAGAACTTTTACATCTATATTCATTAATGTAATTATTCTGCAGTTTCTTTCTTTACTTCTTTTTGTTTCTTTCCTTCTTCCTTTGTCTCTTTTTCTCTTTATTTCTGGTTTTTACAACAAGGTAATACTAGTGTCTAGGAATTTTTTGGAAGTATTCTCTCCCTTTTAATTTCATTGAAGACTTTGAGGAGCATTGGTGCTAGACGTTCCCTGAAGTCCTTGTAAACACCACAGTGAAGCCACTGTGTCATGGTCTTTTGATAACTAGTGGGGTTTATTGCTACTACCCCAATTTAATTGCCTAGTATACTAAACCACTTAGTACTTTTACATATTCTCAATCCAGTTTTGCTATTACATGTTTGTGTAGAAATTTGTCTATTTCTTCAAGACTTTCCACTTGTTGATGCTTACATTTTTAAAAGATATTTAATTTTTTTTATTTTAAATAGGGTAAAACTAAACATAACAAAACAGAATAAAGCCAATCAGAAGAAAACAGTGTAAATGACAGTTTCAAAGCAAAAAACCAGTAGATCGTCATTAGCTACCATAATGTCCCTTGTTTTCTTCTAAATAGTTGTCCATATCTTCACACACAATAGATTTATACAAAACAAAATAGTATTAAACTGATCAGAACAGAGTGATGAAGGCATTTTTAGGCCTTCAAAACCAGATGATAGGAAAATCAACAGTGGCTGCCTGATGTCTCTCATTCTCTTCAAAATAGCTGCCCATACCTTCAGGTATGTTAAAATTAAACAATAAAAGTCCCTGTCTGCAATGCAGTAGCACATGGCAGTAGGAAGGGTCATCTAGCAGCCCATTTCAGAAGAATTGTAACCAACAAAGAAAGTAACTGGGGCCTCCTGGAAGAAACAAAAAAGATGGGAAGAGGAAGCAACAACAAAAAGTCCCCAGGTCCCAACCCTGAGAACATTGACCCAGGACAGGTAACTACAAAGGAGAATGAGAACAGCTAGCATGCAATATCAGACATGGTGCCAGTGGACATAAAGAGATATATTCGGGACCTCATAGACGAGTTCAAAAGTGAATTATTTAGCCAAGTAAAGCATGATATAAGAAGATTAATAAAAGAGATACTAAGCACCCCTCAAGCAGACACAGATGGAAGAAGGGAGGAACTCAAAGGAGAGAACCATTTGATGAAGAATATAAAAAATATATAGAATACATGAAGCAGGTTCAAAGAGATTACCATGAAATCTATGGAAAGATGGCAAATCAGCTTGAAAGAAATTAACGATAGATTATCCAAACTGGAGGACAGTTTTGCAATGTGGGATTATGACAGGGAAAATTTTTAACAATAATAAGGAAATAAACAGTAATAATACAAAGGCTAGAAGATTACAAAAGGATCTATCACTTGAGACTAAAGAATGTAAATGAAGAAGTTGGGGTAGAAACAAAGGAACTGCAAAGGTTATTCACAGAAATAATTAAGGAAAACTTCCCAAACATAGGAATAGGAAAAATGATATTCTGATACATGAGCCATACAGAACTCCAGCCACCTACAACCAAAACAGAGCTACACCCAGGCATATAATAATCAAGATCCCAGAAATCCAATATAAGAACAGAATATTAAAAGCCGTTAGACACAAGAAACAGATAACCTACAGAGGAAGGCCCATCAGAATAACGGCAGACTTCTCAACACAAACCATCAAGTCAAGAAGAGCCTGGAATGAAATATTCCAAGCCCTGAAAGAAAATAACCTCCATCCCAGATCGATATACCCTGCTAAATTGTCTCTAGAAATTAATGGAGAAACAAGATGCTTCCAAGACAAAGAGGAACTTGGGAAATTCGCAAGCACCAATCCAACTCTACAGAGAATACTGCAGGACATTCTAGAGAGAGAGAGAAAAGTACTAGGATTCCAGCAACAGTGGCAGAGAGGCCTCAATGAATGGAGCCGAAAACAGAATGAAGAAGATAAGCAGACAGCTGATGGCAAAAAAAGAGCCTAACAAAAATGAGGCAGAGAATATTTTATTCAAAACTGATATGATTGATAGTATCAAGTCTGAGAGTATAGGCAAGTACACTGAAGATGGCAAGACTCAACAATACACATTCTGGTTTGATAACTGCTGGATTTTCAAGTTCTATACTATATACAAAGTTGTGTTTTTACTAATAATGTTATGTACTGATATATTCAATTATACTATGTCTGATGATATACCAATTCTATTGAAGATAACAAGAGACAACACAGGAACCATGGTAGAACTCTTTGTACAATGGTCTTATTTAATGTTTTTTATAGGAATATATTTTCTTTTTTGATTTGTTTTGTTTCTCCCTCTAATATAGAAAGAATAGAAATACATGTTAAGACTCATGCACGTAGAATCTATAAACAGTTTCTGAGAACTGAACTTATGACACATGATGAAACGAATGAATACTTTGAAGAAAAAGAGACACTAAAATACCCAGTGCTGATCCTGGAGTGTCATAACGTGAAACCCAGCAATAGTATTATTCTTTGTTCAGAGTGATATTACCCTGCTTGGGTTTATTCAATCTCAACATATTTGAAGAGATGCATAACTGCATGTATGTTTAAGTGTATAGGATTGATAACCATATTTCTAAGTTTTTGTTGGATAGTTGAATAGAACTGTTTTCAATCTCACTGTTTGAATCCTCACTTTATATGCTCCACTTTAGTATCTTGAATAACTATTTGTAGAAGACAATCTGTATTCATCAACTAGTAAATTTTTACTGTTTATTTTTTTCTTTGAAACTATGTATTATTTCTACTCATTTTCTGCTTTGTTTAGTCTTTCTTTAAATTGAATTTAAAAAAAAAGACACTTCACTGCTGATCACGGAGTGTCATGATGTGAAATCTAGCAATACTATTATTCTTTGTTCGGAATGATTTTAACCTGCTTTAGTTTGTTTAATCTAAACATAAATGAAGATATGTAGAACTGCATGTACGTTTAAGTGTATAGGATTGACAACCATGTTACTAAGCTTTTGTTGAACAGTTGAACAGAAGTGTTTGCAGGCTCACTGTTTGAATTCCCACTTTACATGTTCCATTTTTGTATCTTGAACAACTATTTGTAAAATGACAATATGTAAACATCAACTAGTGATTTCTTACTGTTTATTTTTTCTCTGAATGTATGTATTAATCCTACCTATTTTCTGTTTTGTTTAGTCTTTCTTTAAATAATATTTTTTAAAAATGAGAAATCTACTAAAAACTGAAAAAAATTAAACAATACAAAACAGACTAAAATCACCCTGAACAAAGAATAATGGCATTACTGGATTTCACAGCATGATGATACGAAATCAGTAATTGATAACATAATGGTTCTTTTTCTTGAAAGTAGCTCTTCATTTCATTATGCATTATATAATTGATTCTTTTTTTTTTTTTTTTTTTGTCTTTTTCCTTTTTTATCGGTACCGGGGATCGAACTCACGACTGCCTGCTTGCAAGGCAGGTGCTTATGCCGCTGAGCTAAATCCCCAGCCCCTATATAATTGATTCTCATAAACTGTTTAGGATAAAGTCTAGGCGTGTATAAGTCTCTACATGTATATCTATCATTTCTGTATTAGCAGGAAAAACAAAACAAAACAAAATATATTACTAGAAAAACACAAAACAAAAACCACAAATAAATAAGAGTAGCAAAGAGCCCAAAGCACTGAAAATATAGGCCTTCAAAACAAAGTGGTAGGAGCATAACTACAGTTGTTATTTAGTGTAATGATCTTCAAAAGTTCCTCAGTTCACCAAACACTAACACGCAAAATTGTTCCAATCCTCTGTATGTTAGCTGTTTTGTTCCAAGAACTTACAGAATTTGTAGCACAATCATCTTAGGTATCCTAAGTGTGTTTATATAATTTTAGATATTTTTTCTATTCCATTCTTTTTTCTTTTTCTTCATTTTCCCTGAGATACTATTTTTCCTCTTGAGCATATTCTTATACTTTCACTGTATTTATTGAGGTTTTTGTGTCGTATGTACTCTTACCATTTCTTAAACTAGAGAGAGACAATACAGTATTTACATGTGAGAGTGTGATTTATTTTACCTATGAGTATGGTCTCAAGTTGCATCCATTTACTTATAAATATCTCAATGTACAGCTATTTTGAAGAAAACAAGACATTATAATGGCTAGTGATGACTTAGTATCATCTTGTTTGAAGTCCTACCAAGATTCTGTTCTACTGTCTGCATCTGTTTTATCATGTTGTATCTTATTGGATTTTATTATATGTGACCATTGTTCATTTTCTGTTAGTTGGCTTTGAATACCCTATAACACTTTCATTCTCTTGAATGCTATTACACTGTCTTGTAATGTTTGATACTATAGTATATGAAGGTATACACAAATATTTCAAGGAAAGAGACACTGTGGTAGCTACTGTTATGTTGGATTGTCATGTGGTGAAACACTAATGTTGCTTAAATTCCTCTGTTCTGACCTATGTTGTTATGTCATTTTTAAGTTAAAAAAAAGTCAAAAAATAAATACTTCAATGTGATTCACTCTTAATAGCTGAGTAGTACTCCACTGTATAAAAATACCATATCTTTTTTTTTTTTTTTTTTTTTTATTTAAGAGGAAAAAGAGAAAAACACAAAACAAACCAAAGCGGCGTAAGGGTACACGCAATACAGAACTACAAAACAAAACAAAACAAAACGAAACAAAAAACCATAACAGTAAGAAATTACCTGCTAGTAGATTACACACTATTTTCTTGAAAATAGTTCCTCAAATCACAGTATCAAAGAACACAAGGTGGACATTCAAACAGGGAGACTGCAAACAGCTGTGTTCAATGTTCCAAAAACATTGATAAAGTCAGCTATTTAACACCCCCAAACACACTTGCTGTTATATCCGTTAGAGCTCTTTTTCTTTTTTTTTTTTCCCTCTCTTTTTTACAACAAAATTTACACATCTTGGATTTTATTACTCCTTAGTGCTTATTACTTTCTTTGGGGGGGGGGGAAGAATACAGTCAAATATGGCAAAACAAAGCTGTCAGTCAATACCAAGGATAGACATAGCACATGGTGTAGAACAGAGTACAAGTTTATCAACAATGGTTATCAACGTTGTCCCTTGTTTCCTTAAAAAGAATTGTCTATCTTATTAGATATTATAAAGTTGGACAAAACAGTAGAGAACAAGACCAATAAAACTTAGGCATTGTAAACATTACAGGACTTCCAAAGAAGACAATAGTCAAACCAGAATGGGTATCTTAGTGAATCTTATTGTCTTCAAAGTAGTTGCCTATGTCTTCAAACTTGATACTATCATATAGAATGGAACAGAGTCTAATCAGTCAAAACAAGATCGTGGGAGTACTACAGGACTTCAAAACAAGTTAATAGGAAATCGAAAAGAGTTACTATTTATATATCCTAATTTTTTTGAATTTTTTCTTTAATTAAGACAAACATAAGAAATGACTAAATAATTTTTTTTTAAACAATAAGAGGGAGATTGAGATAAAACAGGACATAACAATATAACAATAGAGGTCTAAAAATACCATATCTTTTTTTTAATCCTTTCCTCAGTTGATGGGCTTTTGGTTGTTTTCAAGACCTGGCTATTACAAATTGTGCTGCCATAAACATGAGTGCACATATATCACTGTGGTATGATGCTTTCAGTTCTTCTGATAATGTGTCCAGAAGTGGAATAGCTGGGTCAAATGGCACTTCTAATCCCAGCTTTCGGATTAACCTACAGACTGATCTCCACAATGGTTGCACCAGTCTATTCCCACCAACAGTGCAGAAGAGTTCCTTTTCCCCACAGCCTCTCCAGCATTTGTTGTTGGTAATTCTCTTGATCCTGTGCATTCTTTCTGGAGTGAGATGGAATCTGTGTTGTTTTAATTTCCATTTCCCTAATTACTAATGATGCTGAACATACTTTCATGTACTTATTTGCCATTTGTTTCTACATATGAAAACTGTGTATTCCTTTCAGTTGCCCATTTTTGAGTTGGGCCTCTGAATTTTGGGGATCTGATCTTTTTTATTCTTTATATATTCCAGACAAAAGTCCTTTGACACACACAGTTCACTAAGATTCTTTTCCCAATTTGTGGGTTTTCTTGTGACTATGTTGGAGATTTCTTTTGACATGCAAAAACTTTTTAATAGGACATGATCCTAGTTATTGATTCTGGGAAGTATTTCCCATACAGTTTGATTCCTGTTCATGAATTCTTTTCCTACGCTTGTGTCGTCAAGATTTTACCTGCTTTGTCTTCCAACAGAATTAGAGTGCTTGTTTCGATATTTAGATCTTTGACCCATTTATACTTTGGTTTAGTACATGGTGATAGGCATGGGTCTAGTTTTAGTTTTGAGCATATGGAGAGCTAATTTTTCCAGCACCATTTATTAAAGAGACTATCTGTCTTCCAGTGAATATTTTTGACTCCTTTATCAAAGATAAAGTAGCTGAGTGTGTTTGAAATTGTAGTTGTATCATCTAATCTATTCCATTGATCTTCAAGTCTATTTTTATTCCAGTACCATGTTGATTTTGTTACAGTAGCTTTGTAGTATAGCTTTAAGTCAGGGATTGTGATGCCTCCTGCCTTGCCTTTGTTGCTTATTATTGCTTTGCTATTCTAGGTCTCTTCTGGTTCCAGATGAATTTTAGAAGTGATTTCTCTAGATCTATGAAGTATATTAGTGGTATTTTGATGGAGATTGCATTAAATCTGTGTAACCATTTTGGGAGAATGACCATTTTCACAATATTTGTTCTTGTTATCCATGAACAAGCAATTTCTTCCTATTTTCTGATGACCTCTTCAATTTCTTTTTCAGGGTATTAAAATTTTCCCTGAATAGGTCTTTTACTTCTTTTGTTAGATTGAGTCCTAAGTATTTCATTTTTTGCCTGCTATTGTGAAGGATGTGGTTTCTCTCTCAGTGATTTTGTTGTTAGTGTTTAGGAATGCTATTGATTTTTCAGTGTTGGCTTTGTATGCAGCTACATTACTGAATTTATTTATTATAGCAGGCGTTTTCAATGGAATTTTGGGGGTCTTTTATGTCGAGTAAAAGTCATTTGCAAATAATGATAATTTAACTCCTTCTTTTCCTATTCTTACTCTTTTTATTTTGCCCTCTTGTCTAATTTCTCTGGCTAGCAGTTGCCATACATATTGAATAGGAGTGGTGATAATGGGTGTCAATGTCTTGTGCTTGATTTTAGGGTAAAAGTTTTCAGTTTTTAGCCATTTAGTATGATCCTGGCCTTTGGGTTGTCATAGATGGCTTTTAACATATTGAGATAAAGACCATTTATTGAAATTTTCTGTAAGGTTCTTATAAATTAGCATTGGACCTTATCAAAAGCCTTTTCTGCATCTATAGAAATGAGCATGTGATTCTTTTTTGGCCATATTGATATGGTGGATTAAATTCATTGATTTATGTATATTGAACCAGCCATGCATTCCTGGGATGAATCCTACTTGGCCATAGTATATCATGTTCTTGATGATTTGTTTCCTTCTGTTTGCCAATATTATATTGAGAATTTTTGCATCTATGTTCATTAGGGAAATTGACTGTAGTTCTCTTTTTTGGTTGGGACTTTGTCAGGTTTTGGTACTAGAGTAATATTTGCTTCTAGGAATAGGTTATGGAGAATTGTTTCCCTTTCAATTTCTTTGAAGAGTTTGAGGAGTGTTGTCATTAGATCTTCTTTGAAATTATTGTAGAATTCCACAGTGAATCCATCTGGGACTGCGCTCTTCTTTATACATAAGGATTTACTTACATTTTTAATTCCATCGGTTGATTCAGCAGTTTTACATCTTGATTACCCAGTTCTGGTAATTCATGTTTCTAGCAATCTGTGTTACCAAGCCTATAAAAGTAGAGGTTTTTGAGATAGGTATTGATTATCCATATTTCCACAAGGTGATTTCACCTTTTTAATTCCTTATTGTAGCTACATGTGGTTCTATATATCTCCTTAACTTATATACTGAAATTTTCCCCAATAACTGGAATATTTTCTGGTACAATTTCTGGAAACATATTTTTGTATCATTTATGCCATCTTTTGATGTTTCTCTAATTCCTACCTTTTTTAGTTTTTTTTCTTTGCTTCATCTAGCAGTTATTGAATCCATTTTCCATGTACTTTTTTATATGGCATGTCTGACTATATGGTCACCTGCATCAGCCCTATTTTCTAGTTCCGATGCTCTCTCTTAACATTAGTCATTTCTGCTGTCCATACTTCACTAGAATTTTTTTAGCTCTTGTATTGCTGTTTGGTGCATTTTCATAGTCTTTAATTCTTTTCTCTCTCTCTCTCTCTCTCTCTCTCTCTCTCTCTCTCTCTCTCTCCTCTCCCTCTCCCTCTTTCTCTCTCTCTCTCTCTCTCTCTCTCTCTCTCTCTCTCTTTCTCTCTCTCTCTCTCTTTTTCTTTTTGTACCAGGATTTGAATTTAGGACCTTGTGCTTGTCACCTAGGTGCTTATGCCCCTGAGCTACATACCTATCCCAGCTTTAATTTTTTACTAACCTAGTCAATATATTTTGTGTAATCGTGGTTAACTCAGCTATATTTGTATTTGTGCCTTAACTCACTGATCATTTAGTCAAGTAGATCTATTATCTGTTAAATCTATTACCTATTATCAATTAGATTATGTCTAAAAACTTACGCCTTGCCAAACACATTATTGATCTCTTTTTGTTGATGTTTGTTCTTCATTTATTACTTTGTATATTTTAGCCATTTAGTTTTCTACTCACTCAACATCAATGTCCATTGGCCATTTGGTGTTGTATTTTCTCCATATAAATACTCATTGGATCATCTTTAGGTGTTAGGAGTTTTTGTAACCATTATGTTATCATATTCTCATGCTTAGATTATTGTTTATATTGAGGTCTTGAGATTGACTGTAGTGGGAGGATTTCATTGGTAGTGTGGAAATAGTTTTAGCTAATGTTTGCTTCCCAGTCATGTGACTTTTGTTTTTGTTGCTTTTTTGGTATTTAGCTACCTCTTCAACTTACTCAGTTTAATAGGATCAGACTGTGTTATTCTGCTCTAAGGAGGAAATTCTTACTGTTTATATCAACATCAATATCATCACTCATGTACATTAAAACTTAAATATTTCACTCATTTATCAATAATCTGTAGAACATATAACTTACCTGTAAGGACAAGCAAACTTGAATGTAGTAAGTGGGGCAAAGAAAAAGTGAAAGGAAAGAGATCAGATCAGAAAGAAGAGAAAGAAAAATGCAGTTAAAAGAAATGTGCTGGTTGAACTCTGATGCTATTATATTTGTGGTTTAGGTAGAGTGCTGATGGAGAGAAGTTTTGAGAGAGTATTTATGAGAGTAGGATAAAGGGTGCAGGAGGATCTATTCAAGATTAATGGAAGCTGTAAAATGTCACGAACTGATTGTGTGTTGATAGTTTGTGTTGAATCTTTATGTATGATTTTGGTGGGGATTACCCTGAGTTATTCATGCAAGATATTATTTAAATTAAATGAAAGGGACAAGGGAAAAGAAAAGAAAGAGAGAGAGAGAGAGAGAGAGAGAGAGAGAGAGAGAGAGAGAGAGAGAGACCAAAATCCTATACAGTTGAAATAACAAAACATTAAAGCACCTTTCCAGTACCATTTATCTGGTAGTCTAAATTCAACCATTGAGATCTTCTCCCCAGTCAGACATGTGGAGAATCATTGACCTGTACCTGTCATGGTTGGTCTGGACTGATTTGTAAATCTTGTTTTTTCCCTCACTTTTGCTCTCTTTAGAGTGTCACTGTGACTTCAAAGTCCTTCTGCTCCTCCTTCCATACAGCCAGATCCTGCTGGTCTCTGACCTGCCCCTTCTTCCATGATCTGTTCGATGTCCTGTGTATGGGCAGGGAGGCCTGTGGATACGAGTGGACCACAGGCCTGCTTTGGGCATGGTTAGAGATCTTTCCCTTTTCATAGGGTCAGACCCTCTCAAGTCACAGAGGGGAGTGTAGTGTGCTTGGCTTAGCACCCAGGCTCTGATGATTTCTACATGGGCTTTCTCAATTTTCACTCTCATCCCTGCATGACAAATCCTGTGACTGTTTTGGTGTTCTCCATCCAGAAGCTTTATGACAAAGGCACTGCTGTTCACTCTCTGGCTAAATGCCACTCTGGCTTTTCCCATGGCGCTTCCCTCCTTGCTTCACGCAAATAACATCACTTTGCAGCTTACAAACTCAGTGGTGCCTCAGGGTCCACAGTGTTCAGCCAACCTTAGCTGGGGTGTGGTGGGGCTCCTGTTTGGACAGATGACGGTAGGCAGTGAGTAGGGAGCAGATATTTCCATGGTACAAATCTCTCAGTATTTAGTTGAAGAATGAGTGACTGTGCTAGCATTTTTTTTAAAAAACGTTCTTAGGGTCTCCTGTCAGCTCACATAACCCTCAGCATCATGGCTTTCTCCTCACTTTAATTCAGGTTACTAATCAGGATTAGGTGCTTGTTTCTAACTTATCTAAAGGCCAACTCATACTTCCTTAAACTCTGCTTTCCTCTCTGGAACCCTGGCCTTCATATGTTTTGTTTATTGTGCTCCTTGACTTGGTAGGAGTGGTGCCATCGTACCACTCTATTCAGTGGCTTGGCTTCTAACACCCTACAGGTGTTAGATTCTCTCCCAAGATGGCGTGTACACCAGACCTGTGGTACAAGGCATGTCCCAGTCCAGGATAATCTAGCTTCTCTTTCTGTACTGCTTTGATTCTGAGTTTGGATACAGTGGATTTCTCCTTCACTTTCCCTTCCTGTGTCTGGCTTCTTTTCCAGTTGGTATTCCTTTGTAGCTGTGATTCCTGAAGCACATCTTTTGAGTCTTGCACAGGTAGTGTTGCCCAGTCACTCATTAAGGACAGATTGCATCAATTTTTTTAAACATATGAGTCTCCTGAAATCTCAACAGTTACCACAGCTTTTAAATAAGATGCCATTACAGATGTACTAAATCAAAACTATTCAGTTTATTGCCTTTTCCTCCTCGGAGTCTCACCCCAGCTCTTGAGGTACCACAGAAAACACAAGGGACTGTCTTGAACTCAATTTTGCAATATTTTCTGGCAGTGTTGATGGCGGCACCCAGAGCCTTACACAGGCTGGACAAAATATTGCTGAACTACCTCAAAAGCAATTTAAAAGAATGTTTTGCCAAGGTAAATTTAATTTAATAGTGCCTAGACAACTAATACATTGACTGGAGAAGGACTGTTTACATTTAAATATTTCCCAGTGATTTTTATATTTATAGAACTTCCCCTTTAGGAAAATTTCTGCTAATACTAGGATCACTCTTTGTGCTCTTTAATTTTAATTTTTTCTATCTAACTATATTTCTATTTGTGCAATATATCTCACTTCTAAACCAAAAATAGATTTATTTTTAAGTTATAAAATTGAAAAATCTGAATCCTTTACAATTCAATGCAGATCATTTTAGTAAAAGAGGAAAGATTTTAATCTACGGAAATATGTCTAATTAATTGATTTGTTGTTTATTGCTTAAAACTCAGTATTCTTGTTATATTTTGTACTTTTATCTCTCCTTCCTTGAATAATGCATATTTCCAAATTCTGAAGACATTTAACCTTTGAAAATGTTATGAAGCAAATGTCAACTACATTTTCCAATATTGAAATGTATTGGTTATCAGATGGTATCTTCTTTATACATAACAACAAAGTTAAAATATTAATGGCATCCCCATTATCCTGTAAAATCAAATTAAAACTTAAGAGCAAACTAAGTAGCTAATAAGTTAATCTTCAGAAAAATTAATATCTTTAGACATTATTTTATTATCAAGAAAAAGTTTCCGGCCTATAATTGCAAAGAGAAGAAATAGTCATAGTGTTTCTTTCTTGTTGCTAGAACAGATTATCCAAAACCTACAACTTAAGGAAGAGGATTATTTGGGTTTATTGTTTTTAGAGATTGCAGCCCGAAGCCAGCTCCAAGGTAGACATGGCAGAGGGACATAGAAAAAGAAAGGTGCTCGTATGATGATGATAGGAAGGTAAGAGTGAAGTGTGGAGCAGGGAAGGAGATACACCTTCCAGATTATGCTACCAATAGCCTGCCTCTTCTACAAGACCCCACCTCTTAAGAGTACATTCAGCTATAAACTCATAAGCAGATAACCCTACTGATGAACAAAACACTCCATGATCCAATCACCTTTCAAAATCCCTGTCGCTAAATTCCTGAAAGTGTTGGGGAACATCCTAGCCCTAAATTATAACACATGATGTCTTACTTTTATAAACTTCTTCTCTTTGAAGATGAGCCAAAATGTTACATTTTACCCTTCTCATACCAATGCCTATTCTTCTGCATCTATCAGTCTTCCTTTCTGCCCATGCCTCGCCATTTTTTCTTTCACTGTAAGTGGCCTATGTGTTTGATTGTTGAATTTTCCATAAGACTCTGCTAATGCACAAATATTAGTCTCAAAAATTATTAAACTCCTGTTTATTTCTTAATACTACATTGTAGAGATATCTTTTATATTCTTTACTCTGAGAGTTTCTTATCTATATTCAAAATGTTCTTTCAGTTTAGATGAACAACTTTATATTAGTCACTTTCTTGTCACAGGAACAACAGACTAGACACCTGCAATTTAAAGGTGGAGATGTTTGTTTTGACTCATGTTTAAATCCATGGTCAGCTGGATCCAAGGCTCAAAAGAGCATGACAGAGTGGCATGATTAAAGAAAGCTGCTCACCCAACAGAAGGTAGACTGCAGAGAAGGGAGGTGCTCAGGATGAAGCATGTTACCAGTGGTGTTCTCAGTGGCCCAACTTTTATTCACCCCTGCCTCCAGCACATTCAGCTACCGAGCACAGCAGTGGATGAAGCCACTATTGAGTACTGTGTTCCCATGATCCCATCAACCACCTTCCAAATACATGAGACTTGTGGAAGGGCATTTTAGATTTAAATCATAACAAAGGATAAATGATAAACATTTTAATAGTTAATTAATATATGTTCCTTAGTCTAACACAATTGGCATTTTCAATGCAGTTCATTCCTCTCTGCCCAGGTAAAGACTTTAGGATCTTTAATAACCTCTGGGAAGCAGTATTTCTCAACCAACCAGACTAAAGTAGATCTCTCAAATTTTCCTAATTACAGATTTAAAATCCCAACCTTAACTAGCACATAAACTAAACACTGTACTATAAAATAAGAAAAGGCAAGAAATAATGGGAAATGTCTGTTCTCTGAAGTTCTTTTAAATGTAGAAATATGTTTCTTTCTATCGTCCAGAAACCATACTATGTATACCTGCAAGTTTACATCTTTCTGACCTAGTTACGTCTTCACTTGGGAAGATGAAGAGCTCACTGAGTTATCGCTGATGATAAACTGAGTCAGAGAGTAGAACAAAGCCTTATTTAGATAATCTCTGTCTCATATGACCATATACAGATGTCTGATATTTTTTGCTATTTCTGAGACTTCCATAAAGTCATTGTAAATCGATCTATGGAGAAGTGAATCTTTTGTCATATTTCATAGTCATAGTATTAAATTTTTGAAATTTAATTCAAAATTTGCTTGCTTTTTGATTAATTTGTACATATACCATTATTCCTTTTACATTTTAATTCTATTTTAATTAATTTAATTAATTAATTTTTTTTTTATTTTTAAGCTAGTGAATATACAGCAGAACATACAGAACAAAGCCAATCCAGACAATGCAGTGAAATTGACACAGAACTTCTCAGCAGGATACCGGGATAACAGTAATAGGTGTCATAGTATATCTTGTTATCTTCACAGTAGTTGTCTAGTCAGTCAGGTAAAGTAAAATCAAATCAAAAACAGAACATTACAAAACCATTCAAAAGAGAATATTGAATAGAATAACACAATTAACTGTAATGAAACAAAACAGCAGGAGTTGGAAACAAATCCTCTATATTTGCTGACTGCATACGATCATCCTCGCAAGACATGCTCAGACCTCTGTCCCTAGTTGCTAATGGGGGGCAGGAGGCCTGGGATGTTTGATTTCCAGCACGCACTCTGGTAGGCTCACGGGAGCCGCTGATGGGTCTCCTCCTGGCTCGCACCAGAGGGAGACGCTTACCAAGATGATTTATTTCACAAATTGTCAACTTTAATTGACGAAGGCTTAGAAGACACTAATAAGCAATGTAACAAAACTTATAATGCAGACAATCAACCACTGAACTATGTCACTTTTACTGGTCCATATAAGCTACAGTCTGTCTAAAATTAATTGAGATATCTCAGTAAGAAGTATTAATATACCTGTCTTGAGTCATACAAACTATGGAAACTACACCTGACTATTTCTATTAACATGTAGTTCAAGAGGCAATTTCAATGCAGGCTTGAAGAGACATCGCTCATAATGCTAAACATTTGGTTTCTCTATATAATGGAATTCATATTCCCAATCACATTGCCCAATCATATTGCCCAATCAGTAAGTGCATATCATGAATACCTTTTCCTTTCTTCTCTCCAAAGGCCCATAGCTAGTCTCCCCATATACAGTCTCAAGTCTGCTTTTTGAAACCTGTTTCCTAAGGAACTGATCCACCAGGGATGCTTCCTGTGACTCTTAGTTACTTCTAATCTTCCTGCTCGCATATATTCAGATTAATAACAGAACGCTTTCCACACACTAGTAAGTAAAAAGAGTTGAAACAGAACATAGTACATTGTCAATATTATAAATCAAAAGAATGGGTATAGAATAATGTTTGAGAACACTGAGTCCTGCCTAGACTGCGCTGTTACAATAACAACTCCACACCACATTTCAGCTATACTATGTGGGACACAGTATTCATCTCTATGCTTTGATGTCCCTATCCAAAAGGTGGGAATATTTGTAGTATCCACTTCATAAAACAGTTAAAAGTAAGTTAATACTTTTAGAAGAGCTAAGACAGAGCTTGGCATATGGGAAACAGTCCACAAATGTTTGTTAAGTGAATACAATAAAATAAAATTACTGATGATACAGAGAACTGATTCTTTGTCTTTCCCAGCTGGACTAGGCAAATCAAATTTTCAATCCGATGAATACTCCCTAAACACATTTTACTCATCTGAAACTAAATTTGTCAAATTTGTTTTAAATGAATAATTATCATTTTGGAAATAAATTGAATCAAGATTGTACACAACTCAAATAAAAATGTGTGTTATTTCTGAAGATCTTTGTGTCTAGAGTAGCTCTAATTGCAGGCCTTCTCAGACAGGGCTGGTATGGAAATAGCTGAAGAAGGTAAACTAGGAAAAATGCTTGGATTAGGTATATTCCAGAAGGGTGTTGTCAGAATACACCTGGGTCTTCAGTGATTCTTACTGCCAAGGTGTTCTTCACATGCAAAAAGAGCTAATATTCTGGGGCACCTTCAGGCAGATTCAGTAACTTTCTTTTGAGTACCAGGGATCAAACTCACAACCACGTGCTTGCAAAGCAGGTGTTATGCTACTCCCCAGCCCCTCAGCAGATTCTGGAATAATTTTGAGATATAATTAACAGATTTTCTAAAGTAAAGTTTCAATTATGATTTAAATTTTTAAACATTTTTTGTTTGATAATTTTCTGAAAAATGTATCCTTCCTTGTACTGAGAAGGCAAAATGCACTTCTTAATTCTACTGAGTGAACTAGAAGATGAATATTTTCACATGTCGGCTCCTTTTGGAGTTGACAATTCAAAGGAGTGAAAGTAAGATCTTTGATCACAAGTGTGTAGTAAAAGCAGATGATACTCTGTTTTTCTTAAAGTATTTTGAGAAACCTTTGATTTCAAATAAAGATTTCTAAAGCATGGAGTATTTCTGAGATCTTAGAATAGTTTCAGTATTGTCAGTATCCGTAACTTATAAACATTTATTGTTAAGACTAAGAGGCATTTGCATAGTCCTTTTTTATGTTTCTCATATAAGAGACACTATGAAATATCTAAATGTTTCTGAATTATGTCACAATGTTATGGTCTCACCATGCAACCACTTTCCTATAAGTAAGTAATTTATCCCTCCTTAAATGAGAGTAGCATTTCAATGTGCATAAATACCATACTTCTTTTATCTATTCATCTCTTGATTGATGAACATATAAGTTGCTTCCACTATTTAGTTATTGTAAATTATCCTTCTATAAAGAGTATGCATGCATAACTATAGTATAATATTTTTGACAATTTTGGGAAGATACATAGAAGGTAAATGGATGGGTCAACTAGAATTATTCTTCCAATTTTTTTTGAGAAATTTCCATACTGATTTTCAAAGTGATTGTACTAGTTTACATTCTCACCAACAATGTGCAGAAGGGTTTCTTTTCTCTTCCAGCCTCATTGGCATTTATTATTTAATATCTTAAGAGTCACCATCCTTAGTAGAGTAACATCTAGAAGTTATGTTAATTTGTATTTCTCAAATAATGTTCAACTAAAAATATTTAACATTTTTCATGCATTTCTTGACCATTTGTATTTCTTTTAAGAAGTGTTGGTTAATTTCATTTATCCATTTTTATTGAGTCCTTTGGGAAATCTAATTTCTTGAATTATTTATGTATTCTAGATATTGATGCTCTGTCCAAGAAATAGCTCGCCAAGATTTTTCCTATTCTCTTCACCCAATTAACTGTTCATTTTGCTGTGCAGAACTTCTTAATTTGATATGATCTCTTTGGTTGATTCTTGTGCAACTGTGCTTATATTCAGAAAGAAATTGCTTATCTTTATATCTTTAAGTTTAACTATTACATCTTCTAGTAGACTTTTTCTATTTTAACATTTAGATCTGGACTATTTTGGTTTAGTTCAGTGTACAATGAGATATATGGGTTTAATTCAATCTTCTGCATATGAATAGCCAGTTTTCACCACACAATTTTTCAAGAGATGATCCTTCCTCCAGGGTAAGTTTTTGGTCACTGTGTCAGCAATCAGGTTGCTGAATATGTCTTAATTAGGAAGTGTATATTCTGTTGCATTGGTCCACAAGCCTAATTTTGTACCACTGCCTGTCTGTTTTATCACCTTAGTTTTGCAGTGTAACTTGAAATGCATGATCATGACACTTCCTACTTGCTCTTGTTGCATAGGTTGGCTTTTCTATTCTGGGTTTCTTATGATTCTACATTGTTTTTTATTATCATTTTAAAGAGATTAAGACAGAAGAAGACAAAACAAAGCAGATCTGAACAGAACAATGTAAACAACACAATACTTCCAACAAGACAACCAGATATTAACAGTAGCTACCATAATGTCTCTTTCTTTGAAATAGTTGCGCATACCTTCACATACAATGTATTAAACATAACAAAATAGTATAAAACCATTCAAGAGAATGAAAGTATTATAGGGCATTCAGAACAAATAACAGAAAATGAAAAATAGCTACTATATTATCTCATTCTCCATAAAAAATTTGTTTATACTATCACTTATCAATATACAATAAGACACAACATGATAGAACCAATGGAAACAGAAGAACGAAACCATGGTAGGACTTCAAAGCAAAATAATATTAAATCAGCAATGGCTATTACTTTTATTTTAAAGAGATTAAGACAAAAGAGGACATAACAATGCACAACAGAACAGAACAATGTAAGCAACACAGTATTTCACCACAAGATAACCCGTAATTACAGGGCATTCAGAACCAAGTAACAGAGATGGCTACTATGCTATTTTATTTTCCACAAAAAATTTGTTTATACTATCCCACGTAATAAAATCCAATAACATACAATATAATAGAACCAATGGAAACAGAAGAACAAAAGCATGGTAGGGCTTCAGAGTAAGATGATATTAAATCAGCACTGGCTATTATAATGCCTTATTTTCTTCAAAATAGCTGTTCATACTATCACAAATAATAAAATCAAACAAACCAGGATAAAGTCATTCCAACTAATGAATATACACATTATAAGGCTTCAAAACAGTGTAATCATGGGGAATCATGATTACCATAAACTCTTACGTACTGTTACTGTTTCTTACACTAGGGAGACTGTACAATATTTATACTTGTGGGTTTCATTTATTTTGCTTATGAGTATGGTCTCAAATTGCATCAGTTTACTTGTAAATATCTCAATGTGATCATTCTTTATAGCTGAGGAGTACTCCATTGTATAAAAATACCACAACTTTTTTATCCATTCCTCAGTTGATGGACACTTACGTTGTTTCCAAGATCTGGCTATTACAAATTGTGCTGCTATAAACATGGGTGCACATTTATCACTGTGGTATGATGTTTTCGTTTCTTCTGGGAATATGCCTAGAAATGGAATAGCTGGGTCAAACAGGACTTCTAATCCCAGATTTTGGAGGAACCTACAGACTGACCTGCTCAGTGGTTGCACCAGTCTACATTCCCACCAACAGTGTGGGAGAGCTCCTTTTTCCCCACAGCCTCTCCAGCATTTGTTGTTGGTATTTTCTTGATCCTGCCCATTCTTTCTGGAGTGAGATGGAATCTCAGTGTGATTTTAATTTGCATTTCTCTAATAACAAATAATGGTGAAAACTTTTTCATGTATTTATTTTCCATTTGTATTTCTTCATCTGAAAACTGTGTATTCATCAACCCATTTTTGGGTTGGGCCTTTGAATTTCGGGGGGTCTCATTTTTAAATTTTTTTTTTTTTATATTCTAGACAGAAATCCTTTGTCTGAGGGACAGTTCACTAAGATTTTTTTCCCAGTTTGTGGATTTTCTTTTCACTATGCTGGAGATTTCTTTCAACATGCATAAACTCTTTAATACTACATGATCCCAGTTATTGATTCTAAGAAGTATTTTACATGCGGTTTGATTCCTGTTCATGAATTCTCTACCTAGCCCTATGTCTTTAAGATTTTTACCTACTTTGTATCCTAACAGATTTAATGTTTCTATTTTAATATTCATATCTTTCATACATTTAGACTTTAGTTTTGTAAATGTGATAGGCATGGTTCTAATTTTAGTTTTTGGCATACAAAGAGCCAGTTTTCCCAGAACCACTTATTAAGGAGATTATTGTTCTTCCAGTGAACATATTTGGCCCCTTTATCAAAGATAAGTTGGTTGAGTGTGTTTGTCTTTGTGGTTCTATCTTCTAATCTAGTCCATTGATCTTCAGACCTATTTTTATTCCAGTACCATGTTGATTTTATTACAGTAGCTTTGTAGTATAACTTCAAGTCAGGAATTTAATGCCTCTTGCCTTGCCTTTGCTGCTTAGAATTTCCTTTGATATTCTAGGTTTCTTCAGGTGTCAGATGAATTTTAGGAGTGATTTCTCCAGATCCTTGAGGTATATTAGTGATATTTTGATGGAGATTGCATTGAATCTGTCTAACAGTTTTGGGAGAATGGCCATTTTAACAATATTTATTCTTCCTATCCACGAATAAGGGATGTCTTTCCATTTTTGTAGGTCCTCTTTGATTTCTTTTTCATGGTATCATAATTTTACTGTACAGATCTTTTACTTCTTTTGTGAGATTAATTCCTAAGTATTTCATTTTTTTGGATGCTAGTGTGAAGGGCGTGGCTTCTCTTATTTTTCTCTCAGTGATTTTGTTGTTAGTGTATAGGAATGCTATTGATTTTTGAGTGTTGACTATGTATCCAGGTACATTGCTGAATTTATTTATTATATCTAGGAGTCTTTCAATGGAGTTTGGGGGTTTTTTATGTAGAATATTGTGTCATTGGCAAATAATGATAATTTAATTTCCTCTTTTTCTATCTTTACTCCATTTATTTCTCTCCCCTGTCTGTTAGCTCTGGCTAGTATTTCCAGTACTATGTTGAATAGGAGCTGTGATAAGGAGCATCCTTGTCTTATTCCAGATTTTAGGGTAAATGCTTTCAGTTTTTGGCCATTTAATATGATGCTGGCTGTTGGTTTGTTGTAGATGACCTTTATCATATTGAGGTAAAGACCATCTAACCCAATTTTCTGTAAGGCTCTTATCATGAATGACTGTTGGACCTTGTGAAAAGCTATCTCTGCATCTATAGAAATAATGGTGCGATTCTTACTTTTGGATCCATTGATATGATCCAATATTTATTGATTTACATATTTTGAACCATCCTTGCATGCCTGTGATGAATCCCACTTGGTC
The DNA here is from genome assembly GCF_034190915.1 of Cavia porcellus. Taxonomy (NCBI): domain Eukaryota; kingdom Metazoa; phylum Chordata; class Mammalia; order Rodentia; family Caviidae; genus Cavia; species Cavia porcellus. Next base: position 12,285,147 of record NW_026947501.1, on the reverse strand, counting down.
ATGGTGTATAATCTTCTTGATGATTTGCTGCATCCTGTTTGCCAATATTTTATTGAGGATTTTTGCATCTGTGTTCATTAGGGAGATTGGCCTGTAGTTCTCTTTTTTAGTTGGGTCTTTCTCATCAGACCTCCTCGCAGAGGGAGACCCCAACGGCACCTCTCTGGGGTAAGTAGTACGGCGGTTTTTGTTTACTTTCATCTTGATCGATCACTTATTTTCTCCTCTTTCTTTTACTGCCCTGAACCGTTCGTTTTCTTTGGTTCTGATTTCAAAGGCAGTTTGTTTCACCAAAATGTTAGACCGGTGTCGCAAGGAAGACTCCAAGGGCCTCGCTTTCATGTAAAAACAAAGGGGTTTTTATTATTCCTTGTACACGGGGTCCTCCAAACAGGTGGAAACGGAGAACCCTGAGTTGGGGCAGGGCTGGTGTTTTTAAGGGGGAAAAACTGCAATGTAAGCATTTATTACAGAAGCCAGTCATTACAGTTAGTGCGGAGCGGTGGGCATCTTATCTATCTGTTATTGGTCAGTTCATAAGGGGTGACCAGCAGGTCAGAGTTAATTAACTGTCTTTGTTCTGCACAACTTGTCTTTAAGACACCTGGTTTCTGTAGACTTGAGTCTGACGTATTTTACAACCCTGATTAGCATAGTGGCAGGCTCTATCTCTGAGTTCCCTGGCACAGCACAGCCCGAGCATATCACAGCCACAGAGGTTGTTTTTATTTCTGCAGGGCTGAGTTAGGACTGAGTCACGAGGCCCAGTGCTGTTTCTAGCTGAGAAACAGCATCTTGTTTTTAACCTTTAAATTTCTGGTTCTACAGAGTGACTTTGGGAGTACCCTTCTCCTTTCCATCTCATGAAAGTGTTTGAGGAATGTTGGTGTTAAATAGTCCCTGAAGTTCTTGTACAAGCCACTGGGGAATTCTTCTAGTCCTGGGATTTTCTTAGTTGCTAGGGTTTTTAAATTATTGTTTCAATTTTATTGCCTGTTATTGGATTGTTTGGGGTTTTCACATCCTCTTGGTCCAGCTGTGGTGGTCCATATGTATTTGTGCATCTATCCATTGCTTTTGTATTCTCCAATTAACCGGAAGCCTGATTTTTTCAGCGACATTTCTAATAATCTTCTGCGTTTTGCCGGTATCCATTGTGATACCATCTTTTTCATTTTGAATTGCATTGTTTGGATCTTTCCCTCCTCCCTCCCTTCTTCTCTTCCTTCCTTCCTTCCTTCCTTCCTTCCTTTCTTCCTTCCTCCCTCCCTTCTTCCCTTCCTTCCTTCCTTCCTTCCTTCTTTCCTTCCTTCATTCCTGCCTGCCTGCCTGCCTTCCTGCCTGCCTTTCTTCTTTATTTCCTTCTCTCCATCCATGACCAGGGATTGGCTATTTTGTACTTTCATTCAAAGACAGTTCTTTGATTAATCAATTCATTATATATTTTTAGTATCAATTTCATTAATTTCTTCTGAGATATTTATAATTTCCTTTCTTGTACTGGCTTTGGACTTAGATTATGTTTGCTTTTAAAGTCCTTGAGGTGCACTACTAGGTTTTTTATTTAGACAGTTTATTTTACAGAGTTGAGTGTGCTGATGTTTAGTGCCTATGTTTATAATTGTTATCTTTTCTTATTTAATTGTTTCCTTAAAAAATATGTAGCAGTCTTCTTTGCCTCTTCTGATTGGTTTTGGCTTGATGTCCCATTTGTCTGAAAATAAGATAGCTACTCTTGCCTATTATGGAGTTTCTACTGTATAAAATATTGTTTTACATCTTTTTAGTCTATGATTGTTTTAGACTAAATGTTTCTTGTATACAATATATAACTGGATTTTGTTTCTTTGTCTATTCAGCCAATGTGTGTCATTTGATTAGAGAATTGAAAACATTCACATTGAGTTATTTCTGTCATTGCATTATTTTTCTATTGTTGCTTCTATTTTTTTCACTTCTTACCTGCTCAACCTGCAAGGAATACTCTTTCATTAGAATTTTTAGCATTGTTGATATTGTCTCAGGCTATCCTTAAGACATCCTTCTTTTAAGGTACTGATTTTGTGATCATAAATTTCTTAAAGTTCTCTGTGTTGATAAAGTGAGTTTATAATTCCACTAAAGATTTTGAATTGAAAAAATTAGTTTTGACCTCCTCCCCTAAAATTTATCCATAACTACAGACGATACTGAATTCTAAGGATACGGAACTATACTATATAAAGACAAATACTGAGCAAAATACTTCTTGAAATAAAAAAAATCACCATTGAAAACTTGCTTTGGTGAGCAAATTATTTCTGTTTTTCTAAGTTTTAAATTAATTAAATTTTAAAATTTGAATTAAAATTCTAATGGTCATTATTGATATGTAGAAATCAACATATCAATATATATCAATAATCAATATATCATGTTTTCCTATATTCTGATTATCTAGAGTAATCATTTTATTAAGCATAATATATTTCATAAAATTTTAAAGCTAATGCTTTTCTTCAAGATATTTTAATTTGGAAAGTATGATATCTTTAAGGAAGAAAAGGTTATAATATATATATATATATATATATATATATATATATATATATGATTCTTTGCTTCTTCATTCATCTACTCATTTGACAGGAAATGTAACTATAAATTATTTTTGTTGAAATATTCAATTTTCATTATGAATGTGCCTTTAGATTTTTTTGACTAAGCATGCATCTTTCAAACTTCTCTCCAAATATTTTCTTTTGTATGCAACATCAATTATACTAACAGAATCATCATATTTAGAAGGCAGTCTGCGGCCATATGACATTATTTTTAAATTTTTCACATAGAATCAATATAAAGAGAAAGAAGTACATGTCCATTAAAATCTTTTCAATTGTCTTCATTTTCAGTATTTAATATCTCATTGCATCACATGGTATGCATAGTGGACTTACAAATCTTTATCCAAATCAGGGAATCGGCAGCCTAAATTTTGGGGCAAGGGGAAGTATAATGGAGCAGATTTATTCTTGTTCTTGAAAAGACAAAGCATTAGAGAGCCAGTAAAGGCTAGTGAATGTAGAAGCAGTGGACAGCACAGATGAGCTCTACAGTTGCCTTAGGGCACTACCAAAGGGAAAGAACCTGGAAGAGACTCTTCTCAGACTGTATACCTGTGTCATCTCTGTTATTCTCTGTGTACTCTTGACTTACAATTAAGGAAAAATTCAACAGTGACTGACATATAATAAAAATAATTCAGAAATGCAAAACAAAAATCCCTAAGAAGCAGTAGTTCATAAATAGTTGGAAATAAACAACTGATTGAAATGGAGCCACAAAGTCTGCAGAGAAAAGAATTAGCAGACAAGGATGCTAAGTTATTTCTTGTAAAAGTATACCTGCAATTCAAGACTCTATCAAAAAAGCAAGCATTGATAGATATATGAAAAATTTTTTAAATATATCAAAAATATCTGTAGGGAAAATAAAGATTTGAGTAGAAACACAAGGGATGAAAGTGTAGCAAACTAGTTTGCAGATTAGTGAACCTGAAGACTTAGCAACACAAGCTATCCAAAATAGAACACAGAGAGAAAAGAGTCTGAAAAGTTATTATAAGTTCCTAATTGGACAATAACACACCTTAAAGTAGCTCATATATGTCCTCAAAATATGAAAAACTTTTTAAAAACATGAATGATTACTTCCAAAAGTTAAAAACTATGAAATCATACTTCCAAGATGTTCAATAAGATCAAAATGAAGAAAACTAAATGAAATAAAATTCCTTAACAAAAAAAGAAAAAAATAAATAAAAGCAGCTAGAAAAACAAGAAAGCCACATGTGCAGAGGAATAAAAACAAGAACGAAAGCAGATTTCTTATGAGAAATAAGGCAAAGCAGAACACAGTTCAACATTTTAAAAGATAATGACCAAATGTATAAAAACACACACAAATAAAAATGTAACTAAAAATTCATATTTTAAAAGTGAATTTGGAATAGAAATGCTTTGTACATAAGAAAAACTGAAAACATCTTTCAACAAAACAATAATTTGGAAAAAATAATAAAATATGTGAATTTGGACACATATAATCACATAAAGAATATCATAAATCAGCTGAATTTAAATATAAAAAACACTTTCTTATTATGGTCTAAAAATTCAATCTACATTGTGAGATATTTACTGGGTAGACACAGGTGAGCCTTTTAGAAGTCAAAAAGATTAGATAAGGTTATTAAACTGGAAAATCATTATTGTATTCCTGCCAGCTTCATGAGAACAGGGAGACAGACTAGAAGATGTACGTACAAACATGTTCTCCCTTCTTCTTATCATGTGATACTTATATCACCACAACCCTCCCACAGTAATAAGGCTATTGCTAAATGCAGTCTTTCAAGCTTAGATGTCCAGAACCATGAACCAAAATATACACTTTTTTATGAAGTAACCCATCAAATGATATTTGGTTATAGTAATACAAATTAACTGAAGCATATGATAAAAATTGATAATTTAAACTGAAATACAATCAAAGAATTGTGAAATTCATATTATATGGAAAAGCAATATGTATAGCAATACTAAAGATAATGCCCTTAGCACATTTTACAGTTGCAACATAGTTATACTACATACAAAATAGATTCATATCACTGGAAAGTAGATTGTGTGCAGTTGAAATTTCATATTACAAATGTTAAGACTATCACTAAAGAACTCAGCCTGCAGTTCCAAATTAGCAAAGAAGATATTATAGAATCAGTATATGATTGATAAAACTTTTAAAAAGCAGACAACAAAGACAAAGAAATCCAAGAGTAGGCAATTCAGAGGGAAAGCAGACAATAAGGTAATATTTATCAAAATAGTATAACAATAATAAGCAACAAAGTTAAAAGAAAAAGATTATCTGAACAATAAAATATGGTCTAATTACTTGGTAAGAGATATACATAGATTATGGTAAAGATATACATAGATCAAATTTTAAAAGATAGAGCAGTGTCTTAGGCTCTATCATTTGTCTGGGACAAAATACTCAATGTCCACCACTTAAAGAAGCATAGTTTTATGATCTTCTGAGGATTCAGTTTATGGTCTGCTGCCTCCAAGATAGAAGAGTCATAGTTAAAGGTCTAGTGGAGAATAAGTGATCACCTCACAGTCACAAAAGAAATCAAAGGAACGGCAGAAGCCCTAAGGAAGGCATATCTTTCCAAATCACACAGCAGTGTTGTGCTTCTTTTTATCAGCCCCCACCTGCTAAAAGCACTTTTAGTTCTGGACTGTTCTGTGGACTGTTCCACTGAAGAGTAGAGTGTCCCCATAACACAATCATCTTCCAAAATCCCCATCTCTTAAAATAATTGGTTTCTGGAGGACACTGTAGATCTAAGCATTGCAGCAAGCTAATGTTAATGAGAATAAAATTGACCTAGATATAATACAACAAATCACTAATATCATTATGGTAAATAATATATATGGTGGTGTGCACAAACTGTCAAACTCACTCTGAAGGAAATAGACAAACTGAATATCTAATGCTATATCTGCTACCATAGTGAATATCTTCCTACAAAGAAAACTGATGATCAGATACTTCACTAGAAATTCTCTTATACACTTAAGTAATTATAGAAAGTCTACAAAAATTCTTCCAGAAAATTGAAAAAGAAAGAAAATATTTTAAGAAAAAATATACCCATAGACATTCTTAGCACTGTAATTTGCAACAACCATTAAGTTGAAAATCCAAATAAATCATGTTATATTCACATGAAATAATATTTTCCACCAATGTAAATGATGCACTATTGATAGATGCTAAGTACATGCATTTAAAACTAAGAATGTTATGTGAAATGCACCTGGTAAATAAGTTTAGAAAGCACAGATTATTCTCAGTGGTTTCCTAAAGATAAAGGAGGAGGCAGTCTATGAGAGGTGAAAGAGAGAGTTTAAAATGGGGACAAGAGTAACTCCTGGCAAATAGCGATAATTTAACTTCTTGCTTTTCTATCAATATTCCTTTTATTTCTTTAATTTGTTTAGTTGAGCTGGCTAATGTTTCCAGAACTATATTGAACAGGAGTGGTGATAGCAAGCATGCTTGTCTTTTTCCAGATTTTAATGTGAAAGCTTAATTTGCACATTGAACTTAGATGAATCCTCCATGATATTGTATAATCTTTTTTATTATTTGCTTCATTCTGTTAGCCCATATTTTATTGAGGGTTTTTTCATCTTTTTTGGTTTAGTTCTTCTCCGTTTTTGGTATTGAAATAATGCTTGTCTTCAGGAATGATTTGGGGAGTATTTTTTTAAAATTTCAAATAGAAAAAAAAACAAAAAAGTCAAGAATCAAAGAATTAAAAACCAACAACAAAAGCAAAAATGATGACAGCAAAAGCAAAAACAATGGCAGTATAGATTTTCAAAACAAAACTATAGGAATTTAACAATGGTTGCTGCATTGCATATTGTTATTCTCAAACTAATTGTTCAGGCTACCAGATATCAGCATGCAAGGTTGATCAAATGATATAATTTCTCTTTGATCAGTTTCTTTTATTTTTATATCTATTGTAAATTTTGGATTTAATTTACTCTTTCAGTTTCACTAGAGAAAAAATGGTGTCTACATGCAAATATGGTTTAACTCACTTATGAGTGCGGTTTCTAGTTGCATCCATTTACCAATAAAAGCCTCGAGCTTATTGTTTGTATTGTCAAGTAATATTCCATTATATAAAAATATCACCTTTTTATTCATTCCTCGGTTGATGTGCATTCATGATGTTTCTAAGATTTAGCTATTACAAATTGTGTTGTTATAAACATGGGTACACATATATTGTTGTGGTATGATGTTTTTAATTCTTCAGGGAAAATACCCAGAAGGGGAATAGTGGGTTGGACGGAACCTCTAATTCTAGCATTTTGAGGAATCTCCATATTGATTTCCACAGTGGCTGTACAGATCTGTACTCTCACCAACAATGGAGAAGTGTTCCTTTATCTCCACATCCCCAACCAGGATTTGTTATTGGTTAATTTCTTGATGTTAGTCATTCTTTCTGAAGTTAAATGATATTTCAGTGTAGTTTTAATTTGCATTTCTTGAATGACCAGTGATGTTGAACTTTTTTTCATATATTTACTTGCCATTCATATTTCTTCTTTTGAGAATTGTGTGTTCTTTTCAGATGCCCACTTTTGGATTGGGTCTTTAAATTTGGGGAGGGCTAATGTTTTTCAATTCTTTACATGTTCTAGATAGAAGTACTTTGTCTGAGAGACAGTTAGCAAAGTCTTTTCCCAGTCTATGGGTTTTCTTTTGCACTCTGTTGGTGATTTCTTTCAATTTGCAAAAACTTTTTAATAAGATGAGATCCCAGTTATTGATTCTTAGAAGTACTTCTTGTCTAGTTTGGCGTTTGCTCATGAAGTCTCAGCCTACTCCTATGTCCTCAAGATTTCTACCTACTTTGTCTTCTGGTAGGGTTACTGTTTCTGTCTTAATATATAGATCTTTGACCAATTTTGACTTTAGTGCATGGTGATAGACATGGGTCTAGTTGTAATCTTCAATGTGTAAAGAGCCAGTTTTTCCAGCACCATTTATTAAAAGAGGCTACTGAGAGTGCCTGTAGTTGTGTCTGTATCTTTTATTCTATTCCATTGATCCTCAGATACGTTTTTATTTGCCACTACTGTGCTGATTTTATTATAGCAGTTTTGTAATGTAATTTCTAGTCTGGGATTTTGATGCCTCCTGCCTTGCTTTTGTTGTCCAGTTTGCCTTTGCTATTCTAAGTCCCATCTGGTTCCATATGAATTTTAAAAATGTTTTCTCTAGATCCGTGAGGTATGCTAAGGATATTTTGATTGGAATTGCATTAAATCTGTATAACAATATTGAGAGTATGACCATCTTCATAATGTTGGTTCTTTCTATCCATGAGCAAGGGATATCTTTCTATCTTCTGAGTTTCTCTTCAATTTCTTTTTTCAGTGTACTGTAATTTTCAACATAGGATAAGGATAATTTAATTTCTTCCTTTTGTATCTTTATTCATTGTGTTTCTCTTTGTTGTCTAATTGCACCTGCTAATGCTCCCAGAACTATATAAAATAGGAGTGGTGACAGTGGATAACCTTGTCTTGTTCCTGATTTTAGAGTGAAGGCTCTCGATTTGTGACCATTTAATATGTTTTGGGTGTTGATTTGTCAAAATGAGTTTTATCAGATTGAGGTAGGGACCATCTATTCTGATGTTTTTTATCACCAATGAATGTTGTATTTTATCAAAAGCTTTTTATGCATCCATTAAAATGATCATGTGATTTTGTCTTTCTCTGTTAATGTGGTATATTACATTTATTTATTTGTATAGGTTGAATCATCTCTGCATTCTTGGGATGAATCCCACTTAGTCACGGTGTGTAATCATCTTGAGATTTGCTGCATTCTAATGAAGTGTCTTTAACTTCTAGAAAAGGAACAAGTCAAACCCAAAGCTCAAGGAAGAAAAGAAATTATAAAAGCAGAGCAGAAATTAATGCAATTTAGGCTAAAAAAACCACAAAGAATTAATGAATTGAAAAGCTGGTTCTATGAAAGAATAAATAAAATTGATAAACACTTAGCTAGTCTTATCAAAAATGGAAAGAAAAAATTCAAATTCATTTAATAAGGAATGAGAAGGGTAAAGTCACTACAGATTCTGTGGAAATATAGAAGATCATCAATACCTACCTTGAAAACCTTTACTCTCATATGACTAAAAACACTGGAGAAATGGATGGATCCCTAGAAACACATGAATTACCAAAACTGGATCCAAAAGATATGAAACTTCTGAAAAACCAATATCAATCAATAAAATTGAAAATATAATTTAAAAGCTTACCATCAACAACAAAATCTCAGGTCCTGATGGATTCATGCCAAATTCTACAAGAAATTTAGAGATGATTTAATACCAATGTTCCTTAAACTCTTTAATGAAATTCAAAGGGAAGCATATTCTTCCTAATTTATTCCTGGAGAAAAGTATTAGTCTGATACCAAAACCAGAAAAAGGCCCAACCAAAAATGAAAATTACAGACCAATCTCTCTAATAAACATAGATGCAAAAATCCTCACTAATAACTAGCAAACAGAATTCAGCAAATCATCAAGAAGATTTTGAGAGTATTGCATCACTTTATATTTCATTAAAGACTTTGAGGAGTATTAGCTTGCTGAAAGGAGTGTGTTGTTTGTAGTTGGTTGGAGCACTGTAGATGTCAACTAAATGTCAACTAAATTCATTTGTTCAAAAACTTGATTAAACTCATATTTCTTTGTTGATTTTTTGTCTATTTGATTTGTCTATATGTGACAGTGGGGTACTTAGGTCACCTGTTACAATTATATTAGTGCTTATCTGATTTTTCATATTCATTAATGTTTGTTTAATGTATATGAGTACGCTAGTATTACATGCATATGAATTTATGATAATTATCTCAGGAGGATTGGATTTTTCCTTTAACAAGTAAGGAGTGACTTTGTCTCTTCTGTTCAGTCTTGCTTTCAAATCTACTTTGACTGCAAGTAGAATGGCTACTCCTGCTTTTTCTGGGTTCCTGTTGAACGGAGTACAGTTTACTATTCTTTGACTTTCCATCTATTTCTGTTTTAGTTTAAAACATTTCTAGTGTGAAGCATATTGTTGGATCTTGTTTCCTTCCTGTTTTATTTTCATGGAAAAGAATTTTATTTTTTGTACAAGGAGAGGTCCATCTGGGTCTACAGAATGTTCTGGCCCCATTAAGACTATCCTTTTTAAAACTTTAGCTCCAGTTCTCAGAAATGGAAAGAACTCCAAAGGCCAGTAATCACAGCCACTGAAGAAAGCCACAGACTCCAGTTCCTGTTAAAGCCTTGGATAATATCAAATTTAAAACCATTTGCACAACAAACATATCACCAGTAGAGTGAAAAGAAATCTTACAAAACTGGAAAAAAATTTTACCAGGTACTCCTCAGACAAAAGACTAATATAGTGATACCTTAATTCATGAAGGCGTTTGTCTCCGAACAATTTGGTTCATTAACAGAAGCATTTGCCAAAATTATGCTTTAGTTTGTGAACTCTGTGTCAGGTGCCAAATACTACTATGGCCATCTTTCCAGCACAGACATGAATCTGAACACTTTTCTAGAATTGTGGGGTAAATTAAGTTCATGAACCAAGGTATCATTTTATTTAGAATATATAAAAACTTGAAAATTTAGACTCCACTCCTCCAATTTAAATCCCTAATCCAAAAATGGGCATGTGAAATAGATACTTCTCAGGTGAAGAAGTACAAACAAGAAATAAGTATATGAAAAAAAAAATGTTCATCATTGGACATTCAAGAAATGCAAGTTAAAATACCACTAAGGTTTCATCTCACTCCAGAAAGAATGGCTATCATCAAAAAATAAGCCAAAAACAAATACTGCTGAGGTGGGGAGGGGGAGGTAAACTCCATTGTTGACAAGAGCATAAATTGGTGCAACCACTATGGAAATCAATACAGAGAGTATAAAAAAAAAAAAAAAAGCCGCTAGAGGATCTATTTGACCCAGCTATTCCCCTTTTAGGTATCTTCCCAAAAGAGTTAAAAGCATCATACCACAATTATCTATTTTGAGTAGCACACAACAGCTAAGTTGTGGAAATACTGCATATGCCCATCAATAGATGACTGGATAAAGAAAATATATTTATGTAAAATGGAATACTATTATGCCACAAACAAGAACAAATTTGAGACATTTTTAGGTAAATAGATGCACCTTGAGGCCATAATTTTTAGTAAAATAAACACACAAGTCTAAATATTATATTGATTCTCTTGAGTGAGAAACCCAAAAAGTAAATAAGAGGAAAATGGAGAGCAGATATTGACCACTAGGGTAAATTCTTTAAATGAGAAGTGGATCAAGGGAGATGGTAGAGGAAATGGAAGGAAGGGAAATAGGATTTTTAAAAAATACAATGGAAAGGAAAAACAGAAATGAAGCTTTTTTATTGAGCAAGGGAAGATGAGTTGAAAGGAACAGGTAATGGGAAAAAATAATTAAGATTGTTATATACAGGTACAAATTCCCTATGATGAACGGTAACAATATCTATGACAGACATATACTTATAAAAACAATTTTTAAAAATTTAAGAAGAGTAACCTCAGGTAGGTGATTACGTTTATATTGATTGTGGAGATGAGATTAACACAGATATAGAGGTATCTAGGTAGACAAGCGTATATATGTGCCAAAACTTATCACATTATATGCTTTTTGAAAGTCAGTTATAATAAAATTTTAGAATAATATAAAACAATTGTTTGCTCTGCACAAACGTTGGGTTCCTTGAGACTGGTGACCTATGTCACATATGTCACCTCCTAAGTGATATGGTTGTTTGGATGCTACCATACAGAGGACAGAGACTCTTCCACATTTTTACTAAAAATTTCTTTAAAATATGTTAAAGTAGTAGTGCAGATCATTGGTTTCTAAGCACAAGTTCACCTCTCACAGATTTCTGGGTACAGAAGTTTTTGTGAAAGACCGTTTGCCAGGTTAGAAATGGCTGTCACTGCTCCCTCCTTTTCAGGGTGCAGAGTACACTCTGAACAGGGCCACTGCTCAGCATTGCTCATGTGGGGCTTGTAGTATCCCATGATTTCCTTTACCTTTCAAGCAAATATCTGAATAGAAATTATATATATATATATATATATATATATATATATATATATATGACTTTTTAAAGAACCATATATATTTATATAGAGAGGAAAATGTCCACTAGTTGTTTATCTACTCTTAGGTACAATGAGGCTTCTTGATTTACTTGAACACATTTTATCCAACTTGTGTAACAGAGTAAGATTTAATGTGAAAGATAGAATAGCTGTCTAGCAAAGATAAAAGGTATTAATTGCCAAAGGGCTGTAGAAACAAAAACAAAGTTCATGTCAATATCGTGATTAAATGACAAGGCTTTACAGAGGAAAGACATAAGCAGAGTGAAAGATTTTACAAGATTCTCATGATAAAGTGGTGGAAGAAATAAGATTAGTCAAGGAAGGGAAGAAAGAATTACTAGAAAGTAATGGTGCTAGAATAGAAGCAGACACTGTGGGAAAACCTTTCAAGAGGAAATAAGCAGGAAAGCCAAATATAGATTTATTAAAAATAAAAATTGAGAAAAACAACATATTGAGATTGGATAGTCATTGAAAATATTCAAGAAAAATCAATAAGGAAAGCACAAAATACTTGTAGGAAGAACTACAGAAGGATGAGGGAACTGGAACCAGAATGTGTTTGTAATTCATTCTTCTGAAAAGGGAAGAAGCAGAAAAAGAATGTGGAGGAGGTGATATTAATTGTGTTATGGTCATTTTTTCCCAAAAATTTATGAAAGCCAATGCATACTTTTGCTGCAAAGGAAAGATCCAATAACAAGAAAAAGATTGATGATCCATCAAGAAAAAAATCAATAAAATGTAACAAGACCCATTGAAAATTTGAAAAGAATGAAATAGTCATGTATGTCTCACAAACTTAAAGTATTATCAGAGTCAGGGTCACTAAAGCTGGCTAACACTCATCAAGTTTGCACTATGGGCCAGGACATGTTGATCCTAGTGTTAATAAACCTATTATTAAGGTCAGAACGCATCCAGAATATGAGTGTTTTTTCAGTGTGTAGCTTTCTAAGAATAATGTGCAATTAATTGCCTAAGTAAATGTTTACTTGGACTATGTACAGAAATTATAATAAGCCACAAATTTTACAAAGCTGGTGAATATCACAGCATAGCAAAACTTTACAAAATATAATATTAATGTTATTTCAAAATAATCAAATATTTCAAAAAACGAAAATAACTAAAGAACTTTTTCAAAAAATTCAAAGGATTCAAAGGCAGAAAATAAGGTTGAACACGGAGATGATGTTTGAGCCATTTTATCAAGAGTATCTAATCAAACTGATAATTTGCATGGTTCTGTCATATAGAAATCATATGAATATCTAAGTTTTCAGCTACTCTTAATTTCTTGCTTATATTTGGGAGAATAGGATTAGGTTTCATTTTGCAGTTCACATGTTCCAGATTTGCATGAGCTGGTCATAATTTACAGTGATATTGAGGCTTGAGCACTTTGTTATACTAGTTGCTGTGTGTCAGAGGATTAATTAATCAGTAAGTAAAAAATAATCGTATTCATTATTGCTGTTGAAGACTGTAAAATTGAATCTCAGGTTACAAAGTGTTAATTATGACTGTTAGCAGTATAACTTTGTGTTAAAATAATAAATTTCCCAATGACATCTTCTTCCTTCTCTGCTCCATATTTGCTTTTCACTTCTGTATATACTTACCTCCTCTGCACTCTGTGGGGCAAGAAAACAATGTTTTGTCTACTAAAGTAACTTTTATGGCACAGAATTCTACTATATATAGATACACACGCATATGGCCAAATACATATTCATATATATATATATATATATATATATATACATTTCACCCTAAATAACAGTTAAATGCTACAGAGTTTACTAAACATACAGGTAAGAAAAAAAGGTACACCTTATCATTTGAAGCAAAATAAATTAACTAAGGGGAGTAAAGACTGTATTTCTCACATATTGCACCTTGCCCTTCCTTTTGATGGTTAGATATTTTATAGTTTTACATCGTCCAAGAAGATTCTTTATGACATTTATATACCAAAAACAGTGATTTGAAATTAATAAGTAAAACAGTTTGATCTCTTGCTTAAGACAGAAAAAGATTCAGAAAAGTTTACTGGAACTTTAATGAATGTTCCCAAAAACTAAAGATAAAAATAGGATTATACTGCCTAGAATGCATTATCTGAAGACAAATCTTCCCACTTAGATGTGGAGTAATAACCATCTAAGCACTTAAAAGTTTCATTTTATAAAGATATTGGGAATTAATGACACTGATATTTTCCTTTTATGATTCTTTAGGTCTCAGGGCATGCAATTCAAAAGTCCACAGCACTTTTGTATTATATTTTTAATTAACTTAAATTTTTTAGTAGTGAATAATATTGATTTTACCATAATTGCCCCAGTACTCTGTTGCACAGTGAATTACTGACAACATCTCCTCCCTTAAAGATGCATTTAGATAATTGTCTCTGGCCACTTGATAAAAGCGTATTTCCTGATCTTCCATACTATTTGGAGGATGTCTGAGAAATGTCCTTGATCATAGTAAGTTATGAAAGGCCTCACTTCTCTACCTCCTGCTCTGTTTCATTCATACTTCTTGCCTGCATGGTACTTGGTCCTTTTGTTCATCAGATCCGTCCTCTACTGCTCTTCTCCGTGTGCTGCAGCCTCTCCCTTCATCATGGTCACTCTTGCGTGCTCAAACTTCTGCACACAAGGCCTGTACTCTCGGTTCACCATGGCTCTTCTGAATATGCTTCTTTTCTTTTGTGTACAAAAGCTGACAAAATAAATTGTTCTTCATAAATTTCATCTACCACTTTTGGAACATTTGACTCTCTTATTATGTATTATTTACTCCTCCTTTTTAGCTACAGCATGTCTTCTTATTAACATCTCCTATAGACCTACTCCCCCATAGTTCCTCACATGTAACCAGGGCCTCCCCATTATCCAAATGTCATTTTTAAATTTTTTGCCAAGTGTCATTTATCTCCTGAGAATTTCCACAGAATCTGCTCTATACCTGAGGCTACTTTGTTTCAATGACAGCTACCCATTGTCTATTTTAGGAGACACGGCCACAGTGTAATATAATCATCATGAGATCATTTTACATCTAAAATTTGGAGCACAACTATTGCTTGTTCTATTACAATCTTTCTTTTTAGCTTTTTCCTTCTCATGTTTCTCAAAAGTATCTACCCTCTTAATTTATTGTTTTATATGTCTGTGGCTCTCTCCAAGGCCTTCGTTAATTCTTTTATTCCTTTTATGGGATAATTTATCTATGTTCCTGTGAATTTTCTCAGAAGCTATTTCAAATATTTCAAAAGCTTTCCAAATTTTCTATCTTCTTGCTCTTTAATTTCCACTTAGCAAATATTTATTAACAAAATATAGAAAACACATGGAAGACTTTATTTTTGATTTAACTTTTTCATTTATAATTTTATCAATATTTGAAGCTCACCCCATCCCTGTATTCATCATTCATGGGGATGAGCATCATTATTCCAGTCTAAGATTAAAACTTCTTTTTCTCAGTGTGTCAATCAAGTGTGATGCCTTCAACTTGGATCACTCTTATTTTTCCAGAAAAATAAAATAAATTATTACATTCAAGAGTTTCTTTTCCCTCCATAAATTACATATATATATATATATATATTTTTTTTTTCTCTATTCATAACTAAATCAGTCATCATGCTGTCAATTGAATTCATATTTAAACAATGAGGTCAGATTCTAACACTGCTTTTTAATTACTACTTTCATCCATTTCTTTTTTTTTTTAATTTTAAAGAGAAGAAAAGCAAAACAGAAAGAAGGATATAAATAATGCAGAATTTCAAAAAATAAACAGTAAGAAATCCTAGTTGATAAATTACATATTATCCTCTTAGAAATAGTTATTCAAGTTACAAAATTAAACAATACAAAGTGGGGCTGGGAATTTAGCTCAGTGGCATAAGCATCTACCTTGCAAGTCCCAGGTTGAGTTCAATCCCCAGTACCAAAAAAAAAGCATACAAAGTGGACATTCAAACAGTGAGACTGCAGATAGTTCTGTTCAATGATCCAACAAAAGTTTATTAATATGGTTATCTATCTTACACACTTAAACATATATGCAGTTATGTCTTTTAAAGCACTTTCTTTTCCTCTCTCTTTTATAATAGCTATTACACATTTTGGGTTTTATTACTCCTACAATTCGTATTTCTTTTTACACTAGAGACACAGTGTGATATGTATAAATATAATTCTTATTTATTTCACTTATGGGGATTGCCTCAAGTTGCCTCCATTTATCTATGAAGCCCTCAAGGTTATCCTTTTTTATAGCTGAGTAATATTCCATTGTATAAAAATACCACATCTTTTTCATCCACTCTGCAGTTGATGGGCATTTTAGTTGTTTCCAAGTTTAGCTATTACAAATTGTGCTGCTATGAACATGAGTTCATATCTTTTATACATTTCTGATGTTTTCACATCAAATTTTTTTCTTGTGATTTACTTTACAAAATCTCTACTTAATTTGAAAATCTTTATTATCCAAAGAATTGAACTGTACCTGTGGCAAGAAATGAGGGTAAGATGTGGACTCAAGGTGACCACAAGAGGTGAACCACAGAAGTACAAGGCTGTATGCCACAGTGACAAATTTTAGATCTCAAATTTGAAGTGACAGGTAAATTTATAATTCACTTGCAGAGTCAAAAGTTGGCATCATAACAAGACTAGGTCAGCAATGAATAAAAGTTGTATCTGGTCCCAAAATGGCTTTCATTGTGGTGGAAGACAACAAAAGCAACAGAGAGATAGACAGACAGACAGACACACAGACAGACAGAGACAGAGACACAGAGAGAGAGACATAGAGAATTTCTGCCTGTTGTGTTGTATGCAGGCTAGTAGTCCTATGGTTAAAGGAGTACTCATACCCTTAAACCCAGCATTGAACTGTGAATCAATCACACATTTTACAGTCGGTCATCTCAAAAAAAAACCCTGTCTACCATGGCTGTGTGAGGCTTTGGGGTACATCCAGACACAAACCGTAACAACTATCTAATACAAAGATGGTTAATAGCTGTAATTCCACAATTTACCTTTGATGTTTCCACACCACAAAATGAACTTTATGAAACAAAACTTTTGAAAAATTTTATTATCCTAAAACTTCATTCTATTATGCATATTAGAAATGAAATTTGGTCCTTTAGAGCTTAATGGTATACAATTAATGATGATATTTAATATTTCATTGCTAACAACTGCTATACATTACACTAAAATATAGAAATCTATTATCTAATTTTCGAAGTGACAATGAAATAAAAAGTATTATTCTATCAATGTTTTAGATTTCTCTAATTAAAATAACTATAAAAATAACTTTATTTGTGTTTCTCATCTGAATAAATAGTCATTACTCCTTGACTATATTGGAAAAATTACAATATCTGTTAAAATAATATTATTGAATCTTTTAAATCAATTTGCGTTTCAGTAAAGCATAGAAATCTGGATGTCAACTTGACTAAGTTAAAAGCATATAGAAGATCAGTAAAATGTACTCCTAAGTGTTCTGTGTGGGTATTTCCAACGATGATTGTCATGTTGGCCAGAAAACTGAGAGGGTGGTATCTCCCTTGATTTGGGGTAGTACCATTCTATAGGTTTAGAGTCCAGATTGAGTAGAAAAGGATTTTAAAGAAGGAGAAAGTCAGCTTGTACCTAAAAGCTGTACTTTTCTGAATAGTGTGCAGTACGCTGTTGCTATTGCGTGTGGACAACAGGCTGCAGCTCCTTTAGCTTTTCAACTGGGACACACCAGTGGCTCACTGGGAAACTTTTAGGTCTCCAGCCTCATCGTGGGGCTGCATCTTTGCTCCTATTGTGAGGCTTCCTGCATTATGGACTAGCTAGTTAATGCTCTCCAACATGCAAAACACTAAAGTAAACTATTTAGCTTTTGATCATGTAAGCCAGTGCGAAAGTATGCACACAAGCTGTTTATATCATTGAAAGCTCTAAAAGCTTTGTCATCACTGATTTAAGCCAATCTAATGAATCTTTCATAATATATATGTATGCATATAATATATGTGTATATAATGCGTGCATATATGATGTATGTATACATGATACATATACATACATATAATGCATACATATTATTCTCCTCTGTTCCTCTAAAAAACCCAAACCAGCACAGTTGGAATAACACTGATAATAAACACAAGCTTGTGCTTTTCTCAAATGCTTTGTATTTATTATATAAACTCATTTATAAAGACCTTGCAAAAAGAATTATTACTTATTAGAAGTATATAAATTGAGGTGTGGTGATGGTGAACAAATTTACTCAAAGAAACATGATACAAAAATGTATCAAATCCTGTTGAAAAATAAATCCTAAATTCCTTGCTCCTTCTCATTAGGATAATGAAAAACCTGATCACACCATAGAATAGTTATCAATTCTAGCACGATTGTGAAGACAGAATATTTTTAATGATGACTGAAACATGTCATAGGTGTTCAGATAGAGAAAATAATCACTTCACATATAAATATATAACATCTATGCTTAGAAGTCAAATCCCATTGAAAATACTGCCTGAAATTGCCATTTGTCAATCTTGTGGAGCTTAAATTTGGAAAGGTGAAGAAAATTTATTCTCTGTTCCAATGAAGATAATGTCAGAATCAATTTCTAGGCCTCCAGGGCCAGTGGAATTTCTTTTAATTGAACAAGATTGAGAGGCCAGACTTCTGAAAGTAGTTCTGAAACCTTGCTTTTCCGAAGCCATCTCAGACCTTTCCTGCTCTCAATGTGTGTTCTCTTCAGTAATTGAATTGCAATTTAAATTGTAAAATAAAGATAAATCCTAGAAGAGGCACGTATTTTTACAGTCTTAAGTGCATCTTTTAATATCATCTCTAAATGCCTAATACCAAAGTGAAATTGTGATCTACAGTAAACAAAACAGGCTACTGAGTGTTAACACCTACATCATTGTGTGCTACAGATTGGAGAGGACAGTGATGCCCATGCCAGATCTTCACATCTTAGAACTAAGCACTTAGGATTGTAATACAATAAATTATCATTGTTATTCCAGAGACTTAAAATCCTTCCTGTTATGTCTGTCTACATTTTCCTCAGTTAATCTGCAGATCTCATATTATTCTACCAAAGCCAAACGTTTGCATTCTCTTTCTTAATTTCCTGGATTTTCCCTAATTTTATGCATCTTTCTTTTTCAAACTGTCAGTGTGATCTGTGAAACTTTTGTTTTGTAATATTAAAAAATCTACGTAATCAATTTGTCCTCAAAATTCTCATCTGCTCCTGGCTCACACTAAACAGCACTTTCCTGGTTTACCCCTGCTAGCCCTCTCACTATTGATGTTATTTTCCTATCCTGTATCTTAAGGGATATTGTTCATATTCTCTTACATCTTTGTTGGTTATTTCAAATATTTTCTCCATTTTCTTTCTGGAAAACAGTCATCTTTTCTGCTGTTCAAGTCATTTGACTGTATCAGATGCTTTGCTTCTATTAGCAATACACTTTTGGATGAATTTTTGTTTTTTGTAGGCTTGACCTCTGGTCTATAGATTTCCATTTCTTTCCTATTACTTTACTTTGATTCTTGACGTTAGCATTTAAAATATATGAACTTTGCAAGATTGAATGGTAATAAAAATGGAATATATTGTATTGCAATTAGTGAAAAATTTGATATAGCAGATAAATTCACATTTCTAAATATCTGCCTATCTATTCATGTTTTTCTTCAGAGTCAAGTTAAAGTTTATGGCTGGTCTTAATTTCTTCCTTGTAAATATCCATAATTTACTATTCCTTTCTTCCCCCTCCTTCCTTTCATCAAAATAATCTAGCCAGACATCAAGCGCATAGGTAACCATCACCTTTTATCTGTGCCAGAAATTACATATTTGAAGATTGATTCTCCAAAGCAGAAAACTCTGGATTTATTTAAGGAAAGGATTGCAAAAATTTAATACTGTCTAGTAAATGATGGGTTGTAATTCTCGGAAAGTAATATAGTTTTGAGAACTTAATTTTGTCAATGAAAAGTAACATCAAATTGTATGACAATACCATATAGATTCTTATACCATCATATTTAAATCAAATACTTTTCACCTATTTTTTCAAACTTCTGATTTTAGTCTTTTTTAAAATTATTTTTTGGTTTATTTTTTACTGTAACTAAATTCCTGCAATTAAAATTGTATTATAATTTAGTACTTGATTTATGTGACCTCAGATTGAAACTAGTTTCTTTGTGGATTATTAAACACTGGTAATTCTCTATGTGTTGAAATTTTTAAATTTACTTATGTGCAGATAAATGGTTTTCTATTACAATCCATTTTATGCTTCTTTTGCTAATTTCAAACTGTTTCATGTTTAATATATTTTTGTTTCTTTGACTACACTGTCCATGTATTGTTTAACTATTGTCTTCAAAAGTTACAATTAGAGCACATTTGTACTTACCTTCTTGTCTATGTGCATTTGAAATTATTACCAAGCAGAGGATATCATTAATTCAATACACAGAAATAGAAAAATAAAAATGTGTTAAATTATTCAAGTATAAAATAATACTGCACTAATGATGTAATATTTTGGTCATAATTTTAAACATCTTTCACTGCCAAGTATCAAATTTCTCTAACTAGATAGATAGATAGACATAGATATATAGCTCAATTTTGTTGTCCAAGACTAGGTAGATATATAGATAGATAGATAGATAGATAGATAGATAGATAGATAGCTCAATTTTGTTGTCCAAGTAGATAGGTTTTCAGAAAACAGGTTTTGTTGTTGTTATGAGATCTTGAAATTAAGTTTGCTGAAATTTGATGGTTTTACTAAGAAACAAAAATCGTACCCAAATGTTTCTGGTAAACAATATTGTTGTTGTCTAGAAGTAGAAATTTTAATTAGAATTACACATTCTAATTCATACAAACCCCAGCATATTGGGCAGGTAAATTTGAAAATGTGGATGAAATAAGTCTGACATTGCAAAGCACAAATTTGAATACAATTGCTTATATTATATATAGTTTGAATGAAATTCTTGCTGGATATATTTGCTTGTAAAAATAAACTATCAAATTTTTCTTGGTTAACCTTGTAAGGAAAACTATTTTGTTCTCAACTGATTTTACAAGGATACATTTTTCCATGTTCTTTTGAAGAACACAAAGTTAACCTTTGATTTTTTTTTTTTGATGTAATGTTTGAAAAAGGTGTCTTTGGTAACTTGAAAGAAATCAGAGGACAGTATCTATAATGAAACACAGCAAGATTAAGAGTTAAAAATTTAAAAAGAGAGATAGAAAACTTGGAAGACAAAGTTAGAATATCTAATATGATTTTAACCAAGGACAAGGAGAAAAGAGCAGATGCAAGATTTGAGAAGATATCTGAGGACTTTCTAGAACAAATAAAATATATCAGTTCATAGATCAACAGATTCAGTGTACAAATTCAGTTAATTACAAAGAAATTCATGCCTACAAGCATCATGGGAAAGTTATTTATATAAAGAAACAAGAGGAGATGAAAGATACAAAATGGTGCAAGACTTTTCTCAGCTGCAATAAGGGAAGTCAGTAGATAATAGAAAAGTTTCAAGAACGTTGTTATTAAATCATCATTCTAGAATCCACAAAATGAAGATTGCAGGTAAATAAAGCCATAAATGCAGGAATAATTTAATATAAACACAATGGAAAAGACAGTCTATGACTAGCTTGAGTTAGGAATGAATAAACAAACAAGCAAACAGAAATTTACAAATGGCTCAGCCTGTTCATTCTAGAGTAATAAATATCCAAGACAGAAATATCTCAAAACAAAACCACATTAATTTATATCTCACAATTCTAGAGTCTGAAAATTTTAAGATCAAGTTACTGGCAGATTTGCTGTGTTGATGATCCAAATTCTGCCTCCAAAATGTCTCTATTAATACTGATACAGGTGAACGAAACTCCCAACTTACTATGTGTCTGGTATGGGTTCATGTTCTTTAAAATCAAAGAATTATTTTTAAGAACAACATAAATTAAGGCAGAATATATTTATTGAAAGTGTCTATCTGAGAGGGGCAGAGAGTCCCTACTGAATTGTCTCTCTTGGCTTTTCCAGAGACTTTTATAGAGTAAAACTGTAAAGTGAGATAGGTCCCAGATGGGGAAAACATGAGAACTCACAAGGTGACATAAGGTGGGACAGAACTATAGTCAACCAATAAGATTAATTGCTCAAGTAAAATTGATTAAATCAGGGACAAATGGGGAAGCAAGTCACGTAGCAAGTGGGCATACTGAAAGAGCAGTGACTCATCATAGTAGGTTGTAATGGTGACTCCTGGCTTTTTCAGGGTGCTAGAGAACTATTTAGAACATCAATGCTTAGGAAGTGAGTGCATTTGCTTGATCTTTTGCCTTAAGGCCTGGCCCACAGTGGAAGGTGTCTGTCTCCCCCACAGTTGCAAGTTATCTGGCTTTCTGCACTGGTTTCTTCAAGGACCTAGTCCTGTCTGACTGCCTATAATATTTTTATCTTAGTTACCTGTAATAATACTGAAAGGTTTGCCCCAGTAAAAATTACTGTACAATTATGTCCATGGCTTAACATGGCAGAAAGCCAAAGCAGGAATGCTTACTACTTCATCCTTCTTCTTCAGCCCTGTTGCAACTCCCTTTCCTGTTTGCACAAGAAAATTCCATTCAGTTCCTCACATGTCATCAATGTCTGCCCCATGTGCCACTTCTGATCAGAGACCATATATCCCTCTGCCTCTCTGTATCTGGTCAAAGGAGACACCCCAACCTCCATGGTTGGGCTTCCCATATCCTCAATAAACATGTTCTTTTCTTTTTTATTTTTCTGTTGTACCAGAAAACTCTAACAAATGCCAGATAGATATTATAGGAAAAACCACTAGGTGAGAAGTAAAAGTAAAATCAAAAGTAATTTGATTAATCAGGAATCTAGAAATATGAGTACAAGAACTTCTGATTTAGAAGCATGGTCTCATAATATAGACAACAACATTAATACTGAACCAAAGAAAATGGTAAAAATTTAAGATAAAATACCACATATTAAATTATAGGATACAAGGACCAGGGATATTGCTCAGTGGCACAGCACCTGCCTGGCAAGCATGAGGTTAGGTGTTTGATTCCTGGTACCACTAAATAAATAGGTACAAATGAAGCCATAATCCAAATTAAATATCAAGATAAAGTAAAATATTAAAGTCAATCATCTGTGAATCAAAATTAATTTTAAAAAGTAAATGAGAATGACTGAAAACTTTTAAAGGGAATTGCTAAAAATAGGAATTAATGAAAATAATTTACTTTGAAAGGATCAATAAAAATGCTAACTCTAGAAAAACTGGCAAAAAATTAAAAATAAATTTTCTAAGAAGGAAACAAAAAAATTATTTTCACAGCATACAGACATCAAAATAAAATAAACATGTAAATGAATAAAACAATACATAAAAATTAAATTAAATATACATATTCAGAAAATGAAATTTATCAAGTATGTGTTAAGATGTAATTAAGTCTGAAAATATTCATATTAATTAAAATGGTTCAATGAATACATTTAAAACATCTTATCTTAAAGAACACTCATACTCCAAAGAGTTTTATAGTTAAGTTTAGCAAAAATGAACAAAGGAAATAATTTTAATCTTAAAATTTTGGTAAAGTTATCATAAGCTCTATAGTAAGCATACTGATGGATAATATGACAAAAGAAAATAAGAAAATAGAGAAGAATCTCAATTGTAAGCATATGTAAAAAAAAAATCAGAAATCCAAATCATCAATCTGTTTTCCAAAAATAGATGATAATTATATGGACATGTTGATCTTATAGTAGATATGTAATTTTAATTTACACGAGATAAACATGTGTGATCATTTTAATATGGAAGAAATTATTAATTAAAATTCAATATCCAGTCATTATGAAAGCTGTCAGCAAATTAAGATTAAATAAGGACGTTTTACTCTAGGTAATTTGGGGAAGTCCTACTTGATTTTAAAATTGTATAGATTATTGGGAATAGTATAGAAACAAAGTTACCCAGTATTTTTATAGGAAGCTGAGTTAGATAAAAATATTATAGGCGATCAAATAGGGCTATCCCCTTGAGGGTGCCCACAAACAGGATCAGATGTCTTATGACCTTGGAGGAAACAGACACTTCCTGCTGTGGACCAGATCTCAAGCCAAAAGGCAAAACAAATGCAACCCCATCCTAAATATAAACATCAGGGATTGATATTCTAAATAGATATGGATCATCTTGAAGAATCCAGGAGGCACCATTACAACTCCTTACAAGAAGAGTCACTGTTTTTCAAGCATGCCTGCTTGCTACAGTGACTTTCTTCTCTATTTGTTCCTGATTTAATCAATGCTACCTAAAAAATTAATCTTATTGGTTGACCACAGTTTTGTCCCACCTTATAATCACCTTGCAAGTTCCCTTGTTTTCCTCATCTTGGACCCATCTCACCTTATGATTTTACTCTATAAAAGTCCTTGGAAAAGACAAGGTCTTTGACCACCCACTCAGGACCCCTTCTCTCTCTCTCTCTCTCTCTCTCTCTCTCTCTCTCTCTCTCTTTCTCTCTCTCTCTCCCAGAAAACAGCTTTCATTCTCTCAATAAGTATATCCTTCTCTTAACCTCTATTGTTCCTAAAGTTCATTATTTGATTTTAGACAAAATGAACTCTTACCAGATATCTAGTTGTTGTACCCACAAAATGAGACCCAGAGATGTTGTCCAAAAATGGGGCAACATATCTTTTAAAAGAAAAAGAAGTGCTTTATTTAAGCTGGTACCCAGCAACACAGTGCAGTTGGAGTTTGCAAAGCTGTGCAACTAGGTTAGATTTTTGGGAGGCTTATAAAGGAAAAAAAAAACCACAAAGCAGGAATGAGAGGGGATAAGGGTAGAGAAGGCTTTTATTCTCTTATTTGGCTTGGGGGCAGAGTTTCTTGCTTAATCAGGTGCTTTTAAGGAAGTTTAGCAGCTGGTTATCAGCAAGTTCCTCCTTTATGGGAACTTGTCAACTTGTGGTTGGCTAATTTCAGGAACAACTGTCCTTCACAATGGGGAACAGAGATTGAGACAGACAATAGGCAACTTGCAGCAGACTAATTGCAGGAACAATTGTCCTTCACACAGGGGGATAAAGGCTGACACAGAATACAGGGTTACCAGGGTAATGATACATACAGAACAGAATGGTGGCACTTTTTTTAGTGCACAACATTCCGCACTGATTTTCATCCATGAGTAAAATCATTGACTCAGGGAAGAGGCTTCAGTCAAGGTATCTGTTTATAGCCTTGTGTCCTTAAGACAATTAATTTAATGGTTGGAACTCAGTTTTTAACATAGCTTATCAATTTGTTTATAATACAAGGCCTGATGGTTACACAAACAAGGAGGGTTAACATAGGTCCTGCAGCCACCATTATTAAAATTGTTAACCAAGGGCAGAAAGAAAGCCAACGTTCAAACCAGCTCTGTTTTGCCTGCCTGGCTCTCTTTCTCATTTTTGCAATTGCTTTTTGAGGTTAGCCATGTTTGCCTAATGACTCCAGAATGATTGGTGTACAGACAGAAGTTTTCCCCTAAAGCCAAAC
The DNA here is from genome assembly GCF_034190915.1 of Cavia porcellus. Lineage (NCBI taxonomy): Eukaryota > Metazoa > Chordata > Mammalia > Rodentia > Caviidae > Cavia > Cavia porcellus. The sequence goes on along the minus strand of NW_026947501.1, from coordinate 12,259,624 downwards.
AGAGACCTCCTTCTTTTAGGAATAGGAAATCTAGTCCCCACTGGTTTTGTAAAATCATCTCAGCAATTCTGGTCTCCAATTACTAGGCTGGACACTCCTATACCCATTGATCCTGCCAACCCAATATATATGCATTTGAAAATCTTAAGCTTTACAGGGTCCTTGGAGGGGATAACAGTCCACTTATCTGTACGTCTATCACTGTTGGAGTCAGGGACTGACTTAAGTGAGGATGACGGATCCAGGTAGGTTTCCCAGTGACCATGATAGCAGTTGGAGTGCTGAGGACCACGATGTAGAAGCCCTCCCACCATGGTTTGAGAGATTCTCAGTGATGTCTTCTGATGAGGACTAGTGTGTCAGGTTCCACTGTGGGGCATTCATCCTCATAATGGGCTGCAGGTGGAGGATGTTGTCAGAATAACCAGTGGATGGAAATTAGAACTGGCCAAAGGGCCTGGGGGGACTTAATAAGATCTTGGTTACCTAGATCAGTTAGTTTTTCTTTAGAAATTCTTAGGGATGAGGGGAGAGGATCTCCCATATAAAGCCTCAAAAGGGGGAATATCAGCAACATAGGGGTATATCATGCATGCAAGAGAGCAAAAGGAAGGAGACTCACCCAGTTCTCACCAGTTTCCAAGGCCATCTTAGTTATTACCATTTTTAAAGTCTGGTTTATCCTTTCTACTTGTCCTGAACTTTGAGGCCAGTAAGCACAAAGGAGTTTCCAAACAATCTGCAAGGATTGGGTCAGGTTTTGAGTTATCTGGGCTATAAAAACCAGGCCATTGTTGGACCCCATGGAAAAGGCAAAGTCAAATCTGGGAAACTATTATCAGTGCTGACTCAAACTTAATAAGAAAAGCTTTAATCCATCCAGTGAAAGTATTAACCATTAATGGTAAGTACTTATACCCTAGAAGTCCAGGCTTTCCCATCTCTGTAAAATCTACTTTCTAATATTCTCCAGGCATGGTCCCATGGTAGCCAGTGGTTTCTATTTATTGCAGTTGCTTTGGGTGCACTAATTGACACTGAGGGTATCTGAGGCTCACAGACTGGGTAAGCTTAGGCTTTGCTTGAAGTTGAGCTGCCAGATGCAAGACTTTTCAAGTGTAAATGGGCTCTGACAGAGTAATGAGATCAGCAGTAATGTCAGGCTGTCTCAATCCTCACTGACTTTATGGCCACCTTTTGGGTGGTGGCATCTGCCAGATTGTTTCCTCATATAACAGGAACATCTCTCACTTACAGTGGATGGGCTTTACGGTGAATGATAGCCACTTTCTTTGGCATCCAAATGGCAGCCAACAAATCTAAAATTTGGGGAGCATTTTGATCTTTTGGCCCCCAGAAGTGAATAAACCCCATTCTCGATAAATGGCCCCATGAACATGGGCAGTAGCATACTATCAGTATAAATATTTATCTGCTATCAGTATAAATATTTATCTTTTTGCCTTCTGACAGGTAGGGCCCCAGTAAGGGCAATGAGTTCAGCCCATTGGGCTGATGTTCCTGGCTTCAAGGTTTGTTCCCATAGAATTTGAGTGTTTGTGGTAATGGCAGCTCCTGCAACCCACTTACCTTGATAGATGCAACTGCTCCCATTGGAGAAGTATGATGGAACTTCAGATAGGGGCTCATCCATCAAGTCCAGTTGGAGCCCTGTGAGGTGATCAATAACCTCAGTACAGTCATGGAGGGGTCATCATCAGGCAGCAGAAAAGCAGGATTTGAACTGTTGTTCCCTTGAAACTGATAGTAGTTGGGTTCAGAAGTAGTGTCTAACAGTGCATGACTCAGGAGCCACTCAGGCTCACAGAAGAGCTTGGGACAGTCCTTTCACCAATGCCCCTTCTCTTTGCAATAAGCACACTGATTTATTTTTTAGGGGTGGACAAGACTTTGCATTGGGCTGGGTGACTTCGTCAGCTAGTGTTCCTAGCTTTTCCACTTCCTGTCTGCTTCTAGTCTTTAGGGTCCTCTCGGTTGTCAAATATATTTTAAACAATCTCTAATAACTGACTGAGGGGCATTCCCTCAAAGCCCTCAAGCTTTTGAAATTTTCACTTAATATCAGGGGCTGACTGGGTTACAAAGGCAATATTAATGGCCCTTGCATTTTTACGTGCTACTGGATCTATGGGTGTGTAAATGTGACATGCCTCTTGCAATCTTTCCAGAAACCTCCGAGGGAGACTCATTAGCTGATTGTCTCACTTCTGCTGCCTTGGACAAATTGGTGGGTATTCTGGCAGCACCCTTAAGGGCTTCCGAAAATAACTTGTGATCCAATCAAGAGTCTCCTTACTTCCAGTCATATTAGGGTTCCTATTGGGGCAGGACAAAGGGAAAACATGGTTCTGGCATTTGGGATCAGAGGATGGGTTTCCATCTGGATCATGTACTGGTTTTCAAGTGGGTACGAATGTGCTCTCTCTCTTCTGCAGTAAACACTACCTGTAGCAGCTGTTGACAGTCATCCCAAGTGGGATGATAAATGAAAAAGATAGATTCCAGAAGAGAAATGAGGCCTTGGGGGATCCTTAGAAAAGGGTGGGTTCTGTTTTTTCCAATTGTAGAGGTCAGAGGTGGAGAATGGAGCAAAGGTAAACAATGGTGCAGAGAGGTAGGACGAGAGGGGAGCTCCAGTTCCAGAGCCAAGGGCATCAGAGTAGGGGGCCAATAGGGTGGGGGCAAAGGTTTATTTCTAGTCCTTCACCTTTTTGATATCCTATTTTAATCATCATTTTTTTAAATTTTAGGATTTGAATCTATTTGTTCAGTTTCCAAATTGGAACTTGTTTGTTCCAACTATAAAATCAGAATCGCTAGTCAGCACTTAATTCCACTTTCGTACCAAATTTCTTCCCCACAAGTTAACTGGAATAGGTGCCATATAAGGTAAAAAGAAATGCTTTGTTGATTGGGTCCCTCATAAAGCAAAGGTGAGGCACTCGGTAAAATGTGCTGAGGGGTCCCCAGTCTGATAAGGGATGCAAGGGCCCTTTGCGTTGGCCACATGGCAGAACATTGTTCTAGTGCAATTACCGACACATTGGCACCAGTGTCTATCAGATCTTTAAAGTATTCCCATTTATTTTTATAAAACACATAGACCTGTTTTTAGTCACTTCCTGTGTAAAATGCCTCCCTTTTGTAGTTTGCTCTGAGGCTCTTGCTCCCTCCTATGCTGCCTTATACTTAACAAAAGAGGGCTTCTCTATAGGTAACAAAATAAACTGCACCACATAGTCTCCCTGTTCAAAAATCCAGATGTCCATAGCACATGCAAGAACTTGTATTTCATCTCCAGAATCACCATCAGTCAGACTAGGCACAATAGTTATTCCTTTTAACTTAACAATAGTTATATCCTTTTCCAGTACAAGACCAGGTGGGGGATCCCAAATTCCTATCCCAGAAACCATTTCCTCATTTATTGCTGGACATGGATTGGGACCCATTCTATTTTTATAAGCCTGCTCCAAGACAAGTTTTTAGCTTAACATCAAAAGGCAGGAATTGAGCAGAAGATAGGCATGTTTGTGCCAAATGTTTGATACCATAAGGTGTCAATGAATATGTGTCCAAAACATTTTGCATGAACCCCACAGTAAATGGACTTTGGACTCCATTGTTAACCACACTTTGTTTAAAAAAATTTAGAGTTGTATTTTAAAAGGCTTATGAATAAATTACTCCTGATCATTATCATCTGTTACAATGCCAACTGGGAAGCAAGCGGGGAGGGTATTATTTGCTCCCTTTGCAGCTGCCTCTTTCTGAACTACCTGTAAGTTTCTGGATAGAGCCATATGAGCTATTTTTCATAAAGACTCCAGCTCCTGCTGAGGTAATCCCTTTAGAGATTTTGTTTTGGTGGCAGATGCCTCAGCAGGGAGCTTTTTCCTTCTGTGTCTGAATCAGAGTATTTGGACTGTGAGCTCTTTAACAAACTTAAACTGAATGGACCAGATTCCAAGTTGAGAATATCCCAGGGGAAATGATGTGTCTTTCTTTGGCACATGAGCCCCTGAGCATTTAAGCACGCTTTGGAGCAGTTGTAAGTACCTTTGCTCCTCCACTGAACTGTTTTGCCCTATATTTTATTCCCAGATAAAATGACTTTTTACAGCAGGAAACTCACCCTTTTTTTTTTTAACTCTCTTCTCTCCAGTCCCTTCAGGGGCATTTTTCTTCCTTGACAGGCAGGACCTGGCTCAGCACATGTTTCAGTTTTGGTTTTAATGGCACCAAGGGAGAAGTGTTATGAATAAGGTCAATCCAATCCTGAATGTATACAACTTGATCTGGGTAAGTCAGGGGACCAAAGACATATCGTCAGATGGCTTGAGCTGTGAACAAATCAAAACTACTCACCAGGAGTCAGTTAGAACCCCAGTGGGCCATTCAAGCTCACAGAAGATATGGAGTCTCCCAGGATATACCGGTTCTCCGTATCCCCGTGCTCATTCCTTAAAGTCTCCAAAAATGATTAAGGTCCAGGGTCATAGGAGACAAAGACACTGATGATGGTACCTGGCCCATAGTTGTTAGTAAATGGTTAAGGACAAAAAAAAAAAAAAAAAAAAAAAAAAAAAAAAAAAAAAAAAAAAAAAAACAAGTTGCCACAAAACACAAGGTATACACTGAACCTGCACAAGAAGGCTTTTCTGTCCACAGTTCAGAAACCTAAAGGGAAATAATTTTTATTATGACCCTTGAGTCTAATAAGCAGCATGGGGCCTGCAACAGAAAAAGTCAAATGGGCTATGATCCCCTAAGTTAGTAAAAATGCCACAAGTTCAAATGGGCTAAAAGCCCCAAAGTTAGTAACAGATTCAAATGGGCAGATTTTCCTAAAGTACAGAAACAATGAACATGAAGTCAAATGGACAAAGAAGCCCCAAATTATAAATGGGCAAAAAGTCCCTAGAGGGTGTCCCACTCCAGTGCAGAAGGAGCACTGGGCTCATCTGTAGTTACAAATGTGCAGCACAAATTACAAATGGGTGAAAAACTCCAAGTACTTACAGATGTTAAGCCAATCGGTGAAAAATAACTTGGGTATGGGTCCTTGAGATCTCCCAGATGAACCCCCAAATGTTGTACCCCAATAATAAGACCCAAACATGTGCAAAAATGGGGTAAGATGTCTTTTAAAAGAAAAAGAAGTACTTTATTTAAGCCGGTACCCAGCAACACAGTGCAGTTGGAGTTTGCAAAGCTGTGCAACTAGGTTAGACTTTTGGGAGGCTTCTAAAGGAAAAAACTGCAAAGCAGAAGTGGGAGAGGATAAGTGTGGACAAGGCTTTTGTTCTCTTATTTGGCTTGGGGGCAGAGTTTCTTGCTTAATCAGTTGCTTTTAAGGGAAGTTTAGCAGCTGATGATAAGCAAGTTCCTCCTTTATGGGAACTTGTCAATTTGTGTTTGGCTAATTTCAGGAACAACTGTCCTTCACAATGGAGGACAAAGTTGAAACAGACTATAGGCAACTTGCAGCAGACTAATCCTGGGAATAATTGTCCTTCACAAAAGTGGATAAAGGTTGAGACAGAATACAGGGTTACCAGGGTAACAATGCATACAGAACAGAATGGCAGCACTTTTGTTAGTGCACAACACTAGTATGATTGGAGCTTCAATCCCTGTATCAGTATGAATATTTCCATTCCAGCTTGCATAGGGTGCATTAATCAATACATCAAAAACAATGACTTAAAGATATAGAAGTAGAAAGAAAAATTGTGGATGTTTTTATTTGACTTAAGTTTTTATTTTTTTTTTTTTGTTTTAGTTTTAAAGTTACAATTATCTGGATCAGAGATAGATAACTGTTTTATGTAAAGTAGCAAATACTTTATATTTAGTAAGCTATAACTATTAAAACTATTAGATTCTTTAGCATAAGCATAACCAGATACAATAATTTAAAGTAATCTTAGCTGTCTTCCAACAAAACTTATAAGAACAAAATGCAGGCTTAATTTGGTTCACAGCCTAAAGTATTTAGCTCCATTTCTATGTAATTTATGTACCAAATGTTATAGATAAGTTACATAGAAATAATAAGAGACTGACAAATTTTGAATACAAATATGTAAAAATAATTATGTTCCTGTAGACTAACAAAAAATAGAAAATATAATTTTATCAACCCAAATATAATTAATATAAATACAGTTGCCCATACTTCAGGATTTCTGTCTCCATGAGGGGAAGACAACATACCTGACCTGGGTGCACATATATCATAGTATTTCGGCATGATAAAATATCTCTTCCTAAGAGGGGAACTGGACTTTCAGACATTATCAAAAATGAATGTGTAAAAAGAAAACAATCCCAATTATAGCCTACACATTGTGAAAAATAACAAATTACCTCCTCACCAGTGACTCCTTTCACTGAGATGTGTTAACTAGAAGGAAGGCCGGGATTGAAAAGAAGGACCAAGAGGCTTGTGCCACTATCCAGCAACAGGCTGGTTTCTTTTTTTTTTTTTTTTTTTTTTTTTTTTTTTTTTTTTTCTTTACAGTCATGATTACTCAGGGCTCCTCTGAGGCAATGACAGTCTGGCCAGACGGAGAGGGCTGAGACTATCCCTGGGCCCTTCAGTCTTGCTGGATCAAATGATAGGATGAATCTGAACCCTGGGGCTTTGGCCTCAGAGGGCAGTCTAACCTCCAGTGCCACCTTTGCAGTTGGGTCATGGCCCAGAGGGTTTCTGAGTGCAGTCCCTCTTAAGGTGATCTGGCTTGTGGCAGCAATAGCAGGTAATTGTCACTGAGCTTTCTTGGAGCCCCAAGAATCAGACTTAGGGTCTGTTTCTCTTAAGGCCACAGCAAAATCAGCTGCTTTTTCTTGATCTTTTTGTTTTCTCTCCTTGATCTTTTTCTCATCACAGTTATAAAATACTGAGGAGGCAATTTTTACTAAAGTATCAAGTGAACTACCTGGAGCAAAAGCCATCTTTTGTAGCTTTTTCTAATATCTGAGGCTGACTGTGTAATAAACTTATCTTTAAGGATAATCTGTCCTTCTATTGAATCAGGATCTATAGACATACATTTTATTATTGCCTCTGAAAAATGATCTAAGAAGTCAGAGGCATTTTTACCTTTTTCCTGAGAAATAGCTGACAACTTAAAATACCTAGAAGGGTTGGGTTTTTTACCTTTTTGACCTTTAAGAATACACACTTGAAAATGTCTCCTGTTCCAATCTCCTGTTATTAGCAGGGCATTTTGGATCTTGTATAGTGAACAGGTTTTGGCCCAGACAGGACTCTGTAGCCAGGAAAGCCTCAACGGGAAGCAGGAAGCCCCTATCTCCCCCACCCCTAGGAATTTACCTGTGACGCCAACTTCCCACCCCTGGGAATTTACCTATGGCACAAAAACTAGGACCAATGGGCTTCCCGCACATCCCTGATGCCACCTTAGGTTCCACCCCAAACCGAGGCTACTTACATAACCCCCATGCCACGTGTCCACCAGAGAGATCGCCAGACGCCAGTGGTGGAGGGTGCTGGTTATCTCTCTCCGTGTTCTCAGAATAAAGGCTGCTTTTGTTTTATACTTTTCATCTTTTTGGAAATATTTTTCATCTTTTGGAAATAATCCTATCATTTGGTGCCATGATTCGATTGGCAAGTGATTAACTCCTGGAACACACCCAGTTGAGTCCCCAGCCAATTCACAAAACAGATAACATCTTGGATTAATTCCTCGCTTTTTCCTCTCCCGAGACATCCTTGTTGCCAGCTGCCTGCACTCAGCATTGGCCAGATGGATTTCAGGTGAGCACTCTCCGGGTAACTCTTGGCACTGGGCAGCCCCAGTTGACTGTTCTCCCCATTTGAGTGGGTCTGTGGCATTTTCATGTCCTTAGGACAGCCCAGGGCAGGGTTCTTTCTGGGCAAACCTGTGTCCACTTTCTAAAATCTCTCACGTTCTTTGGGTTCGGATAGCCCAAAGCAGAGATTTTTGGACCGCCCACACTGAAAGGCCCTCACTTCCCTTAAAGCCTTGTGCTTTCACGGGCAAAACTGTTACTGACCCCACGTGGGCTCCACTCGTAAATATCTCAGTGACAACTGGAATATACGAGTTTTTGGGACCTTAGCCACTGTGTGGTGCCACAAACGAGTGAAGACTTGTTCTCTGGACCACGGCTTATTTCTTACCTGAATCAGTCATGGGAAACATATTTTCTAACTCCCAAAATATGCTTTTACAAGGCCTAATTTCCAATTTACATACTCTAGAAATTAAAAGTACCATAAAAACTAAACAATTAACTTTTTACTGCTGGGAGGTCTGGCCAACCTACCCACTTAGCAGCAATCGTTGGCCCAAGGAAGGAACATTTGACCCCTGCATTCTCAGGAACTTGTATGATTTCTGTCAGGCCGGTGACAAGTTATTAGAACCCCCTTATATTCAGGCCTTTCTTATTCTGAGAACACCCCTTCTCTCATTAAGTCTTGTGCTCCTGGTCAGATACTTTTAGCTAACTCTATCACACTGTGAACTTTTCCATCCTGCCCTCAGGATTCGCTTGGCAACGTTCCCCCGGTCTTTTCCCACTGCCGCCACCTGCCTACCACCAAACTCGTTCCCTGCCATTACCTCCTGTTGGACTGCTCTCCCCTTCCCCTATACCTGATTCTCTCAGCAGTCCTGGTCCCAATGCATCACAGTTACCTCCCGCTGTGCGATCATCTCCCTCTCCACCTTCCGGGACCCATAACTCTCCCAGCAACTCTAATCACTCGGTTAGCACTTCCTCAAAGTCTCTGACCCTTTCTCCTGATAATTCTCTGACCTCTACAGCATTCTCGCCACCTGCTCACCATACTAGGTCGCTATGTCCTTCCGGCAAGCTGTGTAACTGTTCCAGCTTGTGCCAGGAATGGTCGCCATGTTGCAACCCTCTGCCACGTGACAGCGTGCTGCCATCTTGGGACAGAAGTCGCTGTCAATGGGCCCCCCCTTGTGGCTCCACTTGTGAACAGCAACAGCCACCCTGTTGCGGTCCACATGATGGTTGCCAACAGCAATCCTCTCACTGCAAGGCACACAGTGAGACACCATCTGCCTGTGCTTCCCAGGGTGACTGTCAGCAGCTCTGTAGCCACTCTACAGATGATTGCTCACATGCGTCTACCGGATGGATGGCTGCCCAATGGCCCTCTGCTCCAGAATCTTCTCCTCAGGCTCTGCTACCACTTTGGGAGCAAGCTGGCCCCGAGGGACTTGTTAACATCCATGTTGCCCATGTCTGTAATATAGAAGCAAGGCATAAGTATGAAACCTTTTTGTACCTGAGAATTGAACTCAGGATCTCATACTGAGCTATGAATTGAACTATCTAATTATGCAAATAAAGTAGATAAACAAGGCATCCTTTTTTATTCCAATTTGTTAAATATTCACTAGGTATCCCTAGGTTGATACTGCTCCAGCGCTCGTGGATGCCACCTAGAGAGAATGGAACATAGATTTGATCCACCCTCTACCTGACACACAACCCTATCTTCCCAGATAGCTGATGAATTTTGTTTCCATAAGGAATGCTTAAAGAAGGAAGTATAACTTTGTCATACACTATTTTGCTTATTGGAAGAGTGCATACGTTGAAAGATGAGTTGGAAGTAGGATATTTTTCTCCTTTCCTCTAGAGACAGGTAGAACAGGTGACTGGAGGAGCCTTGCCCATGCACTGGGCAAAGGAGTCCCAGGCATTTGTCTCCCACTTAATTACTTAGGTAACCTTTCCTAGTAACAGGATAAGGCTATCCTTCATTGAAATTTCTATTCTTTGAAGCTCACAGGCTAAATTTACACATCATCTAGCAGTCACAGTTTACATTAGAAAAAGGCACATCAATTTTCTAGGCACTCAGAAAAGAAAAACCTATTTACTCTTAATTAACATATGTAAGGCACAAATGTAAATCCTTTTCTACTACACAGCAGTTAGTTTAAACAACTGATGTAAACTACCACAGTCTAATCTCTGAGGGTGGGGGAAGGTAATCTAAGTGATTTGAAACTCCACTGAAAAGTTTAGAAATAAAGAGTATAGAAAGTGGAGTTTTTAGTGTCATGAGCAAATGTTCTCTGAGGAACTCTTGGGTGACCACTAGAGAGCTGTTCTGGCCAACAGTTTCTATCAGCTCAGCTAACCAGAGATCAGTCTCCAGAAAGGAATCCAGCTGTCTGTCTGGTCAACATTCCATTAACTCCATTGGCCATTGGTTTCAATAGGGATTCACCAAACAGATGCTGGGGAACCTGTTTTCTGCTTTTTGAGGGTGGCAGCTGCTATATGAGTGATCAAATAGCTGGCAAAGTAACAACTGTTTGTCAAAATTCTATAAGAGATAGTTAGAAGACTGAGCAAGATCATTACCTACTGCTCTATGAATTTACAATAAAGGTTTAAAGTCCACAACTTGAGAGATTGGAGAATCTCCTTAATCTAAGAGTGTTTAGGTCCCAAATGTGTACTGCTTCTGGGGATAGCTTCTTTCACTGTCACGTGGAAGCTGGTTCTCCCCACTGTGTCTCAAGTTTAATTTCCAAAGGAGGTTTGCCCAGAGCACTGAGCTGGGACATGGCTCTGTGTGTTCTCCTGGATGGGTACAATTCCAATCAATGTTTCAACTGACCCAGAGACAGGGTATGTGTCCTTTATCTAAAATGTTTCCCTGTCTTTGATCTTAGCAAATGCTCATTTTCTATGGGCTTAACTAAGAAGGAAAAGGTTTGAATAGAGTTCTTTCTGACTTTACTTGCTTCTATAAGGAAAGTACAAACTGGGAAATGAGTAGAAGTAAACTTAAAGTTAGGAAACTGAAGCAGAATGGGCTTGACATTTCCTCTAGAGTATAGAGAAGGATCAAACCCAATCTGTCTCAGTGAAACCTGTCCTCCAAGTCTTAAGACCTGCCGTCAGTCTAGTGCTGCTCAAATGGTGGAAGAAGTCCTGGTTTTTATTGTAGGCAGGTATATTTTTTAGGTCTGAGCTAGATTTCCATTTAAGAGAACCATTTTACAGAAGTTTATTTTAAAGCCTGTCAGAGATGTTCTAATATTTTTTCTAGTGTTATTGTCTAAGTCAAGCAAGGAGTATCAGTAACTTTAGCAACTGATTTAATTTGTATAAGAATAAATTAATAATAATATACCATTAAAGAAATATCATTATAAATTTCACATGTTTTAACTTAGATTCACATTATTTTAATAAAACCATATGAGACAAAGCAATTAAAAGCAATGGGAAAATAGCAAGCAATTATCACAAATAGTTATAAACAACTGGCAAAGACAAACTAAAATTTGAAGCATAAAAATTCATAACCTAAACGAGAACCAGTCCATAGTCTATGAAGCAAAAGCAAACTCAACTCTGTCCAGTGATCTTGGTGGAACCTCCAAATGATATAGGGGAATGAAACTTCTGACCTATTATGTCTGCAAGTTCATATTCTCTAAAGATGAAGAATTAATTTTAGGAACAACAGAGGTAAAGAGTAAAATACATTTATTGAGAGAAAGAAAGCTTCTCTCTGAAAAGAAACAGAAGGGGACCCAAGTGAGTTGCCCAGGACTCTCTGTTTTCCATGGACTTTACAGAGTAAAATCATAGGCTCAAGGTAGGGGAAGACTGGGAACTCACAAGGCAGAAGGCATGAGGTGGGACATAACTAGTTAGCCAATAAGATCAGTAGTTCAGGTAAAACTGATTACATTAAGGACAAATGGTAAAGCAAGTCATGTATGATGTGGGCATTCTTGTAGCTGCTACTTTTCCCCTAGAGGCGTGGGATAGTGACTCCAGGGTCAGAGGAAACTAATTAGAATATCAGTTCCCAGGATGTAGATGTATTTGTTTGATCCTTTGTCTTGAGACCTGGCCCACACAGGAGGTGTCTGTCTCTCTCCCATGTCTTTGCATTGGCTCCATTGAGGACCTAGCACTATCTTACTGCCTATAATATTTCTGACTAACCCAACTGCTTGTAACACTATTAGTTTACATTGTGAACCCACTACACTACTGTTACTATATTAGATTTAAGATTACCAAATATAGGATCACATATAACTTTCTTGTGTAATTCTGTTATAGGCATCTGATTTACACTGAAATATTATAGACAGTCAAACAGACTAGAAGAAGCCAGTTCAAATGGCCAGATATCTTGTATACCTGGAGGAGACTGATGTCTCCTACGGTGGCAGAGACCTCAAGACAAAAGATCAACCAAATGCAACCATTCTCTAAATTTAAACTTCAAGGATTATTCTTCCAAGTAGGTAAGGGTCATCTACAGGAAGCCAGGAGTCACCATCCCAACCCCCTACACGAAGAGTCAGTGCTCTTTAAGCATGTCCCATTGCTAAGTGACTGGCTTCTTCATTTGTCCCCAATTTAATCAATTTTACATAAACAATTAATCTCATTGGTTGATCATAGTTCTGTCCCACTTCATGATTCACTGCTTTTCAAGTTGCTATTTTTCCCCATCTTGGACCTGCCTCATCTCATGGCTTTGCTCTATAAATGTCCTAGAAAACATATGGTCTTTGGTAATCCACTAGGACCCCCTTCTGTCTCTTTCTGAGACAGGAACTTTCTTTCAGTAAATATATTCTGCTCTTAACCTCCATTCTTTCTAAAATTCATTCTTTGATTTTCGAGAACACAAACTCATAGTGGACATCTAGTAGTCTGGGAGATTCATTCCTTTATATCAATTTCACCAAGATACATATTGGGAAGTTATTTAACTGGATCTGTACTAAACACAAATATTGGGTTAAGAGCAAAATTAAGCTTTTCATAGAAAAACTTGTCTTTCTTGTGCAAGGCATCACTAGTGACACTTAATGAATATACTGATGGCGTGTCCAAATTAAGATGGATCATTTGCACACAGTACAAAATGTACTCTAAAATCAGTCAACTACACATGATGTTCCATTACTAAGAGAGTTTCTTGGTTAGAGACTCTAGGCCATATGGCTTGTCCTCTATTTTCTTCTCCAAATGCTTAGTTAACTGATGGAGAAAACTATGAAGCAGCTCTGATCAGGTTTTAATATTAACCATTTGGCTTTGTATGTTTACTTGTGAGTCTGGCCAAGGCCTAGCCCCCTGTTTGGAGAGAGGCAGTGGATTCACGGTAAGTGAAGCTCTATGGGTCACTGGTCCCAGCTGAGACCTGTAGTGTCCTGTGATGTCATCATGCCTCAAAAGACAGGATAACGTCACAGCTGAGGACTCTGACTCCCACCCCAATTAACTAATAAAGACTAGCTGCAGGCAGTTCACTCACTGTAGTGAAAGCCCACATGGAAACTTTCTCCTAAAATAATTCTCCTAAATTAGCATAAAATATTTCTTCTAAATTAACATAAGATCCTTCTAAATTAACATAGTACATTATTTGGAAAAGTTTTTCATTCTAATCCCCTCCTTGTTTTAAAACCAAATAAATATAGGCCACCCATAGCAGTTCCTTGTGTAAACCAAAAGAGATCCATGAATTCTGTTAGAGGGTTTTTTATCCTCCTGGAGCCCTAAAATCATACCACTTGTCTCATTTATTTAAACCTTCACCATTCACTCATTTGTGAGGTTGGGGATCTTGCCCTTGTCCCCAGTAGGTAACAAAGTTCTGTATCAAGATAACACACACCTTGGTGTATGACTATCAACCTCATATCTCTATAGAATCTCATCCTATCTCACTGGGGAGGTTTGTTTTAGTGTACATACTTCTGTCCAAGCCAATTAAACACAACATGTTAAATTGCCTGGTAAACAGCTAAGGCTATCCTGTTAGGAATGTCCCCTATTAGCAGTCACCTAGGAGCAGTAAACAAAATGATTTGAAAATTTCTCTTCCCAAATTTACCACTAAAACCATTCACAAATCAACTGAAAGAAACTTCTTGTTGCCATAATTTATTTATAGAAATATTTAAGTGATATCCAACTACAAATACTGCTTATAAATTTCAAAGCCAGAATTATCATTCTTATTTTATTTCTACATAACAAAGTTTATACAACTTTCTGTTCCAGTTTTATCTTTTTAGCCTCATCTCCACATGCAAATGTTTTTGTTATTGTTTTAATGATTGCTGAATATATATGCATTTTTCTTTTTTTGTGAAGAACACGATATTAAGGCCACTCTTGGATAATTACAACCCAAAGTTTTTGTACTATAATCTCTCCATATGTATATGTCATCACACTTATCTGTGAGGATTTAGGGATTTGGTACAGTCATGCATAAGAGAAAACACCAAATAACATTAAATAAACAAAAAGAAATGCATGTATTGCTGACATAAACGTCTACTTACGAGTGTTCTGGAGTTTTAGGTGATATACAAAGTTTTCATGGCCTAGTCATCTTCCTGATAAACACTCTTCTGTCATCATTGTGTACCTTAGAATTAATTCAAAATCAAAAGTGCTACATGCCCAGCCAACAGGGTAGAGTAAGAGCAAAGGGAAATTGACAAGGACTGAAGTCAACATGTGACAAACAGTAGATATGTAGTTTCACAGATATATTGAAAAATATTCCATGGGATTAAGGGATAGCAACCTAGAAATTCATGTCTGTCTGTCTGTCTGTCTCTCTCTCTCTCTCTCTCTCTCTCTAGTAATTGGTTATCTCTGGAAAAGTGAACCTTCAATGCTGACCTCATTTGTAGGGTAAACTGTGGTTGAGAGAGTGAACCTACACATCAACCAGTGCCCTGGCTTTCAGGACAGAGAGATTACTCTGATTCATTTGTTATTTACTCTTCTGACTCCGGCAGTTATTTGGCATTGTATTTTATTTATGGAGAAATATTTATATTGCCTTTGCTTACTAATTTTTAAGCCATATTTGCTGGTAGTAGTGAGTAGAATCATTTTCGAACATAAAAACACCATACCAAATATTTCTTTGTGGAGTAATTTCAACTAGGATTTTCTCAGAAATATTTATTATCCAATGGAAACACAAATTTATGCTTTCTTCTGTGGGCAATGTCTGCCAAAGTGAGCTAAAATGATTGTGCTATTTAAACCAGATCTGACATATTGATGGTCTAACTCAGTGTTTCCCTACTAGGAAATTATATCACAGTAACCTGGAGAATGTTTAAAACACATATAGAACCCATAGATAAATGAGTTACATACCACTCCACAAATAACTACAGATGCTTAGATATTTAGATATTTACCTGACTATCCTGACTCAAATGTTGATAAAGTTAAGTAAGATGGTGTTAAAGTTGCTAAATGTATTTTGATAGAAATTTCTAATTATGCTTATATACCTTTATTTTTCAAAATTAAGAACCAATAATCTGCTCGGATTTTTTCTTTCTTTCTTTTCTTTCATTCTTTTTTAATATCTAGCAGAAGAAATATGTCCTGAATATTTATAAATGAATATTTATAAATGACATGAGAAAATAGTTGTTTTAATTTACTAGAATGTTCCCAGCATTTCATACACAATACCTTCTAATAAAATAGACACACAAAGAATAAGGGTATGTCAAAATAGTAGCGAAAGGCACAAACTTGTTTTAAAAGCTTGACAAAGATCAAACAAAGCTGCTCAGAGCTAGACACGAAGTGGTTGACTTCTTAAATGGTTAACTGTATTTGTCAGTATGGGAAATTGCATTATTCACTTGCTTGTTTGTTTCATCTTGTCTCAGCCCATTCTAGAAGATTAGTCTCTTAGAGCTGATGCTGCAGTTGCATTCAGGATGTAACCTGGCAAAAAGTGGCTGGATACTGAAACTTTGTTAAATGACTGTTAAAGCAACATAGTCAAATGTTTCATTTGTGGATTTGAATCCAGAAGATTAGCTTTAAAGAGAATTGTTAATTTTATTGACATATTTGCAAGGTTGATATGTAACCAGATAAAATTCAAAATGACCATAAAGAAGCAAAATATTCATGGAATTAGTATTTACTTGAGCAACGAGTGTACAAAACACAATACAATGTCATCATTTTTATTTACCTGGAAGTGTTCTGGATGCTGCAAAAAATCTCAATTTTTTCTATACCAATTAAAGTGAAATTCTTTTTAAAAATTCACAAACAACTCAGAAGACAATATAATGATTTACATTGCTTTGTCAGTGTTTGTAAGGTGCTCTAACTGAATGCATCTTAACTAATGCAAGCATTCCCAAACTGACAGGTATTTAAAATCAGAATATTCTATTATTACAAACAATTAATATTCTTCTCCATATATGTGTATCAGAGGAATGAAAAGATTTTTAAATCTGTTGTTTTCAAATAATGCACATATTTCAATTTTATTTTTAATAAAATTAACCCTAGCTCTTAATAATAGGTTTGTACACAGAAGAAATAGAAATTTGCATTCACTTTTCTGGCCTAATAATATCTACTCTAATTTTACTGTATTACTTTCATGTATACAACTATGTATCTCATTATAATATGTGCTACTTTAGTTATTAATGATACTGAGATTTCTGAGATTTTTATAATTATAAAGTATAGTTTCCCCTTTCTGCAATTTGTATTTTCTTATTCTTTTCATGTTTTCTTTTGAATTATTAATCTGTAATTGATGTATAAGAGCTCCAAATGTCACAAAAATATGTACTTTGTTAAATGAGTATTTTTATAGCCTGTATTAATGTTCCCAGTGCTTCATTTCTCTATCCACACACTTTATCCTGTCACTCTGCAGATCTTTCATTACGTCCTTATTCCTGTAACCTGAGCACATATTAAAACTAGTTTTGCATATTAATAAGTAGCAGAAGTTATGGTCTACCAACTCAGAATTTTAGCCTCAAGAAGACTTCTGTTTTCATACTGTTTTATTTCCTCCATCAGTGCCATAGCTAGCCCAGTAGTCTTACAAGAAATGTAAGGGTCAGGTGGAGCAGTTCTAAGTCACTCAGTTGCTTCACTTGAGATCAGATAACCCTCGATGGAGCCTAGGAACAGGCCCTGGAGAAAGACTGAATTCAGTAGAGTCCAGTTAACTCCTCCATCACATCTCAAAACTCAATAAATGATAGTGCACTTAAACTTCTCAATTTTAGGTCTTCAAATAGAATAGAAACATCATGATATACTTATTAAGTAATTTCTTAAATGTCTCTGCTCCTTCCTCTCCTGTATTCTATCATCTCCTTGCTTATTTCCTTCCTTCCTTCTTTCCTTCTTCCATCCCTCCCTGCCTCCTACTATGCCTACTTCCTCTTTCTCCTGTTTTTTTCTTCCTCCTTCCCTTCCTTCTTTTTAATTTTTTGTTCCTCCCTTCTACAGTTTGTATATTGATTGATCTCCTAAAGTCCCATCCGTTAAAGTCTTTTTCCCCAGCATAATGCTTCTGGGAAGTGGTAGAACCTCTAATTTGTATCTGGTGAGAGGATTTCGGCCCTTGATTATGCCCTTGAAGAGGATAATAGCAATGAGTCTTTCATAATCTCATTTTCAAATCCTGGCAATGAGGTTAATGATTTAGCCACACTCTGTTATAAAGATATTCTGCCTCACCATATGCCCAAGAACAACAGACCGACACATCATGGACTATAACTTCTGAAGCTGTGAGCCAAAAGGATCCTTTTCTATGTATAAGTTTGCATTAGTCAGCTTTCCTGTCACTAGGACTCAATACCTGACACCCAAAACTGAAAGAAGAGAGGTTTAATTAGTTTTCAAGGGATTCATTCTTGGCAGCTGACTCAAAGGCAGAAGGTCATGGTGAAATGAAGATGCTTAAGGACATGGCTACTGGGAAGCAGAGCAGGAGAGCAATGCTACCAACCAAGATGCCAGACATCATCTTTTGTAGTGCCACAATCACACCTCCGCGGCCCATCTAGATGTATCCGGAAGTGTGTTTTCCTAGTCCCCAAGCCAATCAAGTTGACACAAGGAAACTTAAGCATTACAAGCTGAGTACTGCAAGGACTGGGTACTGTGATGAAACACCAACATGTTTTGTTCCTTTCTTTCTTCTTTCCCCTCCTTCTTTTCTTTCTTGTTTGTTTTCTGTTTCTTCTTTCTTTTTCTTTTTTGCTACTTTTTTTCCCTTCCTCTCAACTTCCTTTTCTTTTGTCTTTCTTCCTTGTCTTTTCTCCATTGTCATGTATTTATATATTACCACTATTCAAATTCTGATTTTTTGGTTGGTAATCTTTTGTCTTTTGTTGGTATGTTTTGCATAGAAATCAGGTTAAATTTATTTGTCAATTTAGATAAAATATTGAATGCCTTTAAGCTGTCATAATAATATATCTATATCATCATTTGTTACAAATAATTTATTGCAGAGGTTTCATTTCTTTGTAAATACAAACTATGCTTTATTGTGACTTTTCTACATATTTACTCATTTTTGTTTATAGAATGTGTATTTTCTGAGCATTAGTATTTTATGTATTTATCAATATGACAAGTAAGTGTATTTAAATTCACTGTGTGCACATACTTAAAAGATCACAAAGAAAGTTCATTAATGTACTATTAACTGCTCCAAAGAATGTTTTCTCTTTGGAATTTCATGTAATTGTTTGTTTGTTTGTTTGGTACTGGGAATTGAACTCCCTACTGCACATTTGCCAGGCAGACGTTTATGCTGCTGAGCTAAATCCCAAGCCCCTATTTCATGTAATCCTTACAAAAATGTTACTACTTTAAGAATGTCTCGAATCAGTGTGGTAATGGCACATTAATGCTTTCCTCATTGTTACTGTGCACCCTAAATTTGGTTTTCCAATAGAGACACTACTTTTCTATCTAAACCTCTATTCTTTATGTGTTGTAAAACCTTAAATATGAATCAAACTTTGTAATTTTATTAGCTTTTCACAGGCTTTTATTGAATTTTCCAGGCTATATAAAAGTAATTCCAAAACATACATAGTTTTTGCTTTATTTTGAGACAGGCTTTAACTACACAGTTCAGGCTGGCCTTAAACTCACTTTGTAGCCCAGGCTGGCCTCAAACTCACAGTGATCCTCTTGTCTCAGTGTCCAAAGTGGTGTAATTACAGGCATGAGTTCCCATGCCTGGTATGTTACATAATTTCAGTATTAGGACAGATTTCTTTTCCAGGCATCAAAATTTCCTGGCTCCTTTTGCTCCATTCTTTGAGTAATAAAAGCATATGCTATAGAACGTCACAAACATTCATAAAAACACTGACTTTTTAAAGTTTTAAATTTTATTTAAAAGAAGTATGCATACTTTTGTTGTCACGGTATCATTTTTTAGCAGAAAGCTTCAGAAAGCATGCATCATGCAAACTAGTAAGGATAATGTCTTAGTTACTTTTTACCTGTCGCTGAGACAAAATACCTGATGCCCAAAGAAAGGAAAGATTTGTTTCTTACAGTTTTTGGAGGTTTCAGTCCATACTCAGGTGGCTTCAAGACAGGGTGGCATGGCAGTGCTGCAGTTCATGGCGGCTGCAAACAGCAAGGTGGAAACTGGCAAGAGAGAGAGACATGCCTTCTTCCAGCCATTACATTGTATGCTGGCTCCACCCCTATGGGTGGAGCACTGACACCATCAATCCAAGCGCTAGACAATGAACCAATCACAAATGCACAATGCAAATGCATGAGGCCAGGGGCCACAGATATAAACCAAGACAGACAGTGAAAGTGAGTGAGTAGCAGTTTAATTTAGTTGCTTTACACAGTACAGAATTTACAATTGTGACACTTAATATTTTCTTTCTTTTTTTAATTTTAAAGAGAAAAATATAAAGAATAAAACAGAGTTGCAAAATAGATTAGTAGGAGAGTTACAATAATTAATACACTGTATATTGTTATCTTCATAGTAGTTATTCAGAGTAAAAGATATAGGCATAATATCTTGTCCAAACAATATTAGCACTAACCTTTCTTTTCAATGACTTATAAGAAACTAGCTGTGTACCTATCTTAACTATTTTGTGTATAAACATATTTATTCCCATCCTTCTTATCCCTTTTCCCCCATCAGAGTTTGTCTTTTCTTTTGAACAGTTTCTTTCCATTTCAAAATATCTATTGTACATTTGGGATCTTCCATAGTCATTCAGTTTCTCACACTTACTAGCAGGATGATAGGATGTTTCCACATGTGAGTCTGATTTATTTCACTTAGGAGTACCGTCTTGAGTTGCATCCATTTACCTGTGAAAGTCTGAAGTTTATTCTTCTATATGGCTAAGTAGTACCTTACTGTATAAAAAAAATACACTTTTTTTACCCATTCCTTGGTTAATAGGCATAATCATGATATGTCAAATTACTAGATTAATAAATGTCTAACAGTTTAAAAGAGCATAGTTCTGAGTGTATTTATGGAAATAATTGACCTATAAACTAGCAAACTGAGGCAGGTGACTAGAAGGATCACCTTGGATGTGGAGGAAACCATTCTCTGTAGCCTGAGTGGAATAAAAAAGGAAGAAGAAGGAAGTCTGCCTGTTTTGAAGGGCTCCAGTCTTCTTGAATGAGCTTGTCTTTTCAAAATAGCTACCTTTGCAGGTGGGGGTTCCAGTTTCTTCAGCCTTTCAATGCAGACTTACACTAGGCATTCTCTACTGGGCTTCCAGACTTTCAACCTTAGATTTGTACTACGTCTTTAATCCCTTTTGTGCTGTATCATTGATCTTGTAGAGCTGAGTAGCTACTAGATTCTCTCTCTCTAGGCCTTCAGCGTGCAGAGGACCATTGTAGATTTGTCTGAAGCTGACTCTGCAAATGGCCTTATAGACTCTGCATCTCTGATCCTGTAAGTCTATCTCACAAATCCCATGGCATAATGATACATATTTTTATTGATTGTGTATTCCAACTAGTATGTACAATAGAAAAATTACTTTTGACATTATGGAAAGAATTTAAGCAATTATGTAATGATAATGGAATGTATCAAATTCAATACTAGTAAGAAAAGATCATGGACAATGTGTTTGCATCTTTGACATCTCCCCCTGTGCATACACACAGACACACACATTTTCTGTATAACAAATAATTACATAATTACACTGTACTCAAGATACCTGATTATCATTCATATTGACTGACTTGTGAATAACACATCCTAACCTATGTTTAAGTAGTTTCTTAAGTTGGCCTACTATGGAGAATTCCTACTATGATTGGGGAAAATTAAACTCCCTTCCTCTTCCAATGAATAAATACAAAACCAGTACTTTGTCCATTTTTTATTTCAAAGATGGTAAAATAAAACATAACAAAAGAGAGCAAAGCAGATCACAACAAAGCAATGCAAGTGACACAGATTTCAAATCAAGGCAACAGGAGATCAACAGCAGCTACCATAATATCTCTTGTTTTCTTCAAAATAGTTGTCTATATCTTCACACATAAAGAATTCAAACAAGACAAATAGTACAAAACTGACCAAAATAGAAGAATGAAAGCTTTACAGGCTTTCAAAACAAGACAATAGGAAAATCAACAATAACTATCATAATGTCTCTTGTTCTCTTCAAAATAGCTATCTATACCTTGGTATATATTTAAATTTAATGATACTAAACAGATTAAAACCACTTTAAATAAGATCTGGTTTTCATTTTAGGGTAATACTTGCTTCCAGGAATGAGTTAGGGAGAATTATTTCCCTTTCAATTTCATTGAAGAGGTTGAGAGTGTTGGAATTAAATCTTCCTTCAATATTTTGTAGAATTCAACAGTGAATCCATCAAGATCTGGGCTTTTATTTGTGGGTACCATTTTAATTACATTTTCAGTTTCATTAGCTGAAATTGGGTTATTTAGCAGTTTCACATCTTTTTGATCCAGCTTGGGTAACTCATACGTTTGTGTAATCTGTCTATTTTTTCTGTGTTATCAAACCTATGAGAATAGAGGTTTTCAAGCTAAGTATTGACAATCTGTATTTCCACAAGGTCTGTTGTGATTTCACCCTTTTCATTCCTTATTGCATGAATTTGAATTTTTTAATATGATTAGCCAGGAGCTTCTCAATTTTATTTACTCTTTCAAAGAACCATCTCTTTGCTTCATTAATTCTTCGCATTGTTTTCTTAGTCTCTGTTGTGTTGATTTATTCTCTGATCTTTATAATTTCCTGCTTTCTTTTGGCTTTGGGCTTGACTTGCTCTTCTTTTTCTACATGTTTGAGGTTTAGCATCAGGTTATTTATTTGTGTTTGTTCTGTTTTCCTGAGGGCTGCTTTCACTGCATCCTACAGATTCTGCTAAGATGTATTTGTATTTTCATATGCTTGTAGATATTTTTTAGTTCCTTCTTTAATTTCCTCTGTGAGCCAGTGATTGCTCAATAGGATATTATTTAATTTCCATGTGTTTGTGGAGTTTTTGCAGTTTATTTTGTCACTATTTTTTATTTTCATAGCACTATAATCAGAAAACATGCATAGGACACTTTTTTATTCATTTGAATTTACCTAAGCATGTTCTATATCCTAGGATATGGTCTATTTTAGAAAGTGTCCCATTGCAGCTAAGAAGAATGTATATTCTGATGTTGGGTGGAACACTTTGTACATCTCCACTTAGTCCATTTGATTACAGATATGATTGAATTTTGTTATTTCTTTGCTGATTTTCTGTCTACTTCATCTGTCTCTTTGTGTTAATGGAGGTATTAATAACTCTCATTATAATTGTGTTGTTTGTTTTATTTTAAATGTCTGTAGCTGGGTTCTCCCAATTTGATGCATATATATTTAAGATTGTTATCTCTTCTTCTTGAAGTTTTCCCATAACTAGTATGACGTGACCTTCTTTATCTCTTTTGATCATTCTTGGTTTGAATTTCACATTTTCTGCAAATAGAAAAGCTTCTTTTGTGTTCCTGTTGTATGAAAGATTTTTTTCCATCTTTTCCATCACAACTTTCAGTGTGTGAGTTGCTTTTTGGGTTAGATGGGTTTCTTGTATATAGCATATGTTTGGATGTTATTTCTTAATCCATTCTGCCAGTCTCTTTTAATAGATGAATTGAGGCCATTTACATTAACAGATATAATTGATATGTATTTTTTTATGTTATCTTCCTGTTATTGGTTCTTTATCTTTTCCGTCTGTTATTTGCGCTGCTTGGGGGTTTCTTTCTCTTGGTGTTCTTGAAGTCATAGTAAGTTTTTGTCTATTTAAAATATCTTTTAATATTCTTTTCAGGGTTAGTTTGGTGGTCATGAAGTTCTTCAGCTGTTCTTTGTCATGGAAGTATCTTATTTCTCCATCCATTTTGAAGGACAGTTTTACAGGTACATCAATCTGGGTTGGAAGTCAGTTTCCTTTAGGATCTGAAGTACTTCACTTCATCCTCTTCTTGACTTTATTGTTTGTGTTGAAAAGTCTGCGGTGATTCTGATGGGCTTTCCTTTATAGGTGATCTGTGTTTTCTCTCAAACAGTTTTTAATATTCTGTTCTTGTGTTGAATTTCTGGTATGTTGATTATTATATGTCTGGGTTTACTTTTATTTTGGTTATGACTATTGGGAGTTCTATATGTTTCACTTATCTACATGTCAGTTACCATTCCTACATTTGGGAAATTTTCAGCTATTATTTTTTTAAATAGTCTTTTGATGTCATTTGTGTTGTCATCTTTTTCATTTACACCTAGCAATCTTTTATTTTTTCTTCATATCATCTTAAAGCTGTTGAATTGTTATTTTCAGATTCCTTGTTATTTTTAAAAGATTTTTCCTTTCCTGTTCACTAGGTGAGATCTTGCCTTTGAGGTCTGAAAGTCTGTCTTCATTTTCATTGAGGCAGTTTTTCCAAATTTTAAAGGAAATTTTAATTTCCTGCTTATCTCTTTGAATCTATTTTATTCATTCTGTTTCTTTCTTTTATTGTACATTCAAGGTTTCTTTTTGCAGTGTTCCTAAATTTTCTTCACTATGTCCTCTTTAAATGTTCAGTATTTCTTCTGTTTATCATTTCTTACTTTACTTGAGAGATTATTTCTTATCTGAGTTGCCTTAAAGCTTCCTGGAGTTGTTTCTTTATTTCAGTTGCTGCCATTTAAGGAGTTTCAGGTGTATGGCTGCCCTTTTATTCTATGTCCATCCCTTGTTTTGTATGGGCTGCAGTTTTGAGATTGAGTTTCTCTTTTGTTTTGTCATTTTATTGTATTCTCTTAGGGAAGCTGAATGCAAGGTTTCAGTTGTTTCTTGGGTTGAGAATATCTGTCCAGACTGCAAGGATTTTCCCCAGTTGAGTGGAAGTTATTAGTTAGGCTTTGCCAGGCAGCTCCAGGCCACTTCAAGTCACTAGCCAGGGCCTTACCAGGTTCCCAATGACCTGTGGAGACTGCATGGCTGAATAGAGATCATTGCATGGGCTTTCTGCTTGTGATACAGAGTGCAGGCAGCTCCAAGAAACTTGGTGTCACTGCACAGGGTTCAGTAGGGCCTAGAGGGGCCTTCCCAATGGGACCTTCTGCAATGATTGGGGTGCTGGGCAGGGCCCTCCTAGGCTCCACGCTACACTATAAGACTACACAGTTGGATAAAGATTGTTGTGCAGGCTTTCTGCTCACAAAATGGAGTGCAGGCAGCTCTCAGCCATTCAGGGTCATTGAGTGGGGCCCAAATAGGCACCAATGGACCTTTCTGAAAGTCCTGTTGATGGGTGATACTGTGTAAGGCCTTACCAGGCTCCAAGCAATGTGGTGAGGCTGCATGACTGGATGAAAAACTCTGTGCAGGCTTTGGGCTCACAGTGTGGAGTGCAGGTGGTTCCAGGCCACTTGAGGTCACTGAGTGACCCCCAACTAGGCCTTGTGGGGCCTTTCTGGAGGGCCTCTGGTGATGAGGGCTGCTGGGTAGGGCCTTACTGGACTCCAAATGATGTGCAGAGGCTGCACGGCTGAATGGTGATCACTGTGCAGGCTTTTGGCTCACAATGTGGAGTGCAGGTAGCACCAGGACATGTGGGGTTGCTGGGTGGAGCCCAGCCCAGCCTGTTGTGTTGTGAACAACAACAACAACAACAACAACAACAACAAACCCATAAAAATGTGGCATCTCCCCTGAAAATATGTTGAACAAGTCATACTGGTGTTTTACATCTCTGTGGTTTAATTAAATAAACCAATCATATGTACTGTTTGTGTCATCTTTAGTTGTGTTTTCTGTTATTTACAATATATGGTTCAATTTTGTAAAACATTCTTCAGAATTGACGTGCATCAAATTCTTTATACGTGATATGATTAAGGAAGTTCCCTATGATGTTCCAGATATAAGAAAGGTTCTCACATGTTTTGCTACAAAATATTGTTCATTGCAGAGGAAATACTTGTTTTCCAAAACTCTTGATGAGTAGTTTACTCATGATTTACTCATAGTGAATGAAGCAAGTTTTCTTTTTTGTTGTTTGTGTTTTATTTTGCCAGGATCTCACTGTGTTGTCCAGGCTGGCCTTGAACTCACTATGTAGCCCAAGCTAGACTCACTATGTAGCCAAAACTCACAGCAATCCTCCCGCCTCAGCCTTGCAAGTGCTGGAATTACAGGCATGTGACAGCACACTTGGTTTGAAGCAGACTTTTTAATGTCCTACATTTGCTATTGTATTTATTTAATAGGAACATTTGTTTTGTTTTGAAATCTTTGAAAGCATGACATCATGTGTGAGTCAGTGTTTCTGTGATGCAAAATATTTCTGAAAATTATTTATCATTTCTAAGAATTGAGATAAAAACAAAAACAAAAAACCACTGAACAAGCAAACAAAAACTGTTGGATATATTTTTACCATACTAATGGCTAGGATAAAGATATAACATGAGTTAGTATTAAAGCAGTGGCCAAGTTGAACTTATAAATTACACTCTGTTTATACTTCAAATATCAATTAAAATATTTTATTTAGATAAAAGACGGCTTTGATTACATCACTAATATCCATTTTAACTTCAACTGGGCTTAAATTTCATAAGCGATCTAGAAAATTTTATTCTTATATTTCAAAGTTCAGAAAAATTAATTTACTATCTTGGCTGTTATTATTTGTGATAAGATTAAATTTTCTACAAATAAAACAAAAAATAAAAGTAATTATTCAAATTGCTAAACTATTCTTGATGTGCAGTTGGCTTCAATAATTATTCAGCCCATACTAATTAACTATCACTGTCTTTATAATTTTCTCTTCTGACTATAAAATATAGCCTGTGACCACTTGTTTGGTGCCCTTATTCTGGAACTTATTTATTCCTTTATTATTTGAGGCACTACATGGTATATAAATGAACACTTAGTTAGATTTACTTATTTTTACAATTATTTCATTGTTAAATGCTAATAAATTTGTATTTACATTTTACTCACATCATATCTTGAAAAATGTATAACATGACTATTCAGAATGAAGAGAAAAAGAAATATTACAGAGAGTAGTGGTCAAAAAGATAAAGAGAAGTCTAATCTGAATAAGATTTAATTTTCTTATGTAGATCATGATATCTTCAGAGTTGCAGGAGAAAAAAGATTGTTACTCAGAGATAGAGAGAGAGAAGGTGACTTCACCTCTTTTTGGAGGTGTTGGAAAGGATTTATATCATTTTTCTCTATCCTGAGACACTGCTAGAAAACCTAGCCACTGTTCCACAAGATCTGGGTCTGTGGCCTCTTTGAAGCTGGCAACTGGAGGCGCCTAAGACATTTATACATGCAGTAGAACAGAGAGGAAGATTTTCTCTGCTCTGGACTCCACTGCTGTAGCCTTAGTCAATGCTCATTCATTCACTAGCTCTCAGGCATCACAGAGATGCGGTACAAGACCCTATTAGTCTATTCCACAGGCCTTGGCATTTTCCCACATAACGTGTATCAGTTTTAGAATTATATTAATTTCATAATATTGTTTGATCCATATCTGATAATGAATCAACTGTTGATTCAGTTGAATTATTCGTTTAATTCCCTCTTATTGTGGTTTATGAATAAAATGTCTCCCAAAAGTCTCAGGTATTTCAAAGTGAGGCTTTTAGAAGCTAATTTATCATGGGGTGCTATGCTTATGAGTGAATTAATGTATTGACGAGCTCATAAGTTGGAGATACTGGTGGGAAGGGAACTTATATAAAAAAATAGGTTACTCAGGGTATGACCTGAAAGGGTGTATTCTTGTCTAGAGTTCTTCTCTCATTTTAGTCCGTTCCTGATCTGCTTTCCTCCGCAAAAACCTTTTACCATTCCTTTTCTGTTTTGGAACCAACTAACTATGAAATGAACTTTCTGAGGCCATGAGGCCAAAATCAACCTGTCTTTAAGTGGTAGATGTCAGATACTTTGTCCCATTAATAAGAAAGAGACTAATTCACCTATACTGCCTTAACTAAGCTATACATTCCAAGCCAGCATAAGGTAGATACGAAATATATATTCTTTTTAAGGATGAAAATTAAACAGTCACCTTTAGACAAGTCTTTCTCTTTTTCTGAGACAGATATGGAAACAGATTCTGTAAATATTTGTGGAATTGTGTCTTAAAGTACATTCCATGACACTGTAGGAAGCTGACCTGAAATCTAAATTCTGTCTGCATGTGCACAGACTAAGCAAAAAAATTAATTATAAGTGAATTTAGAGATATCATAGATAGGGTGAGAGTATAGGAACTTTTGAAGATGAGAAGCCAAAGAGCTTTCCATGGTCTTATATAGTCTAGAAAATGAATTATTAATCTGCATTGTGGACATTATTGTGTGTTAAGCAAAACACATACAATAACATTGATCCAAAATACTTGCACCAGAAAAGATAAAGTCATGTATTCGTAGAGCCATCTTCCTGCTGGAGATACAGCTAATGATCCATGTGCATTTGGCCTATGCCATGCAACTACTTTCTAACCGTTGTTATGTGTATGAAAATTAACCCTATAAAAATCTGTCCTGCATACTTCTTTCTTTTCATTCAGAGGCCATTGTAAAAGGAAGAAGTGGAAGATAACACTCCAAACACAAAACGACAGCATCCCTAAATAGTATCCACAGTATTTTTTCCATCATCCTTTTCTAGTAATCCAGCTTTCTTTGTACCCTAATGGGAGTAATAAATTTGTTTGTGTTGGTTGTGTTCAACTAAGTGAATTTGGAGTTATTTGCTGTATAAGACAAGATGCCTGACAAACTGACTACTGCACTTCTTTACTGCTGCCAAATTACAAAACGTAGGGGCCGACCGAGACAAATGAGACACGTTTCTAACAACATTTTGAAAAGGTAATAACCAGGAAGATATCAAAGGTAGCTGGAATTGCTCTTACTTTGTAATTACTTGGAGATAGATCTTTATCATCTTAATTTGTAGTTCTACAAAATTACTTGTCACAAAGCTGAATGTAAAGGAACATACTTAATGAACATTTGAAGAACGAAAGATTCTTTTTTGTGCTTTCATACCTTTGAAAGGTATCCTGATGTAGACAAAAAAGCATGTATGCAGAAAGCAAAAAGTTCTGATCAGAAGACCAGAAATCCATAACTTTCATAGATAGTGTATATGATAGAGGAATGTTTTGATTATCTGCTATACGAAAATTTTACCTTTAAAAGGAAGATTATTACTGTTCGTTTAACCTAGGTTTAGGTGGGATTTCATGCATACAGCCTACTACATTATATAAATAGGTAACTGAAGTATATTAAATTAGTCTTTCAGTAAAAGAAAAGTTATTTTTTCTCATTGCCCTTATAAGAAATCTCTTAATGATTTTGTTATTGTTGTTTTGTTTTGCAATGTGTTGGGGAAAAAAAAAAAAGCAGAGGACAAGAGACCATTTTTCTTTTCCTTTCCATTCTTTCCCCTTTCTTGCCCCAGTTTCCTTTCCTACTTGAACATTTCTTTCCTATCTCACAGCATCTATTACACATTTTGGTCTTTATTTGTACTTTCAGTTTCTCACATAGTTCAATATTTACACTTGTGTGCCAATTACCCCACTTAAACTATGGTCTCAGTGTGCATCAATTTATCTAGAAATGACTCAAGTTTATCTTACTTTATGGCTGAGCAGTACTCTTTTGTATAAAAAGAATCCATGTTTTCTTTATTTATGCAGAGGTCGATTGGCACTTGGGCTATTTCCAAGATTTAGTTAATATAAACTATGCTGCTATGAACATGGGCATGCATTTGTTTCTGTGGTATGATGCTTTTAATTCTTTTGGAAAGATAGCAGGAAGAGGAATAGCTAGATCAAATGGAACTTCTAGTTTTATTTTTGGAGGATTCCCACATTGATTTCCACAGTGATTGCACCAGTCTACATTCCCACCAAACAGTGGAGAAGGTGTCCACATTCCTGAAGCATTTGTTATTGTTTGAATTCTTGATAATAGTAACTCTTTCTAGAGTAGATTGTTTTAACTTGCATTTTTAATCACTGGTGAATAGTTAGGGACCACAAATTCACAATGGCTAGTTTTACATATTACTCTAAGGGATGAACAGAAGTTTGAAGTGATTGGTATCACCCTTTTGAGGTTCCCCATTATCTCTAGAGGTGGGCCATCCTCTTCTACCTCCCAAGACTAGGATATAAGACTAATACTGAGACTAAAACTACTAAGGCTAAGATTCTTCAGGGCAAGATTCTCATTAATCTGATGATTATCACCCTCTGAGTTATTCAAACTGGTCCTGATCAACATAAGATTCTCCTGAGCATGGCTACCACTGCCCTTATTCGCCCACTAATCCTTCACCATTTTCCTCAATCAGTACTTGAGGTACTACTGTGCTATATCTGAAAGGAACTCATACCAAAAAGAACCTCCATTGTTATGTTGGTTCTGTCACCTTATCTACTACTAATAGCCTGCTCTGTTGCCAATTCCTGTAACCACATGTTGAAATAAGGCTGACTACTTTTGTTGGAAATAAGTACTGACTACTTTTGTTTTACATGAACAACTTGCCATCTCAGATACCTATGGTTTGCTATTTGCCTCTTGCTGTTTCTCTCTTGCTATGCACTGTAACACCTTACAGGAGATTGGAAGCTCACTGCAGGGAGCTCTGATAACTGGGGTCCAACATGCCTTGAATCCATGGTGTTCGTGCCTGCCAGGTGGATTTACTAGGAATGTTTTAATAGTGTTTGGATCTCATCTGATGATTCCAGAGACATGCTGTGTGGAACTGAAGTTAGTGCTTTCAATATAAGGATTTTGCTGTGATTAAAACAAAGAGTAAACACTTTCTTCAAAATCCCTTTTAAAAAAGGCAAATTGCACAGTGCTAGCCAGCAGTATCACCAAAATAATCCTGGACAATCTTTAGTTCCCATAGGCAGAAAGTTTGGTTTTTAAAAATAGGGACATCAGGAAAAAAAAAAATAAAGTGATCTCATGGCAGAGGAGAAATTGTTTATCTTGGACCTTCTCAGGTTGGACCTTGATAAAATCTATTTTATGACTGTTAAATACTAGTACACTCAGTTTCATTGTTAGAATGGACAAGGGAGAAAAATATAGAGAAAAAGAAAAATGGCCTACTGTGCCACTGGCTCTTGGAAGAGACCAGAGCTGGGTGAGACTTTTATATAAGCTCCTCAGTCTGTGCCTCCAGACTATTTAATGATGAACCATTCTGAACCTTGTATATCTAAATACCAACAGGTATGGATAAGCCAGGAGACGATCTTGGGCCTCATTGTTTCAAAGTGGTGATTAGAAATGATCCTAACAACCAAAATCAGTTCATTCCTGGATATTGGGTGTTTGATTTTGAACTGCTTAAAGAATTAAAACACAGCATCATAAATAATACAGCTCAGGTACCATTCCTTATATTTTCAATACTGAGAAAACATCATCTGAGCCCACATCATTTTACTTATGCTTGCTCATCCTCTAGTCAATATAATTATTTCAACATGCAGTTACAGGAATGGGAAACAGAGCAGGTTGGTAGTAGTAGATAAGGTGATAGAGCCAACATAACAATGGAGGTTCTTTTTGATATGAAGTTCCTTTCAGATATAGCACAGCAAATTCAGTACACCAATGAGGCTTGTGGAGAGACTTTTTCTTGGCCCATACCCCCAGATACTTACAGACTGACATGGCATGTTGAAGATGGCAATTCAGTTGTCTTCAGGCCTGGTGGTGATAGAGGAGGCAGTGACAGCACAGGACATGTGCCAGTGGGAATATGGTGGCTGGGGTGAGTAGCAACAGAATTGCATAACAGCAAAGCAGGTTCCCCTTCCCTGCTTCCCTTGGTTGGGCTAAGCATGGTGGCATGTACCTGTAGCCCAACTGTGGGAAAGGCTGATGTTGGATAAATGCTTAAGTACAAGGACTTTTTACACTGGACCTCCTGGAATCAATGTTAACTCAAGCTATGTTAAACCCAATAAAAGTTACTGAGCTTGTGTGGGTGAATCTATGTCTCCTAAATAAGATGTTACAAATATTAAAATCATTAGTGCCCAAACAAATAAAAAAGGGACATCTAAGCCTTCTTTCAAAGAACTAGAAAGCAATGATTCAGGGCTCAGCAATGCTTCTTTCTTTAAACATGACTGTTAATGTAAAGGAAAATAATGGTTATGATGATCTAATGTAAAGGAAAATAATGGTTATGATCTAGAAATGTACTGTAAAAAAGGGAAAAATGGTCAATATTGCCTTATTTTCAGACTTTCTTTGTGCTGAAGAAATAACCCTAACTTGTGTTCAAATGTAAATGTGAACCACAGGAAAACCAGACACTCCAGGCTTTTAAGGGCCTGAGGCTAGAATTCCTAGACCTTTGGGACTTGAAGTTCAGGTTTCCAAGATTAATTACATCCTCACCCACTATTACTGAGTCTGAGACTTTCCCTACTTGCTCTTTGGGTCTTGAGGATGGAGTTTCTCGCCAACCATAGTTGGAAACTCCACAGAGTTGTATCATCTCATAGCTAACTTTGTCCAAGATTTTCAAGGACAATATCCCTTATAAGAAGTAAATGAGGAGTTTTAGAATTACTTGTTTTTACGTGTCCTTCTCTCTGTGACCTAAAACAGAACAGGTAAGATCTAGGAGAGTTTTCAGATGATTCTGATACGTACATTGAAGTTTTTAGAGGACTTACTCAGATGTATAAATTAGATTAGAGAGATATAGTGTTAGTTTTAAATCAAATATTGTCTTCTAATGACAGACACTGAGTACAGACTTCAATCTGTGTTTTTTAAGTGTATTACATATTTTCAGACTGGGTTTACATAGAGACTCACCAGCACTGCTGTAGAGATAACTGGATACAGAAACCAAAATGTCTGGAAGATTTCTCTTCCCAAGAGCTGAACCCTTAACTGCCACTGTCCATCCTTGGACATGATGAATTTCTTTGCAGACTGGAAGTTTAGAACCTTTGATTCAGAGTCATATATTAGAAAGTAAGACCTAAACAATACATCTGAAACATTTTTACTTCTTTACCCCTTTCAAAAAGTTAAAGAACAGCCACGCCATTAAGGTCCTTTGATGATTGGTGTGATTTTATTTTTTGGTAGCATATTTTTAGTCAATCATTTTGTCTACTATAACATAGAATCATGTTGTACTAAGGATTAGAAATCCACAATGGGAAAATTGTCCTTCTGCACATGAAATGGTTAGGATTTGGTTACTGTGCTCTACTTTGAGTCATGATTGTGTCACTTCACCACTACCTGTCCTTGAGAAATAATGCCATGTGTTGGTCCAAGGCAATTCTCTCCTCCATGACAGCTGAATTTCAGAACCAAGTCCCCAGAATGGTTTCCTCCCCTTGGGATCCTTCCGTAGTAGAACTGACCTTCACCTTTTTCTGGCTTATATTCTTTAAAAAAAAAAAAAACTAGTCTAGATTCAATTCTGAAGCTTCAATGACTAGATGTACAACTTTTAGTCTAAGTTTATTAGCCTTTTAGTCTGTAGGCACTCACACTGACAGAAAAGGTGAGAAGCTCTATATGTGGTTCTAAAGAAACATCTGAGGAGAATTAACTGACCTTAATAGACAGCAAGCGCTTACCTTTGATTAATACAGGTCTCACTTTAACTTGGTCTTGAACATCCAGAAGAAAAGTACAACCAAAAGACATATAAAATAATGTCATAATGATAAGGCAGATATATGAAGTATTACACTCACTAAACCTTTCTGGCAGTTTTGAGCCACACCAGCAGCTGACCAAGAAAAACTACAATGAAAAAATGTACCAAAGCTCAATAACCTTTAAATTCATTAGCAAAAATTATCATTTAAATCCTCAAAAATTTCCATCTCAATACAGGTAAAACTGAACATATAACAAGATCACAGATTTATATATAACCTGTATTAGTAGAAGGGCTAGAACCAATGAGTTGCAGTACTATTCTGGTGTCTAAAGAATAGTTTCTAAACTTGGTTCTTTCCTCAACCAGTTTTTCCATTCTACTGCTCATGATTTGATTATCCATGCTCTAATTTTTCAGAAAATTTGTTATTCTAGCCTAGTGGATACTAAATTCCAAGTGATCATGCAACTGGAAACTATGATAAATGTACTAGAATCCTTCCACTGAGACCCATGTGATCATCGTGTAAAGAGAGTTTATAACTGGTCAACCACAATTTGATATCTGAGGCACATTAGATTAGCTTTTTGGAGAAGATTCCTGGCTGCAGTTGCCCATATACTGGCCTTTTTCCGCTCAAATCAGTTAGATGAAAACTACACCCATTGTCCACTAACTGAAGCTAGAAAAACATATTCAGAGTGGAGAATATCATAGATAACTAAGTTATTTAGAAATATAATATGGAGTCAGATAGGGCTGGGCTCTGGAAAAATAAGTGCAGAAGACAACTGTGGCTGGGGGTACATTACAAAACCAAAAAGGGGAACCTGGTGACCTGCACATGAACAATTAGATCTTGTTGTCTTTAAATTTTTTAAACTTGGTCACAGAAAGTAAATTTCCTCCATTAGAACTTCACTGGCAAAATGACAAATCTGACAAGTGTGCTTAGGGTTTAAGTCCTACAGAAGGACATCCAAACAAGAAAGAGAAATGGCCCAGTACAATTAATAACATGGGTTGAAGGTATGCTTGTGTGTTAACAAACCATGGAAGAGGAATATCTAATCCCTGAGTTGGAGCCTTTTCCCATTCTACTCTCCAGTGCAAGCATTCTTGAGAATGACTCTAAGATAAAAGCCCAATGCCAGAAGTTCTGAGACCCACATAGTGTACAAAGCCTATGCCATGGAGACAACTAAAGAACACAAACACAGGAGAGTTGCACACTACTGATGCAACAGGGTGGTCCACAACTGCACAGTATATGTTTTTTTGCTATGATAGACATCATAGCCTGGACAGTGTTTCAATAATTCCAACTACAAAAAAAAAGGGAAAAAAAAAAAAAAAAACAAAAAGAGGGAAATATGGGAACCACAAATTCACAATGGCTCGTCTTACCTACTTCCTTAAGGAATAATTGGAAGGTTGGGATTATTGGTATTACCCTTTTGAGATTTCCCATTATCTCATTAGGAAGAGACCATCCTCTCCCACCTTCTAAGATCAAGACTAAGCCTAAGACTACTGATGCCAAGACCATTAAAACTAGGGCTACTAAGACAAAAATAAAGGTTAAGAGAATGACTAAGACTAAAGCTAAGACTAAAACTAAAACTAGGATTAAGACTAAGACTAAGAGATTGTTTTGGCTTGCTTGAATGTCTTCCCAAGGCCTCAAGTAGTCATCAAGGTGCTGAGTCCAGCATGTGTGACTGGTTCATTGTCTAGTGCCAGAATTAGTGATGTGAGTGCTACACCTGTCCTGGGGTGGGGGTGAGAAGGAGTCAGCATACAAAATATTGGAGGGAAGAGATATGATTTCTCCATTTTTGCTTTTGCTGTTTGAAGCTACCATGAAAGGCTGCCCCTTAGCCATGCCACTCAGCCTTGGATCCTGCTGAGTATGGATTGAAATCCCTAAATAACTGTAAGATAAATAAGCCTTCCATTCCCTAATTTTGGGTATCAACTATTTTATTTCAACAATGAGAAAAAAGCAACCAAGACAGACTAAGATTAAGACCACTGAGACTAAGACTACCAAGACAAAGAGAGGAAAAGAGTCTCATTAGTTTAAGCTCACCACTGCCCTCTGAGTCACCCCAAGTGGTTCTTACGGTTGTACTTAGTCAAGTACTGAAGTTTGTCTGCTTCCTGGCCTTTTGCTCCCTTTGAAAAACTGGTCATTTCAGATCCCTTGATATTTGTCTCTTGCTCTTTCCCTCTGGCCATGCACTGTAGCAGCTCCCAGGAGATTGGAGGCTCACTGCAGAGGTCTCTAATAAGTGATGTTGAATGTTTTCATATATTTATTTGCCATTGCTAATTCTTTATCTGTGAAGTGTCTATTAACTTCAGATGCCCTTTTTTGGATTCAGTCTTTAAATTTTGAG
Organism: Cavia porcellus; assembly: GCF_034190915.1. Taxonomy (NCBI): domain Eukaryota; kingdom Metazoa; phylum Chordata; class Mammalia; order Rodentia; family Caviidae; genus Cavia; species Cavia porcellus. Next base: position 12,224,082 of record NW_026947501.1, on the reverse strand, counting down.
GGATGTGACTTTTTTGAGTTATTTAAATATTCTAAATATGAGGCCTTTGTCAGAGAAATAGTTGGCATTTTTTTTCCCGTTCCATGGGTTGTCTCTTTACTTGGTGATTTTTTTTTTTTTCTGTGAAAATGTTTTTCAGTAAGATATGATTCCAGTTGTTTAGTCTTTGTAATATTTCCCATGTGATCAGGGATTTGTTCATAAAGCTAGACCCATGTCTTACCATGCACTAAACTAAAATCAAAGTAGATCACGATCTAAATAATTAAAACAAATGTAGGTAATGAAAGGAAAAGCAATAAAGTTACCCAAACAAAAGAGCCAAATACCTCCACATTCACTTTAAAGTTTGTTGATGAATTTGCAATATTTGTTTGCCTTATGGATGTGAGACCCTCACACATTTCAGTGGCCAATTTTGTCCTGATTTCACTTTTTCTTTTTTTCTTCTAATGCTTCACATTGCTAAAACAGAGATTCATTACAGAAAAGTATTTTATGCAAGGGTCTGGGAAAATAAGACTGAGCATAGATGCCGAGAAAGAAAAAGAGAAGAGCAAAAATGAGCTCCGAATTTCACTGGGACTGTGGAGGTTCATCTTTGCTGTGGCATGTGTCTGTGTGAAATATGAAACACTGCCGAGAAGCCTTTTAAGATTCTAGGGAAAACTAATTTGTGTTGATTTGTTACTCAAGATCAATAATCTGATCCTGTGGCTAATGCGAAAATGAAATCTCAAAAAATATAAAATATGCTGCTTTAATTCCATTTTACTGTCCTCTGTCATTCATGTGTGGTGGGAAAGAAAAACAGACATGTTTTGCTTCAGGAATGATTAGAATAAAGTCTATATCTAGAATTCCAGAATAGTAGAAATAATTTTCCAATTATTGTTAATTAAATTTCTTTGTCTGATAATCTGCTTTTTAGGGAATGAGATCTGCAAGAGAATCCCTAGAAGACAGAAGAAGACTCTCTTCCCCATCAGGCCTAATGTCTGCCTCTAGAGAAGTCACTATAAAGTCTGAAAGGATTTGTTTTTACCCAGGTTTAGACTCTCAGATTTTATATAGTTATGCTACTGATGAGCCAAGACTTTACAAGTCAGTTTAGTCATTTCTGATTTTATAATAGATACTATGACTTTTCTTTAGCCACAATATTCCAGTGACAAAAGAAGAAAAATTTCTTGTTAATCTTTTTAGGATATTGAGTTAGTTAACTGAGAGCTTGACTGAAAATAAAGAGCTGTTCTCTGAGAAAGTGATTGTTAACTTCTGATCTACACAGATTGCAGCTTTCCTGTAGTTATGTCCATGTCCCCTGTATTTATGGTTTCTTCTTCAGTTACAGGTAAATATTGCTCACTTGTGACTCTTCAAACTTTCATAGCTTTACATCAGTGATCCCCAAACACAGCATCATAGAAAGAGCAACAGAATCCTACAAAAGAACCCTCTAAAAGTCTGTAAAAATACTAATTTCCAGCCCAGATCTTGCACCTACTGATTCTGAATATCCAAATGTAGACAACTGAAAACTTTAAGCTAATTTTCCCAAAACACTCGTGCCAACAGTTCATTTTGGCCATTCTTCAAGCGAAAATCTAATTGCAAATTTAGAGTCTTTCACTAGAGAGTACAGTATAATTGGATACCTACATCACTTCAACTTGGTACTGATGATAACAAAAGACATCATTAGTTTCTAGATACTTCAGTCATTTATTTAAATGTCCTTATTTAAATAAGAAACCCAATTTTCCTTTTTGTAGAAGAAAATTCATTTTGTTAAATTTGGCAGCATTTCAAAAACTAATAGCTACTGCTTGAGACAATACTCATATGGTTTGTATCTAAAAATGTCCTTAAATGTTTCATGTGCCTGAAAAGTGGTTGGCTCAAGGAGAAAAAACATGACTTGTTAGGTGTTGGGGTCTGGTAGGAAATGGGTCACTAAATTCATGGGCTGAAACGATACATTCTCATGCTTAGCTACCCCTTTTTCTGTCTGCATCCCATGAGTTGAACAGATTTCCTCCCCATGTCTTCCACTGTGCGTTTTCTGATGGAACCAGCTAATTCTGGCCTAAGACGATGAGCAAAAACAGATCTCAACCCTTTATGTTGTAGTGTTGAGTACATTTGTCCCAGTGAAGAGAAAGTAATTAAAACATATACTAATAATGTAAAATATTAATAATATTTATTTTATGTTGTCACTGTGTACATTATTCACATACATTATGTATATTATATGTTACATCATTGTACATGACTACTGTATATCATTGCAAATGTATTTTTAAAACTCACTGGCAGCTGAGGATTCCAGTATTTACAAAAAAATTTAAAAACGTAAGTATATTATTTCACAGGTTAGATTTATATTATGATTCATGATTTACAAAATGCAAAATCAATCTAAAACAAAGGGATTTAGAAACATTTCCCCTTCTGTTATAATTTACAAAAGGAAATATTACTGAGATTTTATGACTCATAATTGTAGGAAAAACTTGTCAAAGATAATTCACTATAATTTCTGAGGTTTCTCTGCCTCGTGGCCTTGTGATCCCTTTGAAAAAATGGTCATTTCAGATCCCTTGATATTTGTCTTTTGCTTTTTCCCTCTGGCCACGCACTGTAGCAGCTCCCAGGAGATTGGAGGCTCACTGCAGAGGTCTCTAATAAGTGATGTTGAATGTTTTCATATATTTATTTGCCATTGCTAATTCTTTATCTCTGACGTGTCTATTAACTTCAGATGCCCTTTTTTGGATTCAGTCTTTAAATTATGTGGGATATAATTTCTAAAAGATGCAAAAATGTGTGACATCTCTACTCATCCTTTTAATTTTCTAAATGAACTTTTTCCAATATGAGTTCTTTGGGGTCATCCCATAGGATGCTCTTGTGAAAACAAAAATAATAAAATATACTCTACTTTCCTTGCTTGGAGATTCATTTACACATTAGCAATTTAAAGGATCTCAAAAAAATTTACATTTTAAAATGTTGTTTATGTCAACTTTTCTTAGAATATTGTGTAACATTTCCATATTGGCATCTATTATTTTTGAGACCCAGGGAACACTTCAGGACACATCAAAATATGCAAAATATGATTGTTAATGATCAAGCATTTTGTATGGACTTGGGGATTAGGAAGATGGAAAAGACATTGCTAATGAAATGATATGAGTCAGACAGTATATCCTTCCAAAGAGGCTTTTCTACACTGTTACATGCAAATATATTGTACGTATTGAAACTTTGTCAATTATCTTAAAGAATACATTCATCATAGTTCAAAGATAAATATTTAAGAAATGAATTCAAAATAACTGGCATTCAGAGTCATGATAAATACACCATCTTTTGCATACACGACCAAGTACAAACAAATTTATAACTTACATTCAAGGAATACATAAAAATTCAGGACATTCAAAATTTCAAATTCAAGTTCAAAGTATAGAGCCCCCAATTGATACATGCTTTCTAAATGAATATTTTAAAGCCTTAAATTTAACTAAGTAAAGCTACATGATTGAATGGAAAAAAGCACTGGCCATTGATATTGTAAGGACTTTGCAGATAGATCAAGTGAAGTGCATATATATTTCAGGAAAATAAGCATAAGTTATTTTGGGAAAGATAAGTTCTTCAGATACAAGACAATATATCAATATTTATAGCATATTAATTATAAAACAATGCTTTAAACATTACATTAACTACATATACCTGCTTTCCAAAATAGTATGCATTTTATATAAATAATATTACATAAGGAATGTATTTTTTCTCTTTGTCCATCCATGAATTCACAAATGAAAAAAAATCCTCGATAAGTCACAGATCCATATAATTGCATATCAAAATACCATCACTGTGACTTTATGCACTCTTTCTATGTACTCCAATGCAATTTGGTTGAAGCTTTTTCTTTTCAATGGAATATACATTTTAGTGCAACTTTCACATCCTCAGCAAAGTTGAACTAAAATTAGTGAGTCCCCACCTATCTCCTAACCCCCATGAGCACATCTTCCTCCACTATCAACAGCCCCCCAACAAAAGAAATTTCATAAAATCAATGGCTCTGTATTGATTGGAACATGATAAAGAAAAGAGTCCATAGTGTACATGGGGTTAACCTTCAGCGTTGTACATTCTAAAAGGCTATAAGAAGAGTATACTGCTCTTTATTCACCAGCACAGTATCACACAGAACAGTTTCATTGCTTTAAAAATCCTGTTTTCTTTCTCCTCATCCTTTCTTCTACCCAATTACTAGTAACCAGTGTCTTTTTATTTGCTGCATAATTTCCCTTTCCACATTGCGATATAGGTAGACTCACAGAGATGTAGCCTCTTTAGACTAACTTCTTTCATTTAGTAATAAGTACTTATATTTGCCCATGTCTTTGTCTTTTTATAATTGATAATTCATTTCTTTTCAGCACTGAAAAATACTCTATTGTCTGGATATGCTTGTTTATCCATTCTTCCACCAAAAGATACCTTGGCTGCTTAATTAAGTACATTTTAAACTTTGCTATTATCCAAATAGTAAAAAAAAAATAAAAAAAATAAAAAAAAAGCAGGAAAAATGGATAAAATTAGGTTACTAAGATCCGTTGTATTTTTTTCACTTGTTTTACAGCTACCTTTCTTTTCACATAAAAAACGAGTAATAAAAACAACAAATATTCATCCAAATAGGCTCAATTATAGCCATTTATATAACTAATAGATAGCATCAGCGAAGACACAGGCAAACAGCACATCAATGCCAAAATAAAAACCGGAAATTTGTATGACGTGACCACAATCTCTAAGAAAATGCTAATACCACAGAAAAATTTTCATGATCAATTTTATTTCTGTCATTCTTTGCTTCTTAATAAAAATGATGACTTTTATAATTAAAGGCACCACAATGTTTCTTGAGTAATTGAGTCAAAATGAAATAATTAAGGAGTGGCCTTTATCAGACATGCTTGGCTTTCTTAGATTGATTGAAGTCACTTTAGCATTTGTTTTGTTTTTGACTTATTGTACCAGGAATCAAGTTCGGGACCTTGTGCTTGCCAGTCAAGGCCTGTGCTGTTGAGCTGTGTCCCTAGAAGCATTTGTTTAGAGGTTACAAATAAAATGTTAGAATGAAGCAAAGATCTAATCAATGTGAGTGATCTGGAGTCTGATTGTGAGAAATACAACCCAATGCACAAGTAAAATACAAACGCTCTAAATTATTTCCACTAAAACTGAAAGGATATGCCAGCAAGAATATGAAAAAAGTATGCACTTATAACAGATCGTAAAAGCATATTTTTTTCATTTTCTCTTTTATTCCAAATAGATTAAACATGAAATATTGAGATAACATCTTTTTTCAGTTCTAATAAAATTTGTTGAAGCCTTCAAAGGAATACATCTTTTATTTCCTTTTTTCCTATCTGTGAAAACAAGAAACAGTGAAGGTAAATCTTAAGCAAGATGGACATTTTTGTACCACTTGCTTAGACAGAAAATCTGGGGTCTATTCAGGTGTAGGAATCTTAGTAAAAATAGAGAGTGACATCCTAAAGGAAATCAAAAGTTTTAGAGCTGCCCCCTTTTATACTCTCTTCACTAACCATCCCAGTCAGATGAAGAAGAACTGAAACTACCAGAGAAAATGTCTAAATGTATAATAGATTATTCTGAAGAAGAGATTTAACATACCATATAGTTACTCTTAGTCAATAAAAAGGAGCAAAGAAGACACACTAGAAATTTCCATCAATACTTTCTCATTTACTCTGAGCTCGATCATTTTTCTCTCTGGGTAAATTTTAATATTAAATCATATATTTGCTCTCACTCTAAATTTATGAAATATCTCTCTTTATTTTACCAGTGGCTTTATTTATATTGTCAATGATGTTTTTAATATAAAATATACTCTATAGGACATGTGTTGTGGTTACTAGGTCTCTCGTTCAAATTCCTAGTAATTGGGAGAGAGGAGCAGCATAGATGTTTAGATCTTCTGGGTGAATACTGTGGGCAGGAGGCTGGCAGGGAAACAAGACTGCGCAACAGAATATGAAAGAAGAGTCAGCCCAAGACATATCAAACCTGAAATAAAGAGCCAGGCATACAGCCCAATATAACATCAGTCTGAAATAGAAAATAGTGGAAAGAAACTTTAATCTTATATACTTGCACCTATTAATCATTAGAAGATGCTTATATTATGCTGAAAAATGTGAGGTTATGACCAAGTTCAAGCAGATACGGAACTATAATCAATTACCTATGACTTTCATGTATATAGGAGAATGCCATTAAAAGTATATTGTCTCCTCTGCCATAAAATGAGAGAAAAATGAACCTCCGGTTCTCTATGTAAGTAGGAAGTATTTCTACCTCAAAACCACAAAAGAACCCCTAGTTTGTAGCTCAGCAGCCTACCTGAGAACTCACAAACACAATAATATTTTTCTATTAGCCAATTCTTTGAACTACAAAAGTCCATTATCCATGACCAGTGACTGAAAGTATGCCAACTTTGTCCTTAGTTCTGAGCCAGTCTTGCAAAAAAGCGTGGAGTTACCACAGTAAACTTTAGTGACTAGTTTTCACTACACTTCCATCAAGAAAATTCACTTTTGTTGCAGTTTGACTTTTCATTCCTGCTGACTTGATAAATTATTAACCTGTTAGTACATGAAGGACCATAACCTGTTCAGAAGTTACTTGGTCGTAACATTACAGTAAGTGGAGGCAGAATTTTGATATTTGATGTTTTGTAAGCAGAGGATCCAAAGGTCTTCATGTGAAACAGAATTTGGAGGGAGCTTTGAAGAAAAATCAGATTCATGGCATTCTAACCATCACCAGGACAGTCATGCCAGTACTGACTGGGTTATCTTGGCGATTGAGTCTGGGTGAATAATATTCCAGGAATATGTAAAGGGAGAAGGATGAACATCAGAGTCTCAAGTTACTGACATTGTGACCAATGATCGTTTCTTACAAACGATGTTGTGTTAGAAGCGTTGGAGTCACTAGAAATCACTATAAGTCATCATCAGGGTCTGGGAAATGTAATACACATCTGAACGATTTTGATCCAGGGTTTTCAAGTAGGCTCTTTTTAACATGCTGTCTTACAAGAGGTCTTCTTAGGTCTTCCTGCTGCACAGATTCCTTCAGAGTTTAAGAGCTTGGTCTGTGAAGTCAGACAGTCCATAAGTTAGATGCTAGTTTCATTAAATGGTGCCTAATGCCTTTTGGTTATATAACTTTCCTAAACCTCAATCTCATATGCAAAGAGGAGCAAGTTTATATAGAAAAGTTGCTGTAAGGATTTTAAATAGTATAGCAAAATGGCTGAGACAGAGTCTGGCATACAGTAAATGCTCAAATAATAGATTTTAAAAAATGGGATTGCCTTCAGGTAGTCTAAATCTTTAGGTCAATACTTCTGAGTACTCATGTTCCTATGAGCCACATGAAGTTGCTTTTGTTGTTTCTAACATAAACGTCAAGATGTGGTAAAGAGCTAATTGCTCTAAAATTTAATGTAAATATGATGGCACGTGTTCTTGTTCCCACGCTGACCTCCAGAGCCAACTTCTAAGAAATGACTTTGGAGGATGATAGGTCTCCATTTTAATAGGAACATCCTAAATTACTGCCCTTAATTCTAGTATTTGCTTGGACCAGAGGAAGATAGAACAAATAAGCAAGGACTCTGGCAGCTGGAAAAACACCCTACATATACAAATTAGAAATGGTCTTTCTCCCTAAACTGAGGATTTAGTGGAAGAATTGAGTGAGGAAGATTTGCAATGATTTTTCAATAAATCATAATGAAACTTAAAATCATCAGAGATCATCCTTTCACCAAATACATTGTTCACTTTCAGGAGATCAAACAGGCTCCAAAGAAAGTGGTATATCTCGCTATAGGGCAAGTGTTGTCAAGGCTTTCAAGGAAATATATTTAACATAGGACATATAACTTAGAGAATTATTTTAAAATAGTCACCCAAAAAGTCAAATGCAAAAGAGAGCAAGAGATCTGTCCATACTCTAGAGGCCCAAAGAATCCAGTTGAGGGCCTGGATCCCACAACATTGCCCTCCACAAGCCCAAGACAATGTCTCATGCAAGTCTGTACCACAGATCTGCAATGGGAAGACCCGAAGGCCAGTGGTGGAAGCTAAAGTCTGTGCTAGTAGGATGAAAGATCTGTGTCAAATGGCTGCGAGTTCTACACTGGAACCAGGAAGTGATGCTCAAAGTAAAGCCTGGAGCTCTCCCAAAGAGTATCACAACCAACCTCAGCGGCAGCAAGACCCAAGCTCCTCTGACAGTGAAAACAGTCAAGTTCGTGTCAGGAAAGCTAATGTGACAAGTTCTCCAGGATAATCGACAGCACACCACCCTCCACTCCAGTCCTCCTTCTATGCTGTTGGCAACCTTCCACACCTAACACCAGGCTGATTCAGCTCGGCTGGGTGGCACAAGTTGACCTTTTGTTTAATCTACCACAACAAGAAATACCACCCAAATTTCCTGACCAAATTCCATCTAAGGAAGAATACATTCCCAAATCACATATTATTCTTTCATTTACTGGGCTTTAATCATTAGTTCAAGAAAAGTAAAGATTCAAAATCTGTAACCATCAGATTATGACCAATTCTTACTCCAAGATAAGTAGGAACCTAGAGTAGAGAAAGTCTAACATAAATGTTCTCAGAACTACAGGGTAATGATCTGATTTAGTCAGCTGGTTTTCAAAATCTGGAGCTTCAATCCAATACGCAGGTAAAATAGGGAATAATGGGTGGAAATTTTAAAAATTAGGTTTAAAGTCAAGTAATGATCAAAGAGGAAGTTGTAACACTAGTTGAATAGCAGACCCACTTCTCACAAATCTTGAAAAAGATGAGATTTATCCTCCACATAGCATAACATAGTTAGGAAATACACCTTCATCTAAATGATAGGAAATTAGAAATGAAGTATTAGTTTGCACATTTATGTGAAAATCCCTTCTAATGATACCAGTTAGCTTTTAGCCATTTCTATTCTCATTAGTCAATCTTGTGTTCAACATACCACTGTGTGTGTGTGTGTGTGTGTGTGTGTGTGAAAACAAATATCTTATTTCTAGCAAATTGTTTTTTTCCCAAAGGGTCCTGTGTCTCCTTATCATACATGAAAAATTTGAATTGCATAGGTTAGTTTACACTAACGCTGCATAAAAATAATCCAAGTAAAAAAAACTGTTGCAAAATGTCACAAGATATGTGAGAAAGTGCATGGTTGGGAGTCTGATGGCACATGATTGGTCATGATTGTCAACTAATTAATTTTTGTCAGTGCAGCATAGCAGGAAAACTTGTTATGTATTATTTCTGTCAGTTGACAATATGTAGCAGTGACAGTGCAATAGGAAAAGGAATGCAATAGGTAAAATGTCAACTTAAATGAAAATTAGTACTAATGACAACTGCTGTTTCAGCATACAAGAAACTGCTCTGAAATGAATTCAAGAACAGAGTGACACAACTACTCAAAATTTATTGAATCTATAAAACTGTAAGTTGTAATGCAGAATTAAGCTGCATCAAAATGATTTTACCACTAAATTAACTTAAATAAAAAAATCAGATGCAGGCTTCTATGCTAAATAAGAATAACTATAACCTCCAAAAATATTCTTCATAGCTTATCCTGAACCATCAGAGAATGTTTTTTGTTGAAAGTTCAAAACAAGACAAAATATTAGAAGCATTCAAAAGTGTTTCATCTTCAAAACATCAGTCTTCAGAAAAGTTATTGAATTCCTAAAATGTCCTTAATCAGGAAAATGCACTAGCATTTGAAATTCACACTAAGATGGTTTAAAATATAATCCAATATTCACCATCATGGGAATAATACCTAATAAAAACCAGGAGTTTTAAAAACAATAAATATGAAAGGATTTTTAGAAATATATTTTCAAATTTAAGAAACTCAGACTATACAGCATAGACAGTTCCTAACTTTGAAATTGCTATTTTAAAAATCATAAAATAAATGGCTAAGTATTTTAGTAAAAAGGATTGGCCATGCTTTCCAGGGATATCCAACATTTCATGACAGTAAATGACAAACAAGCAGGAAAATAACCCAGAAGGATCAAAGGAACAAATAAATGAGTAAGTTATAAACACACATTACTCAAACTTTAATGCACATTTGAAACGCTGGAAGACCATGTTACAGTGCAGATTCTCATCCAGCAGGTCTTGATGGTACTGAGAATCTGCAGTTTCTGACAACATTACAGGTGATATTGGTGTTGCCAGCATGGGGGACATTACTTGATGGCAGTTACGAAAGAGAAAGAAAAGAAGAAAATTAGCTTCTTAGAGAAAGTAGCTTATTTTGTTGCTGTTCTTGATGCTCTTAGATTTCACTAAAGTCTTTCTTAGGATTTCTCAATGTCGCTGGTTTTTAATCTTTATTGCATATGAAAATGCACTGGATGGCTTTCAGAATTTTCAATGCACAGGTCACATCCCAAACAAATTTAGATAATCAGGAGAGCAGCACCTGAACATAAGTGGTTGCTGAAGCTTCTCAGTGATTTCAATGTGCGGCTAAGTTTGGGAACCACAGGCCTGATTGATTTTTTAACAGTTTAATGAACAAAATGTATACCTGGCTCCTTAGATGTAACTTTAGATCAGTGGCCTTGTGCTTGAGGAGTCCCCTGAACACTAAAAAAATCAGCTTAGGTAATTCAAATAAAACCCCTAACTATTTTGATCATTTTCTACTTCCATTTCTTAGGCAACACTGTGGTGAATTCTGAGAAAAAGATATAGAAGTCCTGTACTGTTTCATTCAGATGGGAGCGCACCATGCTGACCCTGCTTCACCAGAGTATCAGGGGTGGAAAATCACAGTGTTCTGAATACAAACTGCCATTAATTCTCTCTCTCTCTCTCTCTCTCTCTCTCTCTCTCTCTCTCTCTCTGTTTCTCTGTCTCTCACACACACACACACACACACACACACACACACGTGAGTGCACACACACACATATGCCTGAGAGCACACACACACACACACACACACACACTGATTCATGATCTATAATAAATCCCTTATTTCATTTAATACTGAATAAAGAAGCAACTTTTATCTTACCATTATAGAAAATCAACACTTTATGTAACATCCTTATTGACAAAAAGAAACACTCTAATAGCAGCCCCAACAAAGGAAAATAAGATTAAGTTGTAATAATGATACTGACTGTTGATATCTTGATTTGCAAAGTATGTAAGTCTGTGGGAAAGATTTGGTTTATTTTCCATACCACTAAAACACTGCCAAATGGGAAACTGATATGGTCAAAGTCTCATATATTAATGAGTATTTCTGTGTTAATATGCACGATTATTAAAGAGCAGAGATTGTTGCCCATTTCTTTAGTGTTTACATGGAAATAGCAAATTAAAATTCTTTCTTTCAAAATTCAGCCTGGCACTGATTATATTGAAGGAAATTCATTTCCTAAGTATTTATTTTCATATCTCTACTAAATTAAAATTTTATTCATTTCTTCTTTCAGTATCCCTATATTCAGTTCACTGGTTTAATGTTCAGAGCGCCTGATGCTACATTGCATGCTGAGGATAAAGTTGTGAGCAAAACTTTGCACATTCGCTCTTGCTATATTTTACAACATGGAGAGACAGAGAAGTATCTCTAAGAATTATGATATGAAACACAAAATCAAAGGAGAGCTGTGACATATGTGTAAGACAAAAAGCACTATCTGTGATGGGAGGCGTCACAACATGGAGTGTGGCCATCTCAGGGAAATCGCGCAGAAGGAGTAAAACTTGATTGACAGTCTCACGGGAAGATCAGTTTTGGGGTAACACACACAAAAATATAAAACTATTAAAATGGGGACAAAGACAGATAGCAGAAGGGAGCTTGGTAGGTGGGAGGTGTGCAGGGGGGCTGCTGGGGGCTCTGGCTGAAGCAGAGAGGGAGGGAGATCGCCTGTCACCAGACCTTTGTACTAAAGGGTGCTGCTTGCCTGCAGCTGGGACTTGGGAACTATTTATCAGGGTAATAATTATAGGTACTTTGATGAAAGAGGTCAAAGTTACAGAATGCATTTAAAAAACACTCGTATGTTATGGGCTGCATAGTAGTTTAAGAGCAAGCACAACCTCCTGCAATTCACAGCTCGTGCTTTGCAGATGTTTATATCAATAAACACATAAAATGACTACAGAGAGTAAAACTAAAATGACCAGAGGGACTAGACCAGTACAAGATTTTAAGGTAGTAACTGTATGTCTTATATTATCCTGCTTTCTTTGTAAGGTTTAAAATCCTTTGTTACTAACTGTATAAAGAGATACGATGGCAATAATATTGATAATCCTGATAAAACATGATAATACAAGTTTCCACGTGCCTAAATATATGTGAACACAATTGGAGGTTATAGAAACAATTTTAGAACAAGAGGGCTTTGGTTTCAGGGTTAGCAAACTGTAATTCATGAGCCAAATTTAGCACATGACCTGTTTTATGAATATAATTGGAGCACGTACACACATACTGTTTGCTTGTTGTCTGTATTTGCTTTTATGACACAATGGCAAAGGTGAGCATTCATAATTTAAAAAAAAACATGTGGTCTACAAAGCTCTTTATAGAAAAAGTCAGTGAAGCCTTTGTATGCATATAACTGTGCAGCTAGTTTAAATTTATGTTATAGCATCCTTTCCATGGTAGTTGTTCAAAAATTTCAGACTCTCTGGTTGGAGAAAGTTTGTAAAACAGGAAATTAGTCTCTCTGGGAGGGTGACCGATTTTTCCTATTAGTCTGGGACACTCTTGAGTTTGCTACTGAAAACTGTCTCCATTTCCTAGAACACAAGGATACTCGGTCCCTTCCTCTCATCTCACTCTGAGACCCTAGCAGAGAACAATGCCTTATGCATCCTTTTAGTTACAGTAATCCTCCTTCTACCCCTAACACAAGTGATAGTTACTGAAAAGAATTCAAGCAAGTTACCATGTCGTAAGCAGTTTTTAGACGGTGTCTAAAACCTAAATCTCTTCATACTGAACCGAGCTCTTCAGGTAGCGGAGATCACATCCAAAAATGTAAAAGTGTTTTATTTAACAGCACTGTCTCCACTTCTCCATATCTTGCCTGGAAGAATACTTATTTACAAAGAAAACAATTGACGGCTTTGTTAGGGGTAATATCAGATGAAGACAAAAGAAGAGATACCTGCATTCTCATTCCTTAAACCAGCAAGGCAGGGAGAGGCTGTAGGCCTGGAAGGGGAAGGCCTCTGAATCTCTATTGTGGGCAGGCCGGCTAACTGGGAGGCCGTAACAGTTCGGAAAGCAGCATTCCTGGGAGGTGTGAGGTGGAAGGCCAGTGACATCAGGACTCCCTGTTCCCAGGCAGGTGATACAAAGTAGCAAGGATTAATGGAGACAGGTTCATGATGAATGGTGGGCATATTCGGGGGAGAATGAAGAGCCCAATTTCCACAAAAATTGGTCTTGAGTGAACCGAGAATGTTTAAAGGAAACAGCCTCCGAGTGAACAGTTGCCATTTTGAGTTTGTCAAATTTATTTTATTTTTTTGTCTTTCTTTGTTTCTCAGAATAATTTATTTTTTGTTTAATAATTGTAACAACTGGAAAACTGTCTCCCTTTAGACTATGAAAAAGAAATTTCCAAATGTTTTTTTTTTTCATCAAGATGTATGCTTTTAAGTAACAAATTTGCACCTAAACAAGGTGACACTTGTCAAAGTCTGAGGCACTGTACCCTATGATAGGTCCCTCCTACAATGGTTAATCCATGAAGCTACAACAGGCACACATTATCACGTGCAGTAAAGGAAGTAAAGCAAAAAAATGAATGCTGATTCCTAAACCTGTGTTAGTGCTCCCTTGGTGATGTTCTTATATCTGTGAGCTTTGCATAACAGGCAAACTGTTAATGTTGGTATGGTGTACATTAGCTATTAGCTGATGATGGTATGGAAAAGTCATCATAAAGATAACTCTTTTGCTCTTTGTTTATGAGAAAAAGGAGCACTTAGTTATTTCATAGTAAATGAAAATTACATACTAAAAGTAGGCATTGAAGCCAACTGGGAGGCCAGTTACAGTGTATAATCCTAGAAACCTGACTTCATTGTTAACACGTCTTATTATACACACTGTTATGAAGCTGGCTAAGGGCAGGGAGATCAGGGAACAGAAACGTTGCTTCTTCTCTTTAAGTAAACCAGAGACTGAGGATCCAGGCTTTAAGTCAGTGAAACACACGTAGTCCTGAGCTGAGGAGAAAGAGGGACATCTTCCTGGAGAAGCATGGGCTGTCACTAAGCTCCATATGAGCAAAGCCATACTTAATGCTCAATTTCTGAATGTATCAAATGTGAAATGGTGACTCTATGTGACATTGTAGCAGATCTTCTCATTCAAAAATCATGGTCCATGACTGAGTTAAAATAGAACTTTATTTGAAATCTATTTACTATTTATTGAATTGTGACAGGCTCACATTTTGTAACTGTATAATTCAATAAGCATTCATAAATTGAACATACTCATGTAGTGCACACCCAGATCAGAAAATAACACATTGTCTTGGAATCACTATCCATTATTACTTGGCTTCTTACATTTTTATTAAATACCAGTATTGGTCTTAGTCATGACATAGGGTGTCTCGGTTTAGGGATCTAAGTTTACACTGAGATGAAGTTGAGAGTCAAGTGCAGAGTCCTGCAGGAACTAAGGAAGGCATGTGCTAGAGTCATAGAAGGGAAACCTGGATCATAGGCAGAGGTCAGAGAACTGGTTCTGTAAGGATCATATTGCAGAACCTGAGGGTTTTATAGGGCATGAGATCTTAGTCACAATTCTAAGTAAATATCAATGTCTCTGTTCTGATTTTTAAAAATGCATTCATCTGTAGGTTTCCACCTTTTTTTCATCCTCTTAGAGGAAGCCACATCAATTGAATGTGTCTTGTTATGTGACTGACATTTGAAAGACATTAAAAGGGGAAACATAAAATGCTAATCTTCACTTTAAACTAAAGACAATTAACCTAGATCATTGCTTTTTGGACAGGACAGGAAACCATGACTCTCAGAGTTTCTATTTACTTATTTCTACCCTTGGTCTAGTTTTCAACTTTTAAAATAATGCAGTAGTCAGCAGCAAGTTCTGGGAATATCCAGAAGCAAGAAAGATTATTTGTTAAATTTAGCAACATTGCTTAAGGAATATGCTCAGGATTTCACACAATTTTCTAACTCTCAAGTTCGTTAAAAGTGACATTTTGCTCCAATAAGATATTCCATGAAGAATGAAAATTATATCTGATATTTTAATGATTAAGCTACCCCATATAAATGAATTGAAAAAGAAGACACAGTCATACGTAACAACACATATTTTACACCTTTTAAAACCATTGATAATTTTGTTCTGTTTCCATTCAATTCTGCTTTCAGAACGCTATTCTTGTTTTGAGACATGAGGAAATGATTAGGATCACATTGAACTCAATATGAATTTCCAATCTTTGTTCTAGATCTACCATTTATTTATTTATTTATTTTTTTTTTTTTTGTCTTTTTCCTTTTTATCGGTACCAGGGATCGAACTCACGACTGCCTGCTTGCAAGGCAGGCGCTTATGCCGCTGAGCTAAATCCCCAGCCCCTAGATCTACCATTTATAAGAAAGCAAGTGGCATGTCTACAAAATTTCCATGTAACTGAAGAATGCTTAATTTGGGGACTAGCCATGCTGGCCACCAAGGTGCTCCTTGATTCTCTTTTCTACCACCTAAAATAACTTAATAAAGGTCAGATACAGAAAAGATCGCTTCTCAGGCTTTTGACTAAGATCAAGTGCAGATACAGAAAAGAAATATAACATGTAGGTGGGAGAAATTGGCTTGAAGTGATTAGCTTCATGGATTCACAAAGCAAAATACCTCTTCTATTCACAATAGAATTGTATGGAAATTTTGATATGTTTTCAAATATAGTACAAATTCTTTGGATTAAAATAATAAAAAGGCACTGATGAATAAATAATATGTAAATTTTTCTCGTGTTCATTTTATGGTCGACTATTATCAGTAAACACTGAACTATAATGACAAACACATTTTTCTGGCTGCTGTGGATGTTGTATCACTTAAGAACTTACCTCTATTATTGTCAGAAAAAAGAAATACAAAGTACAGGTACACACTGTAGAAAATATTTTAGTAAAGGCAATTAGTTAATTTCAGTTGATCATAGAATGTCACCATCATTTGAAATCTTTGCAATCTTGATAAAAATGAAACTTATGACCTCCATTTGGTAATTATTAGGTATGAAAGAAAAACTTACCTATTCATTTTGTCCTTAGATAATATTCTTTTTATTATCCATCAATCTTTGCTGAAATAAAGTTTTTATGCTTCATGAAAAAATTGAATCTAAGATCATTGCATTATTGTCTTCCCATATTATCTATCAATACAAAGTTTCTGCCACACCTTCAAATATCATATTCAAATGAGTAAATTCTGCTATGGGCAGAATATGTTACAGTTGATATATTTCTTCCTTTTGGGGGGAGATTATTTCAATAATAGAAAAAGCTCCTGACCTACCCCTCCCAGACACACATACATACATACCGTGCTTTCCCCAATTACATTTCTTTCTTTAAGTTTTCTGGTATGTTTTAGACTGCAACAAGATCTTTAGATTTATTTCCCCTTGTCAAATATGGATTCATTGTAATGTTATACCAAACAGTCGTTGTAATACCATTATGTAATTGCTATTATTTTAGACAATAAATTCATCTTAGCTATCTTAATCCATAGTGCTATCACACACACACACACACACACACACACACACACACACACACACACGGTGGCTTAAACAAGAGCAAATTTGTCCTCACAGTTCTGGAGATTGGCAAGACCAAGACCAGTCTGGTAGGCAATTCAGTTCCTGGAAAGGTTCTTTTTTTTTGGTTAGATTCTCATGTGCCATAGAAAAAGAGAGACTGTAGAAGAGAAGGCTCACAGCTCTTCTTATTGGGACACATTCCATCATAAGAGCTCCTGTCTCGTAGCCTACTTAAAAGCCCCATCTCTAAAGAGCATCATATTCGGAGTTTGAAATAAGAATTGAGAGGAAAGAACTCAAACATGCAACCCATAATGATAGCCCAGTGAAATATTCTGGTAATTAAATAAAGAAAATTATTAACTCAAAATATCTATCTCCATCCTCCCAAATTAGTTCTTAAACTCATGGAAAAATTTTAAAAATCCAGTAAAAACTGTAACGTTGTATTGTTAATGTTTAGGTCTTTAACTGACTTGCATTAGAATAAGTAGAGTTTTATTTACAATCCAAATTGTTGGTTGCTCTCACATTGAACAGAATGTCTATAATCAAAAAGACAGATACTATACTACAAAGTGTTCATAAGAGTGTGGAAAATGTTATCAGCAAATACTAATGAGAATGGGGAAAACTGAACCCCTTACATCCTACTGTCAGGAATGCAAATTGGTATGATAACTTTGCAAAACAGTGAACAGTTTCACACAGGCACAGCTGCCTTATGACCCAGCAATTCACCCATAAATATATCATTTATTCAAGATAAAGGAAATAAAATCTCTACCTACAGATTTGTACCAAATATTAAATATCACAGTCAAAAGAAGGTGTCAATAAACCGATGAATTTGAAAATTAAATGTGGTACCTCCACACTTTAGAATATCATTCAGTCACCAAAAAAGTACTCAAACATAAAGCTTGAAAACACTATGTTGTCAACAAAGCCAGCTATACAAAACTGAAGCCACATATTGCATGATTTCATGCATATTAAACGCCAAAATGAAGAGATCTATAGGAAGTAAAGGTTGGTAGTTGCCTACTGCTTGGTAGACTGGGGTGGTGGGGACACTGAGGAGTGCACAGTTTCATTTTGCGGTAGTGAAATGTTCTTGAATTGGTTGTGGAGATGGATAAATAAGTTTTGTGTTTTACCCTGCATAAATTAGATTGTTCATTTTAAATTGTGTGTTCCCATGGAGATTGTTTGGTGAGGAAGAATATCAATAATAAATATATATTTTTGATAATGAAGATGGTGCAAGCAAATGAATCAGGTAAATTATAGAGAGGCCAACAGGTGGTAGATGGATGTCTTAGGTGGACTAGAGAGGGTCTCTGAGACGACAGTGTTTGATTTAAGACCTGAACAATGTGAAGTACTAAAACATAGAATAATTCTGGAGGAAAATGATCTTTTCAAGTACAAAAGGTCTAAAATAAGTTGGTATACTAAAATGAAAACTGCAAACCACACAAAATACGTGAAGTCATGGATGTTGCTGTACTTTGGATCTGAAATGTCTCCAACAATTTCATGTTTTAAAGGCTTGGTCTCCAGCTTGGTGTTACTGGCAGGTGGTTAGATGCCAACAGCAGGCATGCAAATAACAAAAGTTTCCTTTTGTTTCTTTGGTTTCTAACTCTTTAACCAGGTGCCAGGGTTCAAAATTAAAATGTGAATTAACATAATTATTGAGAGATTCTAAGCATAAAATTTCCTTTGAAATATTGGCTTCATAAAGGGAACAAGTCTAAGCCAAATAATGGTTTCCCAACCATTTTAGCACCTTTCTGCTAGAAACTACTGGAATATGTGCACAAAAGTATTTAATGGGAAAATAATTTACCCTCTCATCCATCCTACCGTTTGTAATCCACATCTCATAACATAAACAGAATTTGCATTATTTATATTGCCTTATGAATTAGAGAATTGTTATTTTATTAAATCTTTATTCAGTGATTGATAGTATCAGTACTCTTTCTGGTTTGCTTAGTAATATGGTAATCTATCTTACACACTTAAACTTACATGCAGTTGTAACTTTTAGAGCACTTTCTTTTCCTCTCTTTTTTATAATAATAATTACACATTTTGGGTTTTATTACTCCCAAAGTTCTTATTACTTTTTTTTTTGGAAGAAAATAAAACCAAATGTGACAAAACAAAACAGAGTCAGTCAAAACAAAGGATAGACATGATGTAAAACAGAATACAAGGTGACCAACAAAGCTTACCATAATGCCTCTTGGTACTTAAAAAGAATTGCCTATATCATCAGGTATAATAGTTATTGAGCAAAGATGCTTAGTTTATGACAACTGAAAACCAAATTAAGGAACAGTGACAGACAGGAAAGGGTAAGAGATCAGATAGAGTACCCAAAATCACACTTCTTTTTTTAAAATTTAATTTAAAGAGAAAAAAAAACAGAAAAAGGGTACAAGTAATACATAATTTCAAAAAATAAACAGTAAAAATCACTAGTTACAACAAAGAGAGGGAGGAAAAAAAAAAGAGCTCTAACGGATATAACAGCAAGTGTGTTTAGGGGTGTTAAATAGCTGACTATATTAATGTTTTTGGATCATTGAACACAGCTGTTTGCAGTCTCTCTGTTTGAATGTCTACTTTGTATTCTTTGATACTGTGATTTGAGCAGCTATTTCCAAGATGATAATGTGTAGTCTATTAACGGGTGATTTCTTACTGTTATGTTTTTTTTTTTTTGTAGTTCTGTATTATGTGTAACCTTACACTGCTTTGTTTTGTTTTGTGTTTTTCTCTTTTTCCTCTTAAATAAAAAAAAATAAAAATAACAAAAAAGTAATAAGAACAGTGGAAGTAATAAAACCCAAAAAGTGTAATAGTTATTGTAAAAAAGGGACGAAAAGAAAGTGGTCTAAAGGATATAACTGCATGTATATTTAAGTGTGTAGGATAGAAACCCCTATTACTGAGTCTTTGTTGGATCATTGAACAGAACTGTCTGCAATTCACTGTATGAAGGTCCACTTTGCATGCTTTAATTTTGTAATTTGGACAACTGTTTCTAAGATGACAATATGTAATCTATTAACTAGTGATTTCTTACTGTATATTTTTTCTTGAAATTCTGTATTACTTGTATCCTCTTACTGCTTTTGTTCCTTCCTTTTTTTTTTCTCTTTAAATAAAAAAAATCACTAGTTAATACATTACATAGTCATCTTAGAAATAGTTGTTCAAATTACAAAATTAAAGCATACAAAGTGTACATTCAAACAGTGAGACTGCAAACAGTTCTGTTCAATGATCCAATGAAAACTTAGTAATATGGTTATCTATCTTACACACTTAAACTTACATGCAGTTGTATCTTTTAGAGCACTTTCTTTTCCTCTCTTTTTTACAATAACAATTACACATTTTGGGTTTTATTACTCCCAAAGTTCTTATTACTTTTTTTTGGAAGAAAATAAAACCAAATGTGACAAAACAAAACAGAGTCAGTCAAAACAAAGGATAGACATGATGTAAAACAGAATACAAGGTGACCAACAAAGCTTACCATAATGCCTCTTGGTACCTTAAAAAGAATTGCCTATATCATCAGGTATAATAAAATTGAACAAAACAGTACAGAACAAAACCAATAAAACCGAAACATTAGAGACATTACAGGAATTCAAAAGAAGATAATAGTCAAAACAGAATGGGCATCATAGCGAATCTTATTGTCTTCAAAGTAGTTGCCTATACCCTCAAACTTGATAGTATCAAACAAAACAGAATAGAGTAAAATCAGTCAAAACAAGATGGTGAGAGCAATACAGGCTTCAAATCAAGGTAATAGGAAATCAAAATGGTTACTATAATATATCCTGCTATTTTTAATTTATTTTTCCCTTAATTAAAAAATAATAAAAATAAATTAATTAATTTTAAAAAAGGAGATTGAGATAAAAGAGAACATAACTACATAAGAACACAGTCAGAACAGAACAATTTAAGCAACATAGTATTTGACCGAAAGATCATCCAACATAATAGTAGTTACCATAGTGTCTCTTTCCTTGAAATATTTGAGTATAACTTTGTATACTATAGCATCAAACATATAAAGACAGTGTGAAACCATTCAAGAGAATGAAAGTATTACAGGGTATTTAGAACCAACAGAAAAAGAACAATGGTTTCTATATTATCTCCTTGCCTATAAAAATTTTGTTTATACTATCACATATAATAAAATCCAATAAGATACAACTTGATAAAACCAATGGAGACAGAAGAATAATAGCTTGATGGGACTTCAAAACAAGATGATATTAAATCATCACTAGCTATTATGATGTCTTGTTTCTTCAATATAGTTGTTTGCACCATCACAAACAATAAAATCAAACAACCCAGAATAAAACCATTCCAATTAATGAGTGAAAACAGTATAAGGCTTCAAAGCAATTTTAATGGGGAATCATGATTACCACATACTTTTATGTTTTTATATCATTTCTTACACTAGGGAAACTATTTGGTATTCATATATGTGAGTTTGATTTATTTCACTTATGAGTATGGTCTCAAGCTGTGCCCAATTAATTATAAATATCTTAATGTGATCCTTCTTTTTTTTCTTTTTCCTTAGTAGTACTCCATTGTGTAAAAATACCACAACTTTTTTTTATCCATTCTTCAGTTGATGGACACTCAGGTTGTTTCCAAGATCTGGCTATTACAAATTGTGCTGCTATAAGCATGGGTCCACATGTATCACTGTGGTATGATGCTTTCATTTCTTCTGGGAATATGCCTAGAGGTGGGATAGCTGGAAATAATGGGACTTCCAATCCCACCTGAGATCACATTTCTGAGACGATCCTTATACAACCAGAAATGTGCTCTATTGGTTGGCTCCAAATGTTCACATAATCAAGTTTACCTGTCACATCGCACATACATCTCCTTGAACCCTGTTAACCCCCCAAATAAACACAAGATCGTAATTCTTCCTTAAACGATAACAACTATCTTGAATATAACGAAACTATTATAAATATTTCACTAAAGCCTTAACAGTTCCAGCATTTTTCAAAAAACCAAATCCCTGTCACTCTTCTAAGACTTAAGGCAAACCTTGAGCCTTGAACCTCATTAAAAATTTAAAAATCAGTGACATAATTCCAGGGTGCAAGAACTAAGTGAATATTCCTATTCCAATGAAGGAAGAAAAAAGACAGAAAATAAAACCAAAATATGACTTAAATCCAGCAGGGCAGATGTTAATTCCCATAGTTCCATGTGAAGTATC
This sequence comes from Cavia porcellus, assembly GCF_034190915.1. Classification (NCBI taxonomy): domain Eukaryota; kingdom Metazoa; phylum Chordata; class Mammalia; order Rodentia; family Caviidae; genus Cavia; species Cavia porcellus. The sequence goes on along the minus strand of NW_026947501.1, from coordinate 12,201,781 downwards.
AGAACATCTGCTAGTAAATGTTAATTCCAAAGTGCAATTGTACTGGCTCCACTCATGGCCTGGCCCTCTGCTCAGCAAATATTTCCTGACATCTCTAACATTCAGGGACCACCACTACACATTGTCTCAACCCTCACAATTTCACACCCAGAACTCTCAGAGGCTCCTTGTTTGGCTTTCCAGGCATTCTTTGAAATCTGTGAGGAAGTCTCCATGACTCCACAACTCTTGTATTCTGGATGCCCATAAAATGAGCATTATGCAGACAATACCAAGGATTTCAGTTTGCAGGATCAGTAGCTAGGATTCTTGGACCTCGACTGTAATCACCTCTGTCTGCAGAAATGTCTGCGTATATTGAAATAAATTCTCTAGAACCAACTTCCTAGGAGGCTCTTCCTGAGTAGGGGTCTCAGGTGCTCCATTCTCAAATGGGAAGTTTACACTTTTGCACAAACCTAGTAGGTTCTTGCTGATTTCTGAGAAGCCTTTAAAAAATCTTTTTTCTTTCCCTGTACAAAATATCTGTCTTTTATTTAATGGTGCCAATCTCTTGATCTTTTTTGGCCACAAATTTATACATCATTCTGGGGCAAATTTTAAGGTTTTAAATTTTTTCTCCTATGCCTTTTGACCTAGATTCTCACTATAAAACTGGCTAAAGCAGCCAGCAGACCCATGCATCAGCCTGAGTGTTGGGGAATCTTGTAATTTCCTCTCCAAGAATAATCCGTCTGTAGCCCTTAATCATATTTTCCTGCAAGACTCAGGACACATGGAAAATATAGAAAAATTCTTTAAGTTTATTTAGTCTACATTACAATAAAATCCTTGTTTTCAACTGAAACCACTTGGGCTGGCCTTACTGTCTACAATCTTATTCACATTCTTGTTATCTTAGCTCTGACCAGACTCACCTTGAAGCTCTGCTTGCAGTAATCTAGAACTTCTGTACCCTACATCTATAAATATATCCATATACCTGCAAAAAAACTACCAAGACTTCTAAATTACATGATCAGATAGAGTCACAATAGTAGCCCCACTCCTCACACCAATCTTTTGTATTAATGGGCTTTCCTGGTACTCAATATCTGATATCTATAACTTAAAATATGAGAGATTTAATTTCTTCACAGTTTCAGGAGATTCAGTCAATACTCAGCTGGTTCTAAGAGAGATACATCGTTGGAAGGACAGTGTGGGGTAAAGCTGTTTGCTTCACAGCAGATGCTTAGTGTATCAGTGACAGAGAAACGGTCAAGGGACCAACTATAGCATTCAAGTTCATGCCTCCAGGATCACTCAGGAAAACCCAGAAGTGTGTTTAACCAGACTCTTGAATGGCTCCCAATCCAATCAAATTGACACAACTAGCCTTACCCATCATGTCTAGAAATGTGATTTCCTTTCTTCACATTATACTTCTGATTACTAATTAATTTGTAAAACTGTTTAACCTGTAAGTATTTCTCCTCCACGAGGACATAAATGTTTATATTTAAAATATATTGCATTCTCCTATTCAAAACTTGAGTCTTTTTTAGGCAGTAATAATTGTTCCTCATGCAGATTTAGTTGTAAAAGCTCCAAACAGAAGCAATGATGGTTTGCCTAAATTTTATTAGACTCCAAAACAAAAATAACCTCCCAAATTTTGACAATAAGAGCAATAAGACAAATGGCTATAATTATACTGACCTATTCACCTTGCAGAATCATTTCAACTTGGTTACTATGGAAAATCATGCTGAGAACAAAACAGTAGGAGAAATCTAATTTAGCACCAATGCCAGTCAGTTAATCCAAGCATTGCTTCTAGATTCCTTTCCTTGGAATTTTTTCTCAGGGTCACCAGTTGTTTCTCTGCATTTGCTCTAAAAAATTAATAATTTTTAATTCATCCTTCACAAAAGATACATTTCCATCTGTCATTTAAACAACTGCAAATAAAGCACCTTAGCCCTTTAATAGGTACTACAGGGCCTTTTGACTGCCTACCGGATTGTCAAGACAATTCACAGAAGACTGACACTTTGCAGTCTATTTTCCTTGCCTGCTCAGCAACATTCACTTTTTCTAAGCACTCCCTTTAAAATATTGTCTGATTCAGGTAATGTCATACTCTCCATCATTTTTATAGACTTATACCCTGCTTTCTGTAGTCACTCAAAACTCAAATTTGGTCTTCTTTTAGTATCCAAAATATTTTTCTCCATGGAACCTCACCTTCACTGAAGGGTTCACTTATCATATACTAAGAACTGCTAATATCATGCTAGACCATTTCTCAGATACCCAGAACGGCATATTCCAATCTCTGAGAAATATTTCTTCTAGAATAACTTAATTAAACAAATCCAAAATGTTTCTCTTTTTTCCAGGGTTCTTTACCTCAGTAAAGCACCACCTTCCACATAGTTACACAAGACAGAAATCCACAGTGCATTCTGGAGTTATTTTTTCCTTTTAAGCCCAATCTATTAGTCTGTTCAGGCGGCTCTTTCTCCAGAAGATAGCTTATGTGTCTTTTTCTTCTTCTAAAATGACCACCCTCATGAAAAGCACCACAATGACTTCTAATGTACTACAGAAGTTTTCATTGAAGAGTTCCCTCTCTCAGTCCTTCACCACTTCCAGTAAATTTTCAACCTATAGACGGAGTCAACTTTAAAAAAAAATGAAAATCTATCACACCACCACCTCAATGTTATGACTCATGGGCTTCCTGTTGAATTTGGAGTGAAGATCAAAATTCTTGGCATGAACTTGCTGGTTCTGCCTGGTCTTACTCAGACCACAGTTCCATATAACATGATAACCTACTCAGTTCTTTGCACTGCAGCCATACTGGTTTATTTAAGTTCCTGAAGAATCCATTTTTGCCCCTGTTCTCATGATTTATCCTTTGTCTGCCAACTCTTTGACAGTCTCATCAAAAAGATTTTCTTGTCATACCAGAAAATTGCTACAAAATTATCTGCTGTCACAAGGGTGTGAAATCAAGATAGCAATTCTTATATCCCACATAATGCCATTATGAGTTTACCTTCCCTAGACTTGAAAAATGCAATTGTAAGAAGTCTATGTTCTTTTTAGAAATCTGAAATGCTTGAATATCTTTGTAGATACAAACACCTTGCTTTTACTCTAGAAGTTTGTAGTAAGTATTTTAATATCAATAGAAAGATTGCTTTTGTAATAAGTATAGCCGCACACGGGTATGCATGACTCATATGTTTTCCTGAGCACTGTTTGTCAAAATAAAATGAGTAACATAAAATAAAACTGAAATAGCCTGTGTGGGAAAGAGTAAGTCGTGGCAGGTGCAGTCTTTCTAATAGAAAGCTAAATGAGGAAGGTAATAGCGACACCTTGATTTATACTGGGATAAAAAGATCACCTTAATCTGAAATATTAACTTGTTAATCAATTGATGAATATTTAAACTGTTTTATTTTTTACTGTTATTAATAATGCTGATCTGGACATTTCTGTAAGTAAAAACCTATGTATTTTTCTGTTTTTTTTTTATTATATTATAGGAAGAATGGAGATGATGTGGTTAATCCACATTTCACATTTTAAAGGGTTATCTGCATGTTTTTCAAAATGTAAATATCATTTAATATGTTTATCAATAATGTATGAAGGTCTAAATTCACTATATCTTTACCAACAGTTTTGATTTTCTAACTTATTTATTGTAGTAACTTTCATAGTTGTGAAATTATTACTGTGATTTTTGTTTGCATTTTCCTGGTGGCAGTGCTTAGAATTGTTTCATGTTTGTGGTCATTTTCATACCTCACTTGTACAAATGACTCATTGTAATAATCAGTGTAGATCTCTTATTTGCATATAAAAAGAAAGATTATTTCCTTCTACATTAGTACGGATACCAAATAGGGGAGTTTGTTGTTACTTTTTGTGTTAGTCACTGTTTTCCTTCCTCTGGTCTTCATCTGTGATTTGTAGTGGCAGGTTTTGTTTGCTTTCTCCTGTTTTTTTTTACACTTTTTTTGTGTGTATGCAAAATAGAAACAAAATTCATGTGACAATTTTCAATTAAAATTACAAAACAACAGCTAATCTTTTCAATGCAGGTTAATTGTACACCTTTCCAAATGGCAAGTTGTGGGTATGGTATACTGATTAACAATGATAAATCTTCCTTTCACTATGGTTCTTTCTAGTCTCTGCAAGGAAGAAATTGAAGACTAGCTTTTTTTAGCATCACTAGTACACTTTTTTAAAGTAACATATGCAATAAAACAAAAGATGCCTGTAAACTATGAGACATATACATCCAATGTCATAACTTTGCTTTTCCATATTCTTCAAAAAAGAAAGAAAAGAAGAATGGAAGGAAGGAAGGAAGGAAGGAAGGAAGGAAGGAAGGAAGGAAGGAAGAAAGAAAGAAAAAACCTACGTTATGTATTATCCACAGTAATTCCAAGTAACAGCTGTTGGAAACACCCCAGTATTATGTAAATGTAAATTTCTACAAGCTATGAAATTTCCACTTGGTTTTATATGTTGTCTACATACATTGAATTTGATACAAGACTGCTAATTTCTCATCTTTGGTTGGCACCATTTAGATGAAACCACGTTGTTAATGCATACTAAAAAAAATCACTTATTCAAGTGGAAGAGAATTAACCTCAAATGTCACACTTAGCAGCATCAGCTTTCAAAATTCCACAGTTGGTTATTAAGATAAAATACTTCACAGATGTTCAGAAAACCTACCAAATCAGACTGATGTTACAGTTCTAATAAGAGAACAATAGGTTTCCTGGAAAGAGGCTTTTGAGAACAGGATGAACTCGACAAAATGCAGAGTCTTTACTCATATTAAACAACCCACAAGTTCTCAACTCAGTGATATCTAAGAAGGAAGGAAAGGTCAGTTTTAACAGACTAGCTTGGGGGTCTGTAATAGTTACCCCAGCAAGCTACTCAAAACCAATAAATAGTTTTAATTATAAAAGGCAGAGAATTTCAGAGCTTTTGAAGTAATACAAGTTTTTCTGCTTGTGGTAGCATTTTCTTAAAGGTATTGTAGCAAAAAGAAATCAAAATACAATAAAATACACAGCATTCCTATTAAAATAGCAGCCTGCATTATTTTCAATATGCCACATCATAAAATTATGTCAATAAGTGATCAAAGATGAAAATATCACTACTTTATATTTTCTCTAGCAATTCACTTACTCTCTCATCAGGGAGTAAAAAGTTGCTTCACGTATAATAGTAGTATGTAATATTGATTTATAGAAATGATTTTGTGCGTTTATCATAGAATGTACATTTATCAGTCTATTACCTTGCTTAAAATCTAAAAGATTAAAGTTTCTATGGAAATTCCTACATCTTTCAAAATTAATGTATCTGCACATTGCCATGTCCAGGCCCCTTGATAATAGGCAAACAGTATTAATTTTAAAGAGATTTTTATATTTATCATATTGACCCAGAAACTTATTTTCTAATGTTTGACTAACCTTGACTCTTACATCTTATAATAAAATATGATACGGTCTCAACATGCCATGTCTATGTCAGTATTACTTCATGGAGTTTTACTATTTGTTTCAGTCTTTTTCGTCAACAATTTTCGGTGATACTGGCTCATCAGTTTGCGTGCCTTTATTGATCTTTCATTTCTCTTAGGCTACACTCATCAATGGATGTATTCACTGACGTGTTCAGTTACTGACTTTGCTCTCGGTCACGGGGCCTGGCTGGAGGTAGGTCTCTGGGGACGTGACTTGGAAGGGAAGAGGAGCAGTTTTCCTCTCCAAAGCTCTTCCATGACACCCTTTTTCCTTTGTAGCTGTGCATGGACAGAGACCTCTGAAAGTCTTAATCAAAATGTACCTCTCCTCTTCTAAGTGGGCCAGGTGTGTTTGGGTAAAGAAATATTTGAGCCCTTGCTAGATTTGCAGTCCTATAAAGAGAAGCACGGTGTATGAGTATCTGTCCTGTGGAACACAGTGAGAACTGGAAACATTTAAACAACAGCAATACCAGCAACAGCAGTTACATTAAAGGTAACGCCAAACTTTCAAAGTCCCTAGAGCCACTTCCCCACAATATGCATAAAGATGACATTTAAACATCTCTGGAGAGTATGGGCAGCAAGAAAGGGGAAAGGTGGGAGATACCACAAATGTCTAAAATAAAAATTAAAGTTTAAATATGGAGAAAAATACTTTGTATTCAGTAATAATTTGTATAAGAAAAACTGAGAGATACACCTAAGGAAAAGGGTAATAGCCATATGAAGGAAGGTTGAGGTAATCAGACTAGGATATGTGAAATTTTTAATGTAGGCACAATTATTGGTAATATTTTAGTTATAAAGAATCATACTCAGAAGTTGTTTAGAAGGTTAGACTTGCTGCTAACCCAGGAGAATTGAGGAAGGAATCATTCTGAGGTGCGTTAATAGAAAACTGGGAGGTCCTGATGCATCTCTATGTCAGTATGACAATGAAGCCAACAAGATCAGGACACAGCACCACGCATCTCCTCTTTTATCTACTGTAACAAAGTACACGTAAAGCTTCCCTTACACCCCAAAGAAAAATGGTTAGGTCCTGCATACAAGCAATGCAGCAGGGAACCTAAGCGTTCTGAAAGTGTCATTGCCAGGAAACAACTCTTGGAAACTCCTGCTAAAAGAAATTTATCTTCTTTTTGCTGCATTTTCCCTTTATGCTTTAAGAGAGAGGATGTTAGGTTTATCACATTATCGAGGATAGGTCAATATTCCAGTGAACTTAAATGATTACCTCTTTCTTCAATAAAAGATTATGGGAAGTTAACAATTATCCTGGCAGTTTATAACATCGTTCCATAGAGTACAACACTAAATAAATATTAACTTTTTGATGTGCAGAGATTCAGGGACCAAACACAGCAATATGTATTTGGGTTATATCTGTCTCAATAGCTGCAAAATACTCCATGAAAAATGGTGTCCACAATGGCAGAGGGAAATAGCAACTATTATCATTCTACTTAATAGATCTGGGTAAATAAGTTTTAAAAAATGAATTACCTTGATTCATAAATACAACTTATATTCATTTTAAAACTTAACATACAGAGAAAACTAAGATTCTGACTCCAACTTAGACTTTCAGGAGTAAAGGTGGGCAATGGTGGTGGGGCATTGGCAAGAAGGAACTCATTTCCCTGACAATTGCTGCTTCTATTCATTTTTAGAAAAATAATGAAAATTAGTGATTGCAAATGAGACTAAGGTGAACTTCTTGACATTTTTTTTAGGAGTGAACTTTTTCAAAAGCTCTTTAAAGTGTGATATACAATTATAGCTACAGAGAAGTCTGACTTTTCTGATTGGGAAACAATATGAGTTTTTCACTAAGTGAATGCTAGGCAGTGAGTTAAGCACTTGTAGAAAGATTCAAAGGTGAATAATAATCAGTGTCATAACTAACATGCTACACGAGAGAAAGAAATTTCATTGCCCTAGAATAAATTAACTGACTCTTTAAGAAGTATCAAGTATTTATTGAATATACTACAAAATCTGAGAGCTGGAAATGAAGCCTGATAAAAATATCATTAAATTCCAAAACCATTAAGTTTCACCCTTAATAGCTTATATGCCAAATATATTTAAAAAGTTGCAAATGTTTTCAAGTACGTAGTGTTTTTTTTTTTTTTTTTTGGTTTGAATGAGGTTTTTCTCTAAAAAGTCAGAGATAAGGATTATCAGTCACTCCACTTTACAGATTAAAAACCTAAGACTTCAAGAAGAAAAATTGTAACACAACTATGATATTGAATTATCTAATAGAAGCACTAATACATCTGTTAAATGTAGCTCATTTCAATAATTTGCTTATGGGTAATTAGTATATTCTAAAGCCAGTCTTTCATATTCATCCATGTTTCTGTTCTGTTTTCTATTCTATTCTGTACACCAATATCAAACTGATTTCTTTGTTTTTCACATCCTAGCAATTTTCAACAGAAATACAAAAAGAAAATATTACACCAAAGAATTACAAGGAGGCAAATGATTTTAAAAATGCAGAATGAAGAAGTTATGATGTGTATTTTCTTTTAAATTGTCTTCCATTTGCTAGAATTGTGCTAAATATTTCTTGAAATAACTCAGCCACTGATTTGCGTTGGTTCTTAGCAAACATGAAGCAATGAAAAATTATTTAATTCTATAAGCAGATTATAGTATGACACTTAGGTAAACTATAACTTTCTTTCAAGCCCTATGTCATTTTGCCATTTGCAAGGTCCTGGTAGGAGGCAGCAAGGTGCTAAATTAAATCTCTTTTCTGTCCCTCTCTGTTCCAGGTTAAAAAGCTAAATTGATTTCTGGAATTATAAAAAAAGATATAACAAGAAGAGATTCTTGAATCATCTACATATATGAAAAGGAAAATAAATACTATTTTTTGCACAATTAAAATTAGAGTTAACATTTTCTGATGAGTTTGAAATTGTATACTCATTGTATTCATTGTGAATCTATACCAGATTGATGAGTTGACTTTGGATTATCAATATCTCAGAATTGTAATCCTTACATAATTTGATTTCTAGGGAAATTCTTGAAGATCAAATATTTTCAAGAAGTATGCAGTATGTATTACATCGTGAGAAAGAAATAAGAGATGTGATTAGGATTTGCTTTAGTGGAAACTATACAATCTTAGGCTTTTTCAGCCTCATTTTTTTGTGTCTCACTTCTATTATATGTAATGTCAGAGACTGAGACAAATGATCTCCAGGTTATACTATATGCAAGTAACATCTTTTGCTGTTCATGCATGACTGTGACTGCAGAGAAGAATATTTATTTTTATAAGCTCAACAGGTATATAAAATATATTTGCTTTACTACTTTTATATTGTTTGGAAATATTGTATTTACTATTTTTGCTTTTGGTACCAGGAATCAAACTCACAACCTCATGCTTGCCAAGCAGGCGCTTATGCCGCTGACTAAATCCCCAGCCCCTTGTATTTACTACTGTTAAAGCTTCAGAATCACAAATATTTCCAGTTAATCAATCGAGATTTAAAATATAATTTTGCTCAAAATAGTGGTCAATAGGAGAAATATATAATTGAATTTTGATATTATGGACACTTTGGAACTAGGTTTTCCAGAAAATAAGTGTATTATGAACTAGAACTACAACTCTTAGAAGTCATGAATGTTTAAAAAAATGTAAATAATTTTTACTGCTCAGGATAAATACATGACACAATCAAATTATGCAGAGAATATTTAAAGTGAGTCTTTAGATAACTAAGCATTCATGATAACTGTAGTAGTGTTGCGCAATGAACACAGCCTTGATTCATTCAAGAGACCTGGGATCTACTGCCAGTCAATAGACTTAGTTACCTTAATTTAAAATGAGGAAAATAACATAGCATATTGTCATTTACTTTATGAAAGTACAATATTCAATACCTTTGACTTTCAAAACAACCTAGATAAATCATTATTATTCTCACTACACAAATGAGCAAACTGAAGCATAGGGCTTATCTGCAACATAAGAAGCAGAGCAGGACTCAGGAACCAGTCCATGCATTTTCACTAAATCTGCAATTTTCAGTGTTTTGAGAGATCTTAAGCAATACCATACATGAGAACACATTGTAAATTTCAAAATGTTACACAAACAAGAAGCCTAAATGTAGGCAGAGGAATTCAGGTCTGGGTGAGCCTTTTCATAAATTCTGTCTTCCTTGTAGATAATACATTTGCAAGAGAGCCTCAATCAGACTTCTGTGTCTTTTGTTCAATGTAGCTCAGAGAATGAACTCAATTAATTGTTAAATGACTATATTATGCAATATCCAGGTTTCATGTTTAACCTAAAGTCCATCTTACATATTTAAAAGCATACCATATAAACTCTACTTGGAATACAATCATTTTGGAGAATGATAATTCAGGAAAACATAAAAGTTGCTAAAGCCTTAATCTACATCTCATTAGTGTTTCTTATTTCTCTTCTTTATTTTAGAATTCAAACTTCCTTTTCCAGGAGCTTAATGGCATATGCAGCCAAGTACTTACTTGGAAAGAGGAAAATTATGGCATTGAACTGCTTTCTTCACTTCTTATTCATGACACAGATATTCTATAGACCAATAATTGTTAACTTATCATTGTCCATACTTGACTTACTATGGAGACATATGGTCTCTCTCTTACAAAAGAAAGGCATTAAAATAATGCTTTTTAATTTTAAACATCAACAATTCAAAGAAATCTATTGACATGTACTTTAATGTATTGTAACAGATATTAAACTATTTGCATTAAGGAATTATGTTCAATACTATCTTCTAATAAAACATTTCTAAATGATACACAAAGATAAAAGTCCTAATCTAAAATGTTACATGACATCTAATTATTGTGAGACCTAGAAGCACGCAAAGTTAGGATAGAAGAGAAGGCACTCTGTATAGAGGAAGAATAAAAAACTTGTGCATAGCTTACAAAACTAAATACAAAAAAATGAATTGTGGTACTGATACTCAAGAGCTCAGTTTCATTTTCATGATATTTCATTTCTTAGCACTCATGAATATTGATGCAATTTGACTGGTTGAAAAAATCATCAGCTCTCTGTAGATGTTATCACATACACACACACTTGGAATGAATTGGTTACATAGTGAAAATCTGATAATTTAATAATAAAACACGAAGGGAACATAGGTTTAATGTTTCATTAATACTGCAGCCCCTTGATTTCCATGCACTTAACAAAAAATGCACTCATCCAAAAATCAGAAGAGGTGGTTTAACTTGCAATTTCTGTCTGAATAGTGGAAGAATGAGCCCCAACAGCAGCTTTCACTTTCCCCAAACATATGGTAAAGGGGAGCACACTTGATTTCCAGGATTTCACACCTGCCAAGTAGAAAATTAGGCAAAATAATAAGTAGAATCAAATGAATATATTTAACAAACTGCAAAAAGAATTAAAAACAGAATCTAATAAGCAATGACTCTCTCCACCTAGCTCTGTCAAGGTTGAAGTCAGAAGACTTTTTTCAGATGATAACAAACCAAAGAGAGCTAAGACAGAAATATTTTTCTAGATTTGGGAAAATTTCAACTGACCTGAGGAAACTAAGAGTTTCAACGATTTCTTAGTTAATGAGGATTAAAAATATCCAAGTAACTATATTTACTATGAAATGAAATTCTTTTTTTAAAAATTTTATTTAAGGAGAAAAAAAAAGCAGAGAAAGGGTACAAGTTATACAGATTTACAGAAAAAAAATGAACAGTAGGAAATCACTAGTTAATGGATTACATATTGTCATCTTAGAAATAATTGTTCAAGTCACAAAATTAAAGCTTGTAAAGTGGACATTCCAACAATGATACTGCAAACAGTTCTGTTCAATGATCCAATAAAACTCTGTGATATCATTTTCTATCTTATACACTTAAATATACATGCAGTTATATAGTTTAGAGCACTTTCTTTTCCTCTCTTTTGTACAATGACTATTACACATTTTGGGTTTCATTGCTCCCACGGTTCTTATTACTTTTTTGAAAGAGAGTAAAACCAAATGTGACATAACAGAACAGAGTTGGTCAAATCAAAAGGGTGGACATAATAGATAATGTAAAAACATAATACAAGGTGATCAACAATGGTTACAATAATGCCTCCCGCTATCTCTAATAGAATTGCCTATATCATTAGTTATAATAAAATTGAACAAAACAGTAAAGAACAAAACCGGCAAAACCAAAACATTGGAGACATTGTAGGTCTTCAAAAGTAGATAAAAGTCAATGAGAATGGGCGTCTTAATGAATCTCATTATCTTCACAGCTGTTGCCTAAACTTTCGAACCTGATACTATCCAGCAAAACAGAATAGGGGAACATCAGTCAAAAACAAGATGGTGAGAGTAATACAGGGCTTTAAATCGAGATAATAGAAAGTCAAAGTGGGTTACTATAATATATCTTGCTATTTTTATTTATTTTCCCTTAATTAAAAGGATAAAAATAAAAAAGTAAATAATGGAGTGGAGATTGAGATAAAAGAGGGCATAACAGCCAAACAGCGCAGATCAAAACATAACCATTTAAGCAGAATAGTGTTTCACCACCAGATAATCCTGACATAAAAGTAGTTACCATATTGTCTCTTTCCTTGAAATCCTTGAGTACAACTTCGTATACTGTAGCATTAAATATATCAAAACAATGTAAAACCATTTAAGAGAATGACAGCATTACAGGAAATGAAATTCTTAAATGTGTATCAGCCCGTTCATTGATTACATAGAATTTGAAGGCCTAACAAACCTTATGTTATTCACACTGTGGTGTAAATTCATCTATCTAGGAGTTCATTTGTTAATGTGATAATTTTAAGTGAATACTTCCCCTGCCAACACCTTTACTATACCCTACCACATCCTATGCAGAGGGACCAACTAAGTTGTGCCCAGACTTCTAACCAAGAGTAACTTTGAAATAACGTGTATATTTTTAAGTCATTCAATTAGTGATCATTGAAATGCACATTAATAAAATTACATAGTCAAAACAAGATTTGAAATATAAATGCTCCATAAGAAAATGTATGATATTCTAAATTACCTTTATTAGAACTTTTAATAGTAAGTTATGGTAGAATGAAGTCTGAGTATGATATAAAAAGTATGACAGAACTAAGAAAAGCTTGTGTTAATTGCTTGAAGAGAAGGATAATCATTAAAAATTTAACAATGAAAGAGTACTGTACTGGTAGCATAACTATATAAAGCTTCACTCAGTCACTGCGTATCTCCAGGAACTGCCATCCTTTGTACCATTACAACATTGCTGCTTTTCTTCCTGTTCTGATTTAAATGTCTAGAGTCTTTCAAGCACCAAAGTCCGGTCGCTGTGTCTCCATGAGTGCTGTAACATTTCACCCCTTCTGTTTTTTTTAAGACACATTCAACTGCTTTATACGGTCATTTTATAAGTGCAGTGAATGTTGAAGAATATTTTGGCCTATAGATATGACTGGCAGTTTAGGAGTGGAATGTTTCAGCTTCAAAGCTCAGATCTCAGATTCCAAAATACGCAAGTGTGCAAGTTTTCATTCCAAACAAGTAATAAAATTAGTTTATTTACAATAACATCTATGTTCCTCTGAGCTCATTTATTAAGATAAACACTTTCAGTTCACCTTTTTTTTTTTTTTTTTTTTTTTTTGAGACAGGGTCTTGGTATACAGTTCAAACTACTTGAAGTCATTATGTACCAAAAACTGGCCTCGTACTGATACTCCTGCCTCAGCTCTGGAGTGCCTGGGATTATTAGCATGTGCTACAATGCCTGGAAAATTCAAAATGCCTGGAATGAGAAGCCAAGTATCAGACAACTTTCAGTTTCAACATCTCATAGTGATTTAAACCTACATACAATTTATATCGCCTAAAAAAAATCTAGATCTGGGACTGAGCCTAGCACTGTCCCCAAAGAGCCTGTTTATGTCATTCTCTCCCGGCTGCCTCCTGTGGTTCTGTTCCATCCCACAGCTAGCTCATCTCAGAGTCACTGCCCCTGACTCCTGGCCTATGTGCTTTCCTCTCTTCTACCTTTTGACGACAGAGTCACTTAGAGAACCAGGAAGCCTCCTTCCTAGAAATCCCTGGTGATGTCTCCTTGAAGCTCATTGGCCTGAACCACTCCCTGTCTCCAGGAGCAAGCACCATGCACTTCCTTTGTGGAAGTGATGCTCAATAGCTAGCTTGCAAAGGGAAGGGAAAGGAAGGGGAAATGCCATTGGTCATGCTCAAAGGTCACATGTGGCTGCAGTGGCTTCTAGGAATAAGTGTTTGCCTCTTATGGATCATCTGCTCTTCGCAGACTCCCCAGAAACAACACGCCTGGAGGTGGAGGCAGAGGGCAGCAAGAGGGGATGGACAGAAAGAGAACCAACCGGTAATCCAACCTCAGGCGCAGGCAGCTGGGGCTGAGCAGTAGTTCTCCCACCAACCCAGAGTGTCCTTGGGTGGAAAGTGGAAAATCCTGTCCCAACAAGGCTGGCTGAGTCATCCCTGCCCTCAGAGGCTCCTCCTTCCTTGGAGGCACAGGGCCCTCCGCCAAGCCTGCCTGAGCTTCTCTATCCCAAGGTAGTTTTCCTTACTGTTCATGAAGCTCTAGCCATGGGTTCCAACTGCCCCATATCATGAGCCATGGTTCCTCCTGACACAGCTGCTTTAGAGACCATCATATACAAGCTTGCTCTCCAACCGTGCAGCACTGGACCCATCACCTGTGAGCAGCTTCTCACGTCTTTACAGCTTCCTGAAACAGACTGTAGTTCCAGGGAGGCCACGGTTGCTTCATCCTTCAGAGATTCATTCAGTTTCACTCATTCACTAACACATTCCCAGTGAGGGTATTTAATAGCCGCTTTCTTTCCATGTGGCAGGTGTTATTATACCTACCACAGAGTCAAGAAAGTTTTCAAAGTTCCCATTGCAGCTTTCATAGTAGTGGAAAAGAGAGAGAGAAAAAAATTTATACTACCAAGTTAGAAACCGGTAACTGCTGTGGGGAAAGGCAAAGCAGAACTAGGGGCAGAGCTGTGGGTGGAGGAGCTGTTACTTGCAGTAAGGCAGGAAGAGGGGTGCTTGCTGAGGAAGAGCCGGGCCTCACAGAGTTCAGGCACAGAGCACTCCCTGGGCGATTAGCTAATTAGCTATGGATCAGAGGGACTCACAGTTGGTTCTCGCTCTACCCTTTCTCATTAGTGGGTCTGCTCCATTCAGTCCCGGCTGAAACAAGCTCTAAAATCTCTGAGGGATGAAAGAAGCCAATGCACCTTCTTTATGCCATCCACAGCTCACTTTCTTTCTAGTACTCAACTGGAGTTGATGATTGTCTTCATTGAAACCGTCGGGAGAATTTGCCAGTCCTCTGGCTCTCCACTGCCCTGTGTGTCTGCCTCTTTCTCTCCTCTTCCTCCAGGGATTGGCTTCCTTTGTTCCTACTCACCTCGGTGGGATGCTCAGCTTGATGGAGAAGTGTTAGCTTTCTATCACTGTGGAAAAAACACTGGAGAGAACCAACTTAAATGAGGAAAAATTAATTTTGGGTCACAGTTTCAGGGGTTTCAGGCCATGGTTGGTTGCCACGCTGTGCCTGGACCTTTTTCAGGGCAGAGCATCACAGTCTGAGCATGTGGTAGGGCCCAGAGTCTCAGCGACAGCACAAGGAAGGGCGGAGCCAGGCACCAGCATCCTCTTCACTGCCACGCGCCTCGGCTCTTCTCACACGAGTTTCACTCTCTAATCTACAAAAAGCATTCAGACCACCCCTCAGGGTTCAATGTTTGAGTAAAAACTGTCATGTGGCAGAAAGCTCAATAAAACATTGTATTAAGTGTTGTCCAAGTATTTCTATAAATGCTTAATCTATTAAATAAAAAATCTGCCACAGGCAACCCAGTAGTAAACAAAAGGTATTTACTGTGCACTTTGGTTCATTTTCAATTGATTAAAGCAATCCATTGCAATTAGCCTAGAAAATCCAAATATGTTACTTACAAAGATGTACAAACTTTATTTTCATAAGATATATTATATTTCAATATAAAAAAGCAAATAGTTTGCTTAAACTTAAAATGCAATTACTAATAATGCCTACTTGATAGGGTTATTATGAGAACAAATGGAAGGATATGCGTGAAATTCTGAGCAAAATACGCAGGTATGATTAATACTTAATAAAGTAATTAGTATTTATATTCTTATTTAAATTTTTACTTTAGTTGAATACTCATTAATTAAAATAATAATAAAAACAGTGCAAGAAAGTTTTTTTAATCAAAGATAGTTAAGAAATTTTTTCCTTTTAAAACAGTTTCATTATTCAGTTCAGACTGACCTTGAACACCCAGCAATCCTCCTGCCTCAGCCTTCCAAGTGCTGGGATTGCACACATGCATCACCATGTCTAGCTGACAGTTGATAACTTTACACTGATCAATATATGCCCAAGAATAATCTTGGCATCAACTGAACTAATTTAGTAGCATGAATGATGACATTTAACAAGAGAACATAAATTTGCTTTTAAAACATACTGAGGAACTAGGAAAGAACTTGGCAGTTCAATGAATTTGAAGCAAAAGACAGACTTTAAGAATAACTTTGCTATTTCAGGCTTCAGAAACAAAGTGGCTTGGCATAGACTTTCACCAAGGTGAAAACTGCAGAAAAAGAGAATTCACCTGACACATTAAATATAAATAAATTCCAGATAAT
Source organism: Cavia porcellus (assembly GCF_034190915.1). Taxonomy (NCBI): domain Eukaryota; kingdom Metazoa; phylum Chordata; class Mammalia; order Rodentia; family Caviidae; genus Cavia; species Cavia porcellus. The sequence continues at coordinate 12,185,446 of NW_026947501.1, read as the reverse complement.
GATGATCAATGAGTAACAACAGGATTTCCCTATCTCTAGATTAAAACATTGAGGACAGAGACCTTATCTAACTCATTTTGTGGTGTTTCTTTAAGTAGAGGTCCTCGTTGTACTCAATAAAAAACTTGATTTAATTGACAGTTCTATTTTGGAAAGGTCAAAAGCACCAAGGAAAAGAGATGCAATAAGTATAAAAATGTCTTTTCTTTCTTTTTCAATCAAAATTCAGCAGATACTAGAAATATTCACCAATGTTTATCGTCTTACGAATCACATACAAAAACAGTAAATTTTGCAAAGAATAGGATTAATTCAAAGCCCTGTTGTTTTTCCCAAAGTCCTTGAAAGTATTTTCTTAAATAATTTAGTGCAATTTTTATATCAAGAAAAACATCCTTTATATCAAATATTTAGCTTTCCCATTTATTGCTCACTTAATATCAAATAAAATGCCAATATTTTGAAACTTTTCCAGTGAAATCTCTAAGTACTATCAGGTCCTTCCCCTTTTGGATAAGTTGCTTTGTGCAGTTCATGTTGTATCTATGAAATCCAATTTCTGCAGAAATCCCGTGATCAGACTCTATAATCCATTTCCCACATTAGCCAGCATCTTTAATATGTCCTTCAGTAAGAATTATTTGATCTCTTAAACTTTAAGCTTAAGAAGATAGACACAGGGAACCAATCTGTCTTTCTGAAGCTTTCATTTGCCATTTAAATGTAAGAACTATTTTAGTAGTCATTGTAAAATCTTGAATACAGAAAATTCTCTAAATTATTTCCCACTTTGAAAAATCTAATTGCATTTGCAGACCATCTCTAAAAAGACCTTCTGCAATATAATAGTTATGCACCCTGCAGAAATTTTGTAAGATGATAGATAAGGTTCAGAAGAAAATAGCTAACTCCGCCAAATTGCCCTGAATAAAATCACCCTCATATAAAGTCAGACAAACTATGAACTGTTTTTGAAGATACGTTTTCCTGAAACAATAATCTAAAACATGTTCTTTTCTACATTTCAAAAAACTGTTTCTTTTGATATAAGCATTTTTAAGAGATCATAAAAGGAACTCAGATTGTTTGCCTGATTACTAAAGTACATCAGCAGTCTTTATAGTGTGTTCATTTCCTAATATTTGAAAACAGAAGTCTAGAGCAAGCTAAACAATTTTGTGATTAGTATGTTTCTCTTTGCTTTAGACATCTATCCTTTAAGGGGCTGGAGTGTATTACAAATGCTCCAATTAGGATGCGACATTCCAGTTTTCCTACTGGTCTACTGTTTGCAGTTGAAGCAGGAAGGTACATTTTTTTATATGCATTTATTCATTGGCATCATCTATAACATCTGAGCACCCAATATTTATTAATTTCTATGCCAAACACTACGAACAAATACAAAAATAAGAATTATGCTAAAACATAAAAATGTCTTCCTTCTTTGTGAAATACCCCTTAAGACTTGGTGTGTCTTAACTTCTGTTTCTTCATTCTTTTCCACATATCCTCAGTCAGTCTCACCTTTCTTTCTGTTTAATATTTTTAAAAATAGGAAAACATATTAGCCACACCTAACTTATACCTGTGTCTCCTGTAACCACCCAGTTTCCTCTTGGCTTTACTGTTTTGAATAGTCTTTATAACTACTGTTTCTTGTTTGTTTGTTTGTTTGTAAGTTCTCTTTTCAAAAGATAAACAAAGCAGAGACCATATCCGTCTTTTGCACTTGTTCATCCCTGCCTACATAGCTTGCAGAACAAACACAAATCAGGTGCTCAATAAATATGTATGGGATAAAAAGTAATGAAATATATGACTGTAAGACTATTCCACAATGTATTGTGCCAGTCAGAATTCAGACAGTGTTTTGAGGTTTGCAAACATTAGTAAACAGTAAGAAAACAACAAATCTGTCTCTAGATAACTGGCAATTTGTCATCATAAACATCAATATTTGCTTCATCCTCAGAAACAGAATGATTTCTAATCGGCATGTGACTTCGAGAAAGGCTGTCAACTTGATTACTGGAAAGTGTTCCTTGAACTGAAAATAACATCACAGTATAAAATTCTGCCTCTGCAGCTGAAATGGCCTGGAAGTTTCTTCACAAGTGGCTGGCGACAGGCAACTTTTCTTTCTCTCTACCAGAGGGACAACCTGCTGGGGGAAGCTGTGGACTGCAGTTAACACTGTATAAAAGGATTAGATGTTCTGCTTGAAAAGTAGGAGAGATCAACTTTATCCCTAGAATTGTTGAAATAATTTTTTATATTTTATTTTTTATTTTAGTCTTGTGTAGATTCCAATCAGAGGGTGGGAAAGGAAGGTGGAAAGCAGTTGAACACATCTTTATGGAAACTGTTTATCTATCTCTCTCTTGGCTTCCAGGGACCCTGCCAGTCTGAGATGATCACATCCATATTTATAGTGTACCACACCAGGGTGCCCATGTTCCCCAGTGGAGGTGATTAATATGTGGTATCAACACCTATGACAAGACACATTTTATTGCTGTCAACAAACAAAGATGCTTCTACTTTCTCTGTCAGCTGAACACCCAAGCCTTTTATTTTGAACAATAAAACCATCTAGAGCTGGAGCTGAAAGATAGATGTTGAACTGCAGTCAATTCTTTAAATAGCTTTCTTCAGCTGGCAGGTGGCCCATCTGTGTTCTGTGTCAAAAATGAGGCATTCTGCTTTTGGTGAGGATAGGCAGGCACGTTGGAGAGATGTCTCAGGGAAGAAGGCCTGCTGTGGATTGCAGCTCTGGTGTCGAACACAGCTGTAAGCCGTGAGCAGTAGCCTAAAGTCTCACAAGGAACTTTCAAATAAAGTTAATAAACATGACTATAGAAATACAGGACAACTTCTTACTTAGGACTTTGACATGCTAAGCAGCATTAATTTCTGGTGTCACAATGAGGTGATAAAATGGATGAATATAGGTCCCATTTACAATATAAAGAGCTTTTGTAGTTTCTCTCTAGGGGGAAACTCCGGGTTAGTTCATAGACAAGAGAGTAGCATCACTTTGCATTCTGTGGTGTAAGATTGAAATATACATGACTCAGGCCTGTAGTAAATGTGAAGGTTGGTGAATGTGTTCTATATGAAACTGAGTGGGGTTAATAGAAACTGTGGTTGTGGTTCTCCTGCTGGTGCTGGTTCCGCCCATTGAGTACCATATCACCATTCCAAGGAAGGATTGTGCTTGAGCTCTTCATAATACACAGGACCCCAGGCAATGAACTCACTGAGATTTTGTTACTAACATTAATGAGAAAATACATCAACTGGAACTGCAAACATCATCAAAATGGAGTTCAAAGGAGTTGCTACTTGCAATGCACATGTAACAGACCCAAAGTGAATTCTTGCCTCTATTATTTATTTAGCAAACTGACTCCTTAATGAAATAGAAAAATTTTATTCACCATTGTGATTCCTGAAATATTATAAAATGATGATGAGGATAACTAGTATATGTAACATTAAGAGCATCTTATGCTCTCAGTGTTTTATGAACATTATGTAATTTAATTATCATACCAATAATATATCGGTATGATAATATCGATAATATAGATAATATCTGCAATAATATCACATCATTGCAGATATTTACTATATCTATCTTAGAGATGAAGAGATAGTCTTAAATAAACTAATTAACCTAAAGTCTCACAAACAGTAAGTAGTGTGTGAACCTGGATAAATTTTCTTCTGATTCAGGAATCTTTTGTGTTGTTGAGTTTCTGGTATAGCACCTGATTACTCCAAACACCAACTTTCTGCAATCCAATAATTTATTCTGAGTAGCTATCATTTTCTGAACAATACTGTAAGTGCTTTGGGAGATAGAGTGGCATAGAAATATTTGACTTTCCACTTAGATGTTTACAGTCTTAAGAGATAAGGAAAATAATCAGGAGTAAAACAATTAGTAGATAATTCAGGAGACATTACCTGAATGTTAATAAAATGAAACCAAGTGTTAGCCTGATACTCCACACAAGGTCATAGATTTGAATTTAAAAAACATGAGTGTAAGCATAATTCTGTCATTTACTTTCCAAGACTGGAGGAAAATCATTTTACATGTATTTCCCTGTCTTGGGGTTTTGTCCTTGTCTCCAATGAACTCATATCTGAAACCTGTAAGTTCTCTCTCTCTCTCTCTGTCTCTCTATCTCTCTATCTATGTATACATAAAAGAAAGAAGTATTTCACTGTTTCCTGCAATATTGCTTGGATTCACCTCTAAGGATGACAGCATTAGGGAAGTGTGACTTTGCAACAGGAGGAATAACAGGCCTCCTACCACGGGGAGGGCCTGATGCTCAGTGAAGTAGCTACAGAGCAGAGGGGCGAGCAGTTGTGCCCACCAGAACAGGGGCAGAAGAGAGGTAAAACCTGGGAAGGAGTTGATGGAGCCATTGCCAACATTTGTAGGACTTAGGACAATAGATAATTAAAGTCAACATAGCATACATCTAAATATCTAGCAGTTCCGTATGAAATTAAGTCTTTCACATTAAGAATCTTCTATATTACTACATTTATAAGACTCTTATCTGGATGGTACATGGGAGATTCAACCACTCTTGGCTGATGTCTTGCAGATTCCTCTCTTTTTCCTAGTCAGGACCAGTCCAACACAGTAGGTCGCATCTCAGAAAAGTAGACAGCCCAGCCAAAATATGCAAGTACATTTACAGAGGTTGAAGGATAACTTTAATTAGTTACCCATAAAGCCGATACATGTACATTGTGACAGAAAGATTTAACCTGGAAAGGAGGCTGCTGCTTCTTTTGTAAGGAGAATCCCTCCCCTGAAAAGAAAAGAAAAGATGGTGGTAACTTATGGTTACAAAAAGTCTAGGCTTTTTCAGAAATCTTCCCAGAGCTAGAGAAGGTTTCCTCTGACATACCATTCCACCGTGTCACTTCAGCTTGAAGCCCATCAACCATGAAACTTCTAAAACAGGAGCCAAAATATATCTCACCTCCTTTCAATTTTTGGTGTCAGGTATTTTGTTTCAGAAATGAGGAAAATAACAAACACTGATTTTGCCAACAGAGAAGTGAAGTCCTTGCCTGACCATGTGATTCTAATGACTTTAGAACTAGATCGCAGGTGGAGTTTGGAAGGTTGGAAATGCGGGCCAGGGAAGCAGCTCCCCCGAATGCCATAGGCTGAACCTGAGTGGAGATTCTGCTGGAACTCAGAAGACAAGAATGCTGACAGAATTAAGATTGCCTGGCACACGTCTACCCCTAGCTACATCTTTTTAAACTGTACCTCATTATCAAGCAAACAAAAATAACAAGGTCACAATTCCACCAAACATGCTATAAGTGGTCCGTGTTCCATCAAAAATGCAGTACCCTTTTCCCCAAAGCTTCAACAATTTCAGCACTGCTCTAAAGTCCAAGTCAAAAATCAAGGTAAACTCTAAATGTGAACTATAAAGCTGAAAAACAAGTTACATATACCATGACAAAATGACACAGTAAATATTCTGATTCTACAAAGGAGGACTAGATGATATACAGTAATCTGACTAATGCCAGACAAATTCTAGCAGAGCAAATATGAATCCCTGAAAGTCTCTATCCAGCATCTGAGGCTTATGAGTGTTAGATATGAGTTTTAGAGAGCTTGGCCGACTCAACCCCCCATGGCCTCCCTTTTGAATAGGCTTCTCTTGCTGCTTACAGTTTGTACCAACAGACATTCCTGGCACCTGTATATTCTCAGTATCACCCTTCAGCTTAAATTTTACTTTTCATCCATTTCCTTCTAAACATCCCATTACTTGGCCTTCCAGGTCTCCTTTTGAAATCTGGGTGGAAGGTTCCATTACCCCACAATTTTTGCATTCTGCATGCTGGTAAAAACATGATCATGTAGATTATACTAGGGTCTGCCACAAGCCCAAGCACTAGCCAAGGCTTCTTGGACTATAGTTGAGGTTGATGTTGAGTGCTTGAATGACTGAGCACAGTAAAATGAATCCCAGAGAATAATTACCTGGGAAGACTTTGTCACTCAAGGATTGTGTTTTTTGCTCTCATGAACCTGTGATGGGTTGGAGTTTTGCTGATTCTTAAGATGTCCTGAAGGCATCTAGTTGTTTCAGTTCAAAATATTTGATGTCTTTAATGACATTAGTCTGTGCAGCAGCTATACCATCCCAATTACTCAGGTAGTTCTTTTAAAGTCAAACTGTATGTTTTTCAATTTTTTTCTCCTTATTCTCACTATGAAATTAACTAAAAAGAGCTAGATATTCCATGCCAAAGCCCCAGCTCTTGCACTGCTTTGAAATTTCCTCTACCAGATCAGTTAGTCCTCCAACTTTAAATTCAGGCTCACATAAAATCTTAGAATGTGGACAAAACACGCACAGACAATTTCTAGAACAAAATGCACATGAACTCTAATCCAATGCTAACAGCACCCCTCCCATATGAAACTTCATAATCCTGTCCTTTATTGTCTGCGTACCTATTATCATTTTGGTCTTGAGTTCCAACCAGAATCACTTATCAGGCTCATAGCATTTTATTTTTTCTGAATTTCCCCCACATTTTTCCTAACTCATCTTGCAAACAAGTTCTGAAGACTGGTGAGCATACGGTCAGTTATAGACACAGCAAAGCCCCCATTTACAGTTTCAGTTTTCTGTATTGGTCACTTTCCCCACTACTGGGACCAAATATTTGACACCAGCTACTTAAATGAAGAGATTTTCATTGGGCTTGTAATTTTGGAGGTTTCAGTCCATGATCAGCTTGCCCTAAGAAGGCAACGTCATGGCAGAAAAGTGTGATGAAGTAAAGTTGTTCACTTCTTGGAACTGAGAAAGAGAGAACAGAGAAAGACAGCAAGCAGGGGAAACCCTGAAAGGCACAGCTCCAGTAAACCATCATTTCCAGCTGATGTATACGTCCTCCCTGAGTGTAGCACCTTATGATCCAATCTCCTTCTTGGAATTACTTCTTGCATTCAAAGTGATGATTACATTACCCGGCATACCACGAGACTGTTCTCTGGTGTTCTAAATACCACACACATAGAGTCGTTTTAGATTTTTAGAGCAGTGAGCCAACTCATAATAACTAGTATAAACTTCATACGAATTATGTAAATTCATAAATATTATGGTCTCCCAGATTTATTAGGTTAACCACTTTCCCATCTAAGTAGAATGAAAGTTGTTATGATATTTGATAAGTCTGTACAATTCTTTCTTGGAACACATTAAAAATAAAATAATGCCAGGGTTCTCTTTCTTATGTTAAAAATATAACCCCAGAAGGGGTTTCTCAGGAGCTTGTTCTCTCTTATACGTGAAAGAACTATCAAAGGGGCTCAAGAAAAATTTATAGTGGGGAGCTCATAGCAGTTGTTCTACTAAGAAATTCTCCTTGGCACCCTGAGTCTGAAACAGATATCTTTTACTCCTATATCAGTTTGAAACATAATTTTATTGAAATCTGCACTCAAATTTGACACAAGGAAAACAAGGGTTCTTTCATACCTGGAAGTGTCCTCTTTGATGCATTCTTTGCCATCAAACAGGGAGAGCCTAGGAAACGAGGGAGAAAGCTGCCTCTTAGGTCATGTTCTCGGCAAAAAACAAAATGAAACAAAAACTCAACAAGAGTAACTATAATGGCTTTTCATATCTAAATGAATTATTTATATTTTCATGCTATGAAGTTTCCCAAGCATAAATTCTGCTTGAAATTCTGTATGGTTCCATCATAAATAATTGTAGCCAAGGCTACAATTTATGCGATAATTCCTTGGCCTCTCTTGTTCTACTTGGTGACAGTGTTTGCTATGCTTCCCATTACATACCAAGATATAACCAAATTGATTAGAGATGCTGAATGTCTGAGATATACATATAATATTTCAATTTATCTTTTTCCCATCTATGAAATCAGGCGGTTTAAAAACATGTTGTTTCTGTCAATTACCACTAGATGGAGGTACAAATTTTGAACTTCTAGATAAATGTTCCTTGTCTGCATTTCTTCAAAGGGTACAAAGCAATACGTAATGGTGCATTCTCACATATTTGTAAGTCCTATGACCCCAGATACTGCTTAGGCCGTCTACTGTTTTAACTTGTTTAAGCAAACATGCACTCATTACATGAGATTATTTAAATTGGACAAATTCAAAATTTATGAAATATATTTGTTAATGAAGAAAATGCTTCTCTGACCCATTGACAAATGAAAAAATGTCACTTTACAATATTTTATTTGAAATGCCTTAGAAATTGAAAAAATAATAGTTTTTTGAATTTTATATTAAAATAAGGGATGTTTCAAGCCAAAGGTAGATAATTTTTATTTTGAAAACTTTCCGCTTCTTTCTGCGCTTCAGAGAGGATCCTCATGTTTTCTTACACCCCACGTACTCCTTATAGAAATCTACTGTCAAAAAAAGTGCATGACACTTATATACCAAAATGTAATGAACCATAATGTGATATATGCTACCTTATCCAAGGCAATTGCTTATAAGCAGCCCTATTATATTTAGGTTAAACATTAACAAAGGAATTCTGAGCTTTAACACATTTGTAAAGAGAAATTGAACAGTCTTCTCTTCAACCCTAAAATTACTTATAAAGGGGGAAGACCAGGTCATATAGAAACACAAACAGAGTGTAATTGATTTTTCCATTCTTCACAATGGTATTTGGTGTGGTGCAGAAAGTTGTCCTCAGTCTATTCCTGAAAGAAGGGTAGTTAGTTATCTGCATGACGGGGATGGCAACTGACTAGAGAATGTGCACCGATCCTAGTCTTTCAAAAAGGAAAAAGCAGAGTCTTCTGGACACAGACATTTTGCTCTATGAAGCGAAAAACTAAAGTTAAGTAGGAATTTTAAGTGGATGAAATGGAGAAGAAGGCTAATATGCTTCCTGATTTGTGAGCATCTAAACCTACACCTAAACCTAAACCATGTATCCTGGTCTCTATAAAGAAGCTGCAATCTACATTCTGAGGAGTCAGAATGGAAAACTAGAACATTATCTAGAGTTTCTACTCACTAGTGTATCTCTACATATTTAAAACAACTAAGTTTTTTGTTTGTTTTTTTGTTTTGTTTTGTTTTGTTTTGTTTTGTTTTGTTTTTGTCTAGTCTGGGCAACTCATGCAGGATTTGTTACTAATTTCACAAAAAAAAATCTTGTAACAAGTTAAAATATGTAGTTTCATTAAACATCTTTGTTGGGCGCAGGCGCTCAACATACCATACCCCACCCGGGACTAAGGACCACACCAGCTTCCGCAATTCGCTACGTCCCTCTTTAAATTAGCCAACCCATGCGCACTTCGTGCTCACTCCATACTCTGTGGCAACTCCTGATTGGCCACAGCTGGATATAGTAGCCAGAGTCTGCGTCCCATTCCCGCCCTGCTTCCTCGTGGCAGCCTGTGATTGGTCACGGCCAAATATATAAACCAGAGCCTGCGTGAATAAAGCAGCAGTTAACTGTCGCCCACAAGAGCGTCTCCTGTCTCATTGAGGGGCTGCGCCGGTCACATCTTAAAATCTTCTAGCACTCTGATTCTCAAAGGGTAAGCCTACTAATTTAAGAGACTAATATCTCTGATTTACCATGCTTCAGAGAGACAAAAAGGGGGGGGGGGAGATATAAAGGTCCTTTTTTAAGTAATTGTTTTTAAATCGTAAATAATCGTTCCTGAGCTCACCTCAGCTCCAATCAATATTTATTATGTTTTTCTTTTGTTCTCTTATGTATTGTTACTCTGTTTCCACAATTTGTTAATAATGTCTCTACTTATAACAAATGCCTTAAAAAGCTTCCCTGAAACAAAATTAATTACCATTTACCATTGCTCAGATCTGCATGAGCATTGATAGTTAATCATATTAATGGGTGTGGGTTTTATAAAAACAGAAAATAACATGTTGAATATGTGCATTTTTGTGCATGTCACAAATTTTCTGAGGAAAAGGATAATATAGTAAAATTTTCTAAGATAATAGATAATTTACACATTCTGCAAAAATTAAGTAAACATATGCAAAGAATGAGTATTGAACATGAAAGAGTGATAGCCCTCTAGAAATTCTGGCTAGTGTGGAAAATGCGCAAATATAATCCTTACTATACTTAATAAAGTCTTTGCTTGTGGAGAAAAGATGCTCCCTCATTTTTTTTTCTTGAAATCTCACATGAAACATTTTGCTTTTGTTTCTACAAGATCCAAACAGGAAGCAGAAGTCATAGTCAAATTAAGAGAAATCAAGGACATTTTAATATTTGCAAACCTTGGAGGTTGTTATATGTGAACAGATAGGATTTCACAGGTTAACCTGGCATTAGCAACAACCATGGAGTATTACTACCCTGAAGGCAAATGGACAAGGTGAAAGATACGGAGTCCTAGAGTGTCTTGCAGAAAAGACCACCTTGCACATAGCCAGGACTTTCAGTCCACAGAGACAGCTAGTCAGAGTGGGCTCCACAAGGAGGCAGTCCTACTCTCCTCCTCAGCTCTGATCTCCTGGTGTGGAACAACACTAGTGACTCCTACTAGAAGCAAAAGGGCAGAGGAACTTCTTGACGCAGTTAGTATCGTTCAGCCTCAAGCGGTAGAAAGCAAATACGTGGAAAAGAATGGTGAGTGGATCTGGAGGAGCAAATATAAAATGCCCAGCACAATTGCTTATTTCTATAATAAAGGAGTTCCAGAAAGGGAGATGGTCTTCAGGCCAGCCACACTGTCGTAAAGCAAAAAAGAAAAATCTAGGCATTCTCCATGCTTGCTTTCATTCTGTCAGTGAGATTCCTCATCTCAATTATTTCTCTATGTTGATGAATCTGCTTCTCGTTAGCAAATAGCTTTAATGTTTGCTTTCGGTAATGTACTTTGGGGATATAGAGACTCAAAATCTCCCGCTTTTCCGTGGAAGTTTCTATTCCTCTGTTGGTTGTTCCTCTGAATTTACCTTCTTAATTTAGCCATGATTGAATTTTCACGCTATAAAGTGCGTAAGATTCACTTGGGAAATTTGAGGAAATGCAGAATCCTGAACTCTTGGAACCAGAAAGTTGAGCCTGAAATTCTGGAATCGGACTTTGCATTTCTTGTGCTTCTTTACAGGGTCTTGTTATTTAATTCAGGTTGAACTTGAATTCACCAGGTAGCTTTGAACTCTTACCACTTCTCTTAGTCAGCCTCCAAGTGCTGGGATTACAGGAATGTGCCACCAGGCTCAGCTGGAATCTGTATTTAAAACAACTCATTATAAATGTTTTCAATACAAAGAAAAATAAACATTTGAAGAGGTTTATAGTGATAGCGATTTAAATATTTCATAGTATATTGAAGTGTGGAAACATCACAAGGCGATGTGTCTAGTATTTATATCAATTAAAAATCATGATAAACAAAACAAGCATCCTTTGTGATTCTTATGCATGTGATCCAAGGAATACGTGTGGTGAAAGTCTGGTCCAGCTGATATAATAAAGAACATACTAACAAATTGGTGCATTTTGCAAAGCTTATTGCACACACCAATATTTTTGAAATATAAATTTTGTAAAATGGTATTTGGTGTCAAAATGGAAATGTGCCTACAGTGATTTACTTAATTGACAGCTAAACATAAAAATAAATAGAGCCATTACAGCGAATCCTGAATTGCTAGTAATGTCATTTGCAAAGGCTTTAACTTTTGCTGTGATTAATCTTCTCTAAATAATGGTTCATGGTGCTTTGACTTTAATTTCTCTAAGCACCAACCCCTACAGCTACCTGTGGATTTTTAAACCAGTACACAGAGACCCTGAGGAAGCAAATTGTTTCCCATTGTTTAATTTTTAAAAGTGTGAATCAGAATCTCTACATCATGTATCAGTTTTGCACATTTAGATTTCTCTATTAGGTTTTACTTTAGAATACAAGTTAGCACACTTTTTTCTGTAAAAGGCAAAACAATAAATATTTCAGGCTTGTATTTTAATGACTATATGTTTCTGTCACAGCTATGCAAGCCTGCTCTGGCTGTGAAAGCATAACTATTCTTGCTTGATAGATACATAAAAATAGAAGGTAGATTGCATTTTTCTGATCCATGATTTTAGACAGTCTTAAAGGTCATAGTAATTAGAACACATAGAATTTATGTTTTTTTTATTACTAGATAAAAAGGATTAAAGAATGCAATTTCTCAGATAGTCCATGATAAATTACACTTTACCAGTATTTTAAAGGAAAGGCAGATAAAAAAGGCAAACCCCAGGCCCAGGATAAAGGCCGAGTTCCCAGCTTTCCTGCCAGTGTCGCCCTGTGCAAATTACTTCACCCTAAAGCTCACTTTGTTACAGGGAATTGACTCTTCCCTACTTCATAGTACTAGTATGAAAAAATAGGCAGTAACACACACTGTTACGACTTAAATCTAGAATATCACCTCGAAACCCACGTGTGCAAAGGAGGGGCTTTGGCGTGTGGTTGCATTAGACCACACTGTACTCATTGCTGAATTAATGAATTGAAGAGCTGGTAACTGAATGTGCTCTGAGGAGGTGGAGTCTGGTTAGGAGAACTGGGTCATTGGGCTCCTGCCTTCCACGGGCTCCTCCCTTCCATCATTGCCTCCTAGTCAACACAAACTGAGTGGATTTCTGTCACTGTGACTGTCTGCCATGATATTTCTGCCATGGAACCAACCAACCATGCACTGAAATTTCTGAAATAAGCCAGTCGAACCTCTCCACTACGGGGTTATTAATGTCAGATATTTTTTTCCCAGCAAAAGAAAGACAGAGGTGGTTAGCACTGTGCCTGCTCCCTTTAAGTGCTCCTTAAACATTAAAGTTGCTCTTCTTTTTCTTTGGTTAAAATAAAAATAAGAGCTGTATCTTCCATTTAGAGTTCCAGTTTTTCAAATTCTGGCATTCTCTAATTTCTGTATTTCTCAGTGTTGGCAGTATGTATAGTGGAATGTTGGGGAAGAATTTTAAACTGTTATTGATAAAAGTATAATCTAGACTGATTGTATCGTGTATTGAAGGAAATAGAATTCAAGTCTAAATATGCTAAAACTTTCTAACATGCAGCCAGGGTAGAAAAATGCCACCATCGCTACCTTCTGTCTTATTTTGTTTTGATTTTGCAGCGCTGGGAATTGAACTCAGGGCTTCCACTTATTGGGCAAGCACTCAACCACTGAGCTATCGCCTCAAATTGTTGTCTTGTTATTTTAAAAATATTGAAATTCTGGTACTTCTGTGATCACACAAATTGAAGCATTAGTCAGCAGCTTAGCTGTTCCTTTTCACCCATGTTCCTCTTCTGCTCACCTGCCACTCCCCGTGCCTCACTGTCAAGTCCTGTTCCTCTTGAACACTAACATACGTAGTGCATTCTCTTGTTTCGGTTTTTGTTATCTTCCCCTGCAACCCCAGATATCACCACAGAAAAGGCTGGTGGTGGACAGAATCACAGGTGCCTTTGGTTCAGGCAGATTTCTCCACTGCGAAAGGAAAGAGACAAGGTTGCAGCCCCATCTTTAGGGAAGGCAGACAAAGAAATCAAAACTACGGAAACCAGGCTCTCCAGACAGCAGGCAAGACTAAAGAGTAGGAGCTGGGAGATACTACAGACAAATCAGAATGGCCAGCTGCATCAGAGGACACGGATCCAAGGACTGCAGTGGTCCCAGCGGGGAGAACAGGAGCAGGTATGTCACCTACTGATCAGTAACTGGTACGCAGTGGCTTCTTAATGAGACTTTTACATTTCAGTAGCTTCATATTTAATAGATTTTTCAAATAACATTGTTTTGAAAGCACTAAATAATAAGACTTTTACTGCTACTAAATATAACATGCTCACTTTATTCATACAATTCCACAATTGCTGTACCACTCAAGAAAGGAAGTAGTTGTATGTTTTTTCTCAGCAACATAGTGCCTTCTATCATTTTTTATTTAGGTGTTCTCTACCTAGACACTCTCCCTGCAGTGACCTAGCACGGTGGCCCTGAACAAACTCTGTCAGCACTAATGCTCCTTCCAAACTGAGTCAACTAAACCTTTCCTCCTCACTCGCCGGTCAGCACACACACTCCCCAGTGTTAACTGTCTTCTGTTTTCCCTGAGCTGCAGTGAGGGAAGGCAAAGAATCAGAAAATAAAGCATATTTGATTGACATCGGATCAATAAATCTTGAATTTACTACCTCTGAAGGTGAGATGAAGAAATGGATTTTGTGTTAAATGTGAAAGCAGTGGCAGAGCATCGCCATCAAATGAAAGTTAATATTATCTCAGAATTCTGACAGCTGTGTGACACATTCCATGATTTTTAATAGTAGATAAATCTAGTACCTTTCACGTGCTTAAGGTAAGTCTCTTTTTTTCCCTCCTTCAGAATCATTTTTTCTAAGACAATGTGTTGACTACAGGGACCGATCTCTGATTTATTTTTTCTTTCTACTTCACCCTCTCCTATCTTTCATTTTAAGGTGCTGTCTCTATTTTCTACCATTTTCACATTTCTTAAGAGAGCTGGAAAAAATTTGTCTTTAATAATCTAGAGACATAAAAATTCATACTTGAATATAGCTCTACTCACAGTAAGCCAAATAATGAATTTGAAATGAATATGTAATTTTCTTTTGCTTATTTGGAAGCTAGAATGATTGTGCAAAGTCAACACTGCTTGAGTAGGAATTCTTTGCCTGCTGTTCCAGCCAGGCTAGCTGCAAACACGTAGGCACCTTAATAAAGGAAGACAAATTTTCCTGGGCTTGACCTCTCCAGGGTTCTCAAACTTCTGCTGTTTTCTATTTCATTTTCTTGTGGATTAAATATTACTTTAAGAACTATAGATAAATCCCTACCTTAGGGAAACTACTTGATTTCTGCTTTTAATATTTCAGATATATTGGACTCTTAAAAGAATTTGTGGAAATTTTAGTAACTATATTTCTAAATGTCCTGCATTATTGAGATATAATTTAGAAGAGTTCAAACATTGTCTCACTTTCAGTTGCTATCAAACAATATATGCCTAACATAGTACACTAAAGTGTGTCAAGCAAAGTAAAACCTCCACAGAGGTTAAAAATTAAAAAATTATCACAAACTAGAGAAAATGCATAAATACAATTTTCCTGAAAACAAGAGAAAGTGTAAAATCTTCTCCCACTAAATCTAGGATGTTGCTACCCACGTGTTCATTATCTTCCCACTGCTGGAACAGAATACCTGACATGTACAATTTGCAGGAGGGATATTTTGGCTTACAACTGCAGTTTCAGAGGATTCAGTTTGTGGTTGGCTCCCTGGAGGTAGAACCACCCTGGCGGACAGCACAGTGAAGGACAACTGCCCGCTTGATGGCGGTCAGGAAACCCCAGTGCCTACTTCCGGCCACCAGGCCTCTGCTCTGCACAGCCTGATCCACTGTGCACCCAACAGCAGGCTCATCAGTCGATGAGACGGCTCTCTCCCAATCTAATCAGTGATATAGACATTCCATCAAATTGACAATCCAGATTAAATCGCACACTATGAAAAAGGAAAGAAAGCATTTCTTCACTTTGCCCTTGTCAAAGAGACACAATTTTACTTTCTGCCTTTTAAAGGTTTTTAGCTAGGCTTGAGAACTGAACTGAAGGAAAATCGATTAACTGGAGAAAAACGTATGAACTTATTTTAAATTTTATGTGATGTGGGAGTCCTTATAAGGGAATGAAGACCCCAGAAATGTGGCCAAACCTCAATAAATTTATGAAAGGTTGAACAAAGAGAATCAATTGTTGAAAAGTAGCTAAACTGTGTGAGGAAGATAAGATGCGTTTTAACAAATTCTATTTGTACAGTGCTCTCTCTGCTGTGGTGTTGAATTTCTCTTGGTTCTTGGAGGGCACCTTTCACAGGAGACTTTTGCTCTCGTTTTAGGAATAATAAGGGAGCTTAGCATACCTTCTTTGATCTGCTGCTTATCAAATGCCATGGCACAATGTTACCATCATACAAAAGTGGCATATTTTGCAGTGGCATAGAGTACCATAGTTTTCCCTTATTCCCTCAACTAGAGGGCACTAAGAAATATGTAATATGCACCCAGATGTTCATGCTTCTACGCTCCTCAGTTCCTCAGGAAGAGCTGGAGGGAAGATGTCTGATTAGTCACAGCTGTGGACTGCTGTCCTGTGCCAGCATGTAATAAGCTGTCTCACAGCGACATGAGGGACTTGGGAAGCCACTACAGGCAGACTGGCAGGTTTGCCAAGCGCCCCAGGTTACCAAAACACAAAAGCATCTTGGAGACTCAGAATCAACAGTCCTCCACTTCACTAGATGCTAGGGAAACTCACATTCTCACATAATAACTGATGCTGCTTCATACATGGACAAATACTGTAATTCCATGACTGTCCAAAGGGAGATTTAAGGTACTAAAAATTCTAGTATTTCATGCAACTCTTAAAAAGATTGCCAGACCCATTTCTTACAATTTTATTAGAGAAAAAAAAAATGAAGAAAGTTTGAAGACAGTGTATCACTCATTTGAATATCAAAGGTAAGAAGAAATCACTTATTAAAATGTTCTCCTGTCCCATTTTATGAGCAAGTTGTACCTGATTGAGGAAAGTAGCCATTCTGAGTTCTGAGGGTGCTGTGAAGTCACAGTAGGAAGAGAGCAAAGCATTCAGGAGAGCTACTACCCGCTCCCCAAGGAAGATCCTTTTTCCTCAGCTCCTTCAGAACGTGGAGCAATGCGTACAGTTCCACAGGAACAGGGCACAGTGTGTGAAACAGTACATGCTCCATATCAATAAAGCTAGATGCAAATACTGATATTTCCAATCCTTAGGTCTGTGTCACAATAAGTGTTAGAACTGGATGCAAATCAAAGCCGTCTTGTGCTAAAGCTTATTCTCTTATTTTCTGCCTGGTGCCTCTCTGCATCACATTTATACAAGCTCACCTAGCAATGACAGGAAATGAAATTAAATCTCCAAAAAGCATTATTTTTAAAACACTATCAAAATAATAATGTTCAATTTGAAGGTCAGACTTTATCTTTTTACTAACTGAATTAGAACTTGAAAAAATTTTAGATGTTTATAAAATTTTAGAAACAAAAACTCCTAATTCCTGGATAAAGGAGGAAATTACAATTGAAGCAATCTGTAACATATTTAGAACTTTAAAAACTATACAAATTGAAATTATTGCACAATAATCAAACTAAAATTTTAATCAGATACAATGTGAATTTAAATGCATTTCTTATTTAATGTAGAATAATTAATATGAATCAAACATTCAACTTAAAGAATTAGGAAAACACAGCACAACATAGCAGAAATCAATGACAGATGCATAGAGAAAACAACTTTCCTTTTTGTTTTGCACAGCAGGGCAGGGGGTCGATCTCAGTATCCCAGCCTTACAAGGCAGGTGCTTATGCAGCTGAGCTAAATCCTTGGCTCCTTTGCTTTGTTTTGGGTACTGGGGACCGAACTCACAACCTAGTGCTTGCCAGGCACACACTTATGCCACTGAACTAAACCCCCAGCCCTTGAGAAAATTAATAAAAATAGAATTTGATTGTTTTGATCATGGCTAATTGGAGCTCTATATGCTTCATTTATCTGAATGTCAAATTCTTCTTCTCTACCAAGAATGCTTTCCATCATGATGTCTGTAAATGTTTTTTTCAAATGCCATTTGTGGTATCTCCCACTTTTTCATTGACTCCTATTAATATTAAGTTATTCTTATCTTATCTAGCAGCTGCTGGATTGATTTCTTATGGTGCCTTGTTATTTTTGAGAAACCTTCCTTTTCCTAGTAGTGACCTTTCTTTCCCTGGTGGTGATTGCTAGCCTGTTTTTAATATCTGAGATCCTGTCCTCATTTTGGCTTAATCTGCTTCAAGTATTTCAATGGGGATTTTATTCTCCTGGATATCTGCTTGAATCTGCTTTGTGGATTCTATTTTTTTTTCCTGTGCTGAGCTTTCATAATTTTCTTAAACTTCTCTCTCTCTCTCTCTCTCTCTCTCTCTCTCTCTCTCTCTCTCTCTCTCTGTCTTTCTCTCTCTCTCTGCCTCTCTCTCTCTCTCTCTCTCTCTGTCTTTCTCTCTCTCTCTGCCTCTCTCTCTCTCTCTCTCTCTCTGTGTGACTGCTCTAATATTGCTAAGCGTGGTGTGTATTTTGATAATGTCTGTAGTTATATGAGAGTGACCCAGCCTGAAGGTAAGTGCATGGACACCCTAGAGGGGGAGTGGGGATGAAGAGGGACAAGAGACACAAAGAGCAGAGACAAGATGAGGAAGTCCAATCAAGTCTCCTTTATTCAAGGAATGACTATCAAATATATAGGGTATTGGGAAGGAGGGAGTTGGGTTCTGAGAAGTCAGCAGGTAACTTAGCAACAGTGGCAAGACTGAGGGTTATTGGTCAATTCAAATTTCCAGCGGAATGGGCTCATAAGCATAATCCCTGAATAATGGGTCAGGCTAAACAAGCTAGGCAAGGTGCTGCTTAATTACCAAACTTAACTCCTAGAGGGAATTAAGATGGTGTGGCCTGCAGATATAAGGTGGCAGCCACCTAGAGGGCTTCCCACATGAGAGATTATTTCTGATTTCATTTTTTCCTGAGCCTCATTCAGTTTCTTTGTGGTTACCACTTCAGAGAGGCCTGATGAGGGACTTTCAGATTGTCCCACTTCATTGTCCCCTGGATTTGCCTTTGGAAAGCTGGGTGTCTGGGGCTGCATTTTGTTGAAGTGTCTTCTCATTTTCTTCTCTCTGTTTTAGTTTCATTCCTGGGGTGAATCTTGTAACTTTTCTATGGTGGGTTGTTTTGTTGCTAGTATTTATGACTGTCAGGTGTTGACTACTTCTCTGAAGTATCTTGCAAGTATAGTTGATTTTTGGGTTTTAAGTCTGTTGGAAGCTCTGACCTCTTCAGTTTGTTGGGGATGAGAAGCTGTTGCTACTTTAACCTAGTCCCGGGTTCTTTGGCACTGTGCCGCAGTATTTTTTGTGACCCTTAGCCAATCTCAGTCTTGGAATACCACAACCAACAGCTATTTAGAAAAATTATGTCAATTTTGGCTATATAAAACACAGCCTAGAAAATGACAAACTAAGTTAACCCTTAATTTGCCACTCTAACCAAATGAACTGTTTGATTATATAACAAAAGGTAAAGCAAAACAGAAAATTATATGTAGAATATAAGTCCTTACTACATCAACTTTGTCCTCAAGGGTTAAAATTTAAAATGGATTAAAGAGAAAGTAGAGAAGTGGATGAAGACAAAGGGATCACAATTAAGATTGGAGGAAAAGGAGGAATCACTCCAACTTTGGAAACTGGTGCAGAAAACTGAAGGAAAGAGAGATAGAAGAAATAAAAGGAGGAACAGAACAGAACCACACAAATGAGCTAAGAACCACATTTATACTCATATAAAAACAATGAGAGAGGAAGAGAAAAAATGAAAAAGAAAAACCACCTCTTTTCAGGATTTTCTCTGGTTTCACTAGTAGACAACCAGAGAGACAGAGTCCCGAATTTTGCCAATCTATCCCAGCAAGCCAGCAGTAGCTTTTTGGCAGAATAGTAGATAATCTCAGAAGGCCTGCCTGAAACCAGACTCATTGGGCTTACCACTGTCCAAGCAATTTCCACAAGGCTGAGCCATGTTGGCAGCTGCTAGATGGTGCTGGCAGCAGTTCTGAGTTCTGAGCTCCTCAGACCATCTCTGAGATGGCTTCTGGCCAATTGCTCTCTCCTGTGGGAGGTCTAAATCCTCTGCACTCACTGCCACTCAGTGCAGTCCGCCACATACATCTGCCGCTCCCTTCCACTGCCACATCTCTCTGCAGAGGCTTCCAGCATCACCAGCCATGACTGTCACTGAGACTATTTGCAGGTTCGAGCTACTCTCATGCAGTGAGCCATGTCTCAGGGAGAAGGTGCTGCTGGCTACCACCTTCTTCTTCATTGAAGTTTTTCTCTTTACTCTCTCTGTGGTCTTCAGTTTGCATTTGAGATTCTTCCTGGGTCCAAAGGACTCAGTTCCCTCCTTGTCTTCCTCATGATGCAAAAAAATTGATTACTTAAAACTACTAATATTAATAAAATAGAAAAGTTGTAAGTAAAATAAGAAAAGATAAAAATAACCAGGAAATGCTTCAAACAACGGAACTTAAGAGACAGAGATTTAAAGACAGAATAGTATAAAACTTATACATCAAATTTAATTTGGATAAGATTAAATATCCATAAGCATTCTAAAACTGACTTCAGAAGTATTTTAGACATAAAAAGTGAAAATAACTAAATGAAGGTAGCAGTTAAAGTCTCATTTCCCCAGCTCATTACCAACAGTTCACCCACAGCCAGTCCCTACGTTCCAGCATACACATTCATGTGAATTTGGGAGATAAAAACCTCTAAAATACTCAGGTTACAAACCTTTAAGAAAACCTTTAATGAATTTGTCTCTAAGCAAACAATAGATAAATGTATATGATCCAAAGTGTTTCAAAGTCTACAAAACAAAGGCTTCAAATTCACTCTTAATAATTCCTTATCATACAGTTTCAGTAACAAAAATGAAAAAAAAATTGTTTACTTATTCAGGATAAAATCTGTTAGCAAAGGAAATACAACAAAGGCTTTTCTTGTCCTGACAATGAAATCTGCTCCAAATCCAAACTTAATGGCAAATATGACATGATGTTATAATTTATTTAAGAAAGAAGGTGTACATGATACATTTTTTAGATTTCTTTTCATGTATGAAATTTCTTTATAAAAGTAGAACTCGATATAGTTTTTGTATGAAGAAAGGGAGGAAAAGAAGACCACACTATTCCTTGATCCTATCCAAAGAATTTTATTTTTTACTTAATGCATGTTTGCAGTACATAACTTACATTCCTTGTGTGGAGTTGGGACATATACTTAAATTAGCTTAATTTCTTTTTTCTTCTCTTATTTACCGTCTCTTCTCTCTCCCTCCATCTTTTGATCTTCTTGATCTCTATTTCTATTTTATAGTTTATTTTGCTCTCTATTTACACTTAGGTTTCCTTTCATGAGTGAAGCCATGGGACATTTAAACTTTTATGTCAGATATATTTCATTTAACACTGTGATCGCAAAGTGCATCTGTTGTCCTACAAAGGCCTCAAGTTTATCTTTCTTTATGGAGGAGCAATATTCTACTGTGTGCAAACACCACATTTTCTTTATCCATTCACTGCTTGATGGATATATAGGCTGCTTCCAAAATTTAGCTGCTCTAAAGGACATTTTTAACAGCACAATGTTATACACATGCAAAGAGATTGCATCACTGTTTATCAACCACTGATTGAAGAGAGGAAAAAGATTGCATATGGTGTCCTCCAACTTGAGATCTTAATTATAAAGGGTAAGAGTGATTTTTATTACTTTTGTTGCCATCATCATTTTCATTAACCAAGTGAATAAGTGAACTAGATGATAAAACAAATCACCTCTAGTGAAATTTGAACTTGTGTTTACTGGATTATCTTTCCAAATACAAAGAGAGAGAGAGAGAGAGAGAGAGAGAGAGAGAGAGAGAGAGAGAGAAATTTTTCTATATCATCAGTATCTGTGATTTTCAAAAGCATATTTCATAAATCCCTTGCTTGGACTGGATTGCATATTGGTTTCCCTTGACTTTGTTTAGGTTCCATCACTCATTCTATGTGTGACCACACTGTGGAACCCAGAAAAACACACCTTCTGGAATAATAATGGTGAGGTGGAGGGTCTCTATTGTGTTCCCTTACTGTGAGGTTCTAGCAAGAAGGTGATTTGCCCCCTTAGCTTCTATCATGGTTCTTTATGACAGTGACTCCTACCAATCATTGCTTAACGTCATCCCTTAACTCTATGGGATGTGATAATCACATGGAAGTTGGTCCTGTGTAATATAATTCGGTCTCCCATGCACTGGTTTGCCTCTGTAGGTGATGACATAAGCTATTATGACACTTTTCAACCCTCAAGGGTCTTGTTGGAGTCTTTGCTTTTATTTATTTACTTGCCTAATACACGTGTGTTTGAAAGACATGAAGTTGTACTCCCTAAGGCTAATGATCAGTCTAACAATAAAGAGAACTATTATATGTCTAATTTTATGCTTTTCTCAATTTTGAGTTCTTACAGCAATCACTGATAAATGTAAACTGCCACACAGAAAATTGTTAGGAATATCCTGGGAGCCGTTGGTCCGTATGGGTGAGAACTCATCTTAAAGGTTAGCACTCCCAAAAGAATAAGCATTGTTTCTGTGGGGAGGTGCCTCACTCCATGATTTCTTTTTCTTCTGTTGTGGGAAGGGACATGACACAGCTCAGCTGTAAAAGTCCAAATGACTTTCTGAATAAATACTAATGACAAAGAAGGCTATTACATTGCTTATTCTCTTGCTTAGAACCATCTCATAATGATTCACCACCTCATTTTCCTCAGAGTAATTTCTTTCTCAGAGATATAAGGTTTGAAACTTCAAATAAGTGAAACCATTATGTGGGAATAAAAGATCTCAAACATAAGTCTTCCTGTGTCTGGGGGAGGAAATACACTAGTTGCTGATCTTGGTGGTGAATTAATTTGTATAAGCTTCCACCAGCATAACAACATTTACATGAAAAACAATCTAGGTTCAGTAATAACATGGTGAAGATACCTCAGGAGCAGAGAAGGAGTTCACAAGTTTTTGATAAAAGATTCCTTATTTCTCTGAATGTGTATAGAGAAAAGGAATTACCATTCAATTGCTATGTCGTCAACTGCTGCTGTCCCACCAGTCTGAGCTAATAGATGCATCAATGTTAAGGCCTCTCTTGAAGAACCCACACTTGTTATCTTGGATACCTTTACTCTCCCTTGGCCATTAACATTACTCCACAGAACCAGTTGTGCAAGTCATAGACTTCGTATCTCTCGGGTACAGGGCTATGTATTTGGATGTGTGTAATGCATATGCTTGCTCTTCAGTTAGTGTCATATGTCTTTAGCTACACATGAGTTTCACTTATAAAAGAAATACAGGGGCCAGGGTATTAGCTGAGCAGCAAAGTGCCTACATGGCAAGCACAATGTCTTGAGTTCGATTCCTGGTTAAAAAACAAACAAACAAACAAACAAAAAAACCCCAAGGAAATGCAGTGTATCATGCAAATTAGTGCAGTAACTGTTATTTAGTGACTGTGTCAAGGAAAGAAAAATTTCTTCCTAAAATTAAGTGATATGTTTCAAATGGGTTTAAACTGAGGATCTCAAAATCAGAAAAAGAAAAATATCAACTCACTATAATTTGTTTGAAGGATATTAGAAGAAATGAATCAAATGCTACATGTGAAGAGAACAGAATAAGAAATTTGTATTAGTAAATTCCTGCCTTGATACTTTCATTAAAGCTTCAAACTAGACTGTATATGGATCACAGTAGAAAAGAAGCCTCATTAACAAAAGTGACCATTTAATTGTCAGGCATATTCCTCACTCAGTCATTTTTTGTTTTTCCTCACTCAGTTCTTAGTTCCTATCACTAATGTAAAATAGGCCTGGTTTAGCAATCCTTTATTCGTCATATTATGGGAATTGACATAAAATATTTAATTTAGTGAGACTATCACATAGAAAATACAGAAAATACAGACAGGCATGTTCCAGAATTATACAATTAAGAATATACCAGAAAATGTGTCCTGTAGTTGAATGTAAGAATTCATGCTACACAAATGTCTAAAATAAAGAAAATTTAGTCTACATCTCTTCTTCCTCTTACATAGGGTAGAAAATAGCTTTAATCTGTACAGATGTTTTCAGATTTGATTGACCAAATGTTTACTGCAGTCTGAAATGACAAATTGTGTGAGACACTAGGTAGCCACAAGTATACAGTTTCCTGGCTAAAGAAAGTAGGTACTAACTAACAACCAAAGAATTACCTAAAGAAATTTTTTTCATAGAGATTCAGGCAAGTCAAAGAAATTAAATGTGGAAGGATGAAACATATGTGATGAATGGCAGACATACTAAAATGTCTAGAATGTGGTTAGGAATCTTGATTGTTGGAGTTAGCAGGAGCCCAAAATAAGACTGGAAAATAATTTAAGGTTAGGCTGGAGGGGGAAAATAGGACTATATTAACTGTGAAGGACATAATCCCTAAACCAAATTTTTATGCTTAACTCAAAAAGCAATGAAGAGTCATTGATGGTTTTTAAACATTTTAAGCCACAAGTATAAAGCCAACAGTAATAGCTTCAGTCTTACCTATTTGTAATAACGATGCAACATGAAATGCATCATTGGGGTAAATCTCATGACAAAACATTAAACCTTGAAGAAGCTCTAATCTTCCCTGAAGTCTAAATGCACAGTCTGCCTTGGCATGACCACCTCTATTGGTTCTTCTTTTCCTTACTTAGACTGGAAAAAGCGTGCTTGGAAAGTAGCTCATGTTCTGGCTGAGCTGAAAACAATTTCCAGTACTCAAACAAACGTTTAACTTCAACACCACATATTAGTGGGGCCAGATATACTCAAAAATAAGAGCAAGATGAGTAATTAGTAATAATTTTGTCAACTGCTGTTTTTCCTGGAAGCAGCTCATGCTGAGGAAGCACTGGGGCGGCATAAACTGAATGTATGCTAACAGTTTTTTTGAATGTCACCAATCTTAACGTTACAAAACAAAAGTGAACAACGTTTAATTTTATAAAAGATGACTGACTGGTGGAAAACAGCTTTGCGTAATGAGATAATATTGCCTCGGCTTGTTGGCTTTTGTGTGACTGTCTGGACTTGGAAGGAACTATTCTCACTTGGCTCTGTTTCCTGACATAAAATGAGCCTTGAAGATTAACCAGCCATGTGGTGTGTGCACCCCAGTATCATATGTCGCCTTGCACTTACTGTCAACAGGAGTCCCTCATTTGTTTTCAGTTTACCCATCATTTGCATCACATCACAATTTTACATTACAGAGCCAAAAAATCATAGCAGTTGATAATGAAACAAGGTCTACTATGTCCGCAAAATCGTCTGCTGGCTAAGGGAATACCTGTCTGTGCAATTCTGACACAGCTGATGCACTGGACAGCATTGTACACTCAAAATAACATATTTTTATCCCTGGAGTAAAGCCCCAAAACATATAATTCAGATATATGCCCCAGGCCAATACAAAATTTTGAATCCTTTTCCACATTTCTAATTTAAAATGTTAAAATTACATTTACATTATTCTTTATGAAAGTACAGTTTTTACACCATGAGAAAATGTTAAAGAAAAAATATATGTACATTTTGTAAAACTTTTAGGACTTTTTATTATGATTGCTAATATTATTATTTTGCTTGTGTTAAGAATTTTTTGACTCTGAATTTCATAAAAATCAAATAATTACACAAAACCCGTCTATTTTATAAACTACTAGATAACTTTTACTTACAGGGATGTTACATAAAGCAGTCTGCTTGCAACGTTCCCTCACAGAGATTTACTCAGAGAATTTACTTTATTTATACCCTCTTGATTTCTGATAATTTCAATCTCAAAATGATTTATAGGACATTAGAACTGATGTATACACACTGAGATTCCAAGCATTACTTCTATGGTGTACAGCTTACAATTACACCTATGTAACTTTAATCCCTACTCCAAATTTCTCCTGTCCTCTCTAATAAAATTTAGGGTTTATTTTTCTTGGCTAATGCACACATTCTTGAAAAAATGCATCAAAAGGAAGCTATACCCTTCTGGATTTTATGTGCTAAGTGTAAAACTACACACTCCAAAAAACATGCAATCTACTCTCAATTATCACTTTATAGGGATTTAGTAAGCTTGACTGCACTCAACTTCTAAAATGTTTCTAAAATATTTTAAACTGAATTATTTAGAATTCTGGAGGTTCTTGCCACACTATGGCAATTCAAGGAGAACTGAAATTTGTGGTTGGACAGAAGGACACTGGAAAACTAAGGTCTGGGTTTATTACTAGAGTGCTAAAAGCATCTAGACAGTGGATGTTTGGCAGGAGAGTAGAAGCTTAGCAGTGTATAAAGTAATTGTTTATAAAAGTACTGCTTTTACACCTACAGAAAATATTAAAGAAAAAATATGTGCATTTGCAAAATGAGCCAATCCATGGGTTCCTACATACAAAATTATTGACCGCGGATTTAGTACATTAATGACAACAGGGTTGTGGTCCTTGAAGAAAGGACGGACAGCAGCAGGTATCTGAGAGGTAGTAGGAATTCCTGGTAAACACTTGGATTGCTTTGAGAAATCTGATAGGCTTTATATGTGATTCAGGAGAAACTTGTATACTGATTTATTTTGCTAACCTATCATCAGAGCATTTTTTCTAGCATATAATCTCTTGCTGTAAAATATAATATTTTGATGTTAGCAAAAACAATGTATAATCTAAACCAATGTCGATTTATCTCTTCTTCAACCATCTATAATTTTAAATTTTCTTTGTTTTTCTTTCTCATGATAAAGATAAATATTGCCTTATTGTGATAGCTAAACTTAACTGTGTCCACTGCAAATGGATTTGTGTGCTGCTAAGGGGATTAGTAAAGTATATTGCTAGGTGTGTTTGGGTGGGTCAGACAGGCATGATCTTGGTTCCTCACCCTTTCCTTTCTGCTTGTGTTTCTCTATTCTGCTTCCTGGCTGCTATGAATTAAGTTTCCCTGCTCTATCACATCTTTCAGAAATGCTTACTCTGCTATGGAGATGTTTGACCATGAATGGAATCCCTTGACACTCTGAACAATATTGCACATTTCCTTCTTTAAATTGTGGATACTGGGAAGTGTGTTTGTGTGGAGATAGCTAATACAGAAAGTTGGTAAACGGGTATTGAGTTCATTGCTGTGACTGTATTTGACCATGTGGTTTAGAAGCCTTTGGAACTGGTTTATAGGAAGAATTTTGAAAGTTTTAGAGATAGTGGGTGTAGAGAAGCCTTTCAATGCTGTAAGCAGAGTCTGATGGGTGATTCTACCTGGACCTCAGAATACCAGAATGCCAATAAGAAGGTGGACGGTAATGGAAACACTCAGGAGGTTTCAGTTGGGAACAATATCTTTAATGTCAATTCAATAGAGGCCACAGGTGTCATATTGTGGCAAAAAATTTTGCTTACGTTTTATATATGTTCTGAGACTTTCAAGAGACTGAGATTAATGGCCATGGACTAATTTTTCTGGTAGGGGAAACTTCAAGTGAAAGCAACATTTGGGTTGTGGCATGAATATTGCTGGCCAGTGTTAGCCAAGTCTAGGGTGAAAATCAGGAACAAAATAGAAAAAATTATAAATATTAAATTATGAGCCAGAAGAAATGATGTCTGAAGTTATAATAAAAGGAGGCATTGATGCTGGAGAGATGAATGCAGTTTAAGAGGAACCAAGGAGAAGAAGAAAGATACCTGGAGGTCGTATCAGAAATCAGTACGATCTCACCATCTGAGTCTCAAGGATATAAACATAATAAACCATTCATTTTAAAATAGAAATACTGGTCCCCCTGGCTAAGGAAGGGAGTGCCTAATGAGTTATTCTCTTGGGATTCATTTCACTGTCTTCAGCCATGCAGGAACTCAGAGGCCACTGTAGCCATGATCCAAAGGCATCTGACTACCACTAACACTGGTGGCAGACCTTGGTGCCATCCAAGAGATGCTGGTTTTACCTAAGTGAAGAATTAATTCAAGGGCTGTGGGGTCATGGGGGCTTCCACTCAGATTTCAAAGAACTATTTGGTAATCTAGGTCTGTGCCACTGTTAGGGCAAAAGATAAAGCTGTGGAAATGAAGCGAAAGGTATGGTGTCTCCTGGAAGTTGGAGATGCAAGAGATATGGAATATCTGCAGAGAAAAGCTTCAGGGGGTGAGAAAATACATCTCAAGAGAGAGGCAATATGCTCTGCAATTGGCAAACTCATGGTCATGACTGCCTAAGTCATGTGGAATTTACATTTCATCCCCATGTGCCTTAAATTCCAGATGTGGAACCAAATGATTTAATGTTTCCAAATATTGTTTTGTTTCTATGCTTTCTTGTTCTCTTTTTCCTCTCTTTTGCATTACCTTGAGATAATATAACTTGCATTTTATTTTTTACAGATATTAATAGGTAAAAGTTTGCCTGAATCTCAGAAAACACTTGGATTTGGATTTTGAACCATTCTGGAATTGTAGAGACTTTGGAGAAGGGATTAGTGCATTCTTGGTTGCACACAGGATATTTGTGATTTAGCTTAGTTGTGAGCTAAATGGAATTATTAACTTGTTGCTGTGTTTATTTGGAGATTAAATGTGACTTAGAGAGTTGTGATAAGGTTGGCAAGTTAACACAGATTGAAATGTAGATTAATTGTGTCAACTTCATTTACTAGGGAACCCACAAAGAGATCAGTAAAGCAAGCTTCGGTGTGTGTTGAGTGGGTCTTACAGATCTGACCTTCACATTGTATCTCATGCCTTCCTCTCTAGTAATGTCTCCTAGCATCTACTTCCTGGACACCACAATCTCAGCATCTTTACTCTGCTATGTCAGCCATGCATGATGCTTGGTACCAGCTAATCACAGACTTATTCTACTAAAACCATGAGCCAACTTAAACCTCTTCTCTTGTAAAGTGTGGATGCCGTGTATTTTTCTCAGTGATTAGAAGTTCAAACAATACCACTCATATTTACAAACAGTTGTTTTCAAAGTAAAAACACTTCATACTCAACAAGTTTATACACAATATCTCCTAGGTTTCTGGCTTTATAGCAACTTTCGAAGTATAAAAATGAATAAAATTCTATTTTTGCTCAAATTCTTCATTAAATGTTACTGTGAGATATTGGAATGCAAAACATAATTGTATTCAGTCTAAAATAAAATGATATTTGAATATACAAATTACTAATGCTTATAACTATATAGTTATATATAACTACATATATATATATATATATATATATATATATACACTCTTTATAATAAACACTTTTCTTATTTTTATTGTAATTCTGAAAACTACCACTGAGGAAGGCAATATTATTATCATTATCTTAAATACAAAATGTTAGTTAAAACACAGGGAAATTAAAAAATCTTATCTAATGTAACAAAACTACTTAAAGATGGTGCGGGGATTTGATCCTAGGCAGTCTGGCTTGAAACCATTTGCTATAGCTACCAAGATAAAACACAGGGGGCTGAGGGTTTAGCTCAGCGGCATAAGCACCTGCCTTGCAAGCAGGTAGTCGTGAGTTCGATCCCTGGTACCGATAAAAAACGAAAAAGACCAAAAAAAAAAAAAAAAAAAAAAAAAAAGATAGAACACAGAAGAGGTGACCCATCACATCCCAGAGAAAGTGACACACAAGGAGATTTTGACAGAGAAGCAGGAGCTAGTATGATCAATGTAGATATGGAGGAAATGAAGGGAGGTAGAGTGTTTCAGGAAGAAAGAGAAGAATGGGGGAAAGCCCCAAAACAGGACAGATTCTGAAAACTAAAAGTTGTTCAGTTGTTTTTAAAGTATGAAAGATGAAATACTAAAACATGCAGCTAAAGAGACGAGTGATTAAATGATCTTGTCCAGACTAACATGACACTCTAAGGAGCTTAGATTCAAGACTGAATGCTAGAGGGAGACAGAGAGATTGATGGAGCCAGTGAAGTGTTTGTATATTGGATTTTAGAAAAACTACTATATCTATAATATGGGGAATAAATAGGAGTTCAAGACTATCTGAGACAAGGAGATAATTATTTCCTTGTTACTCTGTCCAGCCAAGAATAGATTGGGAATTGTCGAGGACAGCAATTATAGAAGGATGGAACGGGTGCAAAAGAAATCTCAGAGAAGACCAACCGAGCTGCACATTCCTAGGAAAGTGAGAGTAGTGGCTGAGTCAGATTGGCTTCAAGGGTACATCGGGGTGACTGGGCGGACGGTGGTGCAATTGGCAATAATTAACTGAATAAACCATGTTCCTTCTCTAGAAGGCAGAAGTTCAGGTTAATTTTGAAACAAAAATAATGAATCATTTTAAGCAGTTTGAAAGTCAGTGCAATGTTGTTAACATAGTTACCTAATAGCAAGAAAATTGTTACCAGACTGCAAGAGGAAAAACATCATCACCATGCCAAAATAATTCCTCTTACACTGCATTAGTCATCATTATATAATGGGTTTATTTCTCTCCTTTTTAAATTTCTGCATTAAATATGTTATTTTAATAACTTTATCCACAAAATAAATACAGTGTGTCTCTAATACCAAAATCATGTACTGCAGCATTTGCAATCTGAGAGATAGAAGTGACTCCTTTTTCTATTTACAGAAGCCCAAATTCTTGTCAAATTAAGAGAGTCTCAAATGAAACATCTAACATGGTTGCATAAGTTTCTAATGAGGTTTACTATGGAAATGCATGGAAGGAAATAATCACTACACCATGAAAATTAAGAATTTTAAGCCTGATTCTGTTAAATACTTTCTTATTACAAGCAAAATTTAGTTCATTTTGCTCCTAGAACATACTCAAAAGAAATTAATATAAAAACCGGGATGAAGTAATCACTAGAAAACTTATCCATCATTTTATTTAGAATTATGAGAAACAATGACTATTTGACTGATTTTAGGGAGGTGGATTCTCACAGAACACAGAATTCACTAAGAATTATCTTTAAGTGATATAGGTGAAAATGTCCTCAAAATAGAAGAGAAGATGTGGACAGTGAAGAGAGGAACAAGTAAAAAC
Source organism: Cavia porcellus (assembly GCF_034190915.1). NCBI lineage: Eukaryota > Metazoa > Chordata > Mammalia > Rodentia > Caviidae > Cavia > Cavia porcellus. The sequence goes on along the minus strand of NW_026947501.1, from coordinate 12,154,548 downwards.
CAAACACCAAACAACCAGTTCACACTGTATCTAAGCAATGAGTCATACTTTACCCCTTCCTAGAAAGGTTGTGGTCCTCAGGCTTTCTCAGGTTCAAGAGGTCCTAATTTTCTAAACATAAGCCTAGTCTACAAACTCCAAAATTATAAAGAGCCTCCAAAGATATTGGGCTTAAAATAAAGAACTGATTTAATCAATGAATGAACACAACCCTTAAATCATTTCAAATAATATTAGTATTGTGATTTGTTCAAAATGGATGTTTATGACTACAAAATGAAAGCAACAGATACAAACTATTTTCACTTAAGAAGGAAGCCTAGTGATTAACACATGTGTGTGCTTGTGTATATGTGTGTAAAGTGAGTGCACCTAGACAGAAGTGTTCTTTATCTAAGTTTATTTTCAAACTGAATTTTCCCCTAGTGGCTGAGTTTCCCCCCCAGTGAAACTTACCTGAGTCAGTTAATTAATGAACCGGGTCCTGGCACCTCTGTCTGAAGATTCTTCCCTTGCCACAGACAGAGGTAAAAAGCATAACCCAAGACAGCTCTCTGCAGCCCAGAAGTCTCATTCTAAAATAGTTTGGTTCACAAAAACAAATCGTCAGTAGACACACTGTCAGGTAGATTTGGTAAGTTTTTTTAAAAAGAAGCCCTATACATATAATTTGCAAGTTGAAAGCAGTTCTTCAGTTGGGAGAGACTAAAGAAACACAATGTTTAACCCAACTGATAATTCTAAAATCTAAATCCTATCATTAAAGGATAGTACCGATGAACTCTAAATTCTGAACGTCTGTGAGATTATAAAGTAACGTGTTCTATGTAAGACAATTGATTTTTTTAAAAAATCAGTAAGAAATGAAGGATTTTTGAACTGCATAAGTCTCTGAGTATATGGTAAAACATACATAATTTTGAGCAAACAATATGCACACGGGAGGAAAGTTTCCTTTACTTTCAAAATAATATGATTAAAAGCTTTACATACCTTAAAATACTTCTATTATAACTTACTCCGCTGAAATTTCATTTACATTTATAATATTACATTTATCCAAATAAAATAGTCCTACCTCCCCCTCAATCATTTGGGAAAAGGAAGTCTTAAACACATTAAAAGAAAACTGAACCACTTGTAACATCAAGCGATTATACATTCAATATAAGATGCGTCAAATTTGAATCAAAGTAAGTCAGGTCTGCAAGAAATGAAGGTATAATCAATGAGGATGACAGAAATCAGAATAAACTGAAGGAGCTCAGATCTCTTTCCTTTCAGGTGGGACTTCTGTAGTATTCTTTGACTTTGAATCTTATTTGTTGCTTTTGGCTATTTTTCTCCCTACAGGAGTCAACCACTTCTTCATCCAAGTATTTTTAGCATTAAATATCCGAACAGTTTATACCATACCACTTCTGTTCCCGTCCCCCAAAATCTTTATAAAAATGAGGGTAGAGAGCAAATGAAGCTTCTGACAGGAGTTTGCCTGTCACTATAGTGCAGTGACAGACAGTGACAAATGTTGGCAGGGATGAGAATTGCTTTGGAATAAAGAATTTGTCTCTTGCAAAGCAGACAGAATTACACGTTATACATCCAGCCTGAACTGTCGACATTAAAATGCAAAAGCTGGGGAGACGCATAGAAGGATATTTAGCTTTCTTAAATAGCTGAGGTTTTCCATGGGGCCAAATTTGAACAGATGTACAACTGGTAACTAATTTAGAGAACTTTACTTATATCAGTCGTGCTTTCCAGGGAGAAGCAAAAAAAAAAAAAAAAAACAAAAACAAAAAAACAAAAATTAGACCCTTGAGTCTTGAGGCACGTGTACCAAATCATTTTTCCCAAAGGTGGCTTGTGAAACAGTATACTTGCAAAGATAATTTCCATGATTGACATAATCCTAAAAAAATCATTCTATATTTTTAATTTTGCATATTAAAGATTACAAAGCACTTTAATGTACATATTTTCTATGGTCTTAGAAGATAGTACAGCACAGTCCAGAGGGAGAAAAAGAGGTTGAACAAAGGACCTAGGTATATATTTCTACAAATGGTCATGTGATCACAGGTAAAAATCTGGGTTCTTGGAAAAATCACTTTCTTTTGTAGGCCTCTTTTATCTTTTATAAAAATAAGAGTATCAGGTAGAAAATAAGATTCTATTTAATTTTTGCATTAGGTTGTTCAAAGTAGGATACATATTGCCTTTACTGAATCCATTTCATCGTTTTACATTGTAAGAAGAGAAGGCTCAGTGAAACCGAGAGAGGTCGCCAACCAGTTATGGTCAATAATTGTTTCTACTAAGCATCAACCTTTTCTTTATTTCCAGACATTTGAACAGAGTATGTAGTAAGCTATCCACCATTTCATAGAACCAGTGATAGCATCAGCACATGGTGGCCCTTACTTTGAATTGTCAAATTTCACACCTTAAACTACTGAAACCAAAAATGCTAAATTTCATATAAATAGCAATTTTTAGTATGGGGTAGTCTCATGCAATATTTGGGATGTAGTAACATTTTGAATATTCATAATTTGTCTGAAATTCAGACTAATTGGTCATATGATGTTTCCTCTGGCCATCCGACACTTTCTAAAGGAAAATATTAGATAATTCAGGCAATATTAAGGTAGCTGCTCCTCCCACCTCACCTCACCTCTATATCTACATGAATATCCCAATTACGAAGCTTCTAAACACTAAAAATCTAAACAATAAAGCTTCACTCTGTACCACATCCTCCCTCCAGAATACTGGTCCTCAGAAAAAGAGTTAATGCCTGCCTGTGCCTTTGCTGTCTTGAAAGATCTGTCTCTCTTCTGTCAGTCCTACTTGCACAGGTATCAATTATTCTCCTGTCCTTTGTTTATTATAGATTCTTCCACTTGAATACCTTTGCCTAACAATATATTACTCTTGTGGTGCTGTCCTGTATTTTAATCTCCAGAGTAAAACAGATCTCTCATTCCTGGATTCTTAACATACAGATTGAACATAGATGGATTCCAGCCGTCCATATTAAAGTTTAGATTATATTCTGGAAATAAGAATTCTACACAGGGTTTTCTTCCTGCCACATTCCACTGCCAAGTCTTTAAAAGCCTCCAAATATTATTTCTCACTCTTAGTTTGGTGCCAGGTCACTCTCCATTTTCTTCAGACTAACTATACAGTGTGTGGCACAGAATAAGGATTAATCCAGAAACTTTGGTTTTATGTAAAATGGTACTCGACATCATAGTTGGTTAGCGTTGTTCTTTCCAATATTGCAGTCACCAGTCACTTCTATTAAAGCTAAAATTAAAATAAATAAAATAAAAATTCAGTTCCTTGTCACACTACCTCATTTCAAGAGCTTAGTAGTTACATGTAGATCATGACTACCATACTATCAGTATAAGGTCCCTTCCATTGTCATGGGATGGAGGAGTGGTTTGGGATGATTCACAAGCATTACATTTATCCTGCACTTCATTTCTATTGCTTTCACATTATAATATATAATGAAATAATTATACAATTCATTGTAATCCAGACTTAATGAGAACTGAATTTATTTCCCTGCAGTTAGAGGGGTCCATGGTGAGGAGGGGAGGCACGGTGACACCAAAGTGTTGCTCACGTCCAGCCTACTATTTGACCTAATTCTGGTTGCTGTCACTTAAAAATAAAACTTTCTCACAAAGATAGGACATTAGAAATGGAAGCAGGTTTTCCAGTGTTTTTGAGATAACCTAAGGACATTTTACTTTGATCTCAAGCAGTTGATCTCCTTCTAGCATAGACAAAGTCAGTTCACCTGGATTATTCATAAATCCACTCCTGCACAGTTCAGGGGTATTTTGTGTCTTGGAAGTAATGCTCAAACTCTTCCAAAAGCTAATATAGGGAGTCATACAAAAGTTGAGAGAAAGAAGGCCCTACTTCTGTATCTTTCAAATTCTCTGGTAATGTTTTAAACATGTCAAATCCTAGTTTTCACATGTCATCCTCATAACCCAACTTGATTTCGAATGCAGCCACTTTATCTGCTGAATTAAATAGTTGTTCTCCCCCGAAATCACAGATTCAGTTCACTGAGAAGTTTTGCAACCCATTCTGCATCATTGTAATGTTTTGCCAATGTTGAATGTTTTTGCAAAATAATGTCTGAAGTGGCCTTCACAGTTCCAGAGCTCACGTGTAGAAACTCATCTCACTTCTGTGTATAAAATATCGTGCATGTTCTGAATTCATTTCCTCACAGAGCCGCTTGAACAGACATGAGTGAAGAGCACATATCTTAATGTGGCTGATAATTTCAATCATCTCCCGCAAAATATTGTTAAATTTAGGTGACATTTTTCAGTTACCCAGCATTTCTCTATGAGTGACATGGTGCATAAATTCACATTGGGAAGCACACTCTATTACCTGGATATTGAAATCAGAAAAATGTCCAGTCATGGCAGCACTCTGCCTCTTATTGACACAAAATTACAATTGAGTTAGTTTTGTATACAATCATTCAAAGTTTTGAATAGTTTTGTCAGTTGTTGGTTGGGAACAAAAGTGCATCATGTACAATTCCCTGAAATATATATCATACAAAAACAATTGTTGACTTGTCATCAACATCAGTAGATTCATCAATCTGGACTATGCACAATACTGTCTCCTTAATCCTAACAGTTATGTCTCAAAGTCTTCTACGGTTTCCTTAGTTTGTCTAGTTATGAAGCTAGGTAAAAGAGGAACATGAGGAACATGTGTTACTTTTTAAACTGCAACCTGTCCTCAAAGTTCACCAAATATGTACTTAGGTAGCTTGCATAACCAACTCTTCAACAACATTGAAGTTTTTCTTAGCTTTGGAAATGTGGTTGGCTACTAAGAATAACGTCAGGGGCCAGAGATGGAGCTCAGCTGCATAAGCACCTGTATGGCAGGCACAAGGTCATGAGTTTGAGCCCCAGCAGCTCCCCCACAAAAATGATGTCAGTATAGATACATTTGATAACACGATGGGCTTGAAAATTGCTTCTGTTCTTCATGTTCACATTTTTTTTTTCTTTTGCAAAACTCCAAAGTGTTATCTTTTCAACATCTTTTTTTTTTCCCTTCCCAGTCAGTACTAGGAATCAAATTCATGACCTTGCACTTGCCAGGCAGGCACTTAAGCCACTGAGCTAAATCCCCCCAAGTGTTATCTTTTAATGTCAGGTTCTTTGTCTCTGTGTGGCAGAGCAGCTTTGAATATCGATGGCTTTGCTGGATAGCTGGCTGCCACATATTAACCACAAAGCAAGCTTGGAGAATGTCAGTTGCCTGTTGGAATAAACCTATATTTTAAATAAGACTGTTAAAAAGCTCAATAGCCACCTTTCTATTTTCATCAGCAAGTTTATCTCCTCGATAATCCCTCAGCTAGGTCCTCCTGGCTATTCTTAGTCAACCCCAGGTACTCATCATGCATCAAATTTTATTATATTCATTTACATTTATAACCGTCTAGAATAATCTTTTCATATATTTTCCCACATGAAAGAATTTAAGGCTTTTGCAGTTATTTTTATCATTATATTATCCCTGAAAAACCAGGTAGCAAGTAGTATTAAAGCTCTCATTGACTTCTGTTATACTTTTCCAATTCTTATAAATTTCCCAACCCTGCACTGTACTTACATGACAGATATTTGCGAAGTGACTATTTTTCACACATTCTACAATATCATGGAAAAATAATGAAAACCTTGTGGAACTTTTTCTTACTCTTATGAGCACATAAGTGTTGATACATTCTACATCCGATATATTTTACAATTTATGCAGTAGATATAGGATTTATAATTATTCACACATTAAAATAAAAAAAAACTTGAGGATTCAGTTTTCTATCATTTCCTTTGGTTTTTGTTCTTATCCACAAAGAAATATCACAAAAAACCATTTAAATCAAATCATGTGAAGAATTTTTAGTAAGTGTGGATAAAAATATAAATTAGGAAAACTTGGGTACATTTAAAAGGGAGTAAAGAGGGGTGGAGAAATTTTATTCTTTCTAATAGTGAAAAAATATACCTTCATATTTGCTGCCTATTAAGGTCTTATTGATGACACAGATGGAAAGAGACAAGAAAAGCCATAAAAGATGCAAACTGCCTAATTTCAGTCTCTACACTTAATAGTGTGTCCTAGGACAATATTTCTAATTACAGATATCAACCCTCAAGCAGTGAGCTGTACCACAATTAATTGTAACTAATAATGAAAATTCAGGAGTGTATTAATTACAACTCTTAGAGTCCTATTTTTTGTGGGTAGGCAAAGCAAAATTAAAGATATTATGTATTTTATTATGAATAAAAACATAAATAAGTACAAATCTAAAAACCTCTTCTTAATTCAAGGGCAGTTTTAAAAAAAGATCATTAACCTATAATCCTGTTAATTCCAGTTTGGGGCAAGGTTCTGGAATCTGTTTCGTCGTCTATACAGATTATGATGATAATGATACACCCCTTCCTGATTAGATGGATGCGGAGATGACTTAGTTACCATGGTAAAGGTGCTAGAACCCTGCCTGACAGTGAATATTTAATAAATGTTACCATTTTGAACAAAGTAGTGTGCATCTGTCAAAAAATTAACACAGTATGGCATTTGGTATTCGTTAGGCTTTTTAAATGATAAAGTCAGTGTAGATGCGTGTTCAGTGCTCCATGAAATCCTTGGTTCTTATGATTCCATGATATTTAGTCATTACATGTTTCAGTTTACTCAAATTCAAAACTGAGAGCAATACTTTATAATTCAGGAATTGTATGGATGAAATAAAATACAATAAGTATAAAAGTTTTATGGACAAATATTGCTAGGTGTTATAAAATTTAATGTCACTTTGATATTTCTCTGTATACCCTTAGAGAACTACTGAATTTTACACTCAATTTGAATAAAAAATTCCTAGGAGAAAAATTATCTGTGATTTTGTCAGGGGCAACCGCCAACCAGGGATCTGTTTCAGAACAGGCAATAGGGCTAGAAAACCTCATTGAACATGCTGCCAGTTTTCTTAGAATTTCTATGGTCTGAATACTAAATTAAACTCAGATGCTTATATCTCTTTCACACTAAAATCTCTTAAAACGTATTACGAAAAGATCTTGTAACATCACAAGTGAACTTCTAATGATATTTATAGATTTTAGAAATTTTTCAAGGACAGAGAGCAAATGAGACAAGACTGATAGAAAAAAGCAAATAAAAACCCCCTAAAATCAGACCTCTGATGAAGTACTTGAGACTGTCTAACCCAGGAGCTCAGGCAGTCATCAGAAAAACAAAGTGAGTCAGTGTTCATTCAGCATACTTGGCTCTGATGGGCTCTCTCTATCACCCTAAAGACAGATTGGAAAAATGACTCCCACAGACTGATGCCCTGAGAACAGCTGCCTAGAAGGTGGGGAACAGTCTGCTCCAGGGGGGCTCCAAGTTTGTACAGGCACTGAAAGGCCAGACCTAAAAAAGAAGGACCTCACCTTCTAAGGAAGGCAACAACTTTGTTCTGTGAGGTATAAGTTCAGATGTGGGAGAAGGATCTAGGGCCAAAGAAGGAACACGATCTTTTGAGAGGACCTGAAGCTATCAGACCCAGAAGACAGAATAAACCCAATACAGGTATACTCCCCAATAAACCAACCAGCTCCATACAAGAAAATCTGAGACAGGCAGAGATGACACTCAAAAGTTTCAAGGCCAATCAATTATAAGTTTCAGAATGAAAATAGAAGAAATGGATGACAAGGAGTAACACAGAAATTTAGTTCTAGATCTGAATAACATCCAGTCTGATTGGGTTAATGGAAAAGAAACTAACCCTGAGGCACGTTGTCATGAGGCTTCAAAAAAAACTAAATAAAAAGTCAGTAACATTCAAGGAGAAAATTTAACAATGTATCTATAAATACACGAAAATTTAAAATCAATATTGTAGTCAAAAGACAAAAATAAAACTGTATCTTCAATGTTTAAAAAAATAAAAATTGTAATCAAAGGTGAAAACAAAATAAAGATACATGTACATGTTTAAGGAGGAGGCAATTTACCTAGAGTTTTTTTGTGAACAATTAATTTAGGGGTACCATAAAAAAGAAAACAGAAAAATGGTAGGCAGAGAGAGTCACACTTGACCGCTTTTTTTAGAGAAAAATATAATTGTGATTTTTCAAAAAGAATGACTGACTAATGACTTATAACTAAGCCAAAAATTTAATGGTGAGATATATGTAAGAAAAATAAAAATATGAAAATAAAAAATCATAAATGCTTTTAGTATGAAAACTAGTAACAATGGAAATAGTTGTGATCAATCCACTTTTTAACTATGTATTCTTCATTAGCAAATTATTCCAATATCAGTGGCCTATTGAGTCTCTAGCATGCCATCCTGACCCATTTACTCATCTGGTTTACAATAAGGCCTAATGGTCAGGGAGATGATAAGCTCACAGTCCACACCTTCTTTTAGGGCACAAGACGAGACGATGCACCCTCTGCACATCCTTATTGTAGTCACAAAACTGGTCCTTGCAGAGGAAGAAATACACATGCATTGTGAGTTCAACCTGAGCATTAGCTCAGCATTTCAACACATTTACTAGATCAAACAACAATAAGATGATTTCCTTTGCAAGCTACGGGCAAACTTGTCTTATATTTAAATTAATAGTGACTAAAACCAAGAACAAAATCTGTGCAGATCTCCTCAGATACTGCTTTTACTTTTACATGATTTAAAAACATAAGAGTGGAATGTAGACGGAGAGAGGACGGACAACTCATTTCAATTACTGACTACCACATCACCCATTTTATCATCTAAAGCATCATATAGAAAATTACCTGCTAAAAATGTTATTGATACTTGCAGTCTTTATATTAATCGAAAAAATTGATTTTTTAATCAATCCAACTGTAACAATAAAGTGAAAAAGAATTATGATCTTCTGGAAATCAGAAGTGCACTAATTTCTTCTTAACAATATCAAATGCTGCTCCAAGAAAATTCTTTGACAAATAAATGTTTCCTGCTTATCAAGGAAGGGCAAAGTAATTTTTAAAGAAGAATCAGAAATTGCTAGAAATAATTTTTATCATGAGGAAAGAATTATTCGGACCCCACTACAGAGCTGAGATTAGGAAACAAAAATGGCAGAGGTCACCCCACTCACACCTCCATTTTGCCACTTTCTCATGAAGTAATTTTCTCCTACCATAAATCAGATATCTGTTTTTATCCATTTGCAAAAGAATTAAATGTCTCCTCCCATGTTGCCAGACAAATGATCAATAGTGTAAATGGAGCTCCCTTTCCTTTTGGTATCTTAGTGTTTTAAAGTCCTCATTTGTACTTGGAGTTTTCTAGCATAGTACTAAACACAGATGATGTTATGAAATGTTATCTTTTTATTAAGGCATGTCCTGTGGTCTCACTACGTCTGTTGCATACTGAACAATGTGAATACTCAGTCAGACTGACAGCTGGTGATAAAAGTTCCAAAGCTATGACATGAAAGTCGATTTTCTAGCTTGAGCATATACCTAAGTAAAACATGACTGTGATGAGATAGAAGGTCCAATAAGAGAAGACAGGTGGCCCACAGTGCGAGATTCTGAATGCCACAAATATTCTTGACTCTGCTGAAAAGAATTGAGTCTTGATAGTAGTGAACTGGAACCTATTAACTTTCAGGTTTTAGCTGTAATGCTAAGTTTGTGGAACTGTAGCTTAATCTGATTTCCAAAGTTGTCACATTTTTTTCAGAAATTATACCACTAAAATGCAGTGGGAATTAATTGATTAGCAGCACTTATCTTGTAAATATTTGGTAGTGTTTGACTCCTTTTACCTTTTCATTTTGGTGCTTTCAAGAGTCAGTTAAAATAAATGGTTTTCTACACTGTAAAGAACACTTCATTCTATTAAATGAAAAAATTTAGTATTTTAAGCATGCTTTCTCTTCTCTTATTTTTGGAAAATTATGGTATGAAAATGGACAAATGTTATTGTTACATAGTCATACCATTTTCTTTGCTCATAGTAATAGTATTTTAAGATTTACTGAAAAATAAAAGTTGAATATTATACTAATCTGCAAAGCAGAAAATGCTGAAGGGTAAAATTTAAGTCACTCATAATCTGCCCAGTCAAAAAATACTTGTTACTAAATGTGCTTTTAACTTTTGGTTCATATTTAATATATAGACGTAATAGATACTTAAAAATTAAGATCATAATTTTAAATACATAGTCATGGTCATAGATTTAAATCCATAATTTCTCATAAAATATTATGGCATGATTTCCTTTTGTTTAAACTTTGCTTAAAATTATGATATAAAGTATTCCACATGGCAGTACTGTCATGTATTCAGCTAGACCTCCATTACAAAATCCTTATTTTCAAACAATTCTGAAGAAAATGATCTTCATTTCATTCATCTTAACTAAGCATGATTCATATTTCTTAAAATGCTCCTATAATACTCCCAAGTAGCTGGTTACTGACATGTGCACCTCTTAGCAATAGCATGTCAGATGACTAATTGTACAAGAAGACTATCCCCTAGTTCTTTTTGAACTGAGACACAGTATATGCAGAATTAGAAGAGGCTCAAATATATAGCCTCTCTTCCTAAAGTGACAGCTAGTAATCATGTATTTGGAGAGCACCAACAATTGTGATGATTGGCTGAAGAGCACCACAGTCAGTTCTAAAATAATATAAACTTTGTGATGAAGGCAAATTACGAATGAAATAGGAAAACAAGATGCAGGATGAGAAATCAAAACAGCATTCATGATTTAAAAATCATTGCTATTTGATGTAAGAGTAGATGATATTTCTGGATGCAATAGGAATAGTTTCCTAAATTCTGGATTTAAATGTTACTAATATAAATTCATATTGCCTAAATTCACATAAAACCAAATACCTTTATAGAGCATTGATTAGAGACAAGGAATCTGGCTCAAGATTAAATCTGTATTGGATGATATACAGAGAATCTACTGTAGCTTCAGCATCCAGATAATCTAGAGCTACTGCATAATGCAAAGTTGACAAATTGCTGTAATGCATTTTAATTGAACTATGAAAATAAATTAATATTCTGATGTGTAAGTTTCCATAATGTTAGTTAGCACTGGAGACAACAGTGACAAGGAATGTAACAGTGCAATTGTAATGCATGCTGTGCTTGAGAGTTTACTTTGATCATTTAAAATGTAATTATTTTATGAAAGTTTTCATAAATTATCTACAACGTCCTTTAATATTTTTACTATTGAAAACAAAGTGAGACTGGGCTCTGCAGGGTTCAGGCCTGCCTTGGTGATGACCAGAGACCTTCTTTCAATCCAGGGAACTGTGCTGCCAGAGGAGGTTAACTGGGCCTCCTGCTAGGATAAGTTCCTGCTCACCATCCCCAGCCCCTGGAGAGTCTAAGATCATTGCTCCCAGTGGCCAAGGACATGCCCAGGATGCAGCCACACTAGACTAGGCTTGGGAAGTTTTGAGGCCCAACCAGATTACACCCAGTGACCTTCTTCAATCAGGGGAGTTGAGAGCATGTGAAGTGAGTCCCAGCCCATTGTTCCTTGCCTGGAGAGAGCTTTGGACCATCATCCACAATGGTGAGGTGCCCGCCCAGGTTCCTGGAACACTGGAGATAGCACAGAAGGTCCTGTGGCCTGACTAGACCACACTCAGCAACCTCCAGGACATAGGAGACGACTTCTAACACACCCAGGAGAAGCCGTGGAACACAACTCAAAATGCAGAAATATAAGAAAATGACAAAATGAAAGACTAAAATGCAATCTCAAACCTCTAGCCCATCCCAAGAAAGCCTAGGAGCCATGTATATAGAAGAAAATATATACCATACACCTGAAATAATAGTAACCGAAACAAAGAAGCAATTCTGGGAAGCCTTTAAGGAATTCAAAATAGAAATAATCTCCCAGGTAAAAGAAGAAATGATAAAAGTAATGAAAAAGATGCTGAACACATCTAAAGAGAAACAGTTTGAAAATTAGAGGAACCAAAAAAAGGGTAGAATCCCTGGATGAACAATATAAGAAACAAACTGAATACATGAAGCAGATTCAAAGAGATATACAGGAAATCAAAAGTTCCATTGAAAGTTGTCAAAACCACCTAAACAAAAGTGAGGATAGAATTACAAAGTTTGAAGACAAGATTGCAGCCAGTGAACAGAAAAGGAAAGAGCCTTTAAAAATAACAAGGAATCAGGAAATAACAATTAAATAGCTGCAAGATGATGTAAAGAAAAACAACATAAAATTGATAGGGACAAATGAAAAAGAAAGGGATAACACAGGTGATATCAAGTGGCTATTTACAAAAGTAATAGCTGAAAATTTCCTAAACATGAGAATGGAAACTGAGATACAGATTAGTGAATCATATAGAACCCCAAATAGTTTTAACCAAAATGAAACTACACCCAGACATACAATAATCATCATCCAGAATTCCAACATAAGAACAGAATATTAAGAGGTGTTAGAGAGAAGAGACAGAGCACCTATAAAGGAAAACCTATCAGAATCACAGCAGACTTCTCTGCACAAACAATAAAGTCAAGAAGAGCATGGGTGAAGTGTTTCAGGTCCTAAAGGAAAATGATTTCCAACCCTGATTGATGTACCCTGCAAAAATGTCCTTCAAAATTGATGGAAAAATAAGATACTTCCATGACAAAGAACAGCTGAAGAACTTCATGAACACCAAAGCAAACCCCGCAAAGAATACTGAAAGATAGTTTAATACACAGAATAAAAACCACTAAGCAAGGCAGACAATTACACAGAATGGAAAGATAAAGATGCAGCAGCAAAAAGATAACACGTCAAAATAAACCAATATATAACAGTTATAACCAATAATGTAAATGATCTCAATTCACCAATTAAAAGACACAGACTGGCAGAATGCATCAAGAAACAACATACAATCATATGTTGTCTACAAGAAACCCATTTAACCCAAAAGGAAACTCATAGACTGAAAGTCAAAAGATGGAAAACAATACTTCATGAAACAGGAACCCCTGAAAAAAAGGGGATAGCTATCCTATTTGCAGACAATGTGAACTTCAAACCAAGAATGATCAGAAGTGATAAAGAAGGTCACTCCACACTGGTTAGAGGAAAACTTCAAGAGGAAGAAATAACTACCTTAAATAAATATTCTCCAAATTCCAGAGCACCCAGTTATACAAAACAAGTATTAATAGAAATGAAAAATCAAATTAGCAATAACACAATTATAACAGGAGACCTTAACATGCCATTGACACCAAGGGACATATCAGACAGAAAATAAGCAAAGAAATAACAGAACTGAATTACACATGTGAACAAATGGACTTGATAGACATATACAGAGTGTTCCATCAAAAAACATTAGAATATACATTATTCTCAGCAGTACATGGGATATTCTCTAAAATAGATCATATACTAACCCACAGAACATATTTAAATATATGCAAAAGAATTGAAATTATCCCATGCATGTTATCAGATCATAGTGTCATGAAACTAGAAATTAATAATAAAAGAAATTTCAAAAATCTGACAAATACATGGAAATTGAATAATACACTCTTGAGCAATCAGTAGGTCACAGGGGAAGTTAAAGAAGAAATTAAACAATACCTACAAGCAAATGAAAATACAAACACAACTTATCAGAATCTGTGGGATACAATGAACTTGTCCTCAGAGGAAAATGTATTGCACTGAGTTCCCACATCAGGAAAACAGAACGAATACAAATAAAAACCTGATGCTATACCTCAAACATTTAGAAAAAGAAGAGCAAGTTAAGCTCAAAGCCAAAAGAAGGGAAGAAAGTATAAAAAAATCAGAGCAGAAATTAATGCAATAGAGACTAAGAAAACAATCCAGAGAATCAATGAATCAAAGACTTGGTTCTTTGAAAGAATATATAAAATTGATAAGTCCCTAGCCAACTTGATTTTTAAAAAGGAAAGACAGCTCAAACTCATGCAATAAGGAATAAAAAAATGTAAAATCACTACAGACTCTGTGGAAATACAGAAGATCATCAACACCTATTTCAAAAACCTTTACTCTCATAAATTCAATAACACAGAAGAAATGGACAGATTCCTAGAAACATATGAAGTACAAAAGCTGGGTTAAGAAGATGTAAAACTCCTGAATAATCCAATTTCCATTAATGAAATTGAAAATGTAATTAAGTCCCTACCTACAAAGAAGAGCCCAGGTCCAGATAGATTCACTGCTGTATTCTAAAAGAAATACAAAGAAGACTTAATGCCGACAAGTCCTCAAACTCTTCAATGATATTGAAAGGGAAGCAATTCTTCCTAAGTCATTCCTTGAAGCAAGTATTACTCTATTACCAAAACCTGAGAAAGGCTCAACTAACAAAGAGAACTACCAATGTCCCTAATGAATCTCCCTAATGAACACAGATGCAAAAATCCTCAATAAAATATCGCTGCATCCTTGCAGCAATCATCAAGAAGATTATACACCACGACCAACTGCAACTCATCCCAGGCATGCAAGGATGTTGCAACATATGTAAATCAATAAACATAATTGGTCATATCAATAAAGCTAAAAGCGAGAATCAGATGAGCATCTCTATAGATGCGGAAAAAACTTTTGATAAGATCCAACACTCACTCATGATAAGAACCTTACAGAAAATTGGAATAGATGGTCTTTACCTCAATATGATAAAGGCCATGTATGACAAACCAACAGTCAGCATCATATTAAATGGTAAAAAAACTGAAGGCCTTTACCTTAAAATCGGGCACAAGGCAAAGATATCCCTTTTTACCACTCCTATTCAACATAGTACTGAAAATACTAGCCAGAGTAATTAGACAAGAGAGAGCAATAAAAGGGGCAAAGAGAGGAAAAGAGGAAGTTAAAGCATCATTATTTGCAGATGACATGACACTCTACATAGAAGACCCCCGAAACTCCATTGAAAAACACCTACATATAATAAAAAAAAAAAAATTCAACAATGTACCTGAATACAAAGTCAATACTCAAAAATCAATGGCATTTCTATACTCTAACAACAAAATCACAGAATCAAATAAGAGAAGCCATACCATTCACACTAGTATCCAAAAAAAAATGAAATATTTAGGAATTAATCTCACATAAGAAGTAAAAGATCTATAAAGGGAAAATTACAATACTCTGAAAAAAGAAATTGAAGACGATCTCAGAAAATGGAAAGACATCACTTTTTTATGGATTGGGAGAATAGATATTGTGATAATGGCCATTGTCCCGAAACTGCTTTACAGATTCAATGCAATCCCCATGAAAATACCATCAACATACCTCATAGATCTAGAGAAATCACTCCTAAAATTCATTGGAACCAGAAGAGATCTAGAATATCCAAGGCAATTCTAAGCAGCAAAGGCAAGGCGGGAGTCATCACAATCTCTGACTTGAAGTTATACTACAAAGCTACTGTAATAAAATCAACATGGTACTGGAACCAAAACAGACCCAAAGATCAATGGAATAGATTAGAAGATACAATCACAACTACAAACATACTCAATCACCTTATCTTTAATAAAGGGGCCAAACATGTTCACTGGAAGAACAACAGTCTCTTTAATAAATGGTGCTGGAAAAACTGGCTCTCCATATGCTGAAAACTAAAACTAAACCTATGCCTATCACCATGTACTAAACTAAAATCCAAATGGATCAAAGATCTGAATATTAAAACAGAAATAGTAAGTCTGTTGGAAGACAAATTGGGTAAAAATCTTGAAAACATAGGGGTAGGTAGAGAATTCATGAAAAGAAATCAAACCACATGGGAAATACTTCCCAGAATCAATTACCAGGATACCATTTTATTAAAAAGTTTCTGCATGTCAAAACACATCTCCAGCATAGTGAAAAGAAAAGCCACAAACTGGGAAAAAATCTTAGTGAACTGTCCCTCAGACAAAGGACTTCTGTCTAAAATATATAAAGAATTTTAAAAAATCAGACCATCGAAATTCAAAAACCCAATCCAAAAATGGACATCTGAGATGAATATGTACTTCTCAGATGAAGAAATGCAAATGGAAAATAAATACATGAAAAAATGTTCATCATCATTGGTCATTAGAGAAATGTATATTAAAACCACACTGAGATTCCATCTCACTCCTGAAAGAATGGCCAGGATCAAGAAAACCACCAACAACAAATGCTGGAGAGGCTGTGGGGAAAAAGGAACTCTTCTGCACTGTTCGTGGGAGTATAGATGGGTGCAACCACTGTGGAGGTCAGTCTAGAGATTTCTCTAAATGCTGGGATTGGAAGTCCCATTCAACCCTGCTTTTCCACTTCTAGGCATATTCCCAGAAGAACTGAAAACATCATACCACAGAGATACATGTTCACCCATGTTTATAGAAGGACAATATGTGCTTGGAAACTACCTAGGTGTCCATAAACTGAGGAATGGATAAAAAAAGTTGTGGTATTTTTATACAATGAGTACTACTCATCTATAAAGAATGATCACATTGCTATATTTATAAATAAATGGATGCAACTTGAGATCATACTCATAAGTGAAATAAATCAAACTCACATGTATAAATACTGTATAGTCTTCCTAGTGTAAGAAATGGTAAGAATACATAAGAGTTTATGGTAATCATGATTCCCCACTATATTGCTTTGAAGCCTTATAATGTTTGTATTCATTAGTCAGAATGGTTTTATCCTGGTTTGTTTGATTTTATTATTTGCGATGGTATGAACAGCTATTTTGAAGAAAACAAGACATTATAATAGCCAGGGCTGATTTAATATCATCTTACTTTGAAGTCCTACCATGCTTTTGTTCTTCTGTTTCCATTGGTTCTATCATATAGTATCTTATTGGATTTTATTATGTGTGATAGTATAAACAAAGTTTCTATGGAAAATGAGATAATATAGGAGTCATTGTTCATTCTGTTATTTGGTTCTGAAGGTCCTGTAATACTTTCATTCTCTTGAATGGTTTATACTATTTTGTTATGTTTGATAATATTGTATATGAAGTTATGCTCAACTATTTCGAAGTAAGAGATATTATGGTAGTTACTGGTAAGTACGGGTTGTCTTGTGGTGAAATACTGTGTTGCTTACATTGTTCTGATCTGTTTTGTTATATCCTGTTTTGTCTTTTGTTTTGAAGGAGCACACGTTTATTTTAATATTCTATGGTACAGAAGAGAGAAAGTAGCAGCAGCAAGCCTACCTACTTATTTTCTCTACATTCTATCCATCTACAAACCTATTGATTTCTGTCACTCAAACCAAGAATAAGGCTTTCTTTTTCAGTAAATCCATAGGCCACAACCACACCTGTTTTGTCCTAATCTATTTAAAATTAAAAAATTAAAAAAGAAAACAAATTGAATGCTATGATAAAGGTACCCATATATGGTTTCAGTCTCTACCAGTGTGAAAAATTAGTTTATTGTCAGTGCTGCATAGTGTACTTTCATGATAACAAATTCATTTTAGTCTATTAAGAGAACGGTGGTCTTATCTCATGACAACCATTCTCTCCTTGACCACACTTGAGTCAGATTCTTCTGAGTCTTCTTTTTCCTAGGTCTTGAGATTGGGCTCTATGCTTGGGCTATTTAGGAAAGTGTTACCAAGAAATCTGCTAAGTCAATTTACCAAAAATCCTCTTGATTTTTGTTATTCAGTTGTCTGTGATGTATGATCAAATACCTTATTCCTGACCTTTAACATCTGTGGAGCGTCCTCAGTAAAAATGTTCTTGCTCTTAATATTTCTACTTATCAATTTTCTGTCCATCGACCTCTACTCCGGTCCCTGTAAATTCTCATTTAGTCTTGTATATAAAGCTGAGTTTCATCTTTCTTCTGTACTGCAAAACTCCACTGCATTGTCCACTTCTTGAATAAGTCTTCCTTATTGTCTTCAACATGTTTCAACAATATTTTTGTCATTCATGTTTTAGTTCAGAAGAATTCTGAGTACTTGTGCAAACCACACCAGGACACACGGTCTCCTACACACCCCTCTTCTTTCTTATAGTTCTAGGTATATGCCCATCTACTTCCCTTTATATCACCATTTCTAGTTGGTACAAGGAGATTTACTTTTTCTTCAGGGGCGAAATGATAAATATTTATCAGCAATTATCAATAAGCTCTTAAGAAAAATGTGCACTTAGGACAAAAAGTATACATCTACATAAAGTCCTTTAATGATATAATAGATTTATAGCCCAATATCTGCAAAAAATATAACATATAATTTTACATAACTATTTGATCCTCACATCACGTTTTCTTTGTTTTTCGCCAGATTCTTGAACCTGCAGCCAATTTATTGTTACTGATAATTAAGTAGAGCTCCAATGTTAAAGGTTGAATATTTTCATATATATCAACGAGTTATATGAAAGTGAGACAAAGACATACGTCTTAATTACATTTCTCATCACTGAAATGCAATGTCACAGACCGGTAAATTAAAGGAGGAAAAGTTCACTTTAGCTCCCAGTTTATAGAGATTTCAGTCCTCAGTTAGCTGACTCCAAGGCAGGGCTGAAGAAAAGCAGTCCGGGATGGCAGGCAGACTGGGGGAGCAGCAAAACAGGGAGCCTCCTTTCCCCTCTTACTGCATTCAGGTTACAGCCCTACTGGTGGGCCCCACCCACACCCAGAGCGGCCTTCCTACTATCAACACTCACACTATGTGCACAAATTTACTTATCATGCACCGTCTATCTATACTCACATACCCTAAGTCCAGCAACCTTCACACCCGGCTTCCATGACTGCATAAGGCTTTGGGGCACATCTAGACACAAACCATAACAACGTATGTTAGAACATCACTCATTTGCTAACAATGAGCATGATGTTTTTGGTAAATAACAGTTTTCAGATATATAATATTTTCTGGATTTTTTGGTGCCATAGCCACACTACACTTAAATTGCGTTATAAAGAGTTCAGCATCACTCTCTAAAGTTTAGATGCGATCCCAGAAAACTGTCACCAGGGAGGAAATCTGCACAACCTATCTTAGGAGAATTTTTTTGATACGCAAGTACAAAATTTTCTGACGTAGAAAATTAGTAAAATAATAAACCAAGCCTTGATATATAGCATTTGCAGATTTCCATGATGTTATAAGACCACAAAATAACCAGTTTAGATACCAACCCACATAATAGCACACTAGTATGTATTTTCACCAAGCAGATGTAACAGATGTAAACAACTTTAATCCTGTATCTGAGGAATATACAGTAAGATAATTAGGAGGTGATGAGTTTATAATATTTGTTTTATTGATTTTAATATAATATATCTTATTATAAGCTTGTATAAGTTAATGCTTAACACTGGCTTGTTTGAAAGACTGGCTCCAGGGAAACAATTGGAAACAGCTGCAGGATATACTGAATTTCCTTTCAGTGTCCTCATTCTACAACATCTCCTCCAAACTCCTATTGCTCAACCAAATCTCTCACATTGGAACTTTAGTAGAGGAGGACAGGTTTCTACTGTGCTAAACAAGAAAATAGACTGATATAAAGCATTAGTCTATTGCCTTTTCTATCTTTTATCTTTTGCATTAAACTCAACAAAGAATGAATGGTAAGTGGTAGATTTTTAAATAAAAGGAAAAATATCATGCTATATTATAAAGAAAATAAGTCAACCTAAGAAGAATTTATTATGAAATATCCAGCCTAAAATTAGCAGACTAAGATGAGAGATAGACAGAAGCCACATGTCAAAATTGATAGATGAGTGGCCAGGAATATTTAGAGTGCATGTCTAAGATGTAAGGATGTCTACAAGGAGTAACCTTTCTCTTCCTAATAGACATGAAGCCAGGTAAGAAATTAGCCAAAAGAAGGAAATAGATTGGAAGATAAAATAAAATAGGGCAAGAATATGGCAGTAAAAAGTCACAATAGTAGCTAGCCCTCAATTCATTAGCAACATGACAAAGTAATAAAACTCACACATTAAAGCCTGTGCTTTATTTATTATTATTTAATCAAAATGATTATTGTGGTTGTGAAGGATTGGAGTAGCAATTGTTTATTTTTCACTTTCTTGCTTACATATAGATTTGTATAGTATTTAGAAAAAGTCAAAGTTTTTCACTCAGAACTCTAATTATGCTTTGTGCTTGCTTTCAACTTTCCCAATTTAATAGGAATTTTTTCCAGGTTCTCTATTTTCCTCCAGAAAAATAGTATTTTCTGGAATGCATTGTAGAGGACCTTAGAGTTATGAACTACTTTATGTCTTTGTGAACAAAATATATTTTACGAATAAATAAATTTGGGCAATATTGAAAATTGTATCTTTTGTACCTATATGCTTATATATTAGTAATAGCAAATGTTTTGTGATATCTAATTTTAAAAAGTCTTTTTCTCCAGAATACATATTATCATATGCTAAAACAGGCTCCTTAACCAAGGATTTGTGGAGGCAACTTCATTTGAATAGGTATCATGCACTCCCTGACATTTCAGACTACAGGAAAATATTTATTTACTATGAGATGTGTTCTTCTAACTAGTTTTATATATAGTTCCATTTTCTTAAATGGGACAAGACCTTTCATTTCAAAATGAGCATTTTGTAAGTTAATATCTGAGAAGAGAGTTATATTTGAGACAGTGTAAAATAATAAAATATTAGCTCTAAACTAGGGATGGACAGCACATTAGCCTTAATATGTGGACGTTAATATTTGACTCAGTTATCATGATGATTTTCAGATACCTGAACCTGAGTCAGCAGCGTTACCTTAAAATGTAAAAGGTGACACTAGCAAGCAAAATGTTATTTGCCTCTCCTAGATATTTCCTTAAAATTGAGACATGATCCCTGAAGAAGTTTTGTAACCCAAATTTAACACTGAACTTCTTTCTTAATATGCATGCCTGACATAGGATCTTTGATATGTAAATTGCTCACATTCCCTGTGGGAATCGTTATGAATTATCATGCTGGAACAAGCCATACACAGGCACGCCACCTGTCAGCTCCTAGGATGCTTGTTTGAGAAAGGTACAAGAATTGTGGACATATGGTGTTTGTCACAGACAAATATTTCACCATTTAAATGTGAGACTCAAACACTCCTGCATTGAGAACAGCAGGAAATCAGTTACAATGAAGAGTGGGAGGGTTCACTCTACGGAATCTGCAGACAGTGACCACAGTGAAAGTGCTTATAGTGACGCTCCACCCCCACAGCAGTGATGGCCTAGAATTAATGGAAATAACCCTTTCTTTAAAAATATGCAGATGTTACTTTCATAATTCCTGTGGATCCTGTGAGAATTAAATAAGACATATGGTCATATCGCCTCATTGAGGGCATGTTAATAGCAGTGATCTGAAAGGAAGTTATCTCTTTTCTAAAATATCATGACTGCCAACCTCAAAACGGTTGAAGAAACATCAATTACTTAAGCATTAAGACGTGATTTTAAATTCCTATTTTCCTTAGAAAATGTTTTTAAAAATAGTAATCTGTAAAAGATATACATGAGAGGAATAGCTAACATTCATTTATGCTTATGATTTGTTTAAGGGACCTCAGAACAATGAATTGGTTTGATCGTCAAAAAATTCTATGAGTCCATCAGTTTACCAAGCCAAAGAATGAACCAGTGCATAAAAGGAGTTTGCTTAAGATACATAGCTAGTGATTGATAGAGCAGAATTTGCTCCTAAATTCTTTCTAAACAGTTTTAACCAAACTCCTTTATACATCTTCCTTTGTGCTTTACTTTCTGAGACCAAAGTTTAACACTAATTTAAACCACAAGAGAAAGTCTCTAAGCACAGAAGATTGAAAATAGGAAAGTTAAGACAGAGAAGAAAAGGCAGTTAAAGAAGGCTCTGAGCCACAAAGACAGTGCTGTCCACTTCTTAATAATTCCTTTCTGTATGTGACTGAGACTTAGGTTGTTAGTGATCTTCTATCTTTTCAAAACAGCCAGTAGCCAACATTAGGCTATTTCTAAGAATGTATCTTTTTAGAGTCAAGAAAAGTGAGTACATTTTGCTTACTACTATTTGATCAGATTACTAATACATATATTGTACAAGTAAAAAAATCTCCATTATTTTAAAGAGGCAGGGATGAATTTGCTAACTTTGTAATAGTCAGCAATGCAAAAACTACCTTCAGAGGGGTAATTCACGTGACATTCCCAGCAATTTTCAGTTATATCACTGAGACACCTAAGAGTCTCAGACTATCATGTTATCCTGCCAGAGAAAAATTAATGGATACTTCTTGGAATGAATAAATAAGATGTCTTATTTATTCAAAAGCGTGATTAAACCTGATAAAATATGCCTTGGAATAATGGTCACAATGAAAATTGACCATTTTTCAAATTGCTGCAGAATGATATAATTCAATGAGAGGAAAATGCCTTATAAGGTTTGGATACTGACTTTCATATTTGAAAAACATACATGGAAAATAGAAACTGTTATCAGTATGCTTGCCTTTGACAGAAAGCAGAAGCAGTCTCAACTACCTGCCACAGAGAATTTTTGAATTGATATTTCATGACCTCACTTAAAATAGCTTCTATTATCACCTTCCTGTGTTGGCTCCTGACTTCTAACAATGCAGCTGTTACACTTATTTATGTCAGTGTGACCCTGGGGCTGAGAGATAAGTTTATATGGCACATCTACTTAACATTTGCATACTTTGATGCATTGAGTTCAACACTGAACCAGGATCGAAATTTGACAAGAAAAGAAATGCCACTCAGTCTATGTTACTTAGTAAGCGGATCACATTTATTCAGTTTTGAGGTTCAAATAAAGAAATATCAGAAGAAAGAAAAGCTTAAGACATTTTTCTGCAGGTAGAAAATACGATGACAAATCAAATGGTAATAGGAATTTAATTGTTGGTCAAAATACAGTAAATGTTCAAATAAAATGTAAATATTATATTAAAAAGAGACTGTCCTTTATCCCTCTCAAAATACTCTCACTTTGATCATAAACAGTCCACCTTTCTTATAGCTCTGGAGCTCGTGAATATCTTTAGGAAGCATGATGAAATACATGGCAAATGCAACTGCTGAGTGATACCTGACCGAAAGACATGCTCATAAAAATATTTCTCCGATTCTGGCATCATGACACTTTCTACTTTTTCTCAAAGTTAAAATGAGCAAGAAAAGCAAACTGTTTCAATTGAATCAAGATGTGAGGAACTGAAGATGCTCACAAAAACTTCCAGAAGTACTTGGGAGTGCAGCAAAAATGGTGTTCTACGTATGTTTGGATTCAGAGGGAATATTTTGAGGAGGGTTAATGGCAATACATCATTGTTTTCTGTAATTTTTTAAAAAATTAAACATTCACCATATTTTTAGAAAAATTTCATGTCAGTGACCAATTGGCCATATTTAGGTCACATAGAATTATTACTGGGACAATTTCTATCAAGTCTGAGCTGTGGAGTAGAAGATAAGTCATAAGCCCATAACAAGGTAGAAAATGGCATGTTGGAACTCGGGGGCACTGGGAAACCAAGCAACCACCTCACCTCCCTGGTAAGTGGCTGTGAGCCTACTGGCGCAGGGGCTGAGAATCAAACATCCCATCCCCTCCCCATTAGCAAATGGGAGCCAGAGATTTGAGCATCTCTCGGGAGGATGACCATATGCAATATAAAAAATAAGGGGGATTTTCTACTACCATCCCTTTGAAGGCAAATATTGCTAGCACTGTTTTGCTTTGTTCTGATTAATGCTGTTGCTCTATTCAATATTAAATTCTGATAAGTTCTATAGTGTTCTGTATTTTATTTTATTTTGCTATACCTGATTGAAAGAAGAACAACTATTGTGAAGATAATGATATACTGTGATACCTACTGCTGCTATCCTGGTAGCCTGCTGTGAAGTTCTGTACCAGTTTCGCTGCACTGTCTCAACTGGCTTTGTTCTGTCTTATTCTGTTGTATTTTACTACCTTCAAAATAATAAAAAAAAAATTTAAAAAGGGGGGGTTGAAAATAATATTGATAGAATGTCTTAATTCCAAATGCTAGGTAAACAAATGTGAATCCCACTGTGACCAAACTGTGATCTAATCTTGCCAGATAGCTATCTATGTATATAAATATGTATCTAATTATGTATAGGATCTAGGTATATAAATAATCTATCTCTCTCTCTCTGAGAGAAAAAAAAATATATATATAGAGAGAGAAAATTTCCATTTTAAAATTATACCTTTCTAAATAAGCTAAAAGGTAAGTTTAGAAATTATAGCTGTGCACAAAAACAACACACAAAAACCTCAGTGGCATAAAAAAATGTTATGTGTCTCCCAAACCTCAAATCATCCAGATTACACCCAGCTGACCTCAGCTGGCTTTCTCCAGGTCTGCACAGTAAGCTGCCAGGCAGCTATGAAGTTCTGCTGTGTACAGCTTTCGTTCACTGGGGACTGGGACTCCACTTACTAACCCAAAGTGACCTTAGGTGGGCAAAAAGAACAATGTAAAATTGTTGTACCTGTCTGGCATAATTAAGGTCATTTTATCAATGCCATTCAGTGATCTGGAGTGAGTAAGTAAAGATTTATAATTTTTTTTGATAACAGAATTAAAATTATGGGCCAAAAGTGTTACATAACTTGGGAGGCAAAAAAATTGGTGAATTTTTTCTAAGGAATAGGAAAATCACCTGGCAAAGACGTGTTA
Source organism: Cavia porcellus (assembly GCF_034190915.1). Taxonomy (NCBI): domain Eukaryota; kingdom Metazoa; phylum Chordata; class Mammalia; order Rodentia; family Caviidae; genus Cavia; species Cavia porcellus. Next base: position 12,129,656 of record NW_026947501.1, on the reverse strand, counting down.
CATATGGAAGTGTATAAATGGAACCAACACTGCCATCTACCACATGATATAAGAAGCATCAGAGTCTTTTATCTATCATACCAATCATATAGGTACCACAGCTCCAAGCATTTTACAGTGCTGATCAAAATAAGCTAAATGTTTATATTCTTATGATTATTTTATACTTCACACGCTACACTAGAAAGATATGATATTTGATTATATGATAAATTTTATATTGCCATAATGTTCTTAAAAGCAAAGTTACAAAGAAATTTAATATAAAGAAAAAGCAAATAGATAAGGTCAAGTTCAATTTGAAAAATAATGCTTTCTGAATTCATACCTTCTTAATCTAAGCTATATAGCTCAAAGAACATCTCAATCAAATTTTACATTTATCATGATTTTTTAAATCAACTTGTCAAATTTAAAAACAGAAAGAATTTTTAAAGCTAATACTAGATAAGTGTAGGATTTCTTCACAGATACAGCTCCATTCATGAATATATCTTGCATCCTAAACTTTGTCCTCATGCAATCAAATGAATAAATAAATCTCATTTGGGCATGTACTTTTAAGAATCAATAGAATTTAAGGAACATTTAAAATTGATCGCTTAAAGTTATGTCCTGAGAACATAACCTTACTACATTAAAATTGACTTCTGTTTAAATGATCTCAGAAAAAAATTGTTCTAAAAGCTGACAGAAAAATGTTCTTAGGCACAATTACACCAAATTAGTTGATGTTACAGAGGAAAGAAAAATAAAGTAGGTTAGAAAAGCAAAATGCTGAAATCCTTCAAATTATTACCAGAGTGATAAAATTGATTTTCTTACATATGCCATGCAATTGGGTCAATGTTCCTGTTTAAATCAGATGTGACTTTCTCATCGCTAAGAATAGTGCAAAGTTATATGGCCTCTTATAATGAATACAAATAGTCATGTGTATGTGTATATATATGTTTGTCATATGCACACACGACTGATGCCAGTTTTTGAAGCACAATAACAAATGTAGGGTAACTTCATAATGTGTACAGAATGAGGTAATCTACTAAGTCTGTAAACAGACCATTATTTAAAATTCAAAACGTACATTCAGTAAGTATAGATTTCAGAAATAAATGTAAGGTATATTCCATTGAATCTGTAGAAAATTCTCACTATATCTTGGCCTCCAAATAAAAAACATAGAAAGCTTACAATCAAATGTTTGTACCCATAAATAGAAGTTTGCACCCAGAAGTATTAAAATAGATTTATTAAACACTCATATTGTTGTAGAAACAGATGCTGAACATTCTAGGTTCTGGATAAAGAAACAATTAAGACCTGTCCTTATTTGGAATCCCATAGATATAATGAAAATAAAACTGTACAATAAATTAAAGGAGGCTTTGACAGTGAAGTAACAGGCTATTTTTATGTAAGTCTGCAAAGGAAGGTAGGTTGTATTTGAACTTAATCCCATGGACTACAAAGAGTCAGAATATATATAGCAACATGTATTAAGGAAGATTTCCTAGATGAAAGGATTAGAATAATGAAGATTTTTGGAAAACTGATAGGCATGATACCCTGGAAGAAGAGAACTGACAGCAATATGGCTGGTGTACAGTGGAAAAAATAGACATAAGCATGAAGGCTGGATTATAAGCAGCATATTATGATATGGTGGTAATTTGGTGTTATTTTTCCACAATGGGAATCTGCAGAAGCGCTTAAAGCAAGGAATGCCATGCTCTGAATTGTATGAGAAAGCAAATAAATTTGAAGGTGCAAGAATGGAAGCAGCAGCGACTGCCTGGCAAGCATGAGGTCATGAGTTCAATCCGCTGTACCACCACCTCCCAAAAAAAGAATGGAAGCAGCTAGTTGAATAGATACATGAAATTTATGCCAATTAAGGAAAAAAACAGTGTGAATGGGTTAAGATGTAAAAGAAGATTCCTGATTAAAATAGCCTAAAATTTTCTGGTAAGCTCATAAGACTATATTTAACGAAGCAGTGATGGTAGACTAAAATAAAAACTATATTTTCCCATATAGAGTTCTAGACTACTGTAACTTACACAAAAAGACTCTGAAACATGGGAGTAATCCTACATTTTGATTAAGTCTTACTGTGCATAATTTCCAAAATTATAGTAGTTCTGGCATCTAGCTTCCAGTGTATTACAACAATCTAAATCCATATTTTGTCAAACAAAAATCTTTTGAGTTATATAAGTGGTAAAATATTTATAGAATGAGTGAACAATAAAATATGTCTCAGCAACAGAACCAAATATCATGTTTCTTAAATAGTTCATGGTGTCTTAGAATCAATTATTTGGATACTTCAGAAGGAAGATGATTTGGAAACAGTAAATAAAATTACCAAAATATTATGCTAAAACATAAATTTGACGTGCATCATTTAAAAAATAGAGGTTCTTTTTTTGTATTGGAATCTAACTCACAATCTCATGCTTGCCAGGTAGGTACTGTGCCACTGAGTTCTGTCCCAGGGAAATAGAATTTCTTAAAGCCTCCTTGTTAAATCCAATAATGAAGATTTCTTTTTGAACTATCAAAACTCATGCTTACACTTTAAAAAGAAATATAGAAGTATAGAAGTATCTGGTTGAAATTCCCACTTTTACTGAACACTATATCGCTGAAAAATGTGGAAATAAAAATCATAGCATTACATTTTTATTAAAGCTAATAGAGATACAAATCCTGCAAGCTTCACCTTTATTTAATTATTTTAAATTCAGCCAAGTGCAGAAGAGAAAAACCTCAAGAAGTAATATCACTAAAGCTGAAATACTAAGGCATTTGCAATGTTAGCAGTAGAATAACCCAGAAATATAACCAAAAATACATTTTCAGGAGTAAGACTCTACCAGGAAGAAAGGATACAGTAAAAATACAGTTAAAGACCAGTATATAGATATAAGAAATGTGAACAAGATTTCAAATTTAAAATTTTGAAAATTATATTGTGCAGAAGTAGAAATCTAAGACACAAAAATTTCCTGGAGTTGTATAACATGGCAGGTTTACCACTAGTGGCTGTTAGTTCATTGAAAAAAGTGACCTAAGGTTTGTCATAATACCTTTTGGAGAATTTTTTATGCCCATGTCTCATACTCTGAGTAAGTACTTTGAAGATAACAATTCGCAATGTCTTAACTATTGCTATTTTCCTATTATTTTGTTTTCAAATTTTGGGTTTTTTTTCCCATAGAATAAAAAAAAATGAAAATAAAGTGAAATAAATATAAGATGACAGATTTCATTACTTCTAAAAGTATGGAAACAGCTGTGGCAAGCAGTATTACTGATTATCAGAGAATCAATCTAAGAGTTCTGTGGATTATGGTAGATGAGGTACAGCCATAACGAAGAATCATATCTTTCAAAAAACCTAATGTTCTACCAAGAAAGGTGGGAAAAGTTATCATGTAAATCCTTGAAAATCACCCTGTTTGTTAGAGAAAAAAACCTAATTAATGCAAACCAAATAGTAGCAGAAGAAAATTAGCAAAGAAATAATTTTAAATGTGAAAGTAAATAAAAAATACTTCTCTGGTTGCAGATACTCATCAGCAAGGTATTTCTAGAAAGCTGGTCCATTTTAAGTACATATAATGATCACATTCATCACAGATTTGTACCTGTAAGTGAGATATCTTGTTTCTTCTCCCGTTCCTCTGGTCTCTCTTCAGCCTCTCTCCCCTGCCCATTTACACGTTTCATTTCTATTTTTACCTTTTAAAAAAATCTTTTTTCTTTTCCTTTCCCTTATTACTTACCCTTTCCAATTAAACATTTTCCTCCTATGTCCCAGTATCTGTTATACATTTTGGTCCCTATTTACACATTTGGTTTCTCACACCACAGAAACAATGCAGTATTTACATGTCTGTCCAATTTATTTCTCTTAAAAGTATGATCTCAGATGTATCTGTTTAGCTAGAAACATTTTTTAGCTAAATATTATATTTTAAGAAGTTTTGAGAAAGAAAATATTCCAAATATGAAAATACTAAACTTTTGAGAAACATTTTAATTTAATTTAATTTAGACTTACAGAGTGTAAAAAACATGGATTGGACAAGCAAAAAATATTCTTAATGACTAAACACAATACTCAAACTATATATATACTTCTCTAATGAGTTTTCTGTAAAAAAAATTTCCTAAATATAATGTTAGCAAAGTAAGATAAGGCAGAACATTAAACAAGGTATGTAAATGAAGTTTAAATTTTTATTTTCTCAGTGACTAATGGGTGCAGAGCATATTATCACATGCCTGTTTGCTACCATTTCTTTATTGAAATATCTCTTGTGATCTGCCCATGTTTATTTGTCTTGACAAAGTTTTTTTTTAAATTTTATTTAAAAGGAAAAAGAGAAAAAACAAAACAAAACAAAGCAATGTAAGGGTACAAGTAATACAGAACTACAAAAAAAAAAAAAAAAAAAAAAAAAAAAAAAAAAAAAAAACTAAGAAATCACCAGTTAATAGGTTACACATTATCATCTTAGAGATAGTTGCTCAAGTCACAGTATCAAAGCATACAAAGTGGACATTCAAACAGAGAGACTGCAAACAGTTGTGTTCAATGATCCAACCAAAAACATTAATATGGTCAGCTATTTAACATCCCTAAACACACTTGCTGTTGTATCCTTTAGAGCTCTTTTTTTCCCTCTCTTTTTTACAACAAAATTTACACATTTTGGGTTTTGTTACTTCTTAGTTCTTATTACTTTTTTTTTGGAAGAGAATAAAGTCAAATATGGCAAAACAAAGCTGTCAGTCAAAACCAAGGATAGACATAGTACATGATGTAAAAACAGAGTACAAGGTTATCAGCAATGGTTACCATAATGCTTCTTGCTTCCTTAAAAAGAATTGTCTATCTCATTAGGTATTATAAAGTTGAACATTAGGGAAACTATTTGGTATTCACACATGCGAGATTGATTATGTCACTTATGAGTATGGTCTCAAGCTCTGCCCATTTATTGATAAATATCTCAATGTGATCCTTCTTTAAGCTTAGTAATACTCCATTGTATAGAAATACCACAACTTTTTTATCCATTCCTCAGTTGATGGACACTTAGGTTGTTTCCAAGATCTGGTAATTACAAATTGTGCTGCTATAAACATAGGTGCGCATATATCACTGTGATATGATGCTTTCAGTTCTTCCGGGAATATGCTTAGAAGTGGAATAGCTGGAACAAATGGGACTTCCAATCCCAGCTTTTTGAGAAATCTCCAGACTGACCTCCACAAAGGTTGTACCAGTCTACACTCCCACCAACAGTGTAGGAGAGATCCTTTTTCCCCAAAGCCTCTCCCTCATTTGTTGTTGTTGGTTTTCTTGATCCTGGCCATTCTTTCAGGAGTGAGATAGAATCTCAGTGTGGTTTTAATTTGCATTTCTCTAATGACCAATGATGATGATGACTTTTTTTCATGTATTTATTTGCCATTTGTATTTCTTCATCTGAGAAGTGCGTATTCATCTCAGATGCCCATTTTTGGATTGGCTCTTTGAATCTTGGGGGTCTGAGTTTTTTTTTAAATTCTTTATATGTTTTAGACAAGAGTCCCTGGTCTGAGAGGGAGTTCACGAAAATCTTTTCCCAGTTTGTGGGTTTTCTTTTCACTATGCTGGACATTTCTTTTGACATGCAGAAACTTTTTAATAAGAAGTGGTCCCAATTATTGATTCTGGGAAGTATTTCCCGTGCGGTTTGAGTCCTGTTCGTGAATTCTCTACCTATCCCTATGTCTTCAAGGTTTCTACCCAACTTGTCTTCCAATAATTTAGTGTTTCTGTTTTAATATTCAGATCTTTGACCCATTTAGATTTTAATTTAGTACACTGTGATAGGCATGGGTCTAGCTTTAGTTTTCGGCAAATGGAGAGCCAGTTTTTCCAGCACCATTTATTAAAGAGACTGTCGTTCTTTCAGTGAATCTGCTTGGCTCCTTTATCAAAGATAAGGTGGTTGAGTGTGTTTGTAGTTGTGGTTGTATCTTCTAATCTATTCCATTGATCTTCGTCTCTGTTTTGATTCCAGTACCATGTTGATTTTACTACTGTTGCTTTGTAGTATGACTTCAAGTCAGGGATTGTGATGCCTCCTGCCTTGCCTTTGCTGCTTAGAATTGCCTTTGCGATTCTAGGTCTCTTCTGGTTCCAGATGAATTTTAGGAGTGATTTCTCTAGATTTATAAGGTATGTTGATAGTATTTTTATTGGGATTGCATTGAATCTGTATAACAGTTTTGGGAGAATAGTCATTTTCACAATGTTTGTTCTTCCTATCCATGAGCAAGGGATGTCTTTCCTTTTTCTGAGATCATTTTCAATTTCTTGTTTCAGTGTATTATAATTTTCCCTGTATAGGTCTTTCACTTTTTTTGTAAGAGTAATTCCCAAATATTTCATTTTTTTTTGCTTGCTAGTGTGAAGAGTGTGGTTTCTCTTATTTCCCTCTCTGTGATTTTGTTGTTAGTGTATAGGAATGCTATTGATTTCTGAGTATTGATTTTGTATCCAGCTACATTACTGAAATTATTTATTATATCTAAGAGTCTTTCAATGGAGTTTAGGGGATCTTCTAGGTAGAGTATCATGTCATTTGCAAACAATGACAATTTAACCTCTTCTTTTCCTATCTTTACCCCTTTTATTTCTCTCTCTTCTCTAATTGCTCTGGCTAGTACTTCCAGTACTATATTAAATAGGAGTGGTGATAAAGGACATCCTTGTCTTGTGCCTGATAAAGTAAAGGCTTTCAATTTTTGGCCATTTAGTATGATGCTGGCTGTTGATTTTTCATAAATGGCCTTTATTATATTGAGGTAAAGACCATCTATTCCAATTTTCTGTAAAGTTCTTATCATGAATGAATATTGGACCTTATTGAAGAAGGCTTTTTCTGCATCTATAGAAATGATCATGTGATTCTTACTTTTGGCTTTATGGATATGGTAGATTACATTTATTGATTTACATATGTTGAAACATCCCTGCATGCCTGGGATGAATCCCACTTGGTCATGGTGTATAACCTTCTTGATGATTTGCTGTATCCTATTTGCCAATATTTTATTGAGGATTTTTGCATCTGTGTTCATTAGGGAGATCGGTCTATAGTTCTCTTTTTTAGTTGGGTCTTTCTCAGGTTTTGGTACTAGAGTAATATTTGCTTCCAGGAATGTCTTAGGAAGAATTGCTTCCCTTTCAATTTCATTGAATAGTTTGAGGAGTGTTGGCATTAGGTCTTCTTTGTATTTCTTGTATTATTCTGCAGTGAATCCATCTGGACCTGGGCTCTTCTTTGTAGGTAAGAACTTAATTACATTTTCAATTTCATTAACAGAGATTGGGTTATTGAGCAGTTTTACATCATCTTAATCTAGCTTTGGTACTTCATATGTTTCTAAGAATCTGTCTATTTCTTCTGTGTCATCAAACCTTTGAGATTAGAGGTTTTCGAAATAGGTGTTGATGATCTTCTGTATTTCTGTAGAGTCTGTAGTGATTTCACCTTTTTCATTCCTTATTGCATGAATCTGAGCTTTTTCTTCCCTTTTTTAAATAAGGTTGGCTAGGGGCTTAATCAATTTTATTTATTCTTTCAAAAAGAACCAACTCTTTGATTTGTTGATTCTTCGGATTATTTTCTTAGTCTCTATTGCATAGATTTCTGCTCTGATTTTTATAATTTCCCCTCTTCTTTTGGCTTTGGGCTTGACTTGCTCTTCTTTTTCTAGCTTTTTGAGGTGTAGCATCACGTTATTTTTGTATTCGTTCAGTTTTCCTGATGTGGGAACTCAGTGCAATAAATTTTCCTCTGAGGATGGCTTTCATTGCATCCCACAGATCCTGGTAAGTTGTATCTGCATTTTCATTTTCTTGTAGGTATTAATTTCTTCTGTGACCCACTGATTACTCAAGAGTGTGTTATTTAGTTTCCATGTGTTTATCTTTTATCATTAATTTCTAATTTCAGAGCACTATGATCCGATACCACGCAAGGGATGATTTCAACTCTTTTGCATTTGTTTAAATATGTTCTGTGGGCTAATATATGGTCTATTTTAGAGAATGATCCATGTACTGCTGAGAAGAATGTGTATTTTTATGTTGTTGGGTGGAACATTCTGTATATGTCTATCAAATCCATTTGTTTGCAGGTGTGATTCAGTTCTGTTATTTCTTTGCTCATTTTCTGTCTGGTTGATCTGTCCCTTGGTGTCAATGGCATATTAAGGTCTCCTGTTACAATTGTGTTACTGATAATTTGAATTTTCATTTCTGTTAATAGTTGTTTTATATAACTGGGTGCTCTGGAATTTGGTGCATATATATTTAAGATAGTTATCTCTTCCTCTTGGAGTTTTCCCCTTACGAGTATGTAGTGACCTTCTTTGTCCTTTATGGTCATTGTTGGTTTAAAGTTCACGTTGCCTGCAAACAGAATGGCTACTCCTGCTTTTTTTTTTTTTTTTTTTTTTTTTTTTTTTTTTTTTTTTTTTTTTTTGGATTCCTGCTGCATGAAGTATTGTTTTCCATCCTTTGACTTTCAGTCTGTGAGTATCCTTCTGGCTTAGATGGGTTTACTGTAAACAGCATATGTTTTGATTTTGTTTCTTGATCCATTATGCTAGTCTGTTTCTTTTGATTGGTGCATTGAGACCATTTACATCAATGGTTATAACTGTTAAATAATGGTTTATTGTTGGAATGTTATCTCTCTGATGTTGCATCTTTATCTTTCTGTTCTGTTTAATTATCTGCTTTGCTTAGTGGTTTTTTCCTTTGTGTATCTAAACTGTCTTTCAATATTTTTTGCAGGATTGGCTTGGTGTTCATGAAGTTCTTCAGCTGTTCTTTGTCATGGAAGTATCATATTTCAGCATCAATTTTGAATGATAGTTTTTCAGGGTACATCAGTCTAGGTTGGAAATCATTTTGCTTTAGGATCTGGAATACTTCACTCCATGCTCTTCTTGACTTTATTGTTTGTGCTGAGAAGTCTGCTGTGATTCTGATAGGTTTTCCTTTATAATGATCTGTCTTTTCTCTCTGACAGCTTTTAATAATCTCTTCTTGTGTTGGATTTCTGGGATGGTGATTATTAAATGTCTGGGTGTAGTTTTATTTTGGTTATGACTATTTGGAGTTTTATATGCTTCACTGATCCTGATGTCGCTTTCTGATCTCATGCTTGGGAAATTTTCAGCTATTACTTCTCTAAATATCCTCTTGACATCCTTTATGTTGTCCCCTTCTTTTTCATTAATCCTTATCAATCTTATGTTATTTTTCTTTGCATCATCTTGCAGGTGTTGAATTGTTATTTCCTGATCCCTTGTTATTTTTAAAAGATCTTTCCTTTCCTGTTCACTATCTGCAATCCTGTCTTCAAGGTCTGAAATTCTATCTTCACTTTCATTGAGGCGGTTTTTACAACTTTCAGTGGAGTTTTTTATTTCCTGTATATCTCTGTGCATCTGCATTATGTATTGTTTGTTTCTTATATTGCTCATCTAGGGATTCTATCTTTTTGTTTAGTTCCTCCAATTTTTTAACTGTGTTTTCTTTAGATATATTCAGAATCTCTTTCATTTCTTTTATCATTTCTTCTTTTACCTGGGAGATTATTTTGAGTTTGAATTCCTTTAAAGCTTCCTGGAGTTGCTTGTTAATTTCAGTAGCTATTATGTCCAATATTTGAGGTGAATGGCATATATTTTCTTCTATATACATCGCTCCTAGGGTTTCTTGAGATGGGCTGGAGGTTTGAGGTTGTAATTTGGTCTTTCGTTTTGTCATTTTCCTATATTTCTGTGTTTCAAGTGTTATTTGAAAGCTTCCTCAAGGTCTGTTGGAAATTCCCTTCTATGTTCGCAGCTCCTGAGACTCTGGCACCCAGTTCCCCCAGCCACTGGGCCTCTAGAACCAATGGCCCTCTTCTGCCTGTTTAGAACTCCGTAGTTCCAGATAAGCTGGGCTCCAGCGACACTGTGCGCCCACCTGCTTGCTGGAACCTCCACAGTTCTCCAAGTGCAGCCAGAGTGGGGAGGCAGATGTAGAGGCCTCAAACCCACTTATGTACTTCCCTGCACCCGGAAGCCTGGAGGGTCTAGAACAGTCTGGGCTTGGGGCAGAGTGCTCTGAGCACTTACTGCAGGCCATGGGGCCTCTGGAACTGGTGATGATTGCCTGCTTGCTGAGATATCCACAGTCCTCCAGACACATGGGGAGGCGGATGCAGGCACCCCTGATCTGCCCAGCCCTTTCTCTGCACCCAGACGGTGCAGGAGTCCCATATAGGCTGGGCTCCGGGGATAGTGTGCGCCTGCCTGCTTGCTGGAAACTCCACAGTTCTCCAAGCGCAGTCGGAATGGGGAGGCAGATGTAGATGCCTCAAACCCACTTATCCACCTCACTCTGTCTTGATAAAGTTTTAAAAATTTGTTAAAGTATTCCAGAGAGCAGTTATTTATTAGACAAATTTTGCAAATACCTTCTCTCCAAATCAGGTCTATTTCACTCTGAAGCAATGCCATTTACAGAGCAAAATAAAAATAATTTTTATATAATCAAATATACCATGTATATTACAAATCATAAGTCTTTGGACATCCTCCACTCCATGAATTTTCTTCTGGAAGTTCCATAGCTTTGGCTTTTAAATATAAGCAAATTTACTGTTCATTTTGACATTTAAGGGACTCTTTCATGCTTCAATATATGGATAAAGATTTAGTTTTTTCATAAGACTAGTCACTGTATCCTCCAAACTTGTTGAAAAGATTATTTGTCTACGCTATTTGACTTATTGTACTTGGGAAAATTAATTGTTCATTTATATCTGTGCCAGTTTAACATAATTGTCAAATTGACTGAACTAAAAGACTCTTGGCGAGCTGATTGGGTCACTATAGTGCTCAGTGAACTAATTCACTGATGTTCATAGCTGAACATGCTGTTAGAACCCAGGCCTTCGTTGGGAGAGTCAAACATTGGCAGGGAGCCTTTGCAAGACAGCACTGTCACTGTTCTATAATTTGCTTCCTGGTCTGCGCCATGAAGTGAGCAGTTTTGCTCACCATACCCTTCGGACACAGTGTCGCTGCCTGGAATGTCATCATGGACTTGAAATCTCTGAAACTCTGATCCAAATAAATCTGGCCTCCTGCAAGCTAGGGCTGTGAGGTCATTTTCTTAGCAGCAGAAAAGTTATTCAAGTTAATTTCTGTATTCTTTATAATGTTACAGTAGTTTGAATGTCTATTTTTAGTCCCTATCTTTAAGCCAAAAAAATTAACTTTATTTTGTAAGTTTTATTAGGGGTCAATACGCTTTATCCTCTAAATGTTACTCATTTTCAATTTTTTTTTTGTTTTTCCTAGTTCTTTCTGCTTCTAAGTAGATTTTAAACTCTGCTTAGAGAGTGTTATTATTCCCTTAACCCCCAGAGATTTAGTCAGGCTTGCATTGAAATCATGAATTGACTTGAGAAGAATTGATATCATTTAAAAAAAAACAGAACTCAGACTCTCTCTCCACTTATCACTTCTTTAATTTATTTTGGCAACAGGTTTATATTTTAACTGTTCAGGTATCCAATGAATTTTTCAGTTTATTCCAAAGGAGTCATAATCATCAGCTATGTTAATTTAAAATTGTCTTTAAATTCCCATTTTTGCTTGTCAGTTGTTACATATAGACATATTTATTTTTTAAAGATTAAAACCTCATTAAAATATTATTTGTTAGGATATTTTATTGTAATAAATATTAATGTGAAATATGAGAGAACATTTCCATGAGGAATGGTTAACTTATCCTTTTCTGCAGTTTTTATTAGTACATCTTTGCAGTACATCATGATTACATTGTGAGGAGTCATTACATGAAGGTAACACATCTTTGTTCTTTCTCTATTCCTATTGATCCTCTCACCCTTTCCTTAATCTTTTGGTCTCCTTCCCTTTAGTAAAAGTTCTACTTGGTTATTCATTTCATGTCTTTGATTTTCTATTGATTTTTATGTAATGGGTATCTGATAACTCTGCTTTACTTGCTAAATTTTTTTTTGTAGATTTCTTAAGGTTTTTCACATAAGCCATCAAGTTGTCTGTGAGTAAAGACAGTTTTTGCTTTCCATTTTGTATATTTCACTTCATTTTCATTTAGCAATTCATAAGACCAACTGTACAATACGAATAGAATCTGGGAGGGAAGGTCATCTCTTCACGTATCACCCTTACTGAGAAGGATGCATTCTTTCACCACCAAATAAAATGTTTGTTGCACCTGTTTGTACACTGTACATTCTTTACTGAATTGAGAAAATTTCTATTACTACTTTTTGAGAGCATTCATTATAGTGGATAAATGTTAGATTTTTAAATTTTTTTTAACCAATTGATATGACCAAGGTCTTTTTGTTCTTTAGACTACAAATGACATAGATTACATTGCTTAATTTTGTATATTTCATTAGACTTACCTCCTCTAATTTTCCTCACTTATGTAAATATGTATTCTTTTTATTTTTACTAAACATTACTTGCTTAAGTTGTACTAAGAATTTATAGGTCTATGTCTGAAGAAGGCTGATCTGTAATTTGTTTCTAAATAATGTTTTGGTTCTGCTTTCATGATGATATTAGCTGCATAAAAAGAGTTGAGAAGAGACCCCTGCTCTAAATTTGCTGGGAAAATTTGTGTAAAAATTTTACCGTCTCCTTAATTTTTAGTAGATTTCATCAGTGACAACCTTTAATAGGAAGTTTTCCGTGTGAATGTTTTTTATACAAAATTTTTTCCTGAAAATCTGTTCTCCAGTTTTCCTTTTTCCTTGGCAAATCTTTATTGTGTACCTCAGGAAGTTTTACTTTTTAACATTTAAATTGTTATAAAATGGTGCATACATTTTCATTTTTATACTTTTTAGGTCTGTAGTGGCTTTAGGTATCAGTAGCATCTTTTTTCTCTCATGATCAGTCTAGCTTATGGGTTGATTATATTACAGGCATTCTCAAAGCTATTCTTGGGCTGTGGATTTAGCTCAGTGGCATTAAGTGTCTGCCTGGTAGGCACAAAGTTGTGAGTTCAATCTCTGAAACAAAAAACAACCACAACAAATATGGATACCATACTTTAAACTGCCAAATTCTCTGTGCTGAGTGTAGTGGCTCACACCTATAATGCCAGTACTCAGGAGGCTGAGGGAGGAGGATCGTTGCAAGTTTAAGACCAGCGTGGCCTACAAAGTGAGCTCAAGGCCAGCCTGAACTGCATAGCGAGACCCTGTCTCAAAAAGAAAAAGTCAAAGCTATCCTCCACAGCTAATACAATGATTTTTCTCTGTGTCTTTCAATTTTTTATTTTACTTATTTATGTTTTTATCTTTGTTGTAGTCTTCCTCTTATATCAGATGACATTTGCTTTTCCAATCCCAGTAACTAAAGAAGGAATCTTAGGTCAGTGATTTGAGACCTGACTTCTTTGCTGTGTATTTCATGAGATCTTAATGCTATAATATTTTCATAACTGCATCCCAAGAATATTGGTTTCTTGTTTGAAATTTTATTTAGTCCTAGTATTTTTCTTCTATTTTTTTCTTTGACCTAAATGTTACCTACAGGTGTGTCACTTTATTTTTGGGGGAATTTTCCATCTATCTCTTCCACTTTTCTAACTCAGTCCCAAGTGTGTTATACAGAATACTTGGCATGATTCAAACATTTTTAAATTAATTGATACATGCTTTACCTTTTTTTTTTTGTGGATTTCTTAAGGTTTTTCACATAAGCCATCAAATTGTCTGTGAGTAAAGACAGTTTTTGGATACTATTTTGCTCAGTAAAGCTCTGTATAAAATTGAAATCAAGGTATATTTTACTAAAATAGAGTGGGATGATCTACAATATCCATTAAATTATCAGATTTGCAGGGATAGCTCAGAGGCATAGTGCCTGTCTGGAAGGTACATCCTGAATTTGATTCCCACCTCAAAAAAAAAAATTGTGTGCTTACAGTACTGTTCAAATGTTCTGTAGTCTTTAGTTACTTTTTCTTCTTTCAATAAATTATAAAATATAACACTACAATTGGAAATTTTTCTATTTATGTTTTCAGCACTATGAGTTTTGCTTTATTTATTTGTAAACTCTGGTACTGAGTACATAAATTCAGAATGGCTAGGTTCTCTTTATTATTATGAAATGTCTCCTTTGCCACTAGCAAGATTCCTTGCTGAGGTGTACTTCACTTCGTATTTCTTATTTACTAAAATCTTTTCACTTACTAGCAACTCTGACTTCCTTTTCATTAGGTTACCAATGCACATACATTTTCAACATTTTGCTTTTAAGTCATGTGTGTCTTTATATTTGAGATATGTTTCTTGTGTATCTTCACACTATTTTTAAATACAGTTTTGATCATCTGCCATTTTGTGTAGTGAAATAGTCATTTATCTTTACTATGATTATTAGCATGGTTGAATTTAGGTCCACCATCTTGCATATAATATTTACTTGGCCGTTTTCCTCTAAATGCCCCTTTTTTTGAGTAATTGATCATAGTTTTAGTCCCTTATATTTCTTTTATTGGCATACTATTCATGTTTTAAAGGATTGTTTTATCATAAACTGTCATTAGGCTATATAATTACTAAAATTATAAATAAATTATTATACTGAATCACTTTTTAATTGTTTTTATCTTAAAGAAAACAAAACCAAGCAAAATAAGACTGAATAAAGTCAATCACAAGAAACCAGTGTAAGTGACACAGGGCTTCAAAACAATACAAAGTCAACAATGATTACCATAATGCCTCTTCTTGTCTTCAAAATAGCCCCAGATACCTTCAGACATAGTAAAAATCAAACAAAACAGAACAGAATAGAACTAATAAAAACAAAACAATGAATGGAATAAAAGACTTAAAACCAAGACAATAGCAAATGCAAAACGGCTACCACACTATATCTTGCTATCTTTGAAACAGCCGCCCATGCCATCAGGTGTAACAAAACCAAACAAATCAAAAAAGAACAAAACCCAACCCAATAAAACAATGAAAATGATACAGGACTTTGAAACAAGGTACTAGGGAATTAACAATGGTTACCAGCTTTAGAAGAAGATCTCCCATAGATGCTACATTGATATTGTTATCCTCTGACACACTACAAGCATTAAATTGTATGTTACCTCAATAGCTAGCATCACAGCCTGTGTTTCTCCAGGTCAACCAGTCACTTTGGGAGGTGGGGGGTGGATACTCTTGTTTCCCAGCCCGCAGATGACAAAAGGGGCTGGCATCTGGCTCTCCTCCCAGTGGCCAGCACATGGCGCTGATTCGCATGCAGGGCTTGCTTCTAGGTGACCTCTTGTTTTCTTCCTCTACAGTTTTCAAATGGTGTTGACTCATGGGAAAAGGCTGGGGTCTGGCTGTCCCCTGGGAGCCTCTGTATGGAGTTTTATATTGAATTTCTTAGATCAAAAATTTGATGACATTATGATCCTATTTCTCTTCACCTGAAATTTTTCTGCTATTTTTTTTTTTTTTACATTTTTCTGTGTGTTGTAAGTATCACAATACCTCACTAGTGTTTTTGCTTTAAGCCCCAGGGACTTTGTTTTGAAAGCTCAAAAGGTCAGTAACTTATGCATATGGCCTCTTCTGTAATGTGTTTTTGCTTTTGCTTTGTATTTTGCTTTGCTTTTGCTATTTGTTATTAATTTAACAAAATATCTAAAACTGAACACTTTATTTTTTAAAAAGGGATCAGTTAGTTCACAATTCTGTAAGTTGATAGCCCAAGATTGGGTGATACCGTCTATTTAGTCTCTGGTGTGGGCCCAATTGGAGGCATCATTCAAAAGGAGGACATGAGGAATTGAAAAGGAATAACTGACTCAAAGACAGACTGAAAACTAGCTTAGCAGACATTAAATCTTAAGCCAAGTCTGACGTGTAGTACACACTGCGGTAAGCAGCTGACTCACCATGCAGGATTGGCACTAATACGTTCCCTGAGTGATGCCCACTAGGCCAGCTCCAAGGCTTCACCACTTCTTAACATGACCACGTACAGACAAAGCCTCCGGCTCCCTTATGGTACAAGTCAAAGCACATCCAAACTGTAGTACCTTATTACCCTCAAAAATGCACAACGGTACATTTTGAAATGCAAAACTCATTGTAATTTTAAAATATAAAATTATTCTGAAAGCACAAACTGTTCTTTTTGATGAACTTACAGAGACCAGTAGTATAGTTTTCGATCTTTTTTTTCATGCCTAAACTTGAACAACTACTGCCAAGATGATGATATGTAATATATGAACTAGTGTTAATTTCCTATTTTCTGAAATTCTGTATTATTTCTTTTTGTTTTGTTCTTAAAATTGTATATATAATACAATATATATATATATCTACATATATATATATATATATATATATATCTACATATATATATTTTTAGCTCACTGGCCATAAAAACAGGCTGTGACAAAGATTAGTTTCATGAACATTATTTTGCCTTTCAAAGAAAAAAATTATTTATTCATATATTTTTATATTCAGTGTTCTTAATTTTATTGTATGAGTCCAAACTTTTGTCTATAATTTTCCTTCTGATGAAATGATTTTTATGTTCTGCATATGTTGCTATACTGCCTGTGACAAATGATTGTAGTTTATGTATGCCTGAGGTGTTTGTTTTGCCTTCAATATTGAAAGAGAGTTTGTCACTTATTACTGTAGGGCAGCAGTTTGTGCTTCCAATATTTTAAAAATATTCAGTTCTGTCATTCGACTTGTGCTGGTTCTGATGAAAAATCTGTCAGTCTTATCTTCATTCCTCTGTATATAACACATCACTTTCATTTTTGGCAGTTTGTAGGATTTTTCCTTTATCACTGGTAAAAAATTTGGTAATATCCTAAGACATTATGTAGCCTTCATCTTGGGGTTTTTGAATTTCTTGTTACTATGAGTTCATAGCCTTCATTACATTTAGAAAAAAATTTTACTCATTATATCTTAAATGCTTCTCCTCATCTGCTCATTCATTTTTGCAGTATTTTTAGTTAGATACTTTTTTGTGCTATATATTACAATGAAATATTATCATTTATTTAGTTTTAAAATTCTGTCTACAGTTAATCCTATGGAGAATTTTTTTTAATATTAGACATTGGCATTGCACTTTTCATCCCCAGAATTACTAGTTTGTCTCTTTCAACCTTATGTGTCATGATTTTCTCCATTACCTTATAAATATGGGATCAACATAAAATCATTTCCCTAGTCCATCTTCCCTCTCATTTTGGTTCTGTTTTTGATTGGCCTGTCTTCTAAGTGTTACTGTTGAGCAATATCATGCTTTGGATTTTCTCAGTGCCTAAATTCAGGAAGATATTTTCTCTCCGATTTGCAAGAGTAAAGGCTATTTTTAACCTTGTGTTAGCTGTAAGGGCAATCCCATGTGCTTTGGGGTTTATTTGCTTGGCTGCCAGTATTTGCACATCTATACACTGATCTATTTTCATCCAGACTCAAAACTGTCCTTCTGAATCATTTGTCTCTGTTTGCCTCTCCTTACTGCCCTATCTCTGTCTCTGTCTTTGTCCCTCTGTGTCTCTTTCTTCACCTTTCTGTCTCTGTTTCTGTCTGTCTGTCTGTCTCTCTCCCTACTGTGGTTTGTATCTAGATGTCCCCCCAAAGCCCCATGTCATAGAGGGAGCTCTTCAGAGGAGGCTGGACATACAGTGTGCAATGCTGGGATTAAAAATATGCTGCTGGAATTGATCCAACGCTAGAATTAAGGGTGTCCACGTCTGGATGCGAACACTACCTACCTGTAGCCTGGATAGAATATAAGAGGTAAAAGTGGGCTGCTGTGGTCCCTACGTGTCATCTGTCCCTTGTGGCTTCCTTGCTACGTCACTGCTTTGCTGTCTTCCTGCCTTCTGCCAGCTGTGAACTGTTTCTCCCTGCAGCTCCCCTTTTCCATGCCACTCTGCCTTGGAGTCAGCCAACTGCAGACTGAAACATCCACAAACTGTAAGCTAAATAAATCTTTCATCCTTTAATATATGCTGTCAAATATTTTGTCTCAGCGATGAGAAAAGAAACTAAGACCCTCTCTTTCTCTGTGTTCTGTATTCCTGCATTCTGCTCCATGAATTCTATTTATGTTGTGCCTTCATTTTCCCCCAAATAAACACAGATTTCCATCTCTTCAATTCAGACTGTTGGACTCTAGGTATCCTTATGGGAGCTTCAGGATATATAGAAATGCTATTGAGACAATAAACTGGAACAAATACAGGGTTCATTTTGTTTATTTTTCCCTCCGAAGAGTCACCATTTCTGTGCTATGTCTTGTTTTGGTTTCATTTGGTTTGGTTTGGCTTGGTTTGGTTTGGTTTGGTTTGGTTGTTTTGTTCTGTTTGTTTGTTTGACACAGGGTCTCACTGTGCAGTTAGGCTGGTCTGAGACTCGCATTGTAGCCTAGGCTGGTCTTGAACTTGCAACAGTTCTCCTACCTCAGTCTTCTGAGTGCTGGGATTACAGGTGTGCAGCATCATTACCTCTTGTCAAATATCAGAAGCATCCTACTTTCCATATTTAGTGCAAGACATTAATTATTATAAGATCAGGCAGTAATTCTAGCTTTTCTACTCCATTCTATACACAAGTAAAATTTCTTTATACAACTTGCTTGTGACCTTATTATGTGAAATAATTGCACAATGATATACAGAAAATTATAAGCAAGTGCAAAATGTAGAACATTCTAGAGCATTGATGATGAATGTTTTAGAGCTGTCAGTGATGGCAAACAGCTGGCTGTGGCACACAAGCCACAGGTTTGCGACCACTCTTCTACAGAAATACCAATCCCAGTCTCTTTGCTAGGCTATAACAATTTTTAAAAGCCCATTAGCATGTATATGTGTGTGCATGCACTTATTTATGCAACGTCAAGATTCTGAAAATTTAAAATGTGAAAAAAAAATCAAACAAGATATTAGGCTTTATAGAATGGACAGATTGATATGGATGCTGGGGATCAAACCCAGGACCTTGTTCTCAGTAACCACCCACTCTCCCTACTGTGATTTGTATCTACATGTCCCCCTAAAGCCTCATGTCATAGGGGAAGCTCTTCAGAAGAGGCTGGGATTAAGAATGTGCTGCTGGAATTGATTCATGGTGAATGCTAGAATTAAGGGTGTCCAAGTCTGTATGTGAACATTACCTACCTGTAGCCTGGATAGAATATGAGATAATTATTTAATACAGCTTAATTACATCTTAAAATTACTTTTAGTTTTGCATTATACTGATAGTGTATATGTAAGATATTCTTTCATATTTTACATGTGCAAGCATGTAAAGCATTACATATGAATTTATACATGAAGAAAGAGCATTGGAAGGAAAAATAAGAGCAATAAGAATGACCTAGTTTTATCACATATTAAAACTCACTCCTAGACCTCCATAAATGAAGAAATGCCATCTTTCTTTTTCATGTTGTTTCATCAATAAAACAGAATAGACTGAGTTTGACACTGAGAACATAGTCTATAAGTGTAAAGTGGAGCCAAGACTCCTCAATTATAAAAATGAGAGTTATACTAGATTCTGTCAATGAAGAGGTAAATTAATATTGAAGACTGTGTTTCAATCCTGGTGTGAGGATTGCAAACCCTTGACTTGCTGAGGGTGCTTCAGAAATTTAGTTTTGCCTCTAAATCAAAATTTGCTTATGTTACCGATTCACACGAAGCTTTGGGCAAAACTTAAACTCCCCAATATCTTACATTACATAAATAACAGTGAGGCCTGGGCTGTGATGCCTGATGATGGGAATCACTCTTCCATTTCATGTCATAGCAGTATTAGTAATAAAAATATCAAGATGAGTTGAGAAAACATAACAGCTAAGGATTAGTCTAATGTTTAGTATTCCAACCAAATTTATTACCACGAGGAAATAAGTGGTGTATTTACAAAGACATGTATCACTGAACTATCAACAATTTTAGAAAAACTTAAATTTCTTTATGCTATTTAGATCCACAGACAAAACATATGAACTAAAATAGAGTTCACATCAGATATACAAATGGACTCTAGTGAATAAAAAATGTATAACACGTTTCATATCTTTACTTTTTGAATTAAAATGAAATGAATCTCTGAAAGGTAATTCACAAAATCATACAGTTTTTGAGAAGATCAATATATGATAACACCGGTATCATTGCATAGAGATTTTACTAGGGCTTATATAATGAATGTCTCTATTTTCATTTTCAGCTAATGTAAAAATTTTAGTTAATAGAATTAATAATGAAAAATTTAAAAAATATATGTGCATTGCATCGATGGTCTGGTTTGTCATTTAAATGAACCTAGAGAGCACTTTGAACTCAGTGTTTATAATGTTTACGGTTTTTGTTTTTAAATTTCAACCATATTTAAAATAATTTCATTTTTGACCACTTTTTTGACAGACATCTGGTATCATCTCCCTTTTGTACATTAGGTGACTGTCAGGAAACAGATCCACCGTATTTGCACACATGGCTGGTCTTTCTCTTTTCACAGAAATATCATCACTTCCCTGTCACTCAGTAGAAAACTTAAAAATTTACAAGCCTCTTTCTTTGTTGTCTACTCAGAACACCAATTAATAACTTACTGTACCTCATTTAAATATCTGAAACCTATGCTCTCCTCAGTCACTCTCTTTCCTAAAACAGGTTCTGTGATCTCTAGTGAGTGGAACAGTCTCCATACTAGCTATTGTGTCCCTTCACGGTCTACCCTCCGTGCTATCAGGCTCACACCGTGTAGCATTACACCACCCCACTGACTTCTAGAGAAAGCCATTTAAGGATCTTCCCTTGCTTGTCTGATGTTCCAAACACCTAACATGCAAATCTTAGATGTGCAGGTCAATTCAAGCGTTCATCACATGTCTGTCGCTTCTTGCTCATCTGGGTTACACATGCTGATCTGAGTCATTCAGTTGTCATGTTATCTTTCTCTTGGAAGTTCTCCAAGACAAGCCCTATTTGGCTTTACTTTGTCTACCTGTTATTTTCTTCCTACTAATGTGATCCAATTCCAGGCATAGTTACTTTTGTTTATTTGCTTGTGTTAAATTTAAAATCCATATTGTCTAAGGCCAGGGTTTGATATTTTATAAGGATTTGGTTTAAAAATTGAATAAGTTATGAACTCAGAGAGTAAATATTTATTGTGAAATTAAAGTGTACCTAAAACTGGAAGATTTTCCCTGCTCTGTACCAAGTTTATTTTGTATTATTTTTTGTGTACTACTTTAAAAAGAAAACATTGTAATATAAATATACACCAAATAGTGTCATCTGAATTTACACATGAAAAATAAAATTTTCAATTCATCAGCCAAACATTTTATCTGTTCAATTTTAAACATCTGAGTGTTTAAATAAACCACAGTGATTGATTAATTTTGTTCTAATTTTTCTAGCTTATTTATTATCTTGAAGAAACAACTTATTTACAATATAATAAAATGTTTATACAAACACTAAAGAAAACTCCTATATTTAATAAAATTTCAGTGGGTTCTGATTTTCTTTTCATAGTTTAGTTCTATAACTTTGTCTCTCTAGGTATCATTTCAAAGAAATGTCCACAGCCTCTCCACATCTCTATAAGTTAAGCATCTACATTTTACAAATGCTAATGTTAGGTAAGATATCCTAGGGAATACAGCAAAACTGTAGAAAGCTATGTTTAAAACCAGGTCTTTCTGACACGTTCAAAATATTAATGTTTCTAGAATTATCAATTTCAAACTTTGGAGTGTCCCTATCCCAACACAGTTTACATTTGAGTATAATATTTACCACAAAAAGTATATACTAAATGTCTGCTGACATCATCTCAAGATCTCCTAGCTCTCCATTAGTATTTTTAAATGTTTCATAGGTTTAAAACATTGTCCTATAAGGAACATATGGCAATGCCATCACATACGACAGTACAAAGTCCTTAAATAGAGGGCATAAAATCTTCACAAAAACTCAGTCTTATGGTTGACATTTAAGGCCTTACAAGGTTTCCAAGCCATTGAGACATCATAATCAGTATAAAAATAGGACAAGATGACCCATCATAGTAAGTAACAAGACAAAAAAGGAGGGAGAGTATTTAATTACTCCCAGCAAGTATTTAATTATTATATTACAAGACCAATAGATTATCACCTATTGGTTATCCAAGAGATAGTAAGAAATATGTGCAGAAAAGTTATATGTCATAGCATGACAAGGTCCTGGTGTCAGTCCTTAGAACTTCAATGATAAAAGAAGTTTCATGTCAAATAAGTATGCAAAATACTTGACATAGCAATTATAAAATGTACTTAGCAATTAATAGTTATTTTAACAGCAAGTTTTAACACTGTGAAAAATTCACTATAAATTTGCAAGAAGTAGAGTATGTTATACAGGATTTCCCAAATGTTTGTGATCATAAAGTCCTTTTGCAAGGTATAACCTGTGTGATTCTGTTAACAGAATACATTTTTTAGCGAAGAGAACAATTAACTGCTACCAAATTTAATTTTGCAACTCATTCCCCTGACAGTAAGACTTAGAACTTCAGCTGTGAAAGCATTAGAGGAATACAAGGACTTAAAACAATGTTCTGTAAAGAACAAATACTGATGTCATTATATATATCATGACAGCGTAATATACTTGAACAGAAAGAAGACACTGAGAGGGATCTAAATCAAATGTATGTTCATGTCAGTTAACTCCTGTGAGTCATTTAATGCTGGTTCTCATGCATATTGGTCAGCTCAGGATAGAGAGATTATTTCATATATTTTTATATAAAAATTTTAAAACTAATGCAATGATATAGCAATGTACCAGATGCTTTTCCTTGCAGAAAAAGCAAATTGAAAGCAATTGTTTTATTTTGTTTTGTTCTGTTTTGTTTTGTTTTTACGTGAGAATTCTAAATTGGAAATAAAAATTTTTGTCCCCAATTATTCAAAGAGCTTTTACTGTTCTAAACTTGCCATTCACATGGGCAGGTTCCAAGTTCCCCAGGAAATGTTTAGAGAGCATATATTGCTTTAATTACATGCACCAAAATTATATAATCCTTTTTTATAATTTATGGTTAGCATCAATATTTCTGTTGATAAAGCAGACTACCTGAAGTTAAACTTTCCAGAACACCTATTAGGAATATGATTAGTGATATTTTCCCTGAGATATTTCCTTTTCATTTATGTTATTTTAGAATCTGTCCAGAAAATATGTTTTTAAGTTTACAGTGTATTCAAAAGTAAAGGCTTGGAAAGATTGGGTTTCGATTGTTTCCCTTGCTAACAAATGTGACCTTGGGAAAATTCCTCAGTTCTTCATGCCAGTTTCTTCTTACTTAAAATAGCTGATGAGATCCTAACTTATAGATTTGCTATAAAGATTAAGGGAAATAAATGCCCATAAATCGCAGTGTTTGACATTAAGCAATTTCCTGATAAATCTTATCTACAATGAGTTGATAGTGGTGATAATGATATAACAAAGTTAAATCAATTATACTTAGAGGACATGCTGGATTTGAATCAGTGACAGGCATATTTTAATGTACACCCAAAATTCACTAACTGTACTTATACCCTGGCTCCACCACCTAATGTAGTTTGTTTCAGAGAGGAAAAAAATGATGATTTTGCCAGACAAGGATCAGACAATACTTTAAGAAACACCAAAATGATAAAGCCCAAGTTTAATTTTATGTCTATCACACTGTGATCCTGATGTTCTATTCACTCTGCCACGTGACTCTATAAAATTCACCCTTTGCTCATCTTGTTCTTTCTGTCAGACAGGAGACTTACAACTTTGGAGAAAGAAGTGAGCCACTGAGTAAGGACCTCATGTCTGTTCAGGAGCTACAGAGGTCTTCAAGCAGCACTCCCTGACTCCTTTAATTTGTAGCAATGAATTTGTCTTATCTTTAATCAGAGTGACTCTAGATTCTTACTAAAAATATATTCCACTGAGCCTGACTTAAGATGGAACACAAGAAAAGAATGATTAGAAACCACTTTGCAGTTATAACAAAGCATTTGCAAAATAAGATGGGAGCAAACCAAAAGCAAAGGTTAAAATAGTAGCTTTCACATTAATTATTCAAAAGGTCAAAATTAAATTATTTATTAGCATACACAATAAAATAGTTTCTCTGTGTGCCTGATGTGAAAATTTGATTTATATGCCTGCCTACAATCTTTACACATCACTTGAATTCTCCAGTTATGTTTGAGGTATCAGTTAAAGAAAATGGCACTTCACAAATTTTCTTGGAAAGTGAAAGCTCAGATTCTTTTCTATTTTGCAAAGAAAGGCCTGATCCTGGTTTTTTTGTAGTTGTTGTTTTTCTTTTAACAAACCACCCTTCCTGACAAGCACTTTTAAATTTCAATGAACTCATTTAGGATTAAGTGCTTTTTCCCTTCTAAAAGAAAGGCAAAATGTAGATGCTGACCAAATAACTGCAGCAGAGAGAGGCTGGTATGTAAAACACAAGATTCAGTTGTGTTGCTCCTTGCACTTTGTTCTGTGAATGCCGAGTTGGAGTCCAGCTGTGAAAAACATGGCAAAGCCCTGGTCTTGCTATTAGCAGCTACAAGCCAAGAAAATGTAGTCAGAGGAGTTCAGGGGATCTACTTACTCAGTGGTAGCAACACAGCTTTTCTTCCCTCTGCCTGTATCACTGTTCCCCACTCACAAGGACATTGAGTCCTATCCAATGAAGAAACCTTCACTTTGCCAAAGGGAAAACCAAAGTCAAAGTCTGTAGGAAAAAAACCTCTTTGAAATATATGCTCCTGATGAATGAACGTGTTATCTTAATATTAGCACTTGTTATTATGACTTATGGCTTTTAATGCTTTGTCTCAGGATCTGCTTTGAATACTGTTACTGCTTTCCAGGGGACTAAGTGACTCATAAAAGAAAGCACTGATTGAGCAAGTCTTCCAGGGCCCGGTGATAATTCCTAGGAGACAAGCTATTGTCACCGTACAAATATAGGCCATGGGGAGCTTATCAAATCATTATTTTATGTGATAGAAATTATTTCTGATGAGAGCTAGCTCCTAGGATAATGTCAAATTACACAGCTGATCCTAGGAACTGTGGAAAGCAGCCTGGCAATGAGAGCTGTGGGTCTTTGTGCTAATAATAGCACAATTTGAGCCCATGTTCGACTCCAAAAGTCAGCTGCAACAATTATTTAAGAATTCAGTGTTAATGGTGCTTTTTTGTAAATGAAACAACTGTCAAGCTCTCCCCACAGAAATATATATATATATATATATATATATGCAGCATATATATCAAAGAAAGTAAGTCTTCTGGTAGAATGGCTACTTTCTTCAATAGATCATGATGGTGTGACAAACCAGTGTTTCCCTGTGCAGCTACCAAAATCATATTCTTCATATTTCACATACTAACTTCAAATCTGTCAATCTCAATGTTCACAGCTGAGGTGTCAAATAAAAATGATTTGTCAGTAGACATACTTTATTTCTATGTTTATTAAATTTCAGGTATGTGTTTTGTGGGACTGCTCAGCACATCCACTCATAACACTCCAGATTGCCCCTGTGACACAATCAAAAGGTGTATATGAACAGCAAGCCAGAAATGAATTTCATATTTATTGCAAATCTTATTCTAATATTTCCTGAAATCCCCTCCATTAACATTTCATTTTTACGTTTTACATATATTTCCACACTTTGAGCAATATAAAAAGCTTACCTTTACTTTTAGTAAATATATTAATTTTTCTAATTGACTATCTGTTTTGAGATTTGGTTAAGGTATCTTTCAAAATGTTATCTGAAGCCTAGGCAAACTACTTTTATTAAGGAATTTCTAAACAAAAAGTCTTTCATTCTTTTTGAAGACTTTACGGATTCAGACAATTTTGGCATTTCTATTTGGTATATTTTGTACAGAATACTTAGAAATAAAATATTTCTAAATTTAAGAAATTAGCTTAATCAAAGAAACCACAGCACCTTTCCATCCATTGTTTTGACTAACAATGTTAATGCAAATTGGCATTATTTTGTGAAATGTACCTACAAAGGTATTGTATTTTCTATTCCAAGGCCAAAGTTCTCCTCAAGATACTCATTACATTTGCATCTGTTATTGTCCTGGTCTGGAGTGGCCAATAAAAGCACCAGTTGTAGCTGAAGCTCCTGAATAAACAACAGGGGCACACATGATGATGAAAGGGATAGGGGCTCACCAGACACACGGGAAAAGTCATCCAGACAACACCTCAAATAAGGAAATGGAATTTACGCGCAGAAGCCCCAGGAAAAAAGAAGTAGAAATTACCTGACTAGTTCTTAATAGATCTAACAGAATTAGTTTTGGTGTTCTCTACTTGAGCAAACTGAAAGAAGTTCTATTTCTAAGTACTCTTCCAGTTCAAAGGGTGTAAACTTTTCTTAGTTGAGTCTTGATTTTGGTTAGAAAGGATATTCTCAGAGACATGAGAAACTTCACAGACAATGAAAACTTTGAAATACTTTCCCCGTAAGACATATATCTCAGACAGAAATGAGCCAATCAACATTAAGCTTTCTCTAATAAAAAGTTAAAGATCCACCTAATTATAAACACTTTGTCCATTCATATATATTTGCATATGATTTTCATGATGCGAGAGAGAAGAACCGACAGTTGTAAAATAATGAAATAGTAATCCTAATTTCAGTTGTGTGAAGTATTTTGGAAACCCTTTATAGACAATTTGCATCTAAATTATAATAATTTTTTAAAGATTTATCTGGAAATATATGTAATGTACCCAAATTTGGAGTGATGTGGGATAATTGTTTTTTGTAAAATAAATAATAATTTGGCAGACATATAGTTAGTAGTTTCTTTTGCACAATGTCTATAACTGATATTTAATTTCTTAGTTAACACTTAAAGTAATTTTTATCACCCTGTAAATCATTGACATTTGGATTCCCTGAACAAAAGTGCTTTTGTTATTGATAACCTTAATTATTTTTCTGAGGTGTTTTATCATAATAATGATGTTATATTTATAACATATTCAATAACATATTTTCATCAATACCCAGGACTATATTTGGTACTTGGCAGAAAAAATTCGATATTTTATAGTTGTAAAATGAATCAGAAATGGGTTAAGTAGTCTGTCTGAATTTGCATAGAACTCAAGTTCAGTGAGTAACAGACTATAGTTAAAACACATGTCTCTTGATTCTCAGGGCCAGAGATACACACTATACCCAAGTGAACAAGAGTTTTGTTTAATATACATATAAAAGAATGCGACGATATTTGCCAAGTAGTTATTCTTTTTTGCAGAAGTGTGTTATAAATTTTTATTTACTCCTCCAGATTTTCTCCATTAAAATGGCTCTAAAATGGTATAGGCAGTAGCACAAATTGAAATATCAGTAAGAAAATTATTATTGTACTCACAAAATTCCAAAAAAATTATGAAATAATATCACATGTGGTTGACTTCTTTCTTGACTAATTATTATTTGTATACATCAAGAACTTTGTTTCAATTGTCTTGATCTCCATAAAACTTTTCCCAGATCTTGCCCCTCATATGCTATCTCTTTGAATAATTAATCAGTACTTGCTCAATGACCAAAGAAAATATTTTATCTTTACTTACAGTTTTTTACTCTTTCAGTCTTAAGTGATCACAATGCAGAATTTCTGACATTCTCTCCAGATTCTTGAATTATAAACAACTGTTAATATCTACCATCCTAGAGTACCTAACTCATATCATAAAGACTAAAAACTTTATAAGTATTAACTCATATGATCCACACAACTACATGATTTAAGGCTGGATATTAAATATTTATTATGCAATGTAAAATGGAAATTTAGAAAGATGTGTCAGCTCAGAGTCAAGTAAAGGAGAAAGTTGAATTTCAAACAAACTCAGGCCACGTGGTCCCAGATCCACATTATCGACATTACACTTTGCCATATCTATTTTATTTCTATTATTCCTATGAAGAACTTGAGTTAGGAAGTTTAACACACCAAATTCTCCTATGACAAATATGCTCTGTAAATGAGCGGAACCAGTACTATCAAAGATTTGGTAGAAATAATCTCAGATTGCCCTTAAGACCTACCATCCAGATTCTGAATATCTGCAAGATGCATACAAGATTAACATGCACTTAAACTTAAAAAATAAAAAGACTATAAAAACACTTTTAAAATAATTTGGAAGAAAATGACCACATAGTATGTGACACATAAAAAATGAATAATGTCATCCTTTACCAGTGATTTTTCCCTTAGAAATTTTAGGTCCATCTGTATACTGCACAAAAAAAGATGTCAAATGTGTACAATAAAATTATAACAATCCATAAACCTTACACCACATAATCAGCAATATAAGAGTACTATCATACTAGATTTATCATCCTACTGCTGAGAATTATTTTTGTATCTAAGCTGTATTTTCTATTGAAAGCACTACATTATGAGCCTAAAATTTTTGCAGTTTTTATGACTGATGACATGGTATCTAGTATAGAAAAGATCAATGCAAAAGCAATAATTGACAAAAATGTTTTATAATTACATAGGCAGCATTTTCCTTTCCCTTATTCAAATGTCATGAGTCCTAATTACATACAAGGTATTTATTTAATTGTAATATGTCTGCTGCATTTTTTAGTATATTTGTATTATATGGAGAAATCTACACTTACATGATATTAAGTATTGCAGTGGTTAATAGCATATTACTTGAGCAATTTAACCAATTATAATTCAATAATTATTTTATGTTTAGTAAAGCAGTGGAAAATAATTACTTTATATCTCATTGTCTAGTAAAGGATTGACAGAAATCACAGCAAAAATTCTTAGATATATCATTTTTCTGATAGTATACCAAATTTCTCATTCTTTTGAGAGTATCAGATTAGTGTTGACTTTATTTTTATGTAAGTTAGGTTTCCTACACAGGATATGTTTTGATTTAAATTTTAAGTTTATCTAGTTCTCTTGTTGGGTTTGATTCTGAGTAGGAAGAGAACATTTTCCAGTGAGATTCAGTGCTGTAGTTCTCCAGATGTGTTATATAAATGTACTGACTCCACTCAAGGAATGTAGGTAATATGTACTGTAATATAAACTAATGAAAAATGCTCCTCAACCTGGCTTACTTGTGCCTCAGCTTGTGAGAACTCACTTTGAATTAGGAATCAACTCTAGAAAATAGAGCTGTAAGTACAAGGTGGTATATTTTGCATGATTATCATAAAAATAAATAAACTTAAAAACCACTGAATAAAACCATACCAAAATACCTATTAACATCATGATAGAATTATGTGAGATAATACAGTGAGTGGTAGCCCACATGATCTCATCTCTTGCATAAATGTAAATCTTATGTCTGACAGCCAAGAATAGCCTAACTTCCCTAGAAATTTTTATGACAACTTATACCCAGTTTGAAACAAGAAATATGGGTACCTTAAGAGGAATCTAAGATATCTCCCAAAAGCATGATATAGCTAGAAATAATAGAAACTTTAGATTTAATTTATTCTAAAAAATACTCCAGCTAAACAGAGCTAAAATATTTTCAGGGTTCATTATTTTATAATGAAGCACTCAAAATGAGAAAGTTCTAGCTTGTTGAGCAAAGAGTGATTATATATGCTGGCATCATTAGCCAAGATGGGAGGTTTTTAAGCATTAAAGCTGAAGTATTTACACTGAAATCACTATTCTTGTGGCAGACAAAATTGTTATTAAGAGTTGTATAAATTCCAAATTTGGTGCTTCTCTAATATCTTGAAATATCAAAACCATACTAAATAATGTGATTTGTACAATAATTACTCTTTCACAATATAGTTGTTCTCCAACATAGATGTTTGGCATAATATTCGTACATATGCAGGGCATGGAAAAATTAAGTTTCATATTGGTTAACTCAAGAAATAGACATGAAATCGAATCAAAATTAACATGAAAGTTCTTCAAGATATAAAACTGCTTTCATAGATCATCTTTGGTACAACATACAGAGGCAGTTAAAATCGGGACAACAACGTTGAAACCAAGTGTTCAATCAAGAATTGGAGCATCAGCTCTTCTATACGGAAAGCCCGAGAACAGAGCGTCAGGACCGTGGATAGCTCCCTGGGGACTAATGAAGTATTCTGTTCTCAAAAATCAAGACCTAAAGCTGTTGATTACTTTTGACATTATCTGGCCTGTCCAAATTCATTTCATTACACTTCAACCACTGTCACACTCTTGCTGAAGACTTTGAGATTACCACTTGGGGGACGGAGAATTCACTTTAAATTGTTTGAATGCTCAGTGGGCTCCCAAGATAACTATTGCATTTCTCATCCTTCCTGTCTTTTCTGTGTAATTTAGGATCCCTGTATCTACCAAACAATAGGTAAATATTAGATCTAGTTAATAGTTCCACACAGTGACCCCTTATGTAATAGTGCAAGATAAATGTAATGCCTTGAAATTACCTAGAATGAAGAACTTTCCAAGAAAGTTATAAACGGCTTTTGTTTCAACCCTCTTTTAAGAAATCAAGAAAGGCAATTTTATGTCAGTTTTACACTTGTCAAATGAACGTGCTAGAAAAATCAATAATTTACCATACGCCACAAACATATCAGGAGAGTCAAAATAAAAATTAGAACTTTCATTTTTCTGAATCCAACACATTTTAAAATTCAATTTAAATACATATGTAATGTGGCAAGAATTTTAAATGTCTCAAAGAGTACATATGTATAGTTGTGGAGCTACAATGTTTACATATTTCTGAGATTTCTTTTCTTCCTTGTTTAAACCTTACAACATATTTTGTCTAATAGTATTTTGGTTTGGCGCCTATCTCAAAGCTTTTTAAATGGCTCAAACTCAGGAAACATGTGGAAAAACTTAAAAATTTCAATTTTACAGTAGCAAAAAAGAAAACTGAACACAACCCACCTCTATCCTAAAGATACACGGTACTTATCTTTAGGTGGAATTCTTCTTGGATGCCTGTATGTGTGGAGTCTACACTGCAT
Source organism: Cavia porcellus (assembly GCF_034190915.1). Taxonomy (NCBI): domain Eukaryota; kingdom Metazoa; phylum Chordata; class Mammalia; order Rodentia; family Caviidae; genus Cavia; species Cavia porcellus. The sequence continues at coordinate 12,098,399 of NW_026947501.1, read as the reverse complement.
AATTTATTTGCATCTGTGTAAGGTCAATGAACTTTTTTAATGAAAGGGAGAAAGACACAATCAGCTGGGTCTAGAGAGTACTTGAAACCCCTTAAGAAGAACTGTGAAATGAAAGGGGATTTACACCTCTTAATTACATTATGGCTGCCTATCTGACTAGGAATATGTGTAAAATATTTGCCTGTAAAAGAAAGGAAAGTAGCTTTCATTTTATTAAGCAATAGTAATTTGAGAAAAACAGCTAACATTATCTTATTTAATAGTTTCTAAGTCTTCTTGTAGCACAAGTGGTTTTTAACAAAAGGTCATTTTACTTCTAAGTGATAGTTGGCAATATCTCAAGATAATTTTAATTGTGATCACTGTGGTAGAGGGGTTATGTACTCCTGAAATACAGTGGGTAGAAATCAGAAGAGCCTCTAAACAGTTTTCAGTACACAGGATAGACCAACCTACATTTTAACTACAAAGAATTAACCCAACCAAATATCAGTGGTGCCAGGGTAGAAAACTTCTGCATTGACTTAAGGAATAGATGATACAATAGAGTGCATGAGCATCTATAGGAAGGAAGAGGAAAGAAGGTCCATGAGGGGGAAAATTCGATATTTATATTTTGAATTCATTTCATCTTATCTGTAAAACCATTATTCACTCCCAAATTTCACAGTCATGGATGTGTAATATCTTCCACCATTCATATGTCAGAGGCATGGTCTCCAAGACAATGATGTGGATGAGGACACTGCAGAGAGTTCCTTAAGTCATTAAATGCACTTCCCCAAATATTATTGTGTAATGTTGATCTCTTTCTATCTACTTCAGTTTGACATGTGATCATTTGCTCCTACATAGACTCCTACCATTCATGATCCTCACTGTACACCAAACTAATGAGATTACCCAGCACCTTACACTGAACTTTAAAAGCTATGAGCTAAATAAACCTCTTCCTTCAGAAGTAACCCAGGTCAGGTGCTTTGGTATAGTGATAGAAAACTGACTAATGCAGAAATCATAGATTATATGTGCCAACTTCCCATTTATGGTGTGTTCTACTTTGCTTGGGTTCTGAAAAATTTATGTCTGGCCCCTTTATTTCACTACTAGTATCAGCCTCAGGTAGTGTTGATCAGAATGGGCATCCAAATTCAAAGCTTTCTCCATGTGTACTTCCTTTCTTTTTCAGTCTTTTGAAACATGGGAAATACAGGCAAAATTCAGTCACACAACATTTGGAACCTCAAATCTGCTTCACTAAACTACATGACCTGTTTTCCAATGGTATTGATAAAGTGATTGCATTATTGTCTCTTTATCTATATTTCTTTAGTTTAAGGGCCATTATTTGATTGAAAATTCCAAGTGGGTCTATAAAACTAAAATAAATAGCTTTAATCTCATCATGAAGGAAAATCATACCACTTTGACAACATGAAGATTAGCCCAATTCCTCTTCAAATTTTTGTGATCTTACATCCAACTTAGAGTAAGGAACATGGAAGCCTTAACAGGAACCTAAATCATCTCCAAATGATATGACACAGCAAAAATAAATAAATAACAACCTACAGGAGATTCAATTCATTCTAAAATATACTTCAAGCAAACAGAATGCAGATATTTTCAGGATTCATCATCTCAAAGTACAATACTCAAGAGAAGAAAGAACTAACAAGTAATTTGGATAAATCATGAAAGGGTAAATTAAACAAAGAGTCTCTTTCTCCTCTTTTTGTCTTTTTTTTTTTTTTTGTACCAGGGAATGAATTCACAACCTTGTACCTGCCAGGCAGGTACTTATGCCACTGAGCTAAATCCCCAGCACCTCTTTTTTTGTTCTTATCCAAAAATACATAAGTTCAAGTCAGAAATATATTCAATATAGAATAATTAGATGCTACTGCTATACTCACAATTGGATACACAATTATTATGTATATTTTCCAAACAGCTATAATAAAATTCTGTTTTCTAGGACATGAAAACAAAAGTTCTTATACATATTAAGCCCTAAAATTTAGTAACTCTTTTGAAGGCAGCCTGGAGGAAAACTATGAAAGAAAGCCAAGTAATGAGAAGTAAAATATGCCAATAACTGATTATGCTCAAAATGTGGGCACATTATCTTGTTGTATGGGCTGGAGGTGCTAGTTATATAATGGTGAGCTTTAGACTAACAGAGTAGCCTGTGTCATAGAAATAATAATTGACACCCACAAGTCAGAACAATAATAACTGTAATAGGTAAATATAGAATATAAGAAATCAATGATATGTTAGCTAAGGATCTGTGAATCAATTAATACAAGCTCAGGAATCCAGAACTGACTTCCTGGTCTAAGTACTTCAGCTGAGAATGAAATTTCTCATTGTCCTTCCAGTTACAGGGGAAAATGATGTCATCTCTTACTGTTGCTATTTCTAGTTAGAGTACTGCAGTGAGACCATTATAACAAAATCTGCCAGAACCAAAATGCACTAGACCCAAACAAAGGAGCAAGACAAGCTCACTTCTTAACTAAAGCAATAAGTTGTCTCTCTGAAGAATACAATATTTTGAATTTGAACATATTATTTCATGTTGTATTGCTTTATCAATTCCCTCATCCGTTCTCCTGCATATGCTCAAAAGCATATCACACAGACAAAAAAAGAGATAGGTAGCTAAATGTTCCCTGCTATCTAAATGAGATGCATAGGCAAAGAAAATATTTCTGAATACTACATTATACTTACATAGTAGGTGCATTTGTGTTATAAACATCAACTTCTTTAATTTTGTTTCTGCATCCACATAGATCACTTAACTACAATGTAGACAATATTAAATTGCAATTAATCCAATTCACTTCATAAAGTTGTTATTAGACATTGTATTTAAGCTAATTTATGATGTGGTTGCAAATGAATAAGACATGGCTTTCAAAGAGTTCTTTAGTCAACAATGTACATCATTGTAAGATTTTTTGAAGTGTAATAACAGATGTATGCACTAGGAAACATTATAATGGAGGAAATGATTGATTTTGCTGGAGTAGATCAAGATTTACAGAACACATTGAATTGCATTTGAAAAATGATCAAGAGTTTCCAATTCAGATAAAGGAGAAATATCTGTGCAGGTATAAGAGATAGATATATTGCTTGAGACTGTTGACATTATATTAGCTCAGTATTTCTAGAAACAGAGCTTGAGGCAAAAATTTCTTTGTTAATACTTATTGGTGATAGAAATACTAGAGAAAGAGTAAGAAAGGAAATGAAGAGTGATGTATCAAATGGGAGAGAAATTAAACGGGTGACCATTGCTTAAAGTATAATACAACAAATTTGGTTTAATCTTACAGAAATGTTTTCTATGAAGATATGTTAACTTCTAAATTTTATAGAAGTCCCTGGAAAATAATTTGGAATTTATGCACTATGCCCCATTTCCATTAACCAATATGTTCAAATTCAGGGTTGCACATACATTGATGTCAAGTGGGTGCTATGGCATTTTATACCTCAATAACAACCAAAAGCACCAGGTGAAGAGGCAAGAAATGCACAGCACAGGCCTGTGATAACATTCCATCATCTGATGTTAACCGTCACAGCAGTGGGAGTATCATAAGTGACAACAGACAAAGGGCAGGTGAAGTCAGCTATAGGTGCTGAATAGCTGAAGTAGCACTTGATCAGTGTCTGGTACAGCCAAGCCGCTGCACCACTCCAAATCAGCCATACTTTCCTACTTTATACAGTTCCCATATTGCTGACTGATCCCCTGGTTTTGTGAAAATAAGGTGTCTTCATCTCCCCAGAGAGAAAGGGTAATCACAGAAATACGTTGTCTGGAAATCTTCAGGCAGTTGTAATACAAAATAAAGAACTCCCTTTTCCACCATGGCTGTGTCACTGAAGGACTATGCCACTGTCTAAAATATATGGAGTCAGAGTCTGCTCAGACTCGATGTAGAGCTATCTTTAAATACCTGAGTAAGCCTCCTGCTCAGGCCACTGTAACGCTGGTAAAGGTGACAGAACAAAACAATGGAATATTTAACAAATATAATTGTGACAATTTTCAAGACTTTGTTTCCTCTTTGATCAATGGACTCTGAGCTTGTGAACTGATTTAGATGTAGAAACTGGCAGCACATAATTTTAATTTAATTGACTGATGTCACATCCTTTTTTACTATCAATAAACAACTACTATAGTTTAGTGTTAACTTTAACTCGTAGGACTATCATGACCTCTTAGCCTGCTACACACATCTTTGTAGTTGAGACACTCTGATTGCTATTTTGACCTTCATACCAATTATGGAAATTCATCTGCCTTACATCTGACACCATGATGCCACCAGGCCTCTGATTTCTGGGATCTTTCATTCTCATTTGGAATCTAGTTTCATAATAACATTTCTTGTCATCCTGACCAACAGCAAATAGTCATATGAAATCTCAAATTTTCTACTGTCTCTCCCTCTACCATTGACAAGTGTGTTCCTTATTACATAGAGGAAAAAGAATATCTTTAAAAGCTTCTGGAATGCCGATGATAGTGGTTTCTCAAGTGTTTGATTATGCTCCTGTTCTGATGTCCTCATCTCTGAATAATCTGGCATATGCTAAAAGATCCATTTTATGCCTAATTTATTTTAGATAATCATCATTCCTAAGCTACAGCAGAATCATCACAGCAATCATTGCCACCTGCCCACTGGGACATTTAAATCTGACCCACACATGAGAATTTCCATGTCAATAAATTCTATTTGTTCTCTAAGATATAACATATCCAAGATTTACTTAAAGATCTATGCTCCTGTTTCCTGCCTTTATACTCAGTCAGAGCCATCATTTCCTTTGATTGATATGATGCTTCTTCAAAGCACAGGTATCTAATCTCCCTTGTTGAATTTAAATTAGGAAATTAATGCCTGCTAATTTCCCTAAGAGAATTGAGCATTAATACAAGCAGATCACAAGAGGAGCAAGTGCCATCTGATGCGATACCTATCAGTGTTGAATCAAAACAAAGTCTTCAGGCAAGAGAAGTTTGTGCAGTTTGTGCAAAAGGGAAAAGCTGCATCTAATGGCCTTGAAAAATCATGAAATTTTGAAAGTTTAGTTCTCGCAGGTTTGTTTTTATGAATGCCCCCCATCTGGTTTTGAGAGTGCTGCTGATTACAGTTAGGTCTCCTGTTTTATTACAGGAGAGCAATGAGTCTGTCTCCCACTGAATCTGGCTGGGGAATTTTTAGAAGTACTAGATAGCTCTATATTTTCCCAAAAGTCAAGTTTGAATCAATTATTTTATAAAATACATCCATCTTCTGTCTTGATAAATATATGTTCCAATACCCAGGTAATCTTTGTATAAATTCATAGTTCTTAAACTCCTCATTTTGCTAGATGATGGGACCATGAGTGAAATTCAACCACTACATCCCACCCAGCTCCATTCTCTTCATGCCCACAGTGATGTTCCTCAATCTGAGACCTCCTGTGAGCACACACAGAAAACCCAGCCTTCCGCATGCAAGCATCCACAGCAGGCTGCATCTTAACCATCCCTTACTCGTTGAGTTCTTCATGCTAAAGATGCACTCCACCTCTAGGAGGACAGGTCTCCCTGTGAATAGGTCTATGAAGGCACTGAATTGAGGAAGAGAATGCAAGAGATCCATATAACAAAAGTGATCAAGGAAGCAACATTTAATCCCATCCACACCAGTAGGCAGTCCAGAAAGCATCCTCAGGAGGGCAGGGCCTAACAAGGAGCAGGAGCTCTTGCCTGGACCTAGGGATACTGTTTGAAAGCAGTCTTCATTATTTATATAACTTGTATCCATGGAAGCCTAACACTGTGATGTAATATTTCAGTGTGTATTTTTAAAATGTGTGATAGTGAAGGTAATAAACACAGATGTCCATAGAACATTAGATAAAATATGAAAAATGCTATCATACCAAATATGTAGATATTTCTACCACTCTGTTCTGTTCTTTTCTTAAATTAATTGGACCCAGAAAATGCTCTCCTGTCTAAAGAAATGAAGGTATTTGATTGAGAAATTTTTAAAATATTCCTAATTCTAAAATTCCATACCTAATTTGATCTCATATTCTATTGGTCTTAATTTTTTATAAAAAGGAAAGCTTTTTATAAAAAATGTATATTTTATATATTTAAAAATATATATATTTAACTAAATATTTAATAAATATTTTAATAAAAATATATATTTTTATATAAAAAGGAAAGCTTTTTATATATAAAAAGCTTCATATTTTATATAAAAAGCAACACTAATATAAAATCTCTGAAAATATCTCTCAAAAATTGACATTATGCTTTTATTAGGACTGTGTGACTATCTCCTCTGGAAGTGCCAGGATTCACTTGAATATATACACTAAAAGATATTAAGCAGATATATTGCATCTGAGAATAAACAAACTCTAAGTGAATAAATGTTACTTGTGAAAAGTACAACTATGGATTTTATCCTGGCCAAGAACTAAAACACGTAAAGTCTTAAGAATTATGAGATCCCTGAAGAATCAGTTTAGAGAATGCTACAGCAAAAATTGCTTAATGTTGAGGTAGGCAATGAAAATCAGAGAAGTAGGGTAAGATTTGCCATATTAACAAAGTTGTTTCTCCATATTCAAGTCATATATTCTAGGAGACGCCCAGTGAACTAATAGAGCTAACATTCAAAAATGTATATGTTTTTGTTTTGGAAAAATTTAATATTCCCAATTTTGAATTATGCCAAGTTCAAGGCCTTTGGAAAGCTCTTCTGCTTACCTTCATGATCATCTCATGTAGAAATGCATCACTTAGCATTCAATATCTAAAATGGCTACAATTCCAAATAAAGTTCCTAAATACTCTTGGCCTTATGAAAAAATTAATAAATGAGTAGGTATTAGTTTTATAAAATTTAATCATAACATTTAAATATTTTTCAGTACTGCATAGAAAGAATTAGGTTGAACAATATTTATAAATTATATGTTAATGCTAGCAATGGATATACTCTCTAATCTAGCCTTCTCAAAGACTTTACTGTGAGCTTCATCTGTCTACTAATTCAACTGCAAACTAAAATTTCTTATATTTTATTATTATCCTTATAATTGAAGACAAGTCTGGACATAACAGCTTGAAAGAAACTAAAGATAGGTTATCTAAACTGGAGGGCAGATTTGTAATGTGGGAGCATGAAATGGAAAACTTCTTAAAAATAACAAGAAAACAAACAGCAATAATACAAAGGCTAGAAGATGATAAGAGGATCTATAACTTAAAAATTAAGAACATGAAGTAGGGACACAGACAAATAGACTACAAAAGCTATTCACAGAAATAATCCAAGAAAATTTCCTAATTTAGCAAAAGGTAAAGATACTCAGATGTATGAGGCATACAGGACCACAGCCACCTACAACCCAAACAGAGCTACACCCACGCATATAATAATCAAAATTCCAGAAATCCAATATAAGAACAGAATACTAAAAGCTCTCATGGACAAGAAACAGATCACTTACAAGGGAACACCCATCAGAATTACAGTAGACTTCTCTGCACAAACCATCAAATCACGAAGAGCATGGGGGGAAATAATTCAAGCATTGAAAGACAACAACCTCCAGCCAAGATTGATATATCCTGCACAACTGTCCCTAGAAATTCATGGAAAAACAAGGTGCTTCCAGGATAAAGAGAAACTAAGGGAATTTTCAACCACCAATTCAACTCTACAGAGAATATGAAAGGACATTCTAAAAAAGAAAAATACCAAGATTCCAGAAACAGTGGCAGAGAGGCCACAATGAATGGAGCAGAAAGCGAAATGAAGAAGACAAACTGACAACTAACAACAGAAAAAGAGCTCAATAGGAATGAGGCAGAGAAGATTGGATGGTAGGAACAGCTATTTTGGAGAAAACAAGACATCATAATAGCTAGTGCTGATTTAGTATCATCTTGCTTTTAAGTCCCATCAAGCTTTTGTTCTTCTGTCTCCATCCGTCTTAACAGGTTGTATCTTATTGGATTTTATTATATGTGATAATATAAGCAAAAACTTTTATAGACAAAGAGATTATACAGAAACCATTGTTCATTTTCTGATAGTTGGTTCTAAATACCCTGTAATACTGTCATTCTCTTGAATGGTTTTACATTGTCTCGATATGTTTGGTGCTACAGTATACAAAGTTATATTCAAAGATTTCAAGGAAAGAGACACTATGGTAACTACTTTTAGGTCAGGATATCTTGTGATGAAACACTATTTTGCTTAAATGGTTATGCTTTGACCTGAGCTGTTTTGTTGTTATGCCCTCTTTTATCTCAATCTCCTTTTTTTAAAAATTATTTACTTTTTTATTTTTATCTTTTTAATTAAGGGAAAAATAAAACAAAGCAGGATACATTATAGTAACTTTTTTTTCTTTTTATACATTATAGTAATTTTTTTTTCCTTTTTCTCCTTCAATTAAAAAAAAATTTCAGGAATGGCTGACACACAGTAATGTCTGCTAATGACCAGGTGAGTATATAACCTATAGATACTTTTGTTTGATATTTATAATAAAAAGTGTTCTTCAAGTTCCATTGCTGCATGTTTTGTAAATGTTGTTTAAATTCTTTTTTTCCTAAGAGAACTGTGAGTTTTAAGTATTTTAAAAGAGATATGAAATATTAATATATATATATATATATATTTTAACATTAGATATTGCAAAGTGAGTCAAATTCTACAGAACTCAAATTTAAAGTATATTGGCAATGTTTAAATTTATTACAAGATTTTCTTTATACATATCTAACACAATGGTACGGTATGTTGTTGGTAGTAAAGGTATTTTAAAAACAATGCAAATTTAATTAAGCATTCTCCTCAAAAATGACTTTGGGACTTCAAAATCCCTGTGAAAAAATAAAAGGACTATTCATCTCGTGTCAGAAGACATAGGTTTAATTAACTATTGTGTGAAAATATAGATCACACATTTAATTAAACATTTTCAGTAGCATCAGAGATTTTAGGTATCAAACAACAACTGAAAGTCAAAAGCAATAACTGAGACTACCTCATTTGCCACTTCATAATTACCCAGTGCTGGGAAAAAATACCTTGAGACTGGAAATCTTATTTTTAAAATAAATTTAGTTTTCTCAACTGGTAATCACATTTTTAGAACATATTTTAAGGTGCACACATAATATTGCATAATAATCCAAAAAGAATATTTAATTCACTTTTCTAATGAATAAATATTTGCAAACTATCAAGTATTTAATATTCAGTATCAAATACAAATATTTAATATTGCATAATAATCCAAAAAGAATATTTAACTCACTTTTCTAATGAATAAATATTTGCAAACTATCAAGTATTTAATATTCAGTATCAAATACAAATATTCAATATCAAATACAAAAGCATTTGTATTATATATAACTGAGATGAAAATTACCATAAACTTTTTAGGTATTAGCAATTTGCATTTCTTCATATCATATTCTGTGAATCAAGAATCTTAGCATGGCTTAATTGAGACCTCTGATCTACCATCCCTCACAAGACTGTCTTCAATGCACTGACCAAAACCAAAGGCTTCATTGTATTAAGGTGGATATGAATATTGGCAAGATTTACATATTTCTCTTCTGATGAGATCATTATTAACTTTCTAACTATTGGGCAGAGATCGTCTTTGCTCTGCTTCCTCACGTTGCAATTTACTTCATTAAAGCTAGCAATGGAAAGAATCAGTAGTAGATGGAGTCTCCTAACAAAATAACAGCTATAATTTCCTATAATGTGGTCATGGAAATTACACCCTATCTCCTTTGTCGTATTTCATTGAATAGTAACAAGTCATAGGTTCTGTCCACAACCAAACAAAATTTAAACCTATAAGGAATCACTTGGTAGGACAGTTACAATTTCCATGCCAGTCATTTAGAATCTATTCATAAGAACTTTGTTCCACAATCTGGGAATATTGCAGTAAACAAGACAGATAAAATGTCTGTCTTCATGTTAAATATGAATTGTAATAAAACTTCCACTGATGTGGCTATATTTTCCTTACCATTTATGGCTTTTAGCTAATGTTTTATACAGAGCGACCCAACTGTCTGAGTCTGCATGATGAAATAAAGGAGTGGAAAAAGTTAGCTGGTATTAACATCATCCATACATGAAATAATGACCCTGGAATAGCCTTGGAGCACAGGAAATTGAAAAGAACTATTGCAAAAAATACTGCTAATTGGTTGCTCTTGGCAAAGGAAGAATTAAAAATATAGAAAGTATAAATGGCTTCAAAGTTTATAGTCTCACCAATTTAAAAGAATAATGACATCTATAAACATACACTAAAAGGACATTTTCCTACAAAGAAAGATAATGAGTTTGTTTTAAATATAATGGGTTGGAGTTAGAATAAAATTTTTAGGTAAAATAGTCACCAAAGAGTAAAAGAAAAGGGATGTAAGTTTTAAAGTCAAATCAGAGATATAGAATTAGAAAGCTGTCCTCCAAAAATAGTTCTTTTTTGGTTGAGTGAAATAATTTCTGCTCAATCAAACTTGAATTGGATATAATGGAAATAATATTTCATAGAAAAAGAACAATGCAATTTAGTTTTAAAATAGTCTCAAGCAAGGCCTTGCATACCACGTGGATTAAGGCCCTGCATGACGGGACACTGTTCCTGAGATGCCCCACAGAACCAGCATTGGAGACCTCACCTAGACTTGGAAGGCAGCAGTGAGAACAAGAGACACTTTCCCAACTGACCCATCCCAGTGGTGGGTGCCCGACGTGATGAAGTAGCAGCAGAACGGTGGGAGCACTATTTTACCTCAAAGTGCTCCAAGGCTCTAATTCCAGCAGCAGAACAAGCTGGATGGTTCAAGTGCCAATATCTGGGAGTTGAATGAGGGAAGGGCTGTCCAGTCACAATAGATAGCCAACACTTTAATGACAGACTGAGGACACCTGACTGAGAAAGAGGAGGGTGAAACCCAGACTTTAGTCTGGCAAATGCCAAAAGCCAGCCCCTAGCACCAGCTGCAAAGGACAAAAATTAATCCCCTAGCCTGTGACAAAACAAGGTCACAGCTCACCCCATCCTTGGTTCAAAGGCACAAGCAAGCAAGATGCCCTGGCTGGTGACAGGACAAGGGTAGCCACTGCCCTGTGTCCTGAAGTACAAGAAGGCAAGCAGCTATGGGCTGGACAAATGACATAGAAAACCTGTTCAGAGAAGTAATAGCAGTGAATTTCCCAAGCATGGGAAAAGAATTTGACATGCAGATAAGTGAAGCGTACAGAACTTCAATTAGTCATGACTAAAATAAATTTACATTGTCAAACAGTAATCAAGATTCCAGAAATTCGGTACAAAAACAGAATATGAAAAGCCTTTAAAGAAAGGACTCCTATAAAGGAAAGCCCATCAGAATCACAGAAAACTTCTCAGTACAACCCTTTAGTCAGTGAGAGCTTGGACTGAAGTGTTTCAATCTCTGAAAGAAAACAACTTCTAACCCAATTTCATATATCCTGCAAAATTATCTTTCAGAATTAATGGAGACATAAAATACTTCTATGAAAAAATAACAACTGAAGAACTTCAGGATCAAAAATCCAGCACTACAAAAAGCTCTGAAAAATAGTGAACAAAGAGAAAAGGAACTCCACAATACCAAGATTACCAAGAATACCAATAGAGAGAAGCTGCTGGGAAGAGGAAGCAATGAGACATGGAGGAAAGACAGGAAAAAAACAACAGGAACATTAAATGACAAAGAAAAGCCAACATATGTAAACTATACTATGATGTAATATAAATAATATAATAGATCTCAATTCACCAATAAAAAGAAATAGACTAGCAAAATGGATGAAGAAGAAATGTGTGAAAATATGCTATATTCAAGTAATACATCTAACTCAAAAAGAAATTCATAGACTGAAAATCAAAGTATGAAAGACAACACTCTATGTGACAAGAAGCCAGAAAAAAGCAGAGATAGCTAACCTGTTTGCAGATAAAATGAACTGCAAGACAAGACTAAGCAAAAGAGACTAAAAAGATCACTACATATTTGTTAAGGGAAAACTCTTAAGAAACATAACAATCATCAGTATATATACAACAAATAGCGGAGTACTCACCTATATTAAGAATATTAACACACATGAAAAATCAAATAAACACTAACATAATTGTTTTGGGAACCTTAATACTTCATTGTCATCATAGATAGATCAACTAGACAAAAAATTAGCAACCAAATATCAGAACTGATCCAAACCCATGAATAAACCATCTTAATAAACGTCTATAGAGTATTCCACCTCACAAAATCAGAACACACATTCTTCTCAGTATCACATGGAACATTCTCCAAAATAGACCATACACCAGATCATAGAGTATGCTTAAGTAAATGCAAAAATATTGAAATTATTTCATGCACAGTATCAAGCCATACTGCAAAGAAATTGCAAATCAGTGGCAAAAGAAACCACAAAAAGTCCATAAATACATGAAAATTAAATAACGCGCTACTGAACAATCATTGGGACAGATAAACTAAAGAAGAAACTGAACAATGTCTACAACTAAATGACAATGCCAAGATAACATGCTAAAACATATGGGATGTGATAAAAGCAGTGCTAAGACAGAAAAATTAATAATGGTGAATTCTCACAGCTGCAAAACAGAATCTGCTCAAATAAACACCTAATGTTGAACCTCAGACTTCTAGGAAAAGAAGAACAAATCAAGCCCAACATTCACATAAGGGAGGAAATTGTACAGCTCTGAGCAGAAATTAATGCAATTGAGGCTAAGAAAATAATACACAAAATAAATTTATCAGAGTTGATTCTTTAAAAGATTAAATAAAATTAACAAACCTTTAGGCAATTTTATCCAAAAAAGGAAAGGAAAGAGTCAGATAATTGCAATTATGAATGAAAAAGGACAAAATCTCAATGTATCCTGTGTAAATCCAGAAGATCATTAATACCTATGTTAAGGATCCTCAATAAGATAGAAAATGATGAAGAAATGGTGTCTTGGTTACTTTTTACTGGTTGCTGAGACAAAATACCTAAAGCCAAAGTTGGGAAAGGAAAGGTTTATTTCTTACAGTTTTTGGAGGTTTCAGTCCATGCTAAGTTGGCTCTAAGGCAGGGTGGCATGGCTGGGCCACAGTTTGTGGCAGCTGCAAACAGCAAGCAGAAACTGGCAAAACAACAAGACACGCCTTTTTCCTGCCATTACATCACATCCTGGCTCCACCCCTATGTGAATGCAGCACTGACACCATCAATCCAAGGCCAGACAATGACCAATCACAAATGCATAAGGCAAACACATGAGGCCTGGGCGTCACCACATAAACCATGACATTCCACCCCTGGCTCCCAGAACTCATGTACATCTTTTATACAGAGGACATTTAGTCCATCTCCAAAAGTTGCCAACGTCCTAACAGTTTTAGCATTACTGAGAAGTCCAAGTCCCAAGTCTCCTCCAAGATAGATGGCAAATTCTACTGTAACCCCCTGTATAAATGAAACAAGGTTAAACATTTCTGAAATGCAAAGACACAAGACAAACATTAGCATCCCGAAAGTTACAAATAGGGGAATATAAAGCATTGGAAACAAAGCAAGTCCAATATCCAGCAGGACAAACACTAAGTCCTAGAGTTCCATGTGCTCAGCATCTGAAGCAATCTGGTTGCAAGCTCTAGAAGGCTTGGATGATTTCACCCCCACAGCACTTTTAGAGATATCAGCTCCCACAGTTTCTCTCTTAAACCCTCTCTGCTCCCTTCTTGTAGCTTTCCTTGGATGATCCACATTCCTGGCTTTTCCACACTTCTGGAGTCTCCACTGCACCTTTGGCCTCACCTTTGCATCTTTACAAATTGCCCTCTCAGGGGCACACTGCTTGGCCTCCCAGACCCTTTGCAATCGAGGTGGAAGCCATCTTATCCTCAGAATTTGTGCATTTTCCTTGCACCTAAAATCAGCACCATGTGGATGTCACCAAGGTTTGTTGCCAGCTGGAGCAGTAGCCAGGCTTTTCTTTCCCTTGACTATAGGGGTTGATTGCCTGGATCATTGGGCTCTGTGAACCTGATTGTGAAGTAAAGCTTCTCTATGTTGCCACCATTCTGGAACCTCATGTGGCCTCCATTGCCATTCTGGAGCATGGTGCTCTGCAGCTTTCTACTCTGAGCAAATTCTTTCACTTTTGCAGTTTTGAAGCTGCTTAGCGTGGGGAACCACTGTTTCCTGGGATTCTCCAGGGTCATCTTTCTTATCTCTTTGTTTCTCCTAAGGAATCAAAGTCTCAACCCTGTCCTTACAATCTACAGCTTTTCCTGGAGTCTTCCTTCTGGTCAAATTCTCAGTATTGTAAATTACCTGGTGTGGTCTTTGCCCTTGATTTGCAACATAAACCTGGCTAACCCCAACAATAGCCACGCCACAGCCTCAACATTCAACTGCTTTGAAATTTCCTTTTCCAGATTAATCAGTCCATTGCCCTTTGTTTCAGTCTCAGGCAAAGTCTCTGGGCATGAGCAAAATGCAGACAAACTTTTTGCTAAGCCCTAACACATCACAGGGAGTCCAATAACCAATGCAGTCCTTCTTCCCAGCCGAAACTTCCCAAGCCTGATCTTTACCATGAAGCTTTCTATCAGAGTTCTGATCTCCTGAGCTCTGACCAGAATCTCCTCTACAGAACAGTCTAAGCTGCTCCAGATCTATGCATCCAGGCACATGCCTGAAGCTTTCCAATATCTGCCCACAAGCCATTTCTAAAGCCCCTCAAAAGCATAGTCAGGTATAGTCACAGCAACAGTGCCACTCCTCAGTACCAAGTTCTGCCTTAGTTACTTTAACTTGTTCCTGAGACAAAATACCTGAAGCTAAAGTTGGGAAAGGAAAGGTTTATTTCTTACAGTTTTGGAGGTTTCAGTCCACACTCAGTTGGCTCCAATGCAGGGTGGCATGGCTGGGCCATAGTTCATGGTGGCTACAAACAGCAAGGCACAACCTGGGAAAAGAGCAAGACACGCCTTCTTCCTGCCATTACATCACCTCCTGGCTCCACCCCTATGTGGGTGGAGCACTGACACCATCAGTCCAAGTGCTAGACAATGACCAATCACAAATGCACAATGCAAACACATGAGGCCTGGGGGCCACCCACATAAACCATGACAAATGGATAAGTCCTTGGAATCATAATTACCAAGTTGAAACAAGAAGATATAGAATCTGGGGAACTGGCTATCAGCAGAGTGAGATCCTGCTCAACATCCCAAGACCCAAGAGAGTTTAAGATCATCAATCCCAGTGGTCAAGGCTATGTCCAGCTTCCAGCCACACTAGACTGGGATCTGCAGGTTTCAGGCCTGCCTAGGATATGCCCAGTGACTATCTTTCAATCTGGGTAACGGGGCTGCCAGAGGAGGGAACTGTGCTGCGGGAGTAGGTCAGTACCTACACACCATCGCAAGCTCCAGGAGAGTTTAAGATCATCACACCCAGTGGTCAAGGACTTGCCAAGATTCCAGCCTCATTAGACAGGGCTCTGCAGATTTCAGGCCTGCCTGGGCCACACCCAGTGACCTTTCAATCCAGGGAACTGTGCTGCTGGCAGGGGTGAGTTCCTGCTCACCATCCTGAGCCCCTGGAGTGTTTAAGAGCATCACTCCCAGTGGTCAAGGATCTGCCCAGCTTCCAGCCACACTACACTAGGCTTGGGAGGTTTTGCAGCCTGATTAAATTACACCCAGCGACCTTCTTCAATCAGGGTAGTTGAAGGCATGTGAAGTGAGTTCCAACCCATTGGTCCTCGCCTGGGGAGTGCTTTGGACCATCATCCACAGTGGTTAGCTGCTTGTCCAGCTTCCTGGAACACTAGACGTGACATGGGAGGTCCTGTAGGCCTGACTGGACCACGCTCAGCAACCTCCTTTCAGTCCCAGGAGACGAGGGCATAGAAGACGATTTCCAACATGCCCAGGGGAAGCCTTGGAACAACACTTAGAATACAGAAATAGCAAAAGACCAAAATGCAATCTCAAACCTGTAGCCCATCCCAAGAAAGCCTAGGAGCCATGCACATAGAAGTAAATATATGTCATACACCTGAAACACCTGAAATAATAGCAACGGAAATAAAGAAGCAACTCTGGGAAGCTTTAAAGGAATTCAAACTAGAATAATCTCCCAGGTAAAAGAAGAAATGATAAAAGTAATGAAAGAGATGATGAATGAAAGTAATGAAAAAATAATGAAAGAGATCTAAAGAAGATACAGTTAAAAATTAGAGGAACAAAACAAAAGGATAGAATCCCTGGGTAAACAATATAAGAAACAAATAGAATACATGAAGCAGATTCAAAGAAATATGCAGGAAATCAAAAATTCTACTGAGAGTTGTCAAAACTGCCACAATGAAAGTAAGATAGAATTTCAGAACTCAAAGACAAGATTGCAGTTAGTGAATAGAAAAGGAAAGATCTTTTAAAAATAACAAGGAGTCAGGAAATAACAATTTAACAGCTGCAAGATGATGCAAAGAAAAAAACATAAGATTGAGAGGGATAAATGAAAAAGAAAGGGACAACACAAATGACATCAAGAGACTATTTACAGAAGTAATAGCTGAAAATTTCCCAAACATGAGAATGTCGAAACTGACATTAGGATCAGTGAAGCATATAGAACTCCAAATAGCCATAACCAAAATAAAACTACATCCAGACATATAATAGTTACCATCCTAGAAATTCAACACAATGGCAGAATATTAAAATCAGTTAGAGAGAAAAGACAGATGACCTATAAGGAAAACATATCAGAATCATAGCAGACTTCTCAGAACAATGAAGTCAAGAAGAACATGGAGTGAAGTATTTCAGATCCTAAAGGAAAATGATTTCCATCCTAGACTAATGTACCCTGCAAAAATGTCCTTCAAAATTGATGGAGAAATAAGATACTCCCATGACAAAGAACAGCTGAAGAACTTCATGATCACCAAGCCAACCCTGCAAAGAATACTAAAAATCAGTTTAGATACAAAAGGAACAAAACCATTAAGCAAGGCAGACAAACAGAATGGAAAGATAAAGATGCAACAGCAGAAAGATAACATATCAACAATAAACCAATATATAAAAGTTATAACCATTTATGTAAATGGTCTCAATGCATCAATTAAAAGAAACAGACTGGCAGAATGGCTTAAGAAACAACATCTAACCATATGTTGTCTACAAAAACCCATCTAATACAAAAGGAAACTCACAGACCTAAAGTCAAAGGATGGAAAGCAATAGTTCATGAAACAGGAATCGAAAAAAAGCAGCAGTAGATACTCTATTTGCAGACAATATGAACCTCACACCAAGAATGTTCCTAAGAGATTAAGAAGGTCACTGCATACTGGTTAGGGGAAAACTTCAAGAAGAAGAGATAATAATCTTATATATGCACCAAATTCTAGAGCACCCAGTTATACAAAGCAAGTATTAATAGAAATGAAAAATCAAATTAGCAACAATACAATTATAACAGCAGACCTTAACATACCATTGACACCAAGGGACATATCAACCAAACAGAAAATAAGCAAAGAAATAACAGAACTGAATTACACCTGTGAACAAATGAACTTGATATACATATACAGAGTGTTCCATCCAAAATTAGGAATATACATTCTACTCAGCAGTACATGGGACATTCTCTAAAACAGACCATATACTAGCCACAGAACATATTTAAATAAATGTAAAGAGTTGAAATTGTCCCAAGCATGCTATCAGATCATAGTGCCATGAAACTAGAAATTAATGATAAAAGAAACTGAAAAAAAATCCCACAAACACATGGAAATTGAATAATACACTCTTGAGCAGTCAGTGGCTCACAGGAGAAATTAAAGAAGAAATTAAACAATACCTACAAGCAAACTAAAATACAAATACAACTTACCAGAATCTGTGGGATGCAATGAAAGCAGTCCTCAGAAGAAAATTGAGTACACTGAGTTCCCACATCAGGAAATCAGAACAAATACAAATCAACAGCCTGATGCTACATCTCAAACATCTAGAAAAAGAAGAGCAAGTCAAGCCCAATGCCAAAAGAAGGGAGGAAATTATAAAAATCAGACCAGAAATTAATGCAATAGAGACTAAAAAAATAACCCAGAGAATCAATGAATCAAAGAGCTGGTTCTTTCAAAGAATAAATAAAATTGATAAGCCCCTAGTCAACCTTATTTAAAAAAGGAAAGAAACAGCTCAAAGTCATACAATAAGGAATGAAAAAGGTGAAATCAGTACAGACTCTTTGGAAATACAGAAGATCATCAGCACCTATTTCAAAACCTCTACTCTCCTAAGTCTGATAACACAGAAGAGATGGAAAGATTCCTAGAAACATATGAACTACCAAAGCTGGGTCAAGAAGATGTAAAACTGCTGAATAATCCACATTCTATTTATGATATTGAAAATGTGATTAAGTCTTTACCTACAAAAAAGAGCCCAGACCCAGATGGATTCACTGAGGAATTCTACAAGAAATACAAAGAAGACTTACTGCCAGCACTCCTCAAACTCTTCAATGAAATGGAAAGGGAACAATCCTTCCTAAGTCATTCCTGGAAGCAAATATTACTCTAGTACCAAAACCTGAGAAAGACACAACTAAAAAACTACAGGCCAATCTCTCTAATGAACACAGATGCAAAACTCCTCAATAAAATATTAGCAAACAGGATGCAGCAAATAATCAAGAAGATTATACACCACGACCATGTGGAATTCATGCCAGGCTAAAGGATGGTTCAACATATGAAAAGCAATAAGTGTAATCCACCATATCAATAAAGCCAAAAGTAAAAATCACATGACGATTTGTATAGATGCAGAAAAAGCTTTCAATAAGGTTCAGCACTCATTCATGATAAGAAACTTACAGAAAATTGGAATAGTTGGTCTTTACCTCAGTATGATGAAGGCCATCTACAACAAACCAACAGCCAGCATCATATTAAATGGTCAAAAACTGAATGCCTTCACCTTAAAATCAGGCACAAGTAAAGGATGTCGCTTATCACCACTCCTATGCAACAAAGTACTAGAAATACTAGCAAGAGCAATTAAGCAAGTGAGAGAAATAAAAGGGGTAGAGATAGGAAAAGAGCAAGTTAAGTCATCATTATTTGCAGATGGCATGATATTCTACATAGAAGACCCTCAAACTCCATTGAAAGACTCCTAGATATAATAAATAAATTCAGCAATGTAGCTGGATACAAAATCAATACTCAAAAATCAATAACATTTCATACACTAACAACAAAATCACTGAGATAGAAACAAGAGAAGCCACAACCATCACACTAGCATCCAAAAACATGAAATACTTAGGAATTAATCTCACAAAAGGAGTAAAAGATCTGTACAGGTAAAATTATAATACTGTGAAAAAGGAAATTTAAGAGGATCTCAGAAAATGGAAAGATATCCTTGTTTTTGGATAAGGAAAATAAATACTTTGAAAATGGCCATTCTCCCAAAACTGCTATACAGATTCAATGCAATCCAATGAAAATACCATCAACATACCTCATAGATCTGGAGAAATCACTCCTCAAATTTATCTGGACCCAGAAGAGACCTAGAATAACAAAGACAATTCTAAGCAGCAAAGGCAAGGCAGGAGGCATCACAATCCCTGACTTGAAGTTATACTACAAAGCAGCTGTAGTAAAATCAACATGGTACTGGAATAAAAACAGATCTGAAGGGGTTGGGGGTTTAACTCAGCGGCATAAGCGCCTGCCTTGAAAGCAGGCAGTCATGAGTTCGATCTCTGGTACCAATAAAAAGGAAAAAGACAAAAAAAAAGTACATTAGATGATACAACCACAACTACAAACACACTCAACCACCTTATGTTTGATAAGGGGCCAAACATGTTCACTGGAAGAATCACAGTCTCTTTAATAAATGGTGCTGGATAAACTGGCTTTCATATGCTGAAAACTAAAACTAGACCCATGCCTATCACTATGTACTAAACTAAAATCTAAATGGATCAAAGATTCAAATATTAAAACAGAAACATAAATCTGTTGGGAGACAAATTAGGTAAAAATCTTGAAGACTTAGGGATAGGTAGAGAATTCATGAACCAGAATCAAACCCTATGGGAAATACTTCCTAGAATCAATAATGGGTCACGTCTTATTAAAATGTTTCTGCATGTCAAAAGAAATCTCCAGCATAGTGAAAACAAAACACACAAATTGGAAAAAAATCATAGTGACCTGTCCCTCAGACAAATGACTTCTGTCTAAAACATATAAAGAATTAAAAAATCAGACCCCTGAAATTCAAAGACCCAATCCAAAAATGGGCTTCTGAGATGTGTGCACAATTCTCAGAGGACGAAATGCAAATGGCAAATTAATACATGTAAAAATGTTTATCATCATTGGTCATTAGAGAAATGCAAATTAAACCACACTGAGATTCCATCTCACTCCAGAAAGAATGGCCAGGATCAAGAAAACTACCAACAACAAATGCTAGAGAGGCTGTGGGGGAAAAAGGAACTCTCCTGACTTTTGGTGGGAGTGTAGACTGGTGCAACCACTATGGAGATCAGTCTGGATATTTCTCAAAAGCTGAGATTGGAAGTCCCATTCAACCCAACTATTCCCCTTCTAGGCATATTCTCAGAAGAACTGAAAACATCATACCACAGTGATACATGTTCACTCATGTTTATAGCCGCACAATTTGTAATAGCCAAATCTTGGAAACAACCTAAGTATCTATCAACTGAGGAATTGATAAAAAATTTGTGGTATTTTTATACAATGGAGTACTCCTCAGCTATAAAGGATGATCACATTGAGATATTTATAAATAAATGGGTACAGCTTGAGACCTTACTCATAAGTGAAATAAATCAACGTCACATGTATAAATACCATATAGTTTCCATAGTATAAGAAATGGTAGGAGTACATAAGAGTTTATGGTAATCATGATTCCCCATTACATTGTTTTGAAGCTTTATAATGTTTGCATTCATTATTTGGAATGATTTTATCCTAGATTATTTGATTTTATTATCTGTGATCGTATGAACAGCTATTTGGAAGAAAACAAGACATTATAATACTAGTGCTGATTTAGTATCATCTTACTCTGAAGCCCCACCATGCTTTTTTTTTCTGTTTCCATTGGTTCTATCATATTGTATCTTACTGTATATTATTATGTGTGATAGTATAAACAAATTTTCTGTGGAAAATGAGATAATACAGTAGCCATTGTTCGTTCTCTGTTACTTGGTTCTGAATGCCCTGTAATACAGTCGTTCTCTTTAATGGTTTTATACTATTTTGTTATGTTTGATACTACAGTATATGAATTTATGCTCAATTATTTCAAAGAAAGAAACATTATGGTAGTTACTGTTAATTACATATTATATTGTGGTGAAATACTGTGTTGCTTACATTGTTCTGTTCTGATCTGCTCTGTTATGTTCTCTTTTGTCTTAATCTCTTTAAAATAAACAAAATTTTAAAAAAAAGAAAAAGAAGGTATAAAAATTGTCTATAACATTATCAGTCAATGAAATTGAATATGTAATTAAAAGCTTACTGTTAAAGAGAAGCCCAGGTCCTGATAATTCACTGCTGAATTTTACAAGAAACTTAGAGAAGATCTAATGCTACTACTTGTGAAATTCTTTAATGACATCATAAAGAAACAGTACTCACAAAACCATTCCTGAAAACAAGTATTAACTTGATAGTAAAATCAGAGAAGGACATAACTAAAAAAGAAAACTACAGGCCAATCTCCCCAATAAACATAGATGCCAAAATCTTCAACAAGACACTAGTTAACAGAATATAGCAAATCATCAAGAAAATTATATACTGTGACCAGGTAGGATTCATCCCAGGGATGCAGAGATGGTTCAACCTGTGCAAATTAATAAATGTAATATGCCATATTAACAGAGCCAGGAACAAGAAGCATATGATCACTTCAAAGTCCAAAAAACCATTTATGATTGAAATCTCTACAGAAAATCAAAATAGATGGTCTTTATCTCAATCTGATATTAAAAAAACCATCTATGACAAATCAACAGCTACCATTAGACTAAGGAAAATAAAAAATTAAAAGCTTTCTCTTTAAAATCAGGAACAAGACAAGGATGTCCATTATCACCACTCCCATTTAAATTAGTTCAGGAAACATTAGCTAGAGCAATTAGACAAGAGAAAAAAGTAAAAGAAATAAAGATAGAAAAGGAAGAAGCTAAATTATCTCTATTTTCAGATGTCATGATATTCTATGTAGAAGACCCAAAATTCCACCAAAATACTTCTAGATTTAACAAGTAGATCCAATGAATAAAAAGATGATTTTTCTATGCAGTGGAGTACTATTCAGTCATATGGAAAGGTAACATTGTTATATTTATAGCTAAGTAGATGTACCTTGAGACCATACTCTGAACTGAAAGTAAGTGGACACATGGGTATAAATATCACATTGTCTCTCTGGTGTGAGAAACTGAAACTGTAAATAAGAACCAAAATGTATAATAGATTTATGAAACAGGAAGTAAAGGGAGAGGGAATTGAGGCAGGGGCTTGGGAGGCGAAAGTGAGGAAAAGGATAGAATGGAAACAAAGCTTTGTAAATAAGGAGGGGAAGAGGGACTAAAGAGAAGGAAAGGGAATGGAGAAAAAGGGGAACTAAGATACATCACGGACAGGTTCAAATCGCCTACAATGAACATGTTGATCATATGCATAGCTAAACTGTACTAATAAACTTAACAGTAAAATTTTAAAAGTCTTTATTTGAAATGTTAGTTTACCTGTTTCAAATCAGATACATGCAAAATCTAAAGCCATGACACTCTCTTTCATTCCCTGCATCCTTCTGACTATGCTTCTGTCGATGCTGGTCCTCTTACACTGCCTAAATACTGAGAATTAGTACAATGCCTTGGATTGAGACAATATATACTAATCACAATGGGAAAATTGCTTATCTTCTATCTTTAATCTTTCAACAAATATGGATACTCACCTGTGCCCATGTACGTTACTGATTTAGTTTTAACGCAAATGGCCTGATGATGTGAGACACGCAACAAATTAAAAAAAAAACTATTACTATTTATGATCATTGTTGTTATTTAACATTCTAGTGACTATGGCTCTTTGCCCCTTTATATTTGTCATGTGTTTAAATTATGTGGTTCTTTAAAATGTTTACAGTTAAACATTAAGAAAGGCTTTGAATTTTTAAGGAGAAGACCCTGAATATATTAACTTTTAAGTTTCATAACACTTTGCAAACACTAGGATGTGGAGATGTTCAGTAAATATTTAATGATTGAATTTTGTATAAATCCAATTGCTGTATATTTGCCTCTATTATAATACACTCTCTGTAAAGTCAGAGATTGCTGCATGTTTTATTCATTTTTGTATTTCTTCTGCATAGAGGTGCATTGCTAAAAATCAGGCATTCGATAAATAATATAAGGAGTGCAGTGATTCTCATTTTTTATTTTCTACAGTTTCAGCTACGCAGGATCAAAAACAGTATGAAACTATTAGAATTTGTCTTGGCTGTCAAGAGAGATCATATTCATGTAACTTTTATCACTATATATTGATGCAACTGTTTTAATTTAGTATTAGCTGTTCTTTTATAATGCACATTTGTAAATTAAACTATCTTCTGTACATACAGTATAAATAAAATTCATTTAATTTTCATTTTCAAGCATTTAATAGGGGTTTGGGGATGTGCTCCTCATAGACACAGAGGTAGAGGGGACTATTGTGCATGATTTGTTTAGTCACTTACGTAAATTTCTTTAAAAATGAACATTAAGATAGTCAAGTTAGCTAAGAACTGGTTTGATTATTCAGCAGCAACTATTTCTAAAGAACTTTGATGATTCAAGAGCATCTATAACTTTCTGTCTGAGTCTATTCAGGGAAACTGTGGAAGGAATTCTGAGAGTGAGTCAAAGTGATTTGGGGCGAGGATTTTAGCTCATTTTATAGAAAGGGGTCTACACATAAGCTAAAGCTGAACTGAGGCCATCGGCCATGGCTTGGAAAGGACAGGGACACTGTCACTGAACCTTCTAGCAGTGGCCAAGCTGGAATCAGAGAGGAATGAAGACTTTGTGCCTGAGAGCAGAGAAGTAGATGGCGGTATCTTCAAGCTGTCCTAGTCCTTCTCACCTCCGTGATTTGTTGTAAGTCATATCTAAACCCCTGATACTGAGCCACTCTCTTGGAAAAATAATGTAGATGCAAAAAAGAACTAAAATATCAAAACCTATTCTTTTCTATGTATTCTGAACCAAATCTGGAGGGCCAATGAAAGTTGTAGGAATTGAGGAAATTTGGAATGTAGTCACAAAAGAATGTCGCCCAACTTAAATCAATTTCCCCAAACATGTTAAGTATGGGTACTGTGAATCGGATTTGGACCTCATGGTACATGTGTTTTAGCTAAAAAATTTAAGGCTGTAGAGGAGACGGATTTTTTTTTCTTTTTGAAATCTTTGATGAGCAGAATGCAGCTGCTATTGAAATTTATACACAGGGTCTGATTTGAAATGTCTTAGAAAGTTTCTTTGATTTTTCTTTCTTTTCCTCTTCTTTCCTTTGAACCAAATTGGTATCTCCAAGTTCAAGAGTCAGACCTTGGATATTAAAGAAAAAAGAAATTGAGTACTAGATTCTAATATTTATGTTCAGTGATTGAAATAGAAAAGCTTATAAACTAGAATTGCTTATGGTTACTTCACTTTGTGTTGTGAATTACACGTGTTACAAGCATCATTTCATCTAAGCTCAATATTTTTTACAAATTCTTGGGTATTTATCTCCATTTTATAGATGGAGATACTTGGGGTCCTGTTTTATTAGTACTACTGTCAGTATAATAAACTATCAAAAACTGCACAGAGCATAAATAAGAGAAATTCATTTCTCACAGTTCTGTAGCGTAGAAAGTGCAAAATCAAGACAGAAGCTTTGGATGAGACTTTCTGACTGATAATGGAGCTTTTTCTCTGTGTTTTAATATGGTGAAACAGGGCAAGGTGTTCCCTATGGGCTCCTTTATAAGAACACAGTTGCTTTCAGGGGGGCAGTGCCTTTATAACTAACTACTCCCTCAAGTATTCACTTCCTGTGCTATCCCACCTGGGACTAGGTTTCAACACCTGAGTCTCAAAGGACAAACCATTACAGGGAAAACAGATGACTTAGCAAAAGCATGTGTGTTAAGTAACAAAACAGAGGAAAATCTTTAATCTGTTCTATTCAAAACACACATACACTTTTCATTTATCCATTTGGTAGATAAACTGATTTAAATTGCAAACCTTCTTAAAGGCATATTCACATAATTTCTTAGATGTGATAATTTAGGAAAGTCTAAATAATCACAGCAAAATTCTGACTCTTAAAGCAATGTGTCGTAAGAGAAAGGGATGGTGAGAGGAGAATAGTCACATTAAAGAACACCTGAGGCTTCCTCAAAATTTCTCATAGTGCTAGCTCAGTCTATTTTGCCTAACAATACTAAGAAGATAATCAACACTTGATAATTAAGTAGATTTCACTTCTTTGCTCTTCTTCTTGCTGTCTAACCTCCATAATTTCCATGAAGTTGATCTACTCTGAGTTCCAACACGTTTCTGATCTCTTACCAAGTGAAATTTTAAGAAAATTGAATTGATATTAAACCAAATACATGAAAATAGGTTCTGAAATAAAAAATGAAAATAAGTTCTGAAATCTACATTCTAATACATATTTTTATATTCTTCTAAATAAACATCTCCTGGAGAATATGTCTACTAATCACTCCCAGTCCTATGATAAAATTTAAGATAATTAGATGAATAGTCACCATGGATAGACACTGTAAAAATACATTCCTCAGATGAGTTTCACTTGAAACAACTTTATTCTGTTGAAAATTGTTAAGCGTCATGCTTAGTGTAAGATGCCTACAGTAGCCTCAGGCAACTGGAAACAGTTGAAAGAATAACAAAAAGTAAAGGAAGACTTTACAATAAACCCACAACAAGGACCTTTGGTTTGTTGGTGAAATATTTATGATTAGATACATTGCAGGAAAGAAATGCTGTTATAGGTTATAAATCACCAGGATCTACCTTAAATTTCTTCAGTTTTCTGTGCAATGTCTCTCTCCTCTGTCAATGAGTAAATCACATGCTCATGCTTGTCTGCCCACATATTTGCTTCTTTCCATAGTTCCAGATCCCAACTCGAACGTTCTCTTGTACTTTCAGCCAGTAAAACCTTCAGGCTTCTCAAGAAACCTTACTGGGTCAGTTTAAAGCAGCTGAGAATTTACATGATCCAAATGGGTAAATCAGCTGGAGTATAATTCTTGGTAATTTAAAATTCTAGAACAAGATAATATGAGTGGAAGGAGTTATAAATCAAAATAAGTTCAAATCATCCTATTTAGCTGGGCAGAACTGCATACAAAACAGTAGGACAGAGGTTGTGGAGGCAAACAGAATTGAACTCAGATCTTATCTCTGGCACATATTGACTGGCAACATTAAAAAGTGAGGGAAATTATCTGACACATAGTTGGCAATAGTATGTTGTACCAATAGTTGACATGTCACATGATTAACAATATTAACAAATGTGTCTAGTCTATAGTTCTTGCCCAAAAAATGGTACTTGAGTCAGAAACTGCATTCCACTCACCAACCCCAAAGCGTCTCTTTTGCCTGTTTAGTTATAAACAGAAAATACACCATTTATCTATAATGACAGAATAAGATGGTACATTTTACTCTATGAAAGATATTTGATTAAAAATTTTATATGTTACTTTATTAAGTGCTGAAATAATAGAATTTTTGTGAAAGCCAATTCTAAACAAAGATATCCTAAAAATTAAACACCAACCTTATGTATTTCAGAAAAGTACCAAATAACAAACTAAAAACTTCATTTTTATAGCCTTATATGAAGGTCAGATAGAACAGAAAAAAGCAAAGTATTTTTCTCCACTTATAACTTCACTATAACTACTGATTTTGTAGATACTTTCAAAGCAGAATAGCATACTGGGAGTTATATAACTTACTGTAGTAATTGATAAAGAGAAAAGTTTGCTTCTTAGTTGTGGGAGAGCTGATAAATCTTCCCAGGGTGCTGAGATTGCTTCCCATCATTTAGGATATTGAAAATCTGACAGTACAATAAAGGTTACACTCAAAAGAGAATTTCTTCCCTGTTTAGAAAAGATTCTTGAGAAGTAAACTAAACAACAAAGATTTCCTAAAACTGGCCAGCTCAAATAAAATTAATAATTAAATTGTGATTATTTTTAAATGCTAAAGAAGATAGACATTTTCCTACTACGCATCTAGAATTAAAAAAAAAGAAGAGGATCAGTTAATATAGCAATAAAGTGGAAGTCAGAATCCACAAGAGAAAGGTCAATCTTTGTAAGAAAACAAATGCCAGAAATATATTAGTTTAAATGTCAATAACTGATTGTTTAAAACTATGAAATTCTCTGAAAAGAATAAAATTTTCAGCTTATCATTTGATCACATTATTTTTCCTTGCAATGGGAAAAGAGTGTAACTTCTGGAAGAAGATGTATACCATGCCATGAAATAGAAAAATAACATTGTTTGATTGCCATCCAGAGTTATCCTTAATATCTAACCTACTGAACTTTCTTCCTTCACCACCATAAGGATAGTGATGTAAGGAGACTGATGAAAACATTAGTAAGAATCAATGAGCAGACACGCCTATGTAAAAATACGATCGTCAACACTAACCCAAAAGCTTCTTTTCCTAGCAGCAGGTGGATGACATGCAACCCTTTCACCAAACCTCCAAACTTGTTAACAGCTCAACTTACATAAATGAACTAGTGAGCTGTATCAAGTAAGTTCTTCAGTTAAGATTATTTTAAGTAAGGAAAATTAACTGTATCTAGTTTTAAAAAGAAGAAATTATTATAACAGATTTGTGCATCACAGAAAGAAAAAAAGCTAAACAACCAAGCTGAGAAAGAAACAAGCAAAGCAACCCCATGAAACTAAGTGGTGTGTCAGTAGCTGACCTCAGTGGGGAGAGCTGCAGAAAGCACGCTGTCCAAAGCACGAGCCATTACCAAAGTGTGTCTAGTTAGCTATAATTTTTAACTAGAATAAAACTGAATTAAAATTTCACTCCCTTCATTATACTAGCCACATTTTAAGCACTCCTTAGTCTCATATGACTCATGAGCACTTTAGTAGAAATCACAAATGTACAATAGTTCCACAAGTAAAAAACTTCATACTGAATAACATTTTGCTAGAATGAGTCAGCCTTTTAGATGAATCAGCCCCATTCATTTCTCTGTCATGTGTCATGATATCTGGAGAATAGATTCTACACAGAGAGAGTTCATTTGACAGAACTTGAGGTATATATACACCACTTGCTAGAGTTATTTTACTAAGATTATACAGGATACATCAAGAGAGAACGCTCTCCAGACTACTCATAAGTAGAAGAGAAATTTTCCCCATAGGAAAGGCAGTTCTTTCTAATATTAGAACACACAAGGGTGGAATTGGTTTGGGCAAAGACATACAAACCTGTAGTACGCTTTCTTACCCTTGTATGTTCATATATTCCCTGTAGGTGTAGTGGGAGAATGGAGATGGCACTGCCAGAGAGCCTTCATTTATCAGCCAGATAATTAGAACAGAAGGCAACCTCTTTAAAACATTCGCTCCCTCGACAGGCATCTTGGCTGAGGTGGGTAAGACTGTTTGATGCTATGCCAAAAGGCAGGTAGAGTTGACACAGAAAGAGCCCTGGAGTACTTGCCTAGTCTCTTTATGTCTGAATTACGTGTTCCTTTAAACCCAATCTGTTGATAAAGTAATTGAATATTCTTATCAAGTTTAGGACAGCTAGCATTTCTGGCTTCAAACGGTTACTTTTTATTACGTTCCAGCTTTCAGCTTCCCTAGAGAAGGAGGAGGGGAAAAAGAGATTTGTCAGTATATAGAACCACAAATACGTTCATTTTCACTCCACAAAACGCCTTTGTTCACTATTTCTAACTTGATGTATGATTGAAGATCATATCTCACAGTTCCTTGTGGCCTGATGGTAATATGTATGCAGGGAAAAAAAATATCCGGACCTTAAATTTGTTGCAGTGCGAATTTCACAGTCTAGCAAAAGCACAGCACATCTCTTTTTACTGGGTTTTGAACGAGACAAAGAAGTCATCCAAAGCAGAAAATGAAGGTTAGAAACAGAGATTGAGTGGTAATCAAGAACTCTGGGTTTAGTTTTCACCTCTGAACCTTAGCTTCCCTTTGTGTAATAGCAAAATATTGGGTTAGGTCATCATTGTGTATAACATGATATTTTAAAATAAATATGCACTGTACAATGGCTAAATCTGCCAAATAAAATGTATATTAGGTCACAAAGTTATTTTTTGTGGTGAAAACATTTAAAATCTACTTTCAGAACTTTTCAAGAATATGTTTTATTAACTATAGTTTCAATATCAGCCAATAGAGTTCTTGAGTTTGTCTAACTTAAATTTAGTACCTTTGCATTAACAGGTCCCCAGACATTTCTGGAATCTAACAAAGCTGATAATAGAAATGAAAAGTAAAATTGTGTCCTTCTCTGTGTATGTTATATATATGTATCAGTCTTGCGCTCCTCAAGGACAGGATGCATATCATATCTACATCCTTTCCAGAATTATGAGAAAACAGATCATAAAGAAATAAGAACTTACAAGTATTCTGTGATATTATCATTTGCTACACGACTGTAAGTATAGTTTTATTCACTAAGCAAACTACTAAAAATATTTGTTCAATGTTTTTATATATAGAAAAATCAGACTGATCACTCATGAGAGGAAGAACTAGATGTGTCAAGTTTTTGGTCAGGATCTGCCTTCTTATGCCATGTTCAGGTTTACGAATAAAACCATGTGTTCACTATACTGAGACATACAAAAGGCAGAATAGGTCTGAGCTATGGTTTCGTGAATGAAAGAATGCATGGAACATTCAAAAAGGGGGCAAAAATTTACAGGTCACCAAGTCAGATACAATGTCTCGTAGTTTTTTTTGTCTGTGCTAATTTTGAAGCATTTTCTTTAGGAGAAAAATTCACATTTTCCAGTCCGGGGAGCCACTGTGATGTGCTCCTCTTGGTGTTATACAGAGTGGAAATAATGTCCAATCTATATTTGGCTGCACAAAACTTTAGCTCCAGGGAACAGGCCTAAACTTAGCATTTGACAATCATTCCTGGAGTAAGTAGCACTGATGAGGATATCTGCTTTCAAGGCCAGAGAAAATTTGTCTTATGTAAAGAAATAGACATCCATTGCAGAAGTGCAAAAGATAATTTAAGGACAAGACTGAAAAAGAAAAACAAAAGGACCCCAATTTACTGAATCACAGAGAATCAAAGTAGGATGCTTCAGAAAAGAAATGGTTATTTATAGCAATCCCCTTCATGTGACACTGTCATATTACCACACCTAAATGTGAGGAAGTTTCCCAGAAGGTCACTTATTGTTTATTTATTGCACAGAGAAGTTGAAGTTCAAACTACCTAGGTAGGGTTTCACAAATGATTTAATTATTAAATTAATTTCACTACGAATCTCTTTCCAGTTTGCCTCTATTGGCCGGATATGGTGCCATAGAAAGTAGGCATTACTTCCTACATCTCAAAACAAACTGCTTCAGTGTGTGAACTGGATATATATAGTTAATGCCTACATAAGAGTGTTCTACGGCCCTCTTCTCCATGGGAATTTGTATAGCAGAGAAGCTTTTACTTTCTAATACTTTTATTATTTTGTATTTATTTTTATTGTTTTAATTTTGCTTCATTACATCCATGAAGAACACAGCCTTAGTCCACTGTAATTGTCACCTGACTCAACTTTGCCAAAAACCTATAAGAGAAACCATGTACAAGTGCTCCAAAGGTAAATGCATTTAAAAATGAATTCTAACAAGCAACCTTTAGCCTGACAAATAGTTTTCTGTTCTTATTACCAAAAAAAAAAAAAAAAAGACGTGATATGGAACGAGCCTAAATGGGACATAAAATGGGATGCTTGTGATTGATTCTTCGGGGAACTGCTCAAGGTGCATTTAGGAAATGTGCTCCTCTGTAGACAGCAGCAGTCAGCCTTGCTGGTGAAAGTCTTTCAGCCTTTACTCTCTTGGACACATGCTAATGCCTGACCTACTCTGTTTGTAAGTTGCCTCTAAGAAGTTAGAAAAATTAAAGTGTGTAGCATATCAGTCTATCACCAATTTTCTGACTATAAGAACATAGAATATACTATTTAAATAACTAAGAAAAACTAATGACAAATTGTTTTCTATTCTTTAATTTTCCCAATGTAAAAGTACAAAAGAGAGAAAAGGAGAGCAGAAAAAATCAGAATAAAGTACATTTTGTCAAATACATTATGGATGTTTCTTTGACCCTCACAGCAACTGTTAAACCCATTGTACAGATGAAGAATCTTAAGTTCTAAAAGTTTAGATCATTTACCGTAAGACAAGTGTAATTAGTACAATAGACTTCAATGATTTATGAAATCTAACACTAAAGAAAATACAAGTCTGGATGGGCTCAGTGGACTGACTTTTGGAACTAACAAGATTCAAAGCAGCATTTCTCAAGGAGACCACATTTTCAGGATAGTGTTGTCTTGATTATTAAGACTGAGAAAAAGCATTGAGCCAGTTGGACAAGTATGAACCGCATAAATAAAGTTTTTGTTCTTTATTTAATTTTTTTTATTTTTAAAAGGCAAAACAAATAAATGATAGAAATGACAGAAAATTTTTAAAAAGAAAAAAAGGTAGGGAATTAACACGATTACACTCAGATTACAAAATCTAGACACAAAAGTGATCAAGCAAACAATGACAAAACAAACTGTTCTTTAGTTTTTGGTTTTTAATCATACAAATTTTGTCTACTTTCACATAGTAACTTCGTAGCCTGAAAAACATCACAAAGTAAATAAAAGAGAATGAAGTCTTATTTTTTATTTGCCACTTTGGCAAAATTCATTTAATTTCTTCAGATTCTATGTTTGGCAAAACAATAAGCGTCTTCTCAAAAGAATTATTCTGACAATCAGAGAATATGCTGTAAAATATATTACATATAAAAGATATAATGAATTTTAAAATTTTAGAAAGGTTAAAATAATTTGTAAAGATTAGGGGCACATTGAAAATGTAATTTTAAATTTTCTACCAATTTCAGTATATTTTTGAAATCAATTTAATATCTTGGGTTTTCTTTTATTATTATTATTATTAAGTTTATTGGTACCATTTAGATATGCATAATGGTCCACATCTCTCATAGGGAATTTGAACCTGTGTCATTTATGTTCTGATTGCTCTTTTTTCCTGTTCTCTTTCCTTCCTTCAACCTTTCTTTCCCTCCTTATTTACAAAGCTTTGTTTTCATTTTCTTCTTCTTTTCTCATTATTTCTTCTCCCTTCCTTAGTTTCTCACAGCTCCTTAATAATTTCCCTTTCGTTTTGAACAATTTTTCCTTATTTCACAACCAACGGGACAAAATTTGCATTCTTCTAAAGTTTATCTGTATTAGGCCAGTGATTTAGTTCAGTGGCACAAGCATCTGACTGGCAGGTGAGAGGTTGTGAATTTGATCCCTGGATCCAGTAAAAAATCTACATTTTATTTGTCTTGAAATTTAATGAGTTATGTCACTTAGTTACCTTCAAGTCTAAAATATAATAATACCATTTAACTTTATTTAGCTGTTGGTTATTAAATTAGAAAAATACAAAATTATCATTTAAAAACTTGTATGTTCCAAATACATTTTCTTCTTTATTCTAAATTGAGCTTATTTCCCTAATTGCCCCTACACACTGATTGTAAATTAATTTCTTCTAATAGTGACACTCACTACTTAAGAAACAAGTGACTTCCCAATTAAAAGTGAGATTGGTAGGTGGTAGAAAATGCACGGTTCTGACCCTCTGGGACAGTCTCTCTGGTCAGCACTCTCTGAAGCAGAGGGAAGAATGGGCTCTAATAATGAAGACAATCCCTTTCTTTAAGATCACTTTATTGTCAGGAAGATTCCAGTGTCATGCTCCCTTCAGCAATGTCTTGTCCTGCCTTCCAGAAGCTCCCTAGGGCTCCTGTATCAATTGCTTGGATTCCTCTGACACATCCTATGGGATTCCCTGTCTGCAAGCACTTCCCTTCCACGCATACATTTACACACTTGTTCCAAAAATCCTTAATGTCTCATTAAAATATAAAGGTAATCATGTTAATTTCTTTGGCCAAATCAATGCAATTGACCCACACTCTGTAATCACAGAAGCGATAAAGTCTGCCTCTTCAATTTAGCCTTTCAGTCCTGCACAGTCTTAGCCATTTTCTAGCCACGTTGCTTTTCTCCCTGATTTCTTCCCAGGTGCAGTCTAAATTGGAAGCACAGCACGTCAGGATGATTTGTAGTTAGCAAACCTAGCTAGCCCCTCAGCCTGACACTTCTTGCTCCTTGTGAATTGCCTTAACTGTCTATATTACTCCTGTTCACCCATTTGAATAGTGCTCTGCATCCTTAAATTAATGCTAAAATCCAAGGTCTTCTTCAGGTTCAGCAAACATAAAGAATGAATTGTGTTTTCACTAGCACAATGGATGGTGACCAAGGTCCCAGGTTAAACTTTATAAGACAATTTTCTAGCAGATAGCAATTTAAGAGATGAAGTTACTATTGTCACATATTTTATCTTAAAAATATCCCTGTGAAGTATATATTATAATTTCTATTTCACATAAAGGAAAATGGAGATTTTAGTAAAGTTAGGTAACTTTTTTCCAGAAATACACAGAACTGTCTCTTCCAGACAATAATTGCTTGACTTGGGTGTCCTTATTAAACAAGATTAAATTAATGAATACTTACAAATGCACCAGATTTTGGAGATCTAAATTAAACGCAGTTCATGGGAACAAATGCAAAATCATGAAGTTTTAGTTAGCTGTTCACTTGGTGTCATTAAGAGTTGAGGCATAATCACCAACAAACATAAAATCATGAGTTGTAATGTGGAGGTATTGTGCCCAAGAATAAACAGTTCCCATGTATTTCTGTATTCATATGTCTATATCTAGAACAGGCAAGGCTTCATCATTTTTAGTTCAACCTTAATGACATGTGATGTGTCTAATGACAGGGAAGAGATGAGGGATCTGGAAATCAAGCACTGTATGGTATTTCAAAGGGATTTTAGCTTGTGATTGGATTGGAGGAGGATTTAGGAAATTCACATCACTGAAAGAAAATAAGAAACAATAAATTAAGGTGGAGGATCATAGTTTTAATGATTCAAAAAAAGAAATCCATTGAAATGGAGCTCACTGACTGTGAAAAAGGCCTCACTTACACTTGGCTCCTGAGATCAGATTTCTCCAAGCATGCTGCACAAAATAGTGTCTACCCTGAGCTAAAAGCTTACAGAGAACTGAAAGGCTCATGCTAATTTCTTCCTCAAATAAGTTGTGTGCATTAAAATGTCAACTGAACAAACAATGTGCATGGTGACAAAGTACATTTATATTTAGGTGAAAACTTTTTCTTGCAGAGAGGCCCTGTAACAAACAAGACCCAATATATGGATAGCTCTTTTGCTTTTCTCTGACGTGTTTCTTCCATGCCCTGATCCCACAATCTCTAGTGTCCAGTCTTCAAAGTCTTTTTTACCCTTTTCTTATAGTAAAAGTGATTCTACACTGTAATCATATACATTTTTATCATTGGGTCACAATACCTAACACTCACAATTTAAAGTAGGAAAGGTTGATTTTTGCCTCAAAGTTTGCAGAGGTTTCGGTTCATAGTTGGTTGGCTTTAAGGGAGGATGGCAAGCCTTGTGTGGTTACAACTATTTTTTTTTATTTAAGGAGAAAAGAAAAGAAAGAAAAAAAAAACAGTGAAGGGGTACAAGTTATACAGATTTACAGAAGAAAAAATGCGCAGTAGGAAATCACTAGTTAATGGATTACATATTGCCATCTTAGAAATAATTGTTCAAGTCACAAAATTAAAGCTTGTAGAGTGGACATTCCAACAATGATACTGCAAACAGTTCTGTTCAATGATCCAATAAAACTCAGTGATATCATTTTCTATCTTATACATTTAAATATACATGCAGTTATATAGTTTAGAGCACTTTCTTTTCCTCTCTTTTGTACAGTGACTATTACACATTTTGGGTTTCATTGCTCCCACGGTTCTTATTGCTTTTTTGGAAGAGAGTAAAACCAAATGTGACATAACAGAACAGAATCGGTCAAGTCAAAAGGGTGGATATAATAGATAATATAAAAACATAATACAAGGTGATCAACAATGGTTACCATAATGCCTCCCGCTATTTCTAATAGAATTGCCTATATCATTAGTTGTAATACAATTGAACAAAACAGTAAAGAATAAAACCGACAAAACCAAAACATTGGAGATATTGTAGGTCTTCAAAAGTAGATAAAAGTCAACGAGAATGGGCGTTATAATGAATCTCATTATCTTCTCAGCTGATGCCTAAACTTTCGAACCTGATACTATCCAGCAAAACAGAATAGAGGAACTTCAGTCAAAAACAAGATGGTGAGAGTAATACAGGGCTTCAAATCGAGATAGTAGAAAGTCAAAGTGGGTTACTATATTATATCCTGCTATATTTTTCCCTTTAATTAAATGGATAAAAATAAAAAAGTAAATAATGGAGTGGAGATTGAGAAAAAAGAGGGCATAACAGCGAAACAGGGCAGATCAAAACATAACCATTTAAGCAGAATAGTGTTTCACTACCAGATATTTCTGACCCAAAAGTAGTTACCATATTGACTCCCTCCCTGAAGTCCTTGAGTACAACTTCATATACTGTAGCATTAAGTATATCAAAACAATGTAAAACCATTTAAGAGAATGACAGCATTATAGAGTATTTAGAATCGACTAACAGAAAATGAACAATGGTCTCTGTATAATCTCCTTGTCTTTAAAAGGTTTTTGCTTATACTATCGTACATAACAAAATCCAATAAGATACAACCTGTTTAGACCATTGGAGACAGAAGAACAAAAGCTAGATGAGACTTCAAAACAAGATGGTACTAAATCAGCATTACCTATTAAGATGTCATTTTCTCCAAAATAGCTGTTCCTATCATCCAATCTTCTCTGTCTCATTTCTTTTGAGCTCTTTTTCTGTCAGTAGCTGTCAGTTTGTCTTCTTCATTTTGTTCTCTGCTCCATTCGTTGTGGCCTCCCTGCCACCATTTCTGGGTTCTTTGTATTTTTCTTTTTTTAGAATATCCTGCAATACTTTCTGTAGGGTTGAATTGGTGGTTGCAAATTCCCCCAGTTCCTCTTTATCCTGGAAGCACCTCGTTTTTCCATCAATTTCCAGGGACAGTTGTGCAGGATATCTCAATCTTGGCTGGAGATTATTATCTTTCAAAGCTTGAATTATTTCCCCCCATGCTCTTCGTGATTTGATGGTTTGTGAAGAGAAATCTGCTGTAATTCTGATAGGTGTTCCCTTGTAAGTGATCTGTTTCTTGTCTCTGACAGCTTTTAATATTCTGTTCTTGTATTGAATTTCTGGAATTTTTATTATTATATGCCTGGGTGTTTCTCTGTTAGGGTTGTAGGTAGCTGGGGTCCTGTATGCCTCATACATCTGAGTATCTTTACCTTTTGCTAAATTAGGAAAATTCTCCTGGATTATTTCTGTGAGTAGCTTTTGTAGTTCACTTGTTTGTGTCCCTACTTCTTCTTTTATGTTCTTAATCCTTAAGTTATGGCTCCTCTTATCATCTTCTTGTCTTTGTATTATTGCTGTTTGTTTCTTTGTTATTTTTAAGAAGTTTTTCATTTTATTCTCCCATATTTCAAGTCTTCCCTCCAGTTCAGATAGTCTGTCCTTAGTTTCTTTCAAGCTGTTATGCCAGTCTTGGATAGACTTCTTAATTTCTTGATAGTCCCTTTGAACCTGCTTCACATACTCAATGCTTTCTCTGTTTTCTCCATCAAGCAATTCTCCCCTCTTTTTCTGTTCTTCCATTCCACCATCTGTTTTTTCCTGGGTGGTGCTTAGCATTTCTCTAACTATTCTGCATACTTCTAGCTTCAGGTCGTTGATAACTTCATTCCTGAATTGATCTATGAGGCTCTCTATATGGTGCTTAATGTATATTGGTGCGGTGTCCACTATTGCCTGTTTCTCAGGATTGGGGGCCGAGGAGCCTTTTTTGTTGCTTCCCTTCCCCATATTTTCTGTTCCTTATAAAATGCAAGCTTACATAGGAGGCCCGGCTTCCCTGCCTGTCAGCCACAGCCTGATCAAATTGCGCTGGCTAAGTGTTCCCGCCCACCGCTGCGCACCAGGGAGTTGCGGAGGAGGCAGCCTACGCGGGACTCAGTTGCTCCTCCGGGCCACCGTCAGCCTCTGGGATCTGGGTTAGGCCAGCCTAGGGAGTCCGCCAGCAGCGTCACTCAGGCCAGGCATTTTTCACCAATCCTGTCCGAGAGGGGAATGTGTGGCTGGAGTTGCCACCGCGCCCTGCTCTTACAGGACTGCCCAAGCCCAGAAAGTCCTCCGCTGGAGTCAAACTGTGGTAGGGGGTCAGTTTCTCACTCACCTCACCATAAGTCAGTTTTCGTGTACGCCTCCTTGTCCGTCCTGTTTTCGACTCCGTTCGCAAACTCCCATTCCCAGAGCTCTGCGTGTCTCTCCTTGCCGAGCCGCTGTGGTGGCAGCCAGCCGCTGAGCGGCGGGAAACCCAAATCGCGGTTTCCAATGGCACGGGGTCGAGCCTCTACACCGAGTCTTTTCTGTTCCTATTTTAGCACCAGGACTGTATTCTAAGTTGGTTTCTCTCAGCCCAGTTCGTTCCTGAGTCAGCAGAGCATATCTCTACTGGTTCATGTCTCCTTAGTCTGCATCATTCCTGGCCTCTGAGCCGAGCCTTTCAGAGAGGCTCTGGTAGTTGCTGTTGTCTGTCCGCCATGTTCTCCCGGAGTCCCATGTGGTTACAAC
The DNA here is from genome assembly GCF_034190915.1 of Cavia porcellus. NCBI lineage: Eukaryota > Metazoa > Chordata > Mammalia > Rodentia > Caviidae > Cavia > Cavia porcellus. The sequence continues at coordinate 12,060,039 of NW_026947501.1, read as the reverse complement.
TATTGAAAAGCATTTCTAGAAGACATCAGAAGGTGAGGAATAGAAAAATCAGTGCATATCTGTCACTCTAATTTTTAACCCCCGTGGTGTTTTTCATCAGTGACTTCTTGGTAGAGAATCCTAACCTCAGTGACAACTCCCTTCAGCCAAGCATTATCCCAACAGAGCTGCTTGCTCTCAGAAGGAGAGCCTTCTACTAGATTCTCAAAGCAGAGTCCCCCAGTCCTACAAGTGCTACAGCTACCTGCTAGATCAAATCTCAGTAATGTTTCAATATAATGTTTGGTATCTCTATTCTGTGAGCAAGCATCTGTGTAATCAATCCCATCTTGTAAAGTTTTTCTGTTAATATATGTAGAATGGTTGTAATATCCTGACTAGACCCTGAATGACACAGAGAATTTCATTCTGTGTCATTCAGGGTCTATGCAGCAGCAGACACTGTATCGTATGCCATGTCCTTCCTTATAAGGAGCTCACACTGAACTCTTGTTGTTCATCATTAATTATAAAATAATCAACAACCAATCAGTTCTCTCTATATGCCATCTCTTGTCCCTATGTCCTCTTTGTACTTGGCTGATTTAGGCCAAAGTGAGAGAGACCACTGAGGTCAATTTACTGGGCTGCGATTCCTCTTGTCCTCCTGGCAGATCTATTTGTGAAGATGTGAGCAGGGAAGGCAGGTGTCTACACTCTCTTATCCCAGTTCAAGGGTAGTGTACTAACTACTGTACTAATTCTGATTGTGAATATTCTATTCTAATATGCTGTATTTGATTTTAAGTTTTTAAAAATATCCTTTGAATTTAATAACAGATTCCAGAATATTGGTAAGTGCAAGGCTACCCATAAGAGTCACATCATCCTCCTCATTTGCAGGGGTGTCAGAATTTTTAGCAAAGCCTGAAGTACAGATAGTTCTCCTTTGCAACAAATGCCACCAGATGTACAAATGAACATGTGTCTACCACGTATCCAACTGACCAGTCAGTCTGTTCTAACTAGCTGCCAGCTTCCAAACTTTTAGCTAGAAACTTGTAAATAATGTTTGCTCCATTTTTTCACTGGATATTTTGGAGAATGAAATAAGATTGTATGTATGTAGAAACACTTTTTCAGTTACCACAAGTAATAATAAAGTGGATAGGACATTTACTTTTTATCCATTAAATTAAATTTCTTAGTTTAATAAATAACAATCGATGGGTAAATGATGTGGACATTCTATGAAAAATAGATAATTATCTAATTGGTCTAATTATATTTCATTCCAACTTCACTTTACTGGTAAGTGAAGTTACCAATAAGGATAAGGATATTGAGGTTCAGTTTTGGTTTATAGGTAATAAACATAACAGCATGGTACTGGGTAAGTTAAAATCTTTTATTAAATTGTGTTGAAAAATATTTTCACAAAGAAAAACTAAATAAAAACCTAAGTCTCTATGAATTAATCACAAAGCTACAAATATTTTGTTAACTACTGTATTTCAAGTATGTAGTGAAGTAACTAAAGATGCAATCCAAAATATGATATGTACATTCAAGGACCTCAGTGTAATAGAAAAGACAAATGTATGCATAAATAATTACATGGCAATAGAAGACAAACAATATGACATAAGGCAAAGGATTAATTCCAAATTTGGAATTCAGGGAAGATCTTCAGAGAAGATAATTCCAGTTAATAAGTTTGAAGAATTGATCAGCTTTCTCTGGCAAACACACCAGTGAAAGAGAAATTCTAGGCAGAGAAAATAGGTATGCAAAAGCATAAAAGTACAAAATTATAAGGAACTATCAAAAATCATAAATTATTCTGTACTGTGATGAGATAAGAAGGAAAATAAAAAGATAAAAGGCCAGAAAAATTACAAGGATCACAGTATGGTTGGCATAACATACCAAGCTAATAAACCAAAGTTGACTGGCCTTATTTTTAAGAAATCAGATGCTGCCAGAAGGGTTTTTTTTTAAATAGTAGAGCAATATAATCAAATTTGTACATTAGAAAGACAATTTCAATGACTGTGGAGAAAAGACTGCTATGAAGAATGGTAACAGAAAAATCTAACTAGTTACATTTTCAAAATACACACCTAAAGGTTTTGCTTCTATTAAATGCTTTGACGTCAACCAATTTTTCAGCTAACCAGAAACTACATTAGGTTAAAAGAGTAAGCATTTTACCTCTTCTGCATCATCCTGCAGAATGGAATCCTAAAAATCTCCTTTTTTTTTCTCTTCACTGTGTCTTTGATCACCTTTAGATGCATTTCTATTCCTCTGGAGCCTTATCATTTCCAGACACGTGAGATAATAAATCCAACCAAGTGTAACAATCACTTTGGCCTAAATCAGCCAAGCACAAAGAGGACAGAGGGACAAGAGATGGCATATAGAGAGAACTGATTGGTTGTTGATTATTTTATAATTAATGATGAACAACAAGAGTTCAGTGTGAGCTCCTTATAAGGAAGGACATGGCATACGATACAGTGTCTGCTGCTGCAAAGAAACATTGGAAGAAAAAAACATAAAGAGGAATAAGGAAAGAAAGAGAGAAAGAAAGAAAGAGAGAGAAAGAAAGAAAGAAAGAAAGAAAGAAAGAAAGAAAGAAAGAAGAAGGGAAGGAGGGAGTAAAACAGAAGGAACATTTCAGCAAAGATACTTATAATCATTCTAGGAATATTATATTAAATAAATCCATAAACAAATTTAGACAGCTAGAAGATATAAATAAACTTCATTTTGCATATAAAATAATGATTTAAATCAGATTATTTTTCTCAAGCCTAATGTTTCCATGATGAAAATAGATGTTGACAGTTTATCCCTCTAGGGATTCAGGGAGCCAGGAATTGCTCACTCAGCTGTGAAACCACTGACGAAGAACTAAAAAAAGGAAAAAGAAGTGCTGGATTCACAAATGCTTTGATGTGATCAACAATATTTCCTCATATTTGCATAGGAACACTTGTCTGAGATTTGGACAAGATCATCTCACGAAAGGCTGACGTCATCGCCCCTGACACCTCTGGCCACGTCACAGTGGCTTGCCGTGGCTGTTAGTGATTACTCCCAAGGAATAACTAAATTAGAGTAGAAAGAGGAATGATCTATACATCGTGCATGTTGAAGATAATATCAAATTATACCATTCCCTTTTCAGTTCAGGCTGTTACAAGGAGCAGGGCACTTTTTCAGCTGCTTAAATTTCAAAGAGTGATTTTGGTTTTGTTTATATTTCCAGATAAGTTTGAGGCCTCTTTAAAGAAAGTTAAAAGCATTAAAATAATTGTTCTCACATATTACTGTTCTGTAAAACATCAACACATTGCACATGTGGAAATCCAAGTCATTCATGTCAGTGTAAAGGAAATTAAATGTATGGCTTCCTGGTCAGGATTTGTACCTCTTTTACAAGGTCGCCCAGTCCATTGAATCAAACTCACTAAACTTTCAGGTAGTTAAAGCCATACCTAAAAACCTTATTTGCAAAATTGAATAATCTAGTTATTGAATGCCCTGGTCTTATATTGTGTCGATTTCCTTACACTGATTTTTAAGAAGGATGATGGTATATACAGCAATGTCTAGAAATAAGTTTCAATAGTCAATTCTTATTTCTCTTTGTGTTCCAATCCTACTTAACAATAAATATAATTTACTGTAGTCTTTAAGGGCCTAAATTTTATAGTGAAAAAACAGTAAATTTGAATTCCAGCTCTGCTACTCTCTAAACAATGTTGGTTACATTACTAAACATACCTATATCTTACTTCTTTCAACAGTAAAATGGAAGTAGTATCACTAATCTAATTTAAAGTATTATTGGGAATATTAAATAAGTTAGCCCATGGAAATTCCTTATAGTCGTACCTCACACAGAATAAGCACAAGAAACATCAAGCATAATAATAATATTCCTCACTGTTGTTAGTACCATTTTTGCCAATCTTGAAATTCTTATGTTCCTATGTCTTAATATATATGTCATTTTCAAAAAACTTTAGATCAATCCAGCATAAACATAAGGCTTTCTCTCTCTGTATTTCTCTCTCTCTCTCTCTCTCTCTCTCTCTCTCTCTCTCTCTCTCTCTCTCCTTTTGCTGTAGCCCTAGTAACACACACCATTTTCTTTTAGTATTTATGATGGTCTTAGCATATTCTATTTTATCTTAGTCTATTTAAAAATATATGTTGGGCTCGCAAGCTGAAAGCCTGCACAGCGATCCCCATCTAGCCTGAGCACCTCGCTTAGAGCTAGGCAGGGCTCGGCCCAGCACTCTCTATCATCAGAGGATCTTAGGGAAGGTTCCTCTGGGCCTAGTTAGGCCCTACCCAGCAACCTCAAGTGACTAGGAGCAGCCTGTGCTCTGCCTTGGGACCTGAAAGCCTGTGAAGCTGTCTCCATCCAGCCTTGCAGCCTTGGCCCCTTGCTCAGACCCAGGTAGGACCCCGTCCAGCATCACCGATCACGGGAGAACCATAGAGAAGGTCCCTCTGGGCTTACTTGGGTCCTGCCCAGTAATCCTGAGTGACTCAGAGCCATCTGCACTCTGCCTCAGGAGCCAAAAGCCTGCATAGAAATCTCCATTCAGCCGTGATGCCTCATCACATCATGTGGAACCTGGTAGGGCCCCCCTGCAGTCCCTATCACTGGAGGACCATAGCAAAAGTCCCTCCAGGCCTATTTGGTCCGTGCCCAACAACCCTAGGTGAACTGGAGCTGCTTGTGCTCTGCCTGTGGAGCCAAAAGCCTGGACAGTGATCTCCATCCAGCTGTGAAATTTCAGCATCTTTCTCAGAACCTGATAGGGCCCCACCCAGTTACCTCAGCACCTGAGAAGACTAGAGAAGGTATCTCCAGGCCTACTTGGGTCCTGCCCAGAGACCCCCATGGCCTGGAACCACCTGTGTTCTGCCTGGGGAGCTGAAAGCCTGCACAGCTATCGACACACAGCTCTGCAGCCTTGCAGCCTTGGCACATAGCTTGGAGCCTAGTAGGGCCCTCCTCGTGTTCCCCATCACCAGAAGACCCTTGGAAAGGTCCTTTCTGGCCTAGTTGGGCCCCACCCAGAAACTCCAAGTGCCTGGCAGTGTCTGGTAAGGCCTGACTAATGACCTCCACTCGACTGGGGGAAATTCCTGCAATACGGACAGATATTCTCAACTTCAGAACTAGCTGAGCCCTTACCTTCAGCTTCCCTAGTGGAACATAGTAAACTGACAAAAGAAAACAGCAAAATGCAATCTCAAACCTCCAGCCCATTCCAAGCAAGCCAAGAGACATGGACATAGGAGAAACTGTAATCCAGACTCCTGAAACTTCTGAAAGGACAGAGTTAAGTAAAAGTACAACTCCATGAAGCTTGAACACAAATCAGAAATAAGCTCCCAGATAAAGGAAGAAATAATAACCATAATAAAAGAAATACTGAAAACACCAAAGAGGATATAGTTTAAAAAATAGAAGAACACTGCAAGAAGATGGAAACCTTGAATTAACAATATAAGAAAGAATCAGAATACGTGAAACAGATTCAAACAGATATCCAGGAAATCAAAAATTCCATTGAAAGATGACAAAACCACCTCAATGAAAGTGAAGATAGACTGTCAGACCTCAAAGACAAGCTTACAGCTAGTGAACAGGAAAGGAAAGACCTTTTAAAAATAATGAATCAGGAAATAATAATTCAACAGTTCCAAGATAATGCAAAGAAAAACAATACACAATTGATAGGTGTAAATGAAAAAGAAGGTGACAACAAAAATGTTTACAAGACAATTTTTACAGAAGTAGTGGCAAAAGTTTCCCAATCATGGGAAAAGAAAAAGACATACACATAAGTAAAGCATATAGAACTCCAATTAATCATATCCAAAATAAGTCTACAGCCAGACATATAATAATCAACATCTCAGAATTTCAACATAACAATAGAATATTAAAAGCTGCTAGAGAAAAGATACAGATCATTTATAAAGGAAAGCCTATCAGAAGCTCAGCAGACTTCTCAACATAAACAGTGAAGTTAAGAAGAGCATGGAGTGAGGTATTTCAGATCCTAAAGGAAAATGATTTCAAAATCAGATTGATGTATCTTGCAAAACTGTCCTTCAACACAGATGAAGAGATAGGATACTTCCATGACACAGAACCGCTGAAATACTTCATGACCACCAAACCAACCTTGCAAAGAATAACAAAAGATATTCTACATAGACAGAAAAATAATTATGACTTTGACAGGAAATTATAAAGATCAGAATGGAAATCAATGAAATAGAGAATAAGAAAATGATACAAATAATTAATGAATCAAAGAGATAGTTCTTTAAAAGAATAAATAAAATTGATAAGCCCATAGCTAACATTATTTTACAAAGGAAAGAAAAATCTCAAATTCATAATAAGGAATGAAAAAGATGAAATTACTACAGACCTTGTGGAAATGCAGAAGATCATCAATACCTACTTTGAAAATGTCTACTCTCATAGATTTGATAAAACACTAGAAATTAACAGATTCTTGGAAATATATGAATTATTAAAGTTGGACCAACGAGATGTAAAACTACTGAATAACCCAATTTCAACTTATGAAATTGAAAATGTAATTAAAACCTTACCAACAAAGAAAAGTTCAAGCTCTGATGAATTCACTGTGGATTCTATAAGAAATTCAAAAAAGACTCTTCAGTGAAGTTGAAAGGGAAGCAATTCTCCCTAACACATTCCTGGTAGCAAATACTACCCTAATACCAAAACCAGAGAAAGACCCAACCAAATAAGAGAACTGTAGGCCATTCTTCCTAAGGAATATAGATGCAAAAAGTTTCAGTAAAATACTGGCACATACAATGCAGCAAATCATCAAAGAGATTAGATACCATGACTAAGTGGGATTCATCCCAGGAATGCAGGGATGATTAAACATATGCGAGTCAATAACTGTAATAAACCATATCAATAGAGCCAAAGATAAGAATCACCTGATCACTTCAATAGATGCAGAAAAAGCTTTTGATAAAGTCTAACACTCATTCATGATAAGAACCCTATGGAAAATTGGAACAGATGATCTTTACCTCAATATGATAAAAGCTATTCATGACAAACCAACAGCCAGCATCATATGAAATGTTCAAAACCAGAAAGCTTTTACTATAAAGTCAGGAATAAGACAAGGATGACCATTATCACCACTCTTCTTCAATACAGTGCTGAAAATACTAGCCAGAACAATTAGACAAGAGAGAGAACAAAAGGAATAAGGATACGAAAAGAAGTTAAATTATCATTATTTGCAGATGACGATACTCTACATAGAAGACACCCAAATTCCATTGAAAGACTTCTAGATGTAATAACCAAATTCAGCAATGTAGCTGGATACAAAGTCAACACCCAGAAATCAATAGCATTGATACACCTATACACAAGCAACAAAGTCAACACCCAGAAATCAATAGCATTGATACACCTATACACAAGCAACAAACTCACTGAGAGAGAAATAAGAGAAGCCACAACCTTCAAAATAGCATCCAAAAAACCAAAATTCTTAGAAATCAAATTAACAAAGGAAGTAAAAAATCTATTCAATGAAAATTATAATGTACTGAAAAGGGAAATTGAAGAGGATTTCAGAAAATGGAAAGACATTCCTTGCTCATGGATTGGAAGAAAAAACATTGTGAAAATGGCCATTTTTCCAAAATTATTATGCATATTCGATGCAATTCCAATCAAATTACCATTAGCATGTCTCACAGATCTAGAGAAATCATTCCTAATATTCATCTGGAACCAGAAGAAACCTAGAATAGCAAAGGCAATTCTGGGCAACAAGTGCAAGAAAGAGGCATCACAATCCCTGACGTGGAAGGTATACCACAAAGCTACTGTGATAAAATCAGCATGCTACTGGAATAAAAACAGACCTGAAGATCAAGGGAATGCATTAGAAGATACAACTACACTCAGCCACCTTATCTTTGACAAAGGGGACAAAGGCTCTCACTGCAAGAAAAATAGCCTCTTTAATACATGGTGCTGGAAAAACTAGCTCTCCATATGCTCAAAACTAAAACTAGACCCAAACCTATCACTATACACTAAACTAAAGTCAAAATGGATCAAAGATCTAAATGTTATAACATAAACACTAAATCTGATGGAAGATAAAGTAGATAGAAATCTTGAAGAGATAGGGGTAGGCAGAGAATCCATAAACAGAAATCAAACTGCAAGGGAATTACTTCACAGAATCAATAACTCGGATTTCATCTTACTAAAAACTTTCTGCATGCCAAAAGAAATCTCCAACAGAGTAAAAAGGTAACACATGAATTTTGTGAAAATCTTAATCAATTGTCCCTCAGACAAAAGACTTCTGTCTAGAGCATATAAGGAAGTTAAAAAAGATCAGACAACCAAAATTCAAAAACCCAATTCAAAAATGATCATCTGAGATGAATCAGTTCTCAGATGAAGAAACACAAATTGCAAATACAAATTGTTTCTCATTGATCATAAGAGAAATACAAATTAAAAGCACACTGAAATTCTATCTCACTCCAGAAATAATGGCCAGGATCAAGAAAACTACCACCAACAAATACTGGAGAAGCTGTAGAGAAAAAGGAACTCTCCTGCACTTTGATGGGAGTGTAGACTGGTATATAACCACTGTCTGGAAGTTCCTCAGAAATCTGGGATTGGAAGTCCCATTTGACCCAGCTATTCCACTTCTGGGCATATTTCAAGAACTGAAAACATCATATCACAGTGATCTATGTGTACCATGTTTATAGCAGCACAATTAGTAATAGCCAGATCTTGGAAACAACCTAAATGCCCATCAACTGAGGAATGGATAAAAAAGATGTGGTACTTTTATACAATGGAGTATTACTCAGCTATAAATAATGATCACATTGAAATTTTTAGAGATAAATGGTTGCAACTTGAGGCCATATTCATAAGTGGAATAAATCAAACTTACATGTGTAAATATTGTATCCTAGTGTAAGAAAGGGTAAGAGTATTAAGATACATAATTCTCAATAAATACTGTGAAAGGGTAAGAATCTGCTCAAAGTGGAGGAAATAAGGAAAGGGAGCAAAAAATGAAGGGAAAAATATATAAATTTGTATAAACACACTTAAGATAGCTAAAATGATTGTGCCACAAATTCTATTAGTTCTTGGAACAAAACAGTTAACATCCATAGGATTGGATCAGTTTCGCATGTTTGTGTCTGTTAACCTGAGCAACTTTTTTGAAGATGACTATGAAAACTAACAACTATAGCTGTGTTCCTACCACCTTGTTTTGAAGGCCTGTTGTCATCGTTTTGGGCTCTTTGCTATTGTTATTTATTTGTCTTTTTTGTTTCTTGTTTTCCAATAATTTGCTTCATTTTGATTTTTCTCTAATGCAGAAAGAATAGTTGTAGAGGCTGATAGATGCCTAGAACTTCTAAACAGTTTACGAGAATTGATTGTATTATGTTTAATGTATGAACAGCTACTTTGAAGAAAAAGAAGATTATGGCATCATCCATTGCAGATTTCCTATTATTATGCTGTGAAATCCTGTAATGCTTTTATTCTTTGTTTTGAGTAGTTTTAGTCTGTTTTGTGTTATTTAATTTCAACACATATGAAGGAATGCACAGCTATTTTAAGAGAGGTTATGGTAGCCATTATTGATTTTCCTATTGCCTAGGTTTGAAGGCCTGTAGTGCTTTCATTACTCTGTTCTGATCAGTTTTATACTATTTTAGTTTGCTTGAATTCATTGTGTGTAAAGATGTAGACAAATATTTAGAACAAAATAAGAGACATTATGGTAACCATGGTAGATCTCCTGTTGTCTTGATTTGAAATCTGTGTCACTTACATTGTTTTCTTCCGATATGCTTTGTCTGTTCTGTTCCATTTTGCTTTACCCTCTTTAAAATAAAATAAAAAATATGTTGGGTATAATCCATTAAATTTACTTTACAATCTAAAGAAAAGTCATGGTCCATAATTTTAAAAGAACAGGGCATAATAGAGGACAGGGCATAATAGCTGATACGCTTCTATTTTATGAAGGAACTCTTTCACAGGACAGGAAGGGTCATGCACCATCTCCACTGTGATCTCTAATCTGGAAAGAAAGGCAAAACAAACATCTGTACAGTTCTTGACTTGAAACCATATTACAGAGTTACTGATATATAAACAACATGCCACTGGCAAAAAAAAAAAAAAAAAAAAAAAAAAAAAAACAGACCCAAGGATCAAAGAAACAGATTAGAATATGCAGCAACAACTCCAAACACACTCAGTCATGTTATCTTTGATAAAAGGGCCAAACATGTTCATTCAAAGAAATAATCTCTTTAATAAACGGTGCTGGGAAAACTGTCTTTTCTCATGCCTGAGACTCAAACTAGATCCATGTCTATCACTTTGCACTAAACTAAAATAAAAATGGTTCAGAGATATAAATATTAAAACTAAATATGCAGGAAGATGTATTAGATAGAAAACTTGAAGACATAGACATAGACAAAGACTTCGTGAAGAAAACCCTGACTGCACAGGAAATAAATGATCAACAACTCGAACCTTATTTCATAAAAAAAAAAAAAAAAAAAAAAAACATGTGCATAGCAAATCACCAACAGATTGAAAAGAAAACCCAGAGTGAGAAAAACATTTTAGCAAGTTGTTCCTCAGACAAAAGACTAATATCTCAGACATAGAACTGAAAAAATTCAGACTCCCAAAATCTAAAGACTCAATCCAAAAATGGGGCATTTGAGATAAATATAAACTTCTCAGATTACAAAGTACAAATGGAAAATAAACACATGAAAAAATGTTCAACATCACTAGTCATTCTAGAAATGCAACTTAAAATAACACTGAGCTTCCCTCTCATCCAGAAATAAAGGAAATTAACCAATAACAAATATTGGTGGGGTTGTGGAGCCAAAGATACCCTTCTACAGTACTGGTGGGCATGTAGACTGGTGCAACCACTGTGGAAATCAGTGTAGAGATTCCCAAAAGCGTTAAGATTAGAGGTCCTATTTGACCCAGCTATTTCCCTTCTTAATATCCTCCCCAAAGAATTAAATGTATCACACCACAGTGATATATGCACACCCATGTTTATAGCAGCACATCTTGTAATAGCTGCCTCGAAAACAGTCCAAATGCCCATCAACGGATGAAGGGATAAAGAAGGTGTGTTTTAAAAAACATATAATGGGCTACTATTCAGCCACAAAGAAGAATAAACTTGAGACATTTATAGTTAAATGGGTGTACCTAGATAAAATATACTAAAGTGAAATAAATTTGATGCACATGCATAAATACCACATTGTCTCTATGGTATGAGAAATTGAAAGTGCAAATAAGAACCAAAAAGGGGAAGAGGAAGGCAGGAAAGGAAAAGAAAAATGAGAAAAGAATGATAAAATGAAAACAAAACTTTGTAAATAAGAAAGGGAAGAGAGGTTGAAGGGAGAGTGGACCAATCGGGGCTGGGGATTTAGCTCAGCGGCATAAGCACCTGCCTTGCAAGCAGAAGGTGCTGAGTTCGATCCCCGGTACTGATACAAAGAAAAAAAGAGAAAAAGAAGAATCAAGGTGTATGATGTAGACACACAAAATCCCTATGATAAGTGTGATTATTATGTATATCTAAATTTCACCAATACACTCAATAAAAATATAAAGTTATTTTAAGTAATGAACTAGCCTAACCTTAAAAGAACCAATTTTCTCATTAACGGAGAACTAATGTGATCCGGATGCTGGAGAGGTAGGAGAGAGGCTGAAATAGATGCCCTCACCTCCTAAACCTGTGCTAAATGTGCCCTTTTCTGATTGCCATAGGTTCCTATATAAATAGCTACCTCTGCAACATATGTTCACCATTCTATCATGAACAATAACATAAGAAATAAAGACAAGTATGTGACCAATCCACTCAACATTTAAAATAAATACATATTGCTGTGTAATGTCTAATGTCAAGAAAATTTGATCAGAAATCACCTACTGGAGAATTGAAAGTACCAGTGAAGACTCCATTAGTGATCTTGTGACCTATAGTTGATGGCTTCTTATTGATGGAGCTATCTGAAGGATTTCTTAGAACATTAAAAAATAAGACTGCATCTGCAGGATAAAATTAACAATTGTTAAGTCATTTACCATTTTTGTCAATCATGAGCTCCTTATATCCCTATAGTTTCATGTACTAAATAACTTTATTGTTTCTATGATGTCTTGATTTCTCCTCAGCTCGATCCTAATGTATATTATTTTCAAAGAATTTATAACAATTACTTTCAGCCTTATATGACTATAATCTGCATTAAAAATCTATTTATATTTCAAGTACAGTATGTATTTGCAGGATTCCTCTCTCTCCTCTCTCTGAATCTCATCATACACACCCTTTACACACACAAACACACATTTAGAAAATAATGCAATGTATTACTTGCTTCAATGACAGTCAAAATATTTTAAATTTTGTCACCAGTTTATGTGTGTGTGTGTGTGTGTGTGTGTGTGTGTGTGTGTGTGTGTGTGTGCAACAAACCCTTGGCAGCCTTAGGCAGGCCATAGATGTCTACAGACACTGTCTATGATAATTGTTTTAAATACACGAAGTAAGAAAGTTGAATGACTTTGAGTCTTTTAATATTCAAATAAGATTTTTTCCCATTGTGGCATTTTATTTTATTTTTATATTAATTTTGATCTTTCATTGCTAGACAATTTTATCACACTATGACTTGTGTATTGAGGTCATCTAATTTCTGAAATCTCAGTCATAAGCGTTGCTCAAATAAAGTTCTTTCTATTACTGACAAATTTCTCTTATGTGATCAGTCTTGCTAACCTTCTGGAAGCAGATGAGTGACAGGCAGTTCTGAGTGATGCAGGCTAGAAATGAAATAAGCAGAAGCAGATATTAAAGCAGGAAAAATAATAAAATTTTAAAGCATTATTCAACAGCACATTCACTGTAAGTAGCAATCCAACATGTTCACTTCAATGACAATCTCAAGGGACTTTACATAATCTGAAAACACAAATCTATTACAAAGTAAAAACTACCCAATATTCTATTTTCATATTTACAGTAAATTACATGAAATCATCAAGGAAGAAATTACCCCAGGCTCTAAATCTTCCATAATTAATTCAAATTGTCAACTTTTGACATATCCACTAAAAGCACTGTTGTTATGTGTAAAACAATGGAGAATTTTAATACAGAAAAAAATCGTAGATGAAGATTTAATCTGTAGTGCTGCAGTGTGAAGTATATCATGCTTCCCTGTTCCTGGGTAATATTCCTGAAGTCAGTTCAGAAACTGACATTCAGTATGAAGATGGTTATTATTAGGTCAAAGGTGGTGCTTTACTTAGTATGAAGTAATCTAATAGAACTTTAGCATTAGATGTTTCCACAGTAATATGCTCCTTGTCAAAAAAAGAAAATAGTCTACTTCAAATACTAAGCTAATTGATAATGTCTATTTGTAGAGCAACTCACTAAGTGTCTAATTACCCACCTGTCACTTTACTTGGTGATTTAGATGAGCAAGGTGAAATAAAACTCATTTTTTAAAACAAAAGCCACACTCCACATAAGGAGAAATGCGCAGAGGTTTAAAGTCAAACTTTGCATAAAACTATAATCTATCAACAATTTGCATTATAAATTATATTAAAATTAAATGCCAGCTTCACAACATTCAAAGTGTCTTTTAAGCTATTTGCTTTTTAAAATAATATCCTCATTTTATATTGCTCTCTGATTGTATTGAAATATCACATAAGGGATAGGAAAAAGCAGAGACATAATTTCTGTGGTCCTCAGCAAGTTGATTGACATCATCCAAAGAGGCTGGGCTGTCTTCTTAGCTATAAGGTTTTAGCTGAAAAGAAGACAGATAGATTAATGAAGCTCGCTCATGTTCTGTAGATTATAGCTAATTTGACCAAGAATCATGAAGCAGAAGATTCTGTTCTTCAAAAATCAAACCTTGTAAATTTTAATAATGAATTTTCTTAGACTAATATTTATTAATAAAATAGCATGCATAGACATATTGCTAAACAATTGGGACACAGATGAATTAAAGGTAGAACAATAGTACAAAGTAATAATTATATTGAAAACATTACAATATTTTAAATATTTTTAAAGGTATGAGATAGCAGAACTAACTGTTTAGAAATGCAGAGTGGGCAGGCAAACAGAAAAATTATATTGAGGTAGTTATATTTGAGTTGAGTTTCTAATTTGGCAACTAGATTCTAGGATGAGGTAAAATATATCTATCTATCTATATCTATCTATATATATATATATATATATATATATATATATATATATATATTGATCCAAAGAAACTGAGTTACAAATGGTTTCACAAAGACACCAGGTTCTAACACAGACAGAAATAATCATTTCCAATTTTTCAATAAAAATTCTGACCAAAGGGAAATTGATTTTTTTTTTCTGGAATCCATTAAAATCTGAAGCGACAGAGAAAACTATGTCCACCAAATAAGAAGACACAGCAACATTCAGAGTCAAAGCTGAGAATTATTTATCAGGAGAATCACAGAAGCCACAACTGTCAGGTAATGTTGGTCAATTATAGGAGACTGGATGGGTGCTACCTTCAAGTATTATCTTAGCTCTACAGTTTGGAGGCACCTGACATTGCCATGGACATTATAACTAGCCTGACATACAAACAACTTGGGTTACGGCCAGAATGTTAGTTTTAACTTTCTACTTATGTCTTGAGTTATGACATGAATGCTCACTGCTTGTGCTTGCATCGGGTCTCAGATATACATTTAACCCTTAAAGCATTCTGGAAGGAACATTCTAATATCTTTTCCTGTACAGAAAATTGAGAAATTCTAGGCCAATATCTAAGGACACAGAGCTTCCTGCATACAGGAGAGACTTTGAAGGTTCTGTAGAGGATCCTGAGCCTTCAGTTGACAACCTGAATTATGAGCAGTTATGAGCGGGAATGAACCGAGGGTATAAGTCAAGGGTCCACTGTATCTATAAACACCTGATCACACGAATCACAAAATCACTGAGATATAACCAGAAGATTAGAGTATATCTCCTCTCCAACACCTTGCTGTGACATCAGTGAGATCTAGTGCAACAGTTGTATGGCTCAGATTTTCTCTGAGGAAGAGTACTTACAGATGCCCAAAGTCAAAAAGTGTTTAAGGCAATCATATTTGACTGTAGGTCCCATACAGGAGCCAGTATCTATGGCACCTGGAGCCACAGCAAAAACTAACTAAGGTAGTACAGAAATTAGTGTATAAGAATATTATGCCTACTTAGCCTCTTCCTGTCTCACAGACCATTGTCAAGGCATTTAACCCACTGAAATTTTAGCTTCTTCATATGTTAAAGGGAGAAAGACATTCTGCTAAATTTCCCACAAAATCATTATCTGTATCGAATAATAGGATTCTATCTATATTTTTATGTGTTGGTATTCAAAGAATTCTAAACTACATACCTCAAAAACATTTTAAGTTTCTTCTCTTTTTATAAAAGACTGGTCACAAGATTCAGATACCAGGCATTAATTTTTAATGGCTCTTTATCAAAAAGATGGTAGGAGCAATAACTAGCTGAAAAAATTAGAGAATAGCTAATTTATATTGTGCAGCAGTACACTTGCTTTTTATTACTATTCTATTTTTCATCATTATTTTATTTCACAAACCCTGAAATTTCAGACAATAACAGAATCGTTCAAATTTTCTTGACTGAAAAATAAATGATGTTATAGCTGATAATTTTTAAGATCAGCAAAAACTTCACAAGCTATAAGCAACTCCTAATAAACAGAGTGGACTCTTTAATTTGTGAAAGCCACTGGAAAGCTGAAAGATACCAATTACAGAATCATCTCAATCTTGCAGCTGCACAGGATATTAAAATACATGGAACTCAGAATCAAATAAAAACATCCGTGAATGATGAAGTCTGGAACAGTCTAAGATTGAAAATACTGAAATAAGAATCTTCTCTAAGAAGTTAAGCAATGAGCAATGAAAGAAAATATAAAAACTAAGTAACAATAAATTGAAGTGCTTTAAGCTCCAACCAAAGCTTCACAATTAACCCTGTGCCTCATAAAGCAGGGCATTTTTAAAGTGTTAGTCACCAGTAATACACATGTCAAGTCATGGAAAAGCATTAAACTACTTCAAACGCATGGCATTTGGCCCTCTTAACTGAATATCTCATTCATTCATATCCCAATTAGGCTGCTTTAATTACCTCTATGAATGTTATTCATCCTTTAATAACACAAAAATAGCAGAGTAAAGGAAAATTGTTATTCACAGGAATGAATACATCCACATGTGGAGTCTCTCATTAATGAAAGCCAGTAGTAATGCTTATTACTAATGTAGAGTCCACAGTTATTGTTAATCTATGTAAAATCTCATTCTGGTTTACGATTTGTCCCTGGAATGCTTATTACTTTAGAGTACAAATGGTTTCTCATTTATGGTAGTATTGTGAGCCTAGAATAGAAAAGTTGTCCACAAATTGATGGTCTGTTAGAATCAGAAAATAGAAGATGAATCCCATGACAGAATGATGTATCTATTTAAAAAGTCCTCACATCATAAATTTGCTAGTTTAACTCCTATATATATTCTACCCGCATGTAAACCTAATCCAAGTCTCAGTGATGTTTCAGAATTACAGTCCTTTATCATTTTACCCCCTTGGCGACACAAATAAACACATCTTATGAACAACTGTTCTTAATATGGAACAATTTTACCCCTCAGGGGACATAGAGAAATACTGGGAAACACTTAGATGCCACATTGTAAGTGGCATCTAACAGATCAAGGCTAGCACGCACCGCTAAATATTTCACTATGCACTAGATAGTCCTCAGCAAAAAAAAAAAAATAATAATAATAATAATAATTATCCATCTAAATCAATAGTGCACAGACTGAGAAGCCCCACTTAGGAAGATAAACTATATACATAGATAAAAGACAAGCAGAGGAGGCAAGCAGTTATGAGGCTGTGATTATAGAAGACCGAAGGACAGGCTCAAGATGTGAGGGTGTAGATTTTCTTGAAGTGCAAGCAGTCTTCAAACTGCCTGTGAGATTCAGTAAATGATAAGAGCAAGAGTCTTCAATAATAACTGAAATAGAAACAAAAGACCGTAAAGCATCCCCATAATTTTGATAGCCAAGAATCAAAGTAGCATAATATAAGGAAAACATTTTTCTGGAATTTCCCCTGTATCAATCTAGATACTGGTTGTGATTACTGAAATTAGATCAGAAATGCTCTGAGATATCTATTTACAGTTTAGAAAACCTTTGTATGTGTCATTCTGGAGAGTATGCTTCCTTCCAGAGAAATGAGAGACACAACTTTGAGGCTTCCACTATTATGCTCTCATTTGTTTTTTATTTGCTTGACTGTTCTGTTCCGTTTTCTATGTAACTTCTCACTTATGAATTCTGAAGCCTGTGCAACAAAAATATAATTTGTGTTTTGTCTCATGACTAATATATTTAGTGAAAAGTTTTTTTCTTAATGGAAGGTTCCCAAGGTATCTATTTTCTCCACTGATGTCGTAAAACTTTTCAAGATTTACTTAGTTTTATTTATTTAATTTTAGCATACACTCATGTTTACTTAGCTTTGAATATATATATTCAACTTTGAATATATATTCAGCATAAAGGATGACTTTTTTAAAAAATCAAAATCCAAAGAGATGCACATATTTAATAAGACTGATAGATTATTGATACAGGTGTCTCATGAGCTGAACTTTTGTTCTTAAACAGAAATCTTTGCTCATTTTTGTAACATTCACCAGTATCTCTTAGTTTTTTTAGTACCTTGTTGCATCAGTAGGATCAATAGTATAAAAAATGTCAACAATCTCACATCTTGACAAGAAATTGATCAAGCATAAACATTGTTATAAAAAGATCCTGAATAACTTTCAGTTATGGAAGTGTTGAAGAACTATTTGTTGTGTCGCCCTACTAAGGTTGGAAAAAAAGAATATTTTTAAATGCTCCAACCAGAGATTTTGCAGAAATAAAATGACCACAAAGCAGCATATAGCAAGTTCTGATCAATTAGCAGCACCACAGAGATTATGCTGGAGTGAAAAGTGCCTATTTTACAGTTGGATTCTTATCAACCAAAGAAGCACCGACATGATCTTCTTTAGAGCTCTCCCCAGCTTATTCATCAGCAAATTCTGCAGAGTCTGGCCAGCATCTTTAGCCAAAGTTCCCTTTCTAATGCTGAAAATAATGTTCCAATCGAATGAGTATTTTCACAGCTCAAAGTCAGTCCTCTCCATAGTAGGAATCAAGTAATAGATTGCTCCTAGACCACCTCGGAGCAGCTAGTTCAGTATGAAATGAGAATATGCCATTTTAAAATGTCCACCTTTTACACAAGAAGAACGTTTTAATAAAAGCTTTCAGAAGGAGGAAATCCAAAAATCTTCACTAAACTCTGTAATACAAGTTCCAGAATTTACTTATTAAGATATATAGTATGTCAAAGAGTTTCAATAAATATAAATTGTAAATATTAAATTTCAGGTATATAGGTCTTGTCTTACCCTAGCCATCAATACTACACTTTTCTCCTCTATTTTCTGATAATGGAGGAAATCATTTAATTTTCCTTTTAACGACTCATGACAGGAACTTTTGGCTGAAGTTTCAGTCTGCACAGACATCCAGTTAGCTTCCTAAATGCTTTCAAATTCACCACTTTGTTTCGTCTACTAGTACAATGGCTCTCAGTGACATCTTGTCATGGTTTATATCTGTGGTCCCCAGGACTCATTAGTTTGCATTGTGTATTTGTGATTGGTTCACTGTCTAGTGCTTGGATTGATGGTATCAGTGCTCCACCCACAAAGGCGTGGAGCCAGGATGTAATGTAATGGTAGGAAGAAGGTGTGTCTTGCTCTTTGCTGATTCCTGCTTGCTGTTTGCAGCCGCCATGAACTGTGGCCCAGCCATACCCGCCTGCTTTGGAGCCAACTGAGTGTGGACTGAAACCTCCAAAAACTGTAAAAAATAAACCTTTCCTTTCCCTACTTGGGCTTCAGCTATTTTGTCTCAACAACGAGTAAAAAGTAACTAAGACACATCTCAACCCCATCTACTCTCCTGGTGCATTATCTACAATGCAGCAAACATAGCCTGTAGAAAATTAAAAGTTTAAAATATCAAACAAGTAAGTAGACTAATTCCATAATTATGTTTCTGTTATCCACTTTTTCACATGTGCTTCAGATAGGTAGAAGGTAGATAAGAGAAAGGATATGCAGGTGAGATAATAGATCACTGTGAAGCAGTCAAGCATGCAGTGTAGCACATATAAGCATTTAGATATATAATCAAAATTTATGTAACAGGCTCATATATCAAAAAATAAAATATTTTAGACAAATGATGGTCCCATGCGTTTCTCTCAGATTCTTTTCCTTTATTTGGTATCAAAAGAAATATCGCCTTCAATCTGGTTTCCATCATTCCCATTCATATTTTATCTGAGCCTACACGTTTATGTATACAGAAACACACAAAATTGTTCTTGTTTTCATACTTTTGAGGGATATAGAGTCTATGGCCCATGGACTGGATGGCACCATGAATATCTAGTGCTGTTGCCCTGGTAGATTATAACATTTGAACCTTATTCTGTAACATTTAGCATTATCTTTCATGACTGAACTGTCCAGTGTTCCGGTATAGACTGCACAGGAGACAAGGGGATGCTGTGAAAGGGGGGTGCCGTGCAGTGCTGACTCTCCTACCCATGCCTGCCGCACCATCCAATCAAAACCTTGGTGTATCAGATGCAGTATGTACTTATGCAACTTGACAAATAAAACAGCATTACCAGTAAAGGTATTTCAACCAAACTACACTCATGTGTGCCTATGAAAACAGGCATCTATTTTTACTAAACAGACTTACAAGTTCTCTTCTTTAATTATTTAACTTGGACTTGTATCATTTTGTAAATCATTTAATAAGTTAAAATATAAAGCAATAAAGGAACTTTTGTTACATACATACATTGTGTTATATATGTTATGCATGGTTGAAAACATTTCCTCTTACTCATTGTGACCCAGGCAGCCAAAAGTTTGGAAATCCATGCTTTATTTTAAAAAGTATAACCTGCACATCATTGGGAAACTTGAATTTCCTGATTTTATACTTTTGAGGTGTTACTGCGTTAACACTAGCTTACCATCTGAACCCTGTACCTATAGCATTCTGTAAAATCATCATACTTGTTCTCTTGGTAAGGGACACACCGGCAATTGTTGTCTTCCCTGTAACAGACAGTGTTTCCATACATATTGTGCTCATTATTGACAGTTTTGGGTTATTGACAGTTTTTCTGGGAAGTACAAATACTTTGAAGGCTAAGTCCATAGATGACATTGCTCAGTTTTTACTAACCCCACTTTAACCCGTCAGTGACCATTCATGCCAAAATGAGGGAGAGTTTTTATTGGTGCATATTCTCACTTCACAGAGCTATCAACTTGGATGTTAATTTATCAAACTTTTATTTTGTCCAAGTTTATGTTTTTATTAGTGCATAATTGTACGAAAACAATGAGTTTCATCTTGGCACACTCATACATGAATATAATTTGCTTTGACTCTTCACACCCATACACAGCCCTCCTTTCCCTTCTATGGCTTGTCCCATAATCCCCTTCTTCTTCTCTAATATTTCAGATGTAAAAGATGGAATTAGAATATATATATATATATATTTCATTCATATAGGTATATATTGAAAACAGTTCCATATATGTACATTGGCATTTCCTTTCTGTTCCCTCTTCCTCTCCTTTTAATTCATTGACCTGTTCAATGTTTACTTTTTTCTTCTGTTTATAGAAATCCTTTATTAATTATAAATATTGACTTCATCACTTTCTCATCACTGAAACACAATACTCAACATTCAAAATTTGAAAGAGAACAGGTTTGTGATTCACATTTTGTAGAGATTTGTGTCCATACTAGGCTTGCTCCAAAATAGAATGGCATGACAGGCAAGCATCTTGGAGAATACCTGCTTACAGCATGGTGGACAGGCAAAAGATATCACGATAGAAGCTGGAAAGGGAAATATAAACTTCTAGGTCACACTCAGTGATCAGGCTCTTCCAGATAGGAAGAGCAAGTCATCCTAAGAGAAAGTCATATAGAACGCTCTTTTGATCTAATCACTTTCCATAGATCCTACCTATGATCACATGAGACTCTAGGGGGATGTTTAGATATAAAGCGTAACAATTCACCCCGAGTTCCCCCAAATCTCATGTTCGTCTCTTTATTTAAACTGCATTTAGGCGATCTCTAAGAGTTGCCTAAGCCCTAACAGTTCCAGCATTGCTGAAAAGCCTCAAGTCCAAAGTATCATCTGAAACTTAAGGCAGTCTCTTAGCTGTGATGCCCTATAAAAACAAAAAGACAATTAAACACTTCCAAAATACAATGATGTAGAATAAACATTATCTTTATAAAAAGGAGAATTATAAGGGTAGAAAATAGTGGAACCAAAGCAATACTGAATCCAGCAAAGCAAGCCTTAAATCCTGTGGTTCCATGTGCAGCACTTGAGCCAAATTGTGATGAGATGTGAACTCTACAGGTCTTCGTAATCCCCATTCTTACAGTACTGTCAGAGCTGAGCAGCTGTGGCTCTTCTTTAACACTGGATTTGCTCATTCCTTGCAGCTTTTTCAAATGTTCCACATACCTGAGTTCTCTGACATTTAGGGACTGTGCTGCACTTTCTGCCTCACACGTCGCCCTCTCAGGGACACACGGACTGGACTCACAGACCTTCTTCTGAAACCTTAATGGAAGCCTTCCTGACCCCACAACTGTTTCATTCTTAATGACCATAAAAGCAGTGCCACGTGGATGATGCCACAATCTGCCACCAACTCAAGAAGTAACCATAACCACGTACAACACCACAACTGCAGTGGTTCCTCAGTGCTTGCATAGAAAAGCACTGTGAACTAATTTTTAGGAAACAAATTCCCTATGCTGCTCTTCAGAGCATGATGCTTTGGGGTTCTCTTCTCAAATGAATACTTTACAGCTTTGCACCTTGACCCCATGAAGTGTGTGATCTTGCTAACTCCTCACATGACATGAAGCCTTTTTTCATATTCTCCCAATGTAGAAATTACCATATTTTAATACTAATCTTTCCAGCATCCAACGTTTCTTGTGCTCCAACATTACAGACCCCAAATTTACAGGAGCTACCTTTCTGGTGAAATGCACCACATTTAAAGACCCTTAGTTGTACCTCTTGCTCTTGATTTTCGATGTAGAGCAGGCTAAAAGCTCCCAGCAATATGCATGCCAGAGTTTGAATTTTGCACTGCCTTGAGCTCTCCTCTGCCAGAGTAACTATAATGCATCTCTTAATCTCAGCCTCAGGAGACCTGCAAAATCTAGACAATTTTTCAGCCGGAGCATAACACACACGACCTGGAGTCCAACTACCACTACAGTCTTTCTAAACTGAAAACTCTTCAGCCTGGTTTTTGCTGGCATCATTACTGTCAGTGTTATGGTCTTCTGAGCTTGCTCCTGAATCAGTTCACAGCAATCTGTGGCTGATGGTCCAGTCAGCATCTCCAAATCTTTCCAAATTTTTCCTGTCAACCATTTTCAAAGGCTTCTGAACTACAAGGTCACATACTGGCACAACAAGCACACTAGTCTCTTACCGAAATCTGACTTACTTTCATTATCAATGAGAAAAAGTAACCAACACCCACAGCTTATGGGAGGAGACACTTATTTTGGCTCACATTTTAGTCTATAGTACAGTGGTTTCAATTCAGGATGGTGTGACAAATGGGCATATGTGGGAAAACTGAAAGAACCCTACTCACAGCCTGGTGCTGGGGACTAAAGAGAGTTAAGGAAGAGCCAAGAAAGGAGATACATTACTCTTCCACTTTATAACTCAGTGATCCACCGCTTTCAACCAGAACCCACACTCTAACGGCAAGTCAGTTATACTATCTCATAATCCAATCACTCCCCAAAGGTCCCACCTATGATCAAATGTTATTATATCTATCGGTTTCTTTTTATTGTTGAATAGTGGTTAATCTTTTTTAGTTGACTTTGAATCCAACAAATTTGCAAAATTGTTTTCTACTTTTTAGGTCTATATTTTCCAATTTTATACAAAGCCAGTCATATCACTAGCAAGTTATATATTTATAATGTTTGTAATACTATTTTTCCATCATTCTAGGATGACTAGGAATTTAAGTATTAGTTGTAAATATTCATTTCTGAATTTAACGGGGCACATAACTTTCTACCTGTAAGTATGACACAATAATAG
Organism: Cavia porcellus; assembly: GCF_034190915.1. Lineage (NCBI taxonomy): Eukaryota > Metazoa > Chordata > Mammalia > Rodentia > Caviidae > Cavia > Cavia porcellus. The sequence goes on along the minus strand of NW_026947501.1, from coordinate 12,036,499 downwards.
AATTTGAACAGACATGGTTTCTCAGGTTAAAAATTTCTCTAGTGTAAGAAATAGATTTGGTCTACAGTTAGAGTGTCTAACAGTCACAGAAAAGATATTAAATTATTTCTCACAGCAATAAATGAGGAGCAAGAGGGTTCCAGATTTGGGGAAAGGCTTGTTAATGTCGGTATTCCATGTCAGTCTCTTTAGTCTTCCTTTATAATTCCATGCATTATACCCATATTCAATCACTGCCATAAGGAAGAGGCCGTAGTCAAGAAACTTAAAAGAATCACATATCTGTTACTTCATTGTGGAGGAAAGTTGTAATTCATCATTAGAATTCTTCTTACACCTTATTGATCACATATGAGTCATTTGACCACCAGGAGACGAGAGAAATTGGGAAAGTGAGTAGTTGGCATTTGTAGTCTTGTCAGCAAGACGTCAGTAAGGAAAACAAAATTCAGGCATTGGAACCAATAGGAATCTTATGTTTACTTGCTATTTAGTCAGCCCTGAGCTATTATTTTCTAACCTATAAATCAGCGATTAATTACATTTATTATTGCTGCATCTACTGAGATAGTTATAAAGATTTACTTATTTGATTTATTAATTATATATTAGCTTAACAGTTTCCTAGATTGAAATATTCTTCCTTTCCAGGGATCAGCTATATGTGGTCATAATGCATTTTTAATGCCAAACAGAATTAAATTTATTAGCATGTGAGGGATTTTTTTGTGTCCAAATTCATAAGAGATGTTCATGTATTTTATCTTAAATTTTATTAACTAGTTTTGGTCTTAATGTTACACTAAAGTCATTAGAATGATCTCCTCTCGTCTATTCTCCAAAGGATAATTCACATAAAATCATTGAATTGGTAAGCTAATTTGGCATTTAGATGTTTTCCTATGTGGAAATTAAAGCTGTTTGATAGTCAAAGAAGCCTCACAGCGCTCTTTGGCCCCAGGCATGGAGCCTGGCTTTTGTTTCATATCAGATTCCCATGCCGAGGCCCCGTTATCCTACAGGAGCCAGTTCTGTGCCACCACTGACAGAGTTCTCCTCACATGCCAGCAGCTGTAGCTTCAGCTTCATCTGCCATTCTGTGTGTTTCTTTTGCTTTTGGTCTTCGAAAATATTTAGCTGGTTCTGGATCCCAGTCATGTGTTCTTGGCTTGCTGCCATTGTTTTTATATTTTATATATCATATCAAAATTGCAACTGTTTACTCTGCTGACTTCTAGAACCTAACAATAAGCATGGTAATGAAAAGAGGGCCCCTATGTCATATTTAGTTTCCAGCACCTGTCATACTAACAAAATTCAATAGCCTTTTTAAATTACCAAATAACATCATCATTTCCATTCATAAGTTTTACCATAAAATAATAGTATTTTGTCGGCTTATATAGTCAATACTAAATATAGGATTTTAAAATGGAATCATCCAGCATACAAGGAATGCTAAAAGTAAATGCCATTTTTGGGAAAATAAGTTAATTTAAAGGCAAAGTTTTGTATATTCTCTAAAATTATAGCACTGCAATACTAAACAAACATCTATAATTCCCTTTAGGTAATATGATCTAAAGGTAAGTTGCAAGCCACATGTTGCTAATAGTAGTCAAATTAGTAACGTTTTAATGATTTAAAGTGATTAGAACAGGTTCATATTTAAATGTATAAAATCAGTCTCATTAAATTATGTTATATATGTATTCTTCAGTGGAGATAAACCACAGTTTAGCTTGAGAAGTGGGAAGGAATTTAATGGTTATAGAGTATCATTTTTACAAAAATGTTTGGGAGATTGGTATGTCAAATATTGCCTTCTTTGTAATTTTAATTGGAACACAGCCACTTCATTTACTACATACTAACTGGCCAATTTTTTGCTCCAATATCAGTACTAAGTAGTTGTGATGGAGACTACATAGTCTTATAAACGCATAAGTATTTCAGAATAAGTTCATGGACCCTTGTTCTAATCATATAAAATAAGGCAACTGCGATGCTCACCTTTGAAAAGATTGCTTCTTCACACTCATCTTTTTTTCCCCAAATCCGTCTCTTCAATCACAGGAGCCAGTCCTAGGCTCAAACCTATGTTGACCAAAGAAGTCTATAATCAAAATGTGCTAGTTCAAATGCTTCCTTAGAATTCCTTTTTGTTAATTTTTAATTTTTACTAGAGCATATTTGCAGTACATAATGACTACATCACCAGTGGAGAGTTGATACATGTACATAACACGTCTTCATTTGTTTTTGATCCCATCTCCTCTCCTCCATCTCTTAGTACTTTTCTCTTTTGCAAAATATCCATCTTCCTATTTCCTCTTATCTACCTTTACTTTTGATCTGTATTTATAGTTTTGCTCTTATATGAGAAACTCATATAAGATATGATATACTGCTCATATAAGAGCAACCATGAAATATTTAAGCTTGCATATCTGATTTATTTCACTCGATATCATGGTCTCGTTTTCCAAAAAATGACTCAAGCTTATCCTTCTTATGCCAGAGTAGTACTCTATTGTGTATAAATACCATAGATGCTTTATCAATTCATCTGTTGATGGCATACTATCACTTCAAATATTTAGCTATTATGTATTGCGATGCCATAAACACGGATGTGGAGCTAATGGGAAATGGCTTTCTTTCTTCTCTGAGTAAGTCACTCTGGGCAAATAGCTATAGTCTGCACGCGGCATTACCTGTTGACAAGTGGAGAAGCTCATACACAGAGAGAATCAGAGTTCAGTGTGGAAGAAACCCTGATACCTGGATCTTAGTCCTTCCTGCACCTCCTGTCACTCTGTTCTTGAGCTCTTGCTAACTGGCTTAAAGTGGTTCAATTTTAGTTTCTGTTACTTGCAGAGAAGGAATTCTGAAGCATATACATCCTTAAAATAATTATATATTTGAATTGACTTTGTTTCAGTAAGACCTACAAATATGACCTGGATTATAAAAAGCATCTATAAGAAGGACGTGACTTTCTTTCCTTTTTCTAATAACAAGGCTAGAAATAATTATGATGCAAGATAGATTTAAAAAGGGAAAGTAGGGAGTTCCCGTCAGTCTTCTATACCTGACATGATGGTTGGGCGTGATGGTGCACAACTGTAATCCCCATGCTTCGGAGGCTGAGGCAAGAGGGCGGCTCTCAGTTTAAGGATAGCCTAATAATGAGTTCAAGGTCAGTCTAAACTACGTAACTAGACCCTGTCTTAAAGATTTTTAAAAAAATTAAAGTTCTTAATGTGTGGTAATAAAGATATTTTATGTCTGTTATTCAGTTTATACATTTTAAAATTTTAATATGTTTAGATGTTTTGAAATAGTTATTTCTACCAAGAACCTCACAATAATCCTATAAATAGTTAAAACATATCAGGAACAAAGACAAAACAAGCTGACTCGAAACCCAATTTTCCCAATACCTATCCAGATTCTCTTTACCAGGGAAATGTGCTCTGATTACTACTCTCATTTGATTCATAACATTGACTAAATCCTCCACAGGTCATAGACAAGTATTTTATTTCCTGTACGTTTTGAATATTAAACATTTTCACTTATTTTCTATTTGGTTTTGTAGACATCTGTCTTATTTGATATATCACGAAATTCTGATACAGATAGTTTTAAGAGGTAATATAACGTTGGCCCTTATCCAAAGATAGAAATAAAGATTGAAACAAATGTAACCCAGTGGGTACTTGAAATTTAGATAGTGGACGGCTTTTAAACCTTTCAGAGAAACTAATCCCTTGGTTGCATTTATAGCACAGGCAATTAATTTGATTAAAACAAATATTCTTTGATGATCGTCAAGAATACAGCAGTGTGATTTTAATATGATAGAATTATTATTGACTTGGGAATATCACACAAAATTAGTATAACCAAGCAAAGATCAAAAAGTCTCTCTGATTATAAAACATCAAAGGTTTCAGGCAAGTTCTTCCTGAGAGAGAAGTCTAAAATATCGAAGAACCCATTATTCTGTAATATTAAGAAATTACTTTAATGAGTGTCCCCTTGATGATACTGAGGTAAAATATCAGAATTTTACTATATTATACAATGAGCTGCCTAATTACAGAAATGGTGCTCTCATTAAGCATCTGCCACTCACATGTGTTCATACGTCTCTAAACTTACGCAGCTGGGGGAAGTATATTTTATAGGTAGCCCCCCCTTTGAGTTTTGCTAGATGCTTGATCCCAGGTTGCTTTCAACAACTCTAAACATTTGTCTCCTTTTAAAATACACTTTGATGAAAATTTTAAAAGACAGAGTTACAGTTTATTTTAGGATACTATAGCAAAATACCTAAAAATGTATGATTAACAGAAGTTTATTTGCCTCGCGGTACTAGAGGTTAGAAGTCTTAGCATGCGCATGCAGTGAATGTCTTTCTGCATTACAATATGACATAAGGCAGCCAATGGTGAGACAAAGAAAGCATCCTAGAGATGTCTTTCACGTCTTATAAATACGTTTGTGCCTACATAAGGATCCGAGACTTGTGACTTCATCTAAATAAGTAAGAACTTAGATGAGGTGGAAGGAGGGAATAAACTGATCTACAGGTAGATATGGAGGGGGGATTCTGGTGTTCTAGCATCCAGAGGAGAACTATGGTAACAATGCTGAACATATAGATAATTAGAACAGAGCATTCTGAATATCTTAACCACAAGGAAAAGATAAGTGTATGAGGTGACAGATGTACTGTTCTCCTAGACATACAACTAAGAAAAGTAGGAACAAATGCCCATGTGTGCCTGCACACAAGCTATCACAGCAACATTGCTCATTACAGCCAAGCAGAAAACCAAACTAAGCAACAATCAACACATAAGCAAATAATCAAAATGTACTTTATTGAAATATTGAAATGTTATTAACAATAGAAAAGATTTAAACACCAGTGTGGTGGCTTATACCAGTGATCTCAGCCCTGAGGAGGTGGCAGGAGGAGGATCAGAACTTCAGGAAGAGCCTGGGGCAACTTAGTGACCTCATGAGACACTGTGGATAGATAGATGATAGACAGAGTAGATAGATAGACAGACAGACAGACAGATAGATAGGATAGGAGTGTAGCTCAGTGTGAAAGCACCACATACACAAACACACACACACACACACACACACACACACACACCTCAAAAGATTTAAAGTTCTGATACATGCTACAATATGGATGAATTTTTGTCTCGGTTGCTTTCTTGCCACTGAGACACTGTACCCAACACTCACAACATAAAGAGATGAAGGTTTATTTTGGGTCAGAAGTTTCGATCTGTGATTGCCTGGTCTCCCTGCAGAACCACACTGGGAAAGAATCCAGTGGAGCAAAGCTGCTCACCTCAGGATAGGGAGCAGAGAGAGAAAGGGAGAATCCAGGGAAAAGAATATCCATCCACACCGGGCACCGGGTGCCATTCCTCCTCTGCCATTCCTCAGAGCCAGGCCCCACCTCTGATCGCACAGGAGACCTTTGGGAAGCCTCTGAGATCTAATCAATATCAATTTGAATACATTATGCTAACTGAAAGAAACTGAACATCTAGATTATCATCTCACTTATTTGAAATGTTTAGAATAAATTAAACTCTTGGGATAGAAAGTAGACTAGTATTTCCGAGGGCATCGTTGGTGGGACAGACAGTAACACAATGAGTATTAATGAATGTATGAGCTCTTTTGGAATAATGAAAATATTATGGAATTATCTGGTGGTAGTTGTACAACCTTATGGAAATATTAAAAACCACTGCAAGTAGGCATGTTAAAATTATTAAAACAAATTTTATATTATATAAAACGTTTTTGATTTTAACAAGTCTAGTATGCAATGTGTTTTTAAAACTTCAATATTAAATTTTAACAATTAAGGTCAATATTAAAGTCAGAGGAATGAACAAATTCTAGATTTTGTTTAAACTATGGATATATAGGTATCACATTTTGAATTAGAGATTTTGTTAAATACTATTTCATACATATTTTGGTAATAAGCCTTATGAACACTTATTATATAGGTGAATTTTTACATTTTATATTTATTTTCACTTTTCCTTGTTCTAAAAGAAATTTGAAAATATCATATGGTGTAGGTGTATGTTCACTAGATTCAGTTATCCATCAACTGCTCATTGCTAGTGAAAAGTCTGAACGGTAGCTCATATGTAATATTACACAAACCAATCTAATAATTTAAAGAACACGATTCTAATGCAATAACATAATAGCAACATTACAAAGCTTCTGTATTTTCATTACATAACTTTGTTGTGTTAAAAAACATAAAATTTCTGGAAAAGGACTTTAAGATGAGAATTAATTTAAGGCATTAATTTATTTTTATACTTCTTTTATAAAAACTATCATATATTTAAACCAAACTATCAAACTCTCTCTATGCCAATCTTGTTTTCTCCTATTCTATGTGGAAAAATTTCTTTCCTTACTTTGATTAATTAATTATAATCCTTCGTAGAAATTGGAATTTTCTACTGAGAATCATGCTAAAAATATCTTTTCAAAAACATAGTCACCAAATTCATTATAACTCATATTGTAAGGACTGGATAAGTTCTTGGATTCATAGAGGTCTCTCTAGATTATGAGTCCTGTCTCCCAAAACAAATTATATGAGCAATTCACGTACTGCCATAATCTACTTTAACTGAAGGCAACTTTTCTGAAGGTACACTTGGCCTGGTTTCAAATACAGTACAGTATACACGTGAACAGACGCTAAAACAGATGCTACTGTACATGCAATTAGCCTCTGTAAAAGATGATGTGGTTTGCATCTTTTATCACGATGCTTGCTCATTGCCTGATTCCCCAAACAAAACCAGGTGACTGATTTCTAGGCAACCAAGCAGTGCTATCTAGAGAATTCTTCTGTCTCCTCAGATGCCATCTCATTTAGATTCAAAGGTATTCAAAGCTTCAGAGCTCATGTATGTGACCCAGTAAGTTAGTGTTACTTGGTGGTGTACTTTGGGACAAATAAACCAAACATACAAGCCATACTAAAAACTCTCAGCTAGAGATACTTTATTATCAACATTTTATGATTATGTATTAGCAGCTAACAATCAAAAAATCATAAAGTATAAATAAGACCTGTTTATTTAGTCCTGCTTGCTTAGAAAAGTTAGTTTAGGGGCTGGGGATTTAGCTCGACGGCATAAGTGCCTGCCTTGCAAGCAGGCAGTCGTGAGTTTGATCCTGGTCCCTGGTACCGATAAAAACGAAAAAGACCAAAAAAAAAAAAAAAAAAAAAAAAAAAAAGTTAGTTTAGTCCTGCTTACTTAGAAAAGTTTTTCGAGTCAATTAATTGATAAATTGAAAAAAAACTGATAAATATTTTGATCTGTAAGTCTATGTAGGAACAAAAAGCATTTTTCAAACATCTCAGTTTGAGATCTTGAAATAAATGTTATGTTTTCATAAAATTGTGACTTTTTAAAATTATTCCATTATGAGTTTCAGCTCTGGTTGGATTTTATATGTGTGTGATGAAATATAGGGTTACTATCAGTGCTCAGTTAATCAACTTTTATGTATTTTTTGACATAATAGATCTCTTTAAGAATATCAAGCGCTGTTTCAGATAAAAGAGAATTCAATAAAAATATCTTTATGTAGTTATTTTCAATAAGTTATTTACAACTATTCTTCATAAAAATTCTTAGGGTCTTTTAATATGTGGCAGAATGTTTCACCACGTTAAGCAGCCACAAAATATTACATCAAATAATGGTTATTGAGTTAACAAGAAAAGCTTAATTAATTTTTTCCAGCTTTGGGATTCAGTTCCCAATCTGCAAGGCACTGGTGCTTTTTAAGCAGTTAGTAGTATCAGACATAGGCTTTAGCTCATCTAGAAATTACTCTAGTATATGAGTGAGGCTCAGATTTGTTTTCAAAAAAGGGGATTAAGCCAGCAGTATCTCACTATGAAAAAGTGACTTTTTATTTTTATTTATTTATTTTGGTCTTTTTCATTTTTATTGGTACCAGGGATCGAACTCACGACTGCCTGCTTGCAAGGCAGGCGCTTATGCCGCTGAGCTAAATCCCCAGAGAAAAAGTGACTTTTTAAAAGGGGTAAGTTAGCACGATCTGAAAATCTTGCCAGGTGCCAAACATGAGAAAAGCTGCATATTAAAAAGAAAGTAGAACTGACTTTCTGCTTCAATAAACATTGTTTATAATTAAACATTTACTATGGAAAATGAATACAATGACTAACACATATAATAACAATAATTTGTAATACTCTGATGTAATTTTATTTATTTAACCCTAAAAATTATGGTATTTGGTATAGTTTTCTATTTTATAAAGTCAGGAAGTTCAAAGATCAAAAATCACAGAATTAGAACAGAAGTAGAATTAGTTCATGTGACTCACAATTTAATGACTTTTCTCTGTATACTTACATCTGGACACATACATCAGTATCTGTCCTTTAGAGATACTTATAGCTCATCTCTTCTTTATTAAAAACTGTGAAACAATAGGCCATTATTTTTATCTTAAAAAGAATAAAAATAAAATAGAATTTTAAAAACTGTAATAGGAAAGTAGCAATAATTAGGATATTGCATATTATCTTCAGAGTAGTTACTCATAGTACAAGATATAAGCATGAGATATTGCCCAAACAATATTAGCACAAGACCTTCTTTTCAATAAACTAAGAAACTAGTTGTGTAACTATATTAACTATCTTGTTTATGTATATATTTTTTTTTTTCTTTTCCCTTTCCCATCAAAGTTTCTCTTTAGTTTTGAACAGTTTCTTCCCAATTCACAATACCTATTATACATTTTTGGTCCTATTAACTCATTTAGCTTCTCATGCAGATGAGACTATACAATATTTATATATGTGGATCTTATTGATTTCACTTATGAGTATGGTACTGAGTTGCATCCACTTACTTATCAAGGTCTTAAGTTTATCTTTCTTTATGACTGAGTATCACTCCCATTATATTTAAATAAACCACATCTTTTTTATCCATTTGTCAGTTGATGGCATTTGGATTGTTTCCAACATTTAGCCATTACAAATTGTGCTTCTATAAACATTGGTGCACATGTATTTCTGTGATGTTTTTAATTCTTCTGGGAAGATACCCAGAAGGGGACTGCCTGAGTCAAATGGGACCTCTAATTCTATTTTCCTGAGGATCTCCACACTGACTTCTATAATGGCTGCACCAGCCTATACTCCCACTAACAGTGCAGAAGGGTTCCTCTTTCCTCACATTCCCTCTAGCATTTGTTATTGGTTGATTTCTTGTGATAGCCATTCTTTCTGGAGTGAGGTGGAATCTCAGTGTTGTTTTAATTTGCGTGTCTCGTATTACCAATTCTGTTGAACTAAAACTAGATCTATGCCTATATCCATGTATTAAAGTCAAAATGAACAAGGATCTAAATATTAAAATAGAAGCACTAAATCTAGTGGAAGAGAAAGCAGGTAAAAATCTTAAAAACAGAGGTACAGGCGAGACATCTTGAGCAAAACCCATTCTACATGCGAAATACCACAAAGAATCAACAAAGAGGATCTCATCTAACCAAAAACTTTCACACAGCAAAGACATCACCAACAAAGCGAAATTACAACCCACAAAATAGGGGAAAAATTATAGCCATTTGTCCCTCAAAAAAGAACTGATATAAAGAATTGAAAAAAATTAGTCCCCCCAAATTCAAAAACTCAATCCAGAAATGAGCATCTGAGGTGAACACACATTTCTTAAATAAAGAAATATAAGCGGCAAATAAACATACAGAAAAATGTTCAACATCCTCGATATGAGATATTTAAATTTGTATTATGATCTGAAGCTATTGAAGGTAAACTGCATTTTACATTAGATTTTGGAATCAATCGAACAATCACCACTCCAGCAAAAATATAGTAAAATATTCTGGAAGGTACAAATTGGTCACATCAAGGTCTTCTTCCTTCTGTGTCAGTAGATTCACAAAGAGAAAATCAAATCAGATATGCTCAAAATAAACTCCAGCAGTGAAGCAGTTTCTTAAAATCATAAAACCGACTGTGCATTTTTTGCCTGGGGATTTACACTTCCCTGTTCAGTGAGACCTTGTTGCAAATAGAAGCCCTTTTCTGAGGCTGAGACTTAATCTCCTTCTGCCTTATTCTCATTAGGTATTACAATTGGTATGAAGCCTTTATATAAAACTAAACAAATTTAGTTTCTGCTATATAAATCTACTTGGAATTAAAAGATTTAATACCAAGATAAACATTCATTAAATTAACATATCTGTAATATAAGATAATTTGTATTTTAAAATTGTTGTTTCTTTAGTAAAGCTAGGGTTAAAATTATCCCTACCAATGTTTTTCTTTCAGTAAACAATTGTTGAAAGGACTCTCAAACAAAGCTTCCTTTTTCTCTCTCTACACAAATCTAGAAATAAGCTATAATTGAAGTAACTGTGATTTACATTGAAATAGAAAAATGTTCAACTGATTTTCTGAGAAGCTTGCAATCAAGGAAAACTGTTATCAATAAGTTCACTTTTTTAGTCATCAGGCCCTATCATAAATTCCAGAGATTTAGTTACTCAGGTTGAATGTTGCTACCCCTAAATTTTGTGAGCGGCTAAGGTGCCACGAGAGGAGTCTTGAAATAAGAAGACAATGAAGATGTAGTCTAATAATAGATAAAAAGAACAGCCCTTTATAACTCATAATCATGCATTTGTTATTGCCCTATGGCTAGATGATTGACATCTGACACATATTTACTCCAACCTATTTTGCAAAATTTTAACAAAAAGTCATTTTGAATTATAAGTGGGTAATTTATTTGTATATAAAAAGATGGGATCAGTTTGTGAATATATTTCAAAGAGTAAAGATGTAATCAATGCATTTAAAACTGTGAGTGTGGATAAATGTATTAATAAATCTGTATGATTCTGTATTTTGCTATCAGGTTAGCATTATAGGTGGCAGTGCCTTCTGTTGTTACTGTCTTTATTTTAAAGGGGAAGATGTGATCTTAGAGCACACTGGGTTAACAAGACAACCCAAAGATTTGGTTATCTCCATTCTTTTGTCAATAATGATATGCTTTGCAATCTATATTTTCTAGGTTTTTATATTCAACTATGATTTAAATCATGTGCTTTATAACTGTTCCTATATTCTGATTGTGAGACTTGGAGACTTTAGGCTGTCAGTCAAGAGAACAAACTAATGTGTCAGGCTGGATAAAGATCCGAACTTTATTACCTAGGAACTAAGATTTGCATGCTGTTAAAATCCCTAATTTCCTTGGTAGTTAAGTAGGGAATACCTATATCTACTACCTAAAACTTTTCATAATGACTAAATTTAGTAATCTCTGAATCCTTGCTGAAGTGCTCATTGTTTTTTTGTTTTTATTTGTATTTTTTTTGAGACAAGTTCTCACTACGTAGTTCAGGCTGGTCTTGGAGTCCCTATGAAGCCCTGGCTGGCTTGAATGTGTGGCAAATTCAAGGCCTGCTTCAGCCTTCCTGTTTCAGCCTCCGGAGAGCTGAATATACACCCGTCCACCAACATGCCCACCAAAGTGTTCAAGGTTAATATGGGTTTCCTTTTAATCACACTCACAAGTTTTGCTCTCATGTAACTCCATTCCTTCTTTCCTCCTTTGTGCTGTTGGTTTCACCCAGATTACCACTTCATATTTGGTTTCCCAGATTTAAAATCCTTGCTTTATGCAATTTCTAAAACTAAGATAAAGTGAAAAAAATTATGTCATCTCTTTTATATCTATCTATGTAATTACTTTTGATGGTACTTTTATTTCTTCATTTCTTTTCAGGTTATAGTCCAGTATGTTTTCACTTTCAGCCTGAAGAACTTTTGTGTTTCTTGTGAAGCAGGACTGCTGATGATGAATTACTTACTTTTGACTGAAAATATCTTAATTTTTTCCTTCATTTTTGAAGAGTAGTTTTACTGAAGATAGAACTCCTAATTGTTACTCTTTCTGCCTTTTTGATTTCACTCAGGTCTCTGTCCCAATAGTTTCTGATGGCAATTATCCCATTAATAAGCAGCTTCTTTTCCAGCTTATAAAATCCTTTGTTTTTGACTTATGAGTTTAATTACGATGAGCCAGTGTGTGATTCTCTTAATTCATTCCTTAGGCAGTTTGTTGAACTTCTTCAATTTGTAGCTTACTGTTGTTCATCAAACTTGAAACATTTTCTTTGTTTCCATTACTTTTTCAAGTATCCTTTCTGTTCCTCTTTTTGTCTTGTTTTGAAGCTTCTAATCTGAGCATATTTGCCAGCTTCGTCGTTTCTGAGGATCTTTTTTAAAATTATTCTGTGTATTTGTCTTTCTTTTTCTCAGATGGGACACTCTTAATTCACACTCTAAATTCAGCAATCATTTCTTCCCAGGGCTCTGTGGAAGTTCTTTCTGTGTACACAATATCTGGATACAATGCCTTCAGCATGAATGGTGAGAACTCCTTCTTACCTAGGAAGTCATGTATGAGAACGACAATGCATTTACTTGTGCAAATGTTGGAGCATTTTAAAGTGGAAAATCTGAGCTTCAGGTTTATAACTCATTTCATTAATTTTATAAATACAAACCAAAAAGCCTGAGGCAGACAAAAGGAGAAAAAACAAGTTTCCTTTCAATAGATTTAGTTATGTGAAAATGTTTTTGGGTGTTAGAGCCTGCTTTGTTTAAATAGGTCAATGTTTTTTTCACAACAACACTAATGATAGAAGTGATTCTATTTGTAATTTTAGTTCCATTATCCTCTCAAAGATGTACCAGTCTCTCCATAAAAAAAAGAAGTATATAAAATAGAGACAGAGCTTTTGTGTCAGATAAGGTAGGAGGAGAGATAAAAAATTTATCCTTATTTCTGTACTTACATTCCATTCTTGTGTTTTCCTTTTGATGTAGAAAAATTCTCTATTCCACAAGAATAATAACCCTGCTAAAGGTGAAAAAGCATGATTGAAGTAGATGCTATTCAAGCCTTGGTTAAATAACTGATACAAGCGTAGGTCAATAGTGAATGTTACCCATTTAAAAGAAAGACTTAGAGAATAGGTCATTTTGAAATAGCAAAGAAACTCACAGAATTGATAATTGCCAAAAAATATACACCTTCATAGTGGAACCATCTGGCAGTCATCGATTTAACCAAGTAATTACATGTCATATCACACTAATAGTGAGATAGCTGATATCACGGCCTCCTTGATCTGTTGTATTGTGGAGTACATGACATCTTGTCTTAACAATATCAAACATAAATGTAACCATTGCTTTAACCCTAATTTAATGCTTACAGGAAATACAGGAGATGGAGAATCAAAATAAATGACCCATCAAAAAATAACTAGAAAAATGTAGACTGTGAAGCACTTTCATGTAATTTGTCTTACTTTTTCAAAAATTCATGAAATGAGGAAAAGGGAAAGCGACATAAACAGAACTGAGATGCCTTATGTATGTGTACCACATCTCCATGCCGAATGAGCTCATTTTGTACTATCCACATGTAGTAACAAAAATGAAAATTAAGAAAAGAAATACTCATTAAAAATGAAAGGTAGGACAATAAAGATTAGAAAAACCTAATGAACCAGACTAACTAAATGCAAAGCATTATTTAATGAGATCTATATTGATTTTTTTAAGTTTTGTGTAATTAGTAGATAGTGGTTTAATTATCTATTGCTACGTTTTTTAAAAATCACCTTCAATCTCACTGACTTAAAACAGTGATTTACCATTTTCATGATTCTGCAGGTTGCCATGGTGCTTTTTCTGTGTCTTTCACATGAGTTCATCCTCGTGCCTGTTAGATTGGGGTCAAGGCTCAGCCAAGGTATGGTGCCTCAGTTCCGTTCTAGGTAGGTAAGTTTTGTCATAGCATAATATTCTGAAGAAAGCACTCATACAGGAAGCAAAACATTCAAAGTTCGTGCAAGTAAAAATCAATGGCATTTTTAAAGCTTAGTCTTAGAAACCATGTAGTGTCAATTTTGCTGTATTTTATTAGGCAATACAGCATGATACACACCTAGATTCAAGGGGAAGAGGAGACTCCTTATTTTAGTGAGAGAAATATCAAAGATTCATTGTAAAAAGTAAGCTGAATGGAAGATGTTAGTGCTCATATTTGTGGAACTACTTTACAACAATAGTAATTATTCCACTATTATAAACTTTTATCAGAATAATTATTGTACTGAGATTACTAGATGAATGACTTCATCATTTCTTGTAGTTGCTTTACATATACTAAGATGCACTTATTTGCCTAAAGTAAATCTTGAAACATTAATGGAACCTGAATGTAGGTGGTAAATATTAGATAATCATTGAGTAATCCCTTTTATTCTCTCACCTCAAATTAAAATATTGGAAAAACAAAACAAGTAATAAGACTTTATTTTAGAAGGTTGGAAGAGGAAGTAGCATTAGACATCTGTTGATGACGCTTGTGGTGACACACATTGTGGTGACATACAGATATGTGACAGGCTGGACTGTCAATGTGATCAGCTTGAGTGCTGTTCAGGGGATTAACAGACACATTTCTGGCTGACTCTGGGGGGTCTTAGAGGTATGATCTTAGCTCTATTCACTGTCTCTGGCCACATCCTTTCTGGCATGGATCCCTTTCTCTGTTCTCTGGCCACCATAGATAAGCAGATTTATCCCGCCATGCCCTCTGCCATAATGTTTCTGCCTTCAAGTCAGTGGAAAATGGGCTAAATATTATGTGCCTATTAACCTATTCTCCTTTAAATTGTGCATCTCAAGTACTTTTTCCAGTACTGGGAAGCTAACTAATGTAAGACACAATATATTAATCCTGAATTTTTACTTTTCCAGAATTTCAATTATGGTCAAATCTTAGAGTGTCAGATGGGTTGGGGAGGGTACAAAATTTGTAACTGCCTTGCAAGAAAAAAAAAAACACTTCAATCAATTTCAACATAATGAAGAAATGTATAATCAAGATGTCATTAATAAAGAAATTTGGCTTGAAGAATTATGCGGCACAGTAAGAGTAGCTACTTACTAAGTTTGTAGCAAACTTTGTCTGAATTCCAGGACCAAATATTTCACCAATGACTATTAATGATTATTTGAACCATAAAGTAGGACCCTGTATGAAATATGGTGTATACTTTGAGTAAAATATATAAACTATTATTTACGAAACAGATTTCTTAGTTTATTAATGTATTTTTGAGGTATTTATTTAAAAAAGCATTCGGTGCATACAGTATGACATGGGGAGTAACTTTACTGGACCACAAGATAGGAAAGATGGCACAAACAAATACAGTGCAGCGTTTTCTGTGGGACATTTCTCTACCATCTGTCCTGTAAATGGCTGTTCTTTGGACCCACAATAACTCCTAAACCAAAAACCTGGTCTCAGACAAAACTATGCCTGACAATAGATGGGAGGCTTTATCTAAAGTGATGTCCAGAACTGCTGCATTCCAGGTGTGTGCCAGTCCAATGAGGATAATTGCTGAGTTTGTGTATATGCTGTATTGAAGACATATGAAAAATTTTGTACAAGATTTTATAATAGAAGCAAATCTCCGAAAAGCTCGGTATTGGTGCCAATTTTGTCACACAATTTATCATTATTTCCAGAAAACATTTGTAAGTAGCATTATAATCATACAATAAATCTGAATGGGCTTTGGCTTTTGGTGTGTAATATGAAATTTCCGAAGTGAAAACTATTGAGCCTATTGTGGATTGGAGTTGTTTTAAAAGAAATCAAGTTTAAAAGCAAAGCAGCTATCCTGTGAATTCAGGGAAGCACATTTCACCTGTCCGTGGCCCCCACACTGGGGCCCGGCCTTTCTTCGGGACACCCTTTTCTTCCTATCTCCTTGAGAGCCATGCTGGTTTTCATCACTTATTCTTGTCTCTGCCACAGCAGATGCAGTGGGGAAGTTATCGTCCTCTGCCTTCTGCTGCACAGAACTGTCAGAAACACTCTCCACTGACAGGAGCTAGAGCTGGAGCACCTCATGGGCTGATGCTCATTCCTCACCCAGATTTCACGATCTTCCTCATTTTAGATTGCTTGAGGACAAGAAGTCAGGGATGCCATTGTACCAAATCTGAGCACACACGTGCTTAGAGCAGCAAGTCTGACCTGGATTTGGCTCAGCTGTCACTGCTTGGTGTCCTCTGGGATGTCGCCTTGCACCGCTGAAAATAATAGGAACAATAATATCTACAGTATAAGGTTCAAACAAGATTATCCATGTAAAGGACCTAGCAAAACATTCGAGGTTGTATATACAAATATGCACATACATGACAATATTTTCCCTCCATACATGATAATATTTTCCGTCCATCCTTTAAAAGACCAAATTTTGAAGTTATTTAATTCTCTCGTTCACTTTCACCTGCGAGGTAAGAAACCAGTTGACTTGTAAATATTTCTAAGCAACTCAGAATGGAAATATTTTCTTTAGATCTTTCCCCTTAGTAATGATAGGATGATTCACTTTTATGTCAGTTATCTGGACAGTTTCTATCTGACATCAGGGCTGATCTAAGGACAGATAACAAGAACAGGAAGAAGGGAAAATGAATCCCACCAACTGTAATCTGTGCCATCAATAAGGGTTTACTGTGAAAAATAAGAATGAGAAGGCTTCAGGCTCACATCCAGATAAGACAATCACTCCCTCACAGCCATTTATTCAGAACTACCTGCAGGCC
Source organism: Cavia porcellus (assembly GCF_034190915.1). NCBI lineage: Eukaryota > Metazoa > Chordata > Mammalia > Rodentia > Caviidae > Cavia > Cavia porcellus. Next base: position 12,019,674 of record NW_026947501.1, on the reverse strand, counting down.
AGCCAGTAGGCCTGCAAACGGAGTATGGTCACCAATATGTCAGTTTCCATCAGATTAATCACTAAAGTCCCTCTAATTTTCACAGAACCCTGCATCTATCCCCTTTCCAGTGGATCTTGCAGCTACACTCTTCATGGTGTGCAGAATATTTTCCATGTCCTTGTTATTGCTATTTTTGGGGGGCAGGGCACTGGGGATTGAACTCCAGGCCTCATCTATGCTAGGCCTGGTAGCACCCAGTAGTTGGTATTTTATTTTGAACATGATCTTACTAAAATTGCCTAGGCTAGCCTTGAACTTGGGATCTGCTCACCTCAACTTCCTGGGTAGCTGCAATTAAAGGTGTTTTCCACCACATCTATCATTTTTCTACCTCTTTAATTTGACCTGGTTTTGGGCCTTGCTCAAGGCTGATAGAATGTAGCAAGGGTGATGATGCACTAGTAGTTCCAAACACAGGACTCAGGAAGATTTTCCCTCATTCCCTTGCGGAGAAGTAGAGACCTTGTGGAGTGAAACAAGGGTCCCTGTGTGTAGCCGGCAGACTGCCCAGCTGAGCTGCCTGGCTAAGCTGCCACTTCCCACAGTGCACAAAGAAGTGTAGCCGAGCTCAGACACACCCTGTGACCTGCAGTCTCATGAGCTGCTGCTTCAGACTTCCCAATTTTTATATGATTCACTATGTAGCCAGAATAATGTAATCCATAGTTCCTGGCTTCAAGTTGAGAAGACTATGGGTGTAGAAGCCAAACTCAGTTTCTTAGAAAAAGACAACTATATTATAACCTCTCAGAAATCAATAGAGGGCCGTGATATATTAATAGTCAATGCCCATGCTGTCAACTGTGACCAAATCAGGAAAGTACATGCACACTGAATAAAGATTTTTTCATCGTTTTACAGGGACACAAGGTAGAAAAATGCCTATAAATAATGAAATTTTAGAACATATTGTATTATTAAATGTCTGTTACTCTGTACTTGGTTGCTTGGTTGCTTCTTGCAACCAGGTGGTTCTCATGGGCGTAGCTTCAGAACTGTGACCTAGGTCTCTTCATCCCAGGAGTTTCACAAACTGACCCCTCTCTTTCTAGTGTGAGTCAAGGCTCAAGATCTGGAGAATTTCTTCCCAAGCTTGCATTATGAATTTTAAGTATTTTAGCAAGTTGTTCTGTGAAAGAACACAGAGCATTTTAAGTTAGTTAAACTAATTTGTAATGTAGCATATTGTAATCCTCACGACAGTTTAATATCAGTATCAAATCTACTCCAAATATGGCCTGAGTTCTAATAAAATCCCAGCTACAATGGCTCCTCTCTAATTCATGGATCTGAGTTGAGTAGAATTCCACTGGATAGTAACAAAAGTTCCTTGTAATACCACAGAACCATTGTGTTAGGTAAAGTTCAGGCAATAAATGGGTGGATAACGGGTTGAGAAGATATTCATTTTAGAAGAATTTCCATTTTTAATAGTGTTTGCTGTAGAAATATTTGGTCAGTATGCTAATTTAAAGGCTCAATGTTCTTTCATGTGCATTTGAAATCACTTTATACCATATTCAAATATGGTATTCCTGTCATTACCACTATGTACATACACACACGTGCACACACACACACACACACACACACACACACACACACACACACACTTTTTTATCTCTGTAATAGTAGGTTGAGACCATCTATGATTCTTTTTTTTAAAAAGGTGGCCTTACTCTTATTGACTTGTTTTGGGAACTGGCCGATGATATAGGAGGTTTAATGTGCATTCAAGGTGAATTTGCATTCTGCCATTATCGGTTAGGATGCTTTCAGAATGTCTCTCAGGTCCTTTAAAATGAGGAATCATTCTTGATGCATCATTTTCCATCACTCTCATGTCCAGTCCATCAGCAGCAGATCCTGCCCACTGCAGCTCCTCAGACCAATTCTGTTCTCTCCCTTTCCATTCTGACCTCCAAATGACAGCCTCTCGTTCCTTTGCTGAACTTCTTCAGAAGTTCTCAAACGTCTCCCTGCTTCATTCACCGTCACCTTCCACCCACTTAGCATCCATTAAAAGATGTAAGCTATAAAATGACACTCTCACCTTTAAATCCCATTAAATGTGGGCTTTTTGCACTAAAAATAAACTCAAGCCTCTCTTGATCATTTCCAAGACCTTCTATCATCCAGCTTCTGTCTCTATGGCTGATTGTCTCTCTATCATTTCCTCTTACTCACCGCACTCCAGCCGTAACTTTTCATTTCAAGAAAAGCCTGCACAGCCTTTTCCTCTGCTATGGTCTTTAACGTGCCTTGAAGAGGATGTTATTTTCTTAGAGAAACCTTACCTGAATGCACCAAGTCATGAAGACCATTTTTTCCTAAATTCCAGCACTATTTGGCTTTTTATTTTCATAAACTAGTTTTCACTTTAGTTGTTCAATTATTTATATGTTACCTTGCTTTCTCTTTAGGTAATGAAATCTTCTTCATTAGATTTCTTTCACTTTTATTAGTTACAGTTCCTAATACATTACTGTGTACCCATCAATATGTTAAACAAAAAATATAATAAAGAGAACACTGTATCCCATGTACCATTTCAGATGCTATGTAGACTTTCTTAGTTTTTCAAATTCTGATTCTGTACTCTTGTGAATAATCACACTATTACCACGATGATCTAACTATAGCTGATGCAACAGAGGAGACAAAGGAGACTAAGTGACATTTTCAATAGTACATGATTAATATTTAGCACTGAATCTCAACACTAGCCTTTTTTTATCCTATAGCTCAGAATCATAGCCATTCCACTGCTGCGTTCTCCTGTAAACCACGGGCAGCAGTATAAGCTACAAGGAGCAAAGCTCTGCCCTCCTGCATCCCTCAGGGCATCAGACTCTTCCAGATGGACAAAAAGGAGAAATATGTCAGTGTATTTCATATTGGACTCATATTGGAATGCATGAATCTCTCACAAGTCCTAGGGTAAGACCTAAAGTGGATACATCAGACATAAATGCCTACTGTAACTTCAATAATCCCGTAGGCTAGAACTGGAGTTTGCATGGTCAAAGGTAGACAAGGAAACCCCAGAAAAGGTCTTAACTTTTGGACAAGGTAGAGAAAACTTTAAAACAAAACAAACATTTTAATGTTTTTCTATAGTATATGCATTTAAGAATATTGGTGATGTTTGTATTTGAGCTTTCTGGAACTCACTTTCTTAATTTATAAAATGTGTATAGTAGTAGTTGTTTGGTTTACACCTAAGTATCTCACAAAGTCTCATGTGATTATAGGTGAGGCTTTGAAAAGGTGACCAGGTCATGGGTGTGTTTCTCACCACTGCATTGGTTCACTGATGAGTTTGTAGTTTGATGTGATATTGGGAGATGAACCCTAGAGCTACTCTAGTCATGGCCTGAGAGAGTGTATGTGTCTCTCTTCCCCACTCCTTGATCTCTCTCTGTCTCTCTCTGTCTCTGTGTCCATCTCTGTCTCTGTCTCTGTCTCTGTCTCTGTCTCTCTGTCTCTGTCTCTCTGTCTCTGTCTTTCTGTCTGTCTGTCTCTCTCTCTCTCTCTCTCTCTCAATATGTATCTCTCTCTCTCCTGCCTGCCATGCCATGGATACTTTCTTCTCTGTTATGCCCTTGTCCCATGCTACCCTGCCTTGGAGCAAGCAGACTATGGACTAGAACCTCTACAAATTGATCATTCATATTTTTTTTTACTATTAACATAAGTAGTAAGATATTCTAGTCACTATTGTTGAAGTTGTCTCCCAGAAGATAGCTAGATATGATGCTGAAATTTTATCCATAAGCCATATGGACATATTGTTTCCAAGTCAAGTTGGTTCCAAGTCAAAACTTTCAGTCCATATGCATGTCAGATTTCCTTGCCTTAAAGGCAATTGTATCAAATTAAACATTTTAAATGTCAGTTTCCTCTCTGTGTTGGACATATTATTTTCAAATTATAGTTAAATTTATGAGAATTACTGCCCTGAATTCATGATATCTTTACCTTCCAAGTGCCTCAAATTACTATCTTTAATAACTATAATAAGTCACAAGCAAAGAAGTTTTGGCAGACACACAGTTTTCCAAAGAGAAAAGTTGAGTAGGGAAAAAGTTAACTAGGGTTAAGATGTCCATACAACAAGAAAGACAAATTTCTATGAGACTGGCCAGCCTGACAGTTACCAGTTCACTGATGTTTCCTCTTGGACACCATTAGAGTGTGCTTGCCCTTTGGCATATTGCTGAGAGCTCACCAACAGGAGATATTTGTTCAGATGGATGTTTTTCCATTTTCATTGATATTATTCATTTCCAATCATATTAATGTTCTGAAGTTTATACCATTCTGGGATTATGGATTTTTAAAAATATTTTAACATTTTTTTAAATTTCAACAATATGCTCATTATAGAAAATGTACAAAAGTCCTCAAACATTTCACAATTCTTGCTTTCTATGTAGAAATGAAAATCATTGAGTTACCTTTTTTACTTTATTTTCTTTATGAAATACCAACAGCATTTCCATGCCATTTAATAATCTGTTAAAACATGATTTTTATGGCTATATTATATGTATGCATAATTTATGTAGCAAATTTCCCCTTTTTGAGCAGTTACTTCAAATTTTTCATACTGACTAATACTTAGATGGAGACTTGTACCTAAATGTTTCTGTATATCATTGATTATATTCTTAAAAAAATATTTTCAAAATGAATTTTTGGGATAAAATTTAAAATTTTATTCCTAAATTATTCTATAGAATTGAGAAAAAATACATTCTTGTTAGCACCACAAAGGAGCAGTTACTTCCTCATATTTTTGTATTCATATGCATATTAATTTTAAATACTCATCGTTGGCATACAAACAGTATGCTATTGCTTATAAAAAGTTTGTTATTGTAAACAGTATGTTATAGTTTTACTTTGGTTACCAGCAAGATGGATTTCTTTCATGTAAGTATCCATTATTTGTATTTATGTACTATTTATGTGGTTTGATTATTTTCCTATAATTACAGTAATTGAATTATCGATATATAAGAACTGTAACTATAACACTCATCAGCCACTATTTGTTTTATGTCCATTATGAGAGCAAAATACCAGGCATTCACAATTTCAAGGTGATGTTTATTTGGCTTACAGGTTAGAGATTTAAGCTGAAGGTCAGCAGGCATGAAGACAGACACATCACGGCAGAAGAACATGGTGGAAGGGAGCAGCTTATCCCATGACATCAGGTAGGCAGAGAAAAAGGAGTCAGAAATGTAGGGACCAGGGAACAGACGTAGCCAGCAAGGTCACAGTTCTTAACATACGTATCCAGAATTGGGTTTCACTGGTTTCCAAAGCATCTTTTAAGACAGTGAAGTTGGCATAATATCTTACAATAAAATACAGATTTTTTTCTCAAATTCACATTGTGTTCTACCTTTCTTTATAGTGGTTTTTAACTGTGTAGAAATTTTAAAACATTTACTGAAAGTATCATTCCTCCTTTCTGACTTATTTCTCTGCTTTTAGTCTTACAGAGGTTTTATCAACTTGACAGAAGAAAATTATCACTTATCTGTTATGTTATTTTACTAGATATTCATTGCACTATTTTAGCTCTTAAATCCACAATTGCTTATGATAATAGATTGCCTCTTTTTTCTATAAGTAAATCGTATTTGAATCTCATCCACCCTAATATCTTCCATATGCACTTTACATGTTATCAATACTAGAGCAATATGTTGGCACTATACTATTTTTCATATTCCTGAGTTGTCATGATATTTTTATCTGTCAAATTAATTGGCTTTTGTAAATTCGCTTGTAGCTACAATCGTGATAATGCAATCCCATATCCTTTCTCTTACATTTTTTTCTTGCTTACCATAGCATCTCATCCAATGGTTTTATTGATGCCTCTGAATTTTTCTTGTGGAGTTGTAGAGTTGGTAGTGATTCTAATCTTCTTCGTTGACATTTATTTTCTGGAGTAGCCCAATCTACACCTTAGCAAGCATTTTCTGGGTCCCAAAGATCCACTGCTTTCATGTCTTTATCAAGTATTAAGTTTGAATAGTTTTCATTACCTCACAGGTGGTTAAAAATGTCCCAATATTAACCTGAGTACCACTTACATAGTTACTACCCAAGGTCACACAACAAATTTTTAACTTGCATTTTTGAGGACTCAAATACATTTAGAGAACACAGGAGAATAATTTTGGAGAGTAATGAAGCCTGGATAGTTGTTATACCCAAAGTCTAAAAATGCCCCCTATTTGAAATTCTGTCTTAATTCCTATAAATGTGAACATAAGCTATCGTACTCATGACAGTGTTATATTACCTAAGGGGAAAAAGGAATGTAAAAATATATTTAATGTTAGCAATTAACTGACTTCAAAACAGGGAGCTTATGTTCTATATTATCACTTGAGTTAATCTAATGATACAGTATTTATCAATAGAGCCCTCCTATATTGATCTGCTTTCCCATATCTGAAATACCATACCAGGCACATAAAATCTAAAAGGGAGTTTTAATTTGGGTCATAGATACAGAAGTTTAAGTCCGTGATTTGTTGGTGCCATGGCAGAAACAAACCTCATCGCAGAAAGACAAGGTGAAGTTGTTTAGTTTGTGGCAGCCGGAGGGCAGATGAAGGAAACAATGCCTAAACAAGAACACACCACAGCACGACATTTGTGCAGACTGAGGCTCAGAGACTTTAATTGCCATGAAGTAAGTCACACAGCTCATCAGTGAGGTCACGGAGGTTGAAGGCCATTGTCTATCAGACAGTGATTGTAATATTACTCTTGACTGTAGTAATATTGTTAGTAGTAACTCAAAAATAGGTCAGTGGTGTTGTGGAAGCCAGTGCTATTTAGAGTCTGGTCACTTTCCACACGATTACCTCAGCTCTGCCACTTGGGTACCCATAAAATCAATGCTGATTTACTCTGAGCTCCAGGCCTTGCCTCATAAAGGAATTTTTTAATTCTTACCAGAGACCATCCTCTGGGATGACAAATAACATTGGTCATTAAAAATGACATCCGTAATTTTGCAGCTAGAGAAGACAATCTTTTAAAGCTGTCTGTGAAACAAAAGGAATTTTTAGGGGATGCTGATACAGTCTCCTTAAATCTTTGGAAATTTTGAAACATGAAGATGAACTGTCTCTTTAGGAATTGCAGGATAAGTGTGCCCTAAGGAAGGTGTACAACACCCGGACCCATGACGTCATGGGGGTAAGGTGCCAGGACCTGAGGTTTAATCAGTAACTAGCTGAATGATCCCAGTCAAAGCAGTTAATGTGCTTCATCCAGATGAGGAGCAACACAGGGCAGGCAGTCAGGAGCATAAGCTGTTGATTGTAGGCAGGGACGTGGGGCCCAAAGCCACAGAGGAAGGCAATGGAAACACAGTCCGTCAGTTGGCACAAGCTCCACTTCACAACTGCTGGTCACTTAAAGCATAAAACGAATCCTGCTCTCCAAAATCTCAGTTTTACAGAATTAATGTCAGTTTAATGATATTGTTTCCTTGCTTCTTCATTGTTTTCCAAGACAGCAAAATCACTGATTTGTGAACATGTTAATTTCCATAGCCCTGTGAAAAATAAAGAGGAGGGAAAAAATTAGATGTCAATGTTAGAAAAAAGAAAGGAATGGAAAGAATAGAAGAGTAAGCCTAGATCTTATGTCCCTTTCTCACCAGGGGCAGGAAGCTAATTAATGTAAATAAGCAAAAGCTCAGAGCACCAAGACTAATGAACAGAAGAGCTCTCACAAGTGGAAAGCAGGAATTCTGCAAACAGCTGCAGTGTGAGAAGTGTTGGGGCAGATGGGTGGAGGTCACCTATTCCAGGAAGGGTGCGGATGTATTAGGGAGAGATGTCCCCACTTGGAGTCCAGATCTGAATCAATATTCAAGGTGAGACAGAGCTACAGTGTGACGAATGAACCTGGTGCACATACCCATACCATGCTAGATCCAAATGTGCCTTTTGTTTTTTCCATTGGTTGTATTTTAGAAAAAACTCTAAGTGCAGGTGTTATTGTGCAAGCACGTGAGAAACTGCTGACCTACATTATTAGCTGTACTTGGTTTCTAGAAAGCTGTCCTTGTTTTGTAATCTGGCTTTTTTCCCCCTCTCTTCTTAGACTACATTGAATTGTGGAATTGCTGCTGACAATCGCCTCCTCCAATTTCTGAGACTTCTGGACTGGCAAGCGAGGATTATTCAGTCAGTATGTCAGACCGTAGGGTGGAAGTCAGCAAAGGGCTAGAATAATTTTCCTGTGCCATTGCTTGATAACCTGGCATTTTGTGTAAATAGCTCCTTCTGCCAAGATACTCCTGCTATATTTAGCAAGCGTGATCCTATTTTTAGTGCAATAGCTGAGAGGGTATAATTGGAAATCACAGAAGCAGGTTATTTTCTTCTTTTTTAAAGAGCTTTTGCTAGCATCATACAATCTTCTCCAATTCATTCATACCTGTTTCTTATGTTCAGTTAGATCATACCAGGATCAAGTGATCTTTCTGTTTAGACTTTAGAGATCACTTCACTTGAAATCTGACAAGTAATTAAGTATGTTTGATTATAACAGAATTAAAGTTACTTTCAGCTTGACTAAACTTCCTGCCTATAGGATCCCGTGATCTTATTTTAGAAACCTTCCTATTCTAAATTGTTCTGCCCCTTTGAGATATAAAAACAAAAAATATCTTCTCAAGAACCTGGAAGCCCTCTCTTGGAAAGATAATTGCTCAGATCAAAGTGCCCTGGTCTCCCAGTCTCTGGGATGGTAAAACCTCAATTTCAATAAATTTCAAATTACAAACACTGATGGCTACTGACATTGATCAGTCCCCTTCCTAACTTTTTCTAGTTCATTTGTACTAGTTTACTCTAGTGATTAAGAATGCTTTTAACTTGCTTTAATAGTTACATACATTCTTTCTCCCCTATTACAATAATGTTGACCTTTTTCAAGTCATACATAAAATTTTCCTTGCCTGTTAACTTGGAGTTCATGTGATTCTATACTGAAGTCACTCTTTCCTCATGATGTACAACCAAAAAGATAGGTTTTGCCATCTTAAATGTCTGGTATACATTCTTTGTACCATGGTACACTCAGAATATTTCATTTCCTTTTGTATGATATAAAACCAAGAGCATCCCAAACATTATTTATTAATTTATAGAGCTAGCCCTCATGTAAGTCATTCAGCTGCCTTGAATTAGGAACATCTATTTCCATTGAAAATTTAATTATTCAAAAAATATTGAGTTTTGATGGCTTCCTGCTGCACTGGACCAGCCCAGCAGGTCTTGGACCTGCATCTACCAACTTCCCAGCTTCCTGCTGTGCTCTGCTGGCTCCAGGGAATTGGACCTGCCTGCACCCTCAACTTGGGAGACTGGAAGGCCTGGGCTGAGTGTTCCCACACCATCACAAGCCCTAGTAATATAAGATCCTTGCTCCCACTAGCCAAACAACTTCACAGCTTCCTGCCACACTAGATCAGCCTCTCAGGGCTTGGACCTGCCAGCCCCAACTCCAGTGACCCTCTCTCAATCTGGGGATCTGGACATCCAGAGTCCCAGGAGCTGAGAGCAAAGAAGAGGATTTCCAACAGGCCCAGGGGAAGCCTTGGAATAACGGTTGAAACATGGAAATATAGAAAAATGACAAAACGAAAAACCAAAATACAATCTCAAACCTCTGGCCCATCCCAAGAAACCTTAGGAGCTATGTATATAGAAGAAAATATATGCCATACAATTGAAATACCTGAAACAATAGCAACTGAAATAAAGAAGCAACTCCGGGAAGCTTTAAAGGAATTCAAACCAGAAATAACATCCCAGATAAAAGAAGAAATGAAAGAGAAGCTGAACATATCTAAAAAGACACAGTTAAAAAATTGGAGGAACTAAACAAAAACATAGAATCCCTGGATGAAAAATATAAACAAACAGAATACATAAAGCAGATGCAAAGAGATATACAGGAAATTAAAACTTTCATTGAAAGTTGTAAAACCCACCTCAATGAAAGTGAAGATAGAATTTCAGAACTCAAAGACAAGATTGCAACCAGTGAACAGGAAAGGAAGGATATTTTAAAAATAACAAGAATCAGGAAATAACAATTCAACAGCTGCAAGATGATGCAAAGAAAAAGAACATATGATTGATAGGGATAAATGAAAAAAAAGGGACAACATAAAGGATGTCAGGAGGATATTTAGAGAAGTAATAGTGGAAAATTTCACAAACATGAGAATGGAAACTGACATCAGGATCAGTGAAGCATACAGAACTCTAAATAGCCATAACCAAAATAAAACTACATCCAGACATATAATAATCACCATCCCAGAAATCCAACATAAGAATAGAATATTAAAAGCTGTCAGAGAAAAAAGACAGATCACCTATAAAGGAAAACCTATCAGAATCACGGCAGACTTCTCAGCACAAACAATAAAGTCAAGAAAAGCATGGAGTGAAGTATTCCAGATCCTAAAGGAAAATGATTTCCAACCTAGAATGCTGTACCCTGAAAAACTGTCCTTCAAAATGGATGGAGAAATAAGATATTTCCACAATAAAGAACAGCTGAAGAACTTCATGAACACCAAGCCAACCCTGCAAAGAATACTGAAAGACAATTTAGATATACATAGAAAAAAAAACCACTAAAGAAAGCAGACAATTAAACAGAACACATAAAGATGCAACAGCAAAGAGATAACATGTAAACAATAAACCAATATATAACAGTTATAAACATTAATGTAAATGGTCTCAATGCACCAATTAGACTGACAGAATGGATCAAGAAAAAACATCCAACCATATGCTGTCTACAAGAAACCCATATAACCTGAAAGGATACTCACAGACTGAAAGTCAAAGGACATAAACCATACTTCATGCAACAGGAACCCTCCCCCCGCCCAAAAAAAAGCAGGGGTAGCTATGCTGTTTGCAGACAATGTGAACTTCAAACCAAGAATGATCAGAAGATATTTAAAAAGGTCACTACATACTGGTTAGGAGAAAACTTCAAGAGGAGAAGATAAGAATGTTAAATATATATGCACCAAATTCCAGAGCACCCAGTTATATAAAGCAAGTATTAATAGAAATAAAAAACCAAATTAGCAATAACACAATTCTAACAGGAGACCTTAACACACCATTGACACCAAGGGACAGATCAACTAGACAGAAAATCAGCGAAGAAACAACAGAAATTATTCATACGTGTGAACAAATGGACTTGATAGGCATATACAGAGTATTCCATCCAACAATCCAACAATGTCAGAACACATATTCTTTTCAGCAGTACATGGGACATTCTCTAAAATAGAATATATACTAGCCCACAGAACATATTAACAAAAATGCAAAATAGTTGAAATTATCCCATGCATGTTATCGGATCATAGCGACATGAAACTAGAAATTAATGATAAAAGATACTGCAAAAATCACACCAACACATGGAAACTGAATAACACACACTTGAGTAATCAGTGGGTCACAGGAGAAATTAAACAATACCTAAAAGCAAATGAAAATACAAATACAACTTACCGGAATCTATGGGATGCAATGAAAGCTGTCCTCAGAGGAATATTTATTGCACTGAGGCCCCACATCAGGAAAACAGAATGAATACAAGTAAACAACCTGATGCTACACCTGAAACATCTAGAAAAAGAAGAGCAAGTCAAACACAAAGCAAAAAAAGGCAGTAAATTATAAAAATCAGAGCAGAATTATTGAAATAGAGACTAAGAAAACAATCCAAAGAATCAATGAATCAAAGAGTTGGTTCTTTGAAAAAATAAATAAAATTGATAAGCTCCTAGCCAAACTTATTTTAAAAAGGAAAGAAAAAGCCAATTCATGCAATAAGGAATGAAAAAGGTGAAATCACTACAGACTGTAGAAATACAGAAGATCATCAACACCTATTTTGAAAACCTCTACTCTCATAGGTTTGATAACACAGAAGAGATAGACAGATTCCTAAAAACACAAGAAGTACCAAAACTAGGTCAAGAAGATGTAAAACTGCTGAATAACCCAATTTCTATCAATGAAACTGAAAATGTAATTAAGTCCCACCTACAAAGAGCCCAGGTCCAGATGGATTCACTGTGGAATTCTACAAGAAATACAAAGACTTAATGCTGACACTCCTCATACTCTTCAATGAAATTGAAAGGGAAGCAATCTTTCCTAAGTCATTCCTGGAAGCAAATGTTATTCTCTAGTACCAAAACCCGAGAAAGACCCAATTAGAAAAGAGAACTACATGCCAATCTCCCTTAAAGAACACAGATGCAAAAATCCTCAATAAAATATTGGCAAATAGGGTGCAGCAAATCATCAAGAAGATTATACACCATGATCAAGTGAGATTCATCCCAGGCATGCAGGGATGGTTCAAAATATGTAAATCAATAAATGTAATCCATCATATCAATAAAGCCAAAAGTAAGAATCACATGATCATTTCTATAGATATACAAAAAGCTTTTGATAAGGTCCAACATTCATTCATGATAAGAACCTTACAGAAAATTGGAATAGATGGTCTTTACCTCAATATGATAAAGGCCATCAAGTGACAAACCAACAGCCAGTGTCATACTAAATGGCCAAAAACTGAAGGCCTTCACCTTAAATTCAGGCACAAGACAAGGATATCACTTATCACTGCTCCTATTTAATATAGTACTGGAAATACTAGCCAGAGCAATTAGACAAGAGAGAGAAAAAAAGGGGTAAAGATAGGAAAAGAAGTTAAATTATCATTGTTTGAAGATGACATGATACTCTACATAGAAGACCCCCTAAACTCCATTGAAAGACTCCTAGATATAATAAATAATTTCAGCAATGTAGCTGGAGACAAAATCGATACTCAAAAATCAATAGCATTCCTATACACTATCAAGAAAATCACAGAGAAATAAAGAGAAGCCACACCCTTTACACTAGCAACAAATAAATGAAATATTTAGGAATTATTCTCATGAAAGAAGTGAAAGATCTATATATGGAAAATTATAATAAACTGAAAAAAGAAATTGAAGAGGATCTCAGAAATGGAAAGACATACCTTGCTCATGGATATGAATAATAAATATTGTGAAAATGGCCATTCTACCAAAACTGCTATACAGATCAATGCAATCCCAACAACAACACCATCAACATACCTCATAGATCTAGAGAAACACTCCTAAAATTTGTCTAGAACCAGAAGAGACCTAGAATAACAAAGACAGTTCTAAGCAGCAAAGGCAAGGCAGGAAGCATCACAATCCCTGACTTGAAGTTATACTACAAAGCAACTGTAATAAAATCAACATGATACGGTAATAAAAACAGAGCCTAAGATCAATGGAATAGATTAGAAGATACAACCACAACTACAAACACATTTAACCATCTTATCTTTGATAAAGGGGTCAAACAAGTTTACTGGAAGAATTACAGTCTCCTTAATAAATGGTGTTGGAAAATCTGGCTCTCCATATGCCAAAAAACTATAACTAGAACCATGCCTATCACCATGTACTAAATTAAATATAAATGGATCAAAGATCTGAATATTAAAACAGAAACACTAAATCTATTGGAAGACAAATTGGGTAAAAGCCTTGAAGACATAGGAGTAGGTAGAGAATTCATGAAAATGAATCAAACCGCATGGGAAATACTCCCCAAAATCAATGACTAGGATCATGTCTTATTAAAAAGTTTCTGCATGTCAAAAGAAACCTCCAGTATAGTGAAAAGAAAATACACAAACAGGGAAAAAATCTTAGTGGACTGTCCCTCAGACAAAGGACTTCTACTGAAAAGATATAAAGAATTTAAAAACATCATACACCCAAAATTCAAAGATCCAGTCCAAAAATGGGCATTTGAGATGAATATGCAATTCTCAGATGAAGAAATACAAATGGCAAATAAATACATGAACAAATGTTCATCATCATTACTCATTAGAGAAATGCAAATTAAAACCACCCTGAGATTCCATCTTACTTCTGAAAGAATGGTCAGGATCAAGGAAACTACCAACAACAAATGCTGGAGAGGCTGTGGGGGTAAAGGAACTCTCCTGCAATTTTGGTGTGCGTGCAAGCATCGTGGAGGTCAGTCTGGAGATTCCTCAAAAAGCTAGGATTGGAAGTCCCATTTGTTCTAGCTATTCCACTTCTAGGCATATTCCTAGAAGAACTGAAAGTACCATACCACAGTGATATATGTGCACCCATGTTTACAGCAGCACAATTTGTAATAGTCAGATCTTGGAAACAACCTAAGTGTCCATCAACTGAGGAATGGATAAAAATGTTGTGGTATTTTTATACAATTGAGTACTACTCAGCTATAAAGAATGATCACATTGAGACATTTGTAAATAAATGGATGCAGCTTGAGACCATACTCATAAGCAAAATAAATCAAACTCATATGTATAAATACAAAATAGCTGTCCTAGTGTAAGAAATGATAAGAATACATAAAAGTATGTGGTAATCATGACTCCCCATTATATTGTTTTGAAGCCTTATAATGTTTTCATTCACTAGTTTAAATGGTTTTATTTTGGGTTGTTTGATTTTATTGTCTGTGATGCTATGAATAGCTATTTTGAAGAAAACAAGACATTATAATAGCTAGTGATGATTTAATATCATCTTGTTTTGAAGTTCCACCAAGCTTTTGTTCTTCTATCTCCATAGGTTTTATCATGTTGTATCTTATTGGATTTTATTATATGTGATAGTATAAACAAAATTTTTTATATATAGTAACCATTGTTCATTTTCTGTTAGTTGATTTCGAATACCCTGTAATACTTTCATTCTCTTGAATGTTTTTATACTGTCTTGTTATGTTTGATACTATAGTGTATGAAGATATACTCAAATATTTCAAGTAAAGAGGACACTATTGTAGCTACTGTTATGTCGGATTGTCTTGTGGTGAAACACTATGTTGCTTAAATTGTTCTGTTCTAATCTGTTTTGCTATGTCCTCCTTTATCTTAATCTTTTTAAAATAAAAAAAGAAAAAGCTACACCACTCTCAAAAAAATATTGAGTTTCTAAAATACTAACCACTGTGAATAAAATGATGAGAAAAATTAGACATGATTTTTGTTCTCATAGCTTTTATTGCATGGTGAAGAGAGTAAATATTAACTGAACAATCCCACAACTAAATATAACATTAATCATGTGAAAAGTTCTATAAGTGGAAAAATAAACAGAGTATAAGAACATGAGCTCAAGGAAAGACGACTTTGGCTCCCTGAGGGACTGAACAGAATTTTGTTTTTGTTGTTGTTTTTTTAAAAAGTGAGGTCAGGAAACATAATATTTATTTTCACTTTAAGAATTTTTAGTAGAAAAAATTTTTGAGGTGTGTCAGTGATATAGAGAAGACTCTGCCTCTAGATAGATTGAGGAGCTCTCTCAAAGAAAACATGAGACCTCAACTCAGCCTGCTTGTAATTTCTTGACTCTCATCATAGAAAAAAAATTATGATTTCATCAGTGAAAAGCATAGATAGATTTTTTTGTTATGCAGATTTAAAGTACACAATCAGAGAAAATAGAACATGAGTTCCTTGGGGACATGTTTGTGTTTTTTGGAAGTATGCTTTAAGATGAGTGATCTAAGATGTGCCTAAAAACATTCTGTGAGCCCTTCGAATCCATCTCTTGATCTGAAGATCAAGTCACTGCCCTTTTCTTTGTCAACTAAACTAATTTTTGGACTTTTAGTGTTTTAAGGGATTTGAGTGTGATAAACCTGGAAAAAAATCAAACAAGATTAGAGTGTAAAGTTATGGAATATAGATATGGGCAATTCTGGGTAATTTTGTATACTGAATTTGTGGTTTTCTTAAAAAATTTAAATTATAAATTTTCCTTATTTTTTTTCTCTTTTATTTCTGCTATTCTATGTCACATCCATGCCAATGATGGTTGGTATCATCCGGTCTAACCAATGGAAGTATGCCCAACATCCCTAATGTTCCTTCTCTGATGCGCACGTCTCCTTGGGAAGCTGCACAGTACTCCTAGGGACTGGCTTTGGACCTTGCCTCTCATCTACTCAGTGTTTTGGTGTAAGTTTTGCTTTCCATGCATTTCTAAAGATTTAGTATTTTTCACTCCTGGTATCTTGATGCTGGCTGATGTGCTCTATAGACTCCACCTGACCACTCATTGACTGCACCTCAGTTCTACTTTATATCCTTATTCACTCTATGCTGGGACCCAGGAGGCTAACTTCCCAAAACTGTGTTTGTTAGGCACCTTTTTTCTTTTTCTTTTTTTTTTTTTTTTGGTTGGATAAGATGAGTCAAAAAAAGCCCCTATTGGAAGTAGATAGTGAAGAAAAGAGAAAGTCTACAATTGTAAGCTTGCTTTGGGAAGAGTGTCTAACAGTATACCTTTATTTTCACAGTCAGTATTCGGGAGGTTCCACTTCAAGCTTCTATACCGCTGTTTGTGCCTCATGGTCCTTCAAGTCTGAGTTAGCAAAGGCTCCTACTGTCGGTATTAAATGTTTCAACACCCTTTGTCTTTTAATAGTTCTTGTGTATTTATGAACATTCATTTCATTCAAGTTCCTTGTACTACATTAATTGGATTATGATTCCATATGGGATCCTGACCAAAGAAAATGTTCTCAATAAAGCAATCTCTGTTTCAGATGGCAACAGTGTTTTCCATTATTTTATCTTCAAAGTCAACAGCTAGCACTAATAACTCATATAACCAATCCTTGAATGCCCCAATTTATGTTTATCCCTAATTTATGTTTATCCCTAATTCTGTTTATCCCTAATTTATGTTTATCCCTAATTCAGGGATGGAAATTGAGTAGGTCAGTGATGGCTCTCACACAGGACAGCAATTCCAAATATCACTTGAGATGCAATTGTTTCTACTGTCTACATTTCTGAAAAATGCTTGGATCTATTTAGTTCTAAGCCTGGGAATAACTCCCTTTCCTAAAGATGAGTTTTAGGGCCCGGTTGAACAAATATGTTTTAGCACTTATTTGTAGTTGTTCAGTTGATGTTTGAGTTGCTTTTTCATTTTTGCTTTCATCTTTAATAAGCCTACAAAATGGAATATAGTTAAATTTCATAATTCAAGATTTTTAGGTGGTATTACGGTTTAGGTCTGAGGTGTCCTCCAAAAGAACCCTGTATTCAGAGGTGGGCTTTTGGAATGCGTTTGGATCATGGCAATGCTGTAGCTCACTTGCTGTTGGGAAATGGGGCCTGGGTGGATGTACATCACTGAGGGCACAATCTCTAAGAATATATCTCTCTCCCCAGATCCTGTTTCTTCCGTTTGTTTCCTGTCCCCTGTGACGTGAGCAGCTTTCCTTGGCTAGACCTCCTTATCATGCTTGTACTCTCTTAGAGCAGCCATCTTTGGATTGAAAATGTGATTCATGATAAACGTCTTCTTCTTTGTGTCATGTTATTTTTCCTCAACAAGGAGAAACTGGAAGACAGATTTTGGTACCAAGAATAGGGCTGTTGCTATAAATATAACTGACCATGTGGTTCAGAAGCTTTTGGAGCTGTTTTCAAAAACAAAAGATTTGGAGATATCCACTAGAGAGTCCATTGAATTCTGTAAGTACCTGGATGGGAGATAGTCTAGAAAACAAGAACCTGATAGAAATGCAGATAGTAAAGAACCAGGCCTAAGAAATTTCATTTGGGAACAAGAATTCCACTAGCAGTTGGATTTGAAACCATTCTCTGATAGACAATCTGTCTGCATTTTGCCTATGTCCTGAGGATTTGAAGGAAACTGAGATTGGGGCATCAGACCAGTTAACCTGGTGGAGGAAATTTTAAGGCAGTCCATTACTCAGGTTGTGGTAAGGACATTTCTGACTGTTTACAGCCAGATTTACAGTAATAATAAGGAGCAGAAGAGCCTATTTGAAAGGTTTTTCATCTTACCAGGAAGAAAGCATCTACATATTTGAGGAAAGCAGTGGCTGGTTATTGGAAACAGTAAGACAGGGTGCAGTACTCTGCATCAGGATAGTAGGGAAAATGCCCTGGGATATCTCACAAATCAGCAAGGCCCCACCAATCACAGGCTCAAGGGCGCAAAATTGTAAAACTCTCATTTGAAAAGGGACCCCTTCTGAGCCCTGCTTCAGAAGAAGGGCTGCCTAGGTAATTGGACTCCTGGGATTCATTTCGCATGGTGAGGCACAGTGCCCAGGCAGTGCTGCCATGATCCAAATGGGTCTGGCAGAAGAACTTGACATCATCCATAAAGTGCTTGTTTCAGAGGGGTGCAAAATGCAAGTTATAGAATCAGGAAGTCTTCCATCCAGATTTCAAAGGAAGACCTGAAGACCAGGTAGCACGGCCCTGAAAGGACAGTACATGAAGTTGTAAGAATGAAGCCTAAGGTGTAGTGGAGACACGAGGAATTTGGAAAAGTCAGGAATGAGGAAAGCCACAGGAGTTAACTATTGTCACTCCAAGAAGAAAGCCATAGGGAGGGCAACCACAATGCCACGGCGGTGTTGTGGCCCAAGTTGTTCATAGATTCTATCATGCTACAACTTATCCTGGATATTGGACACGTAACTACAGGATTTACTGTTCACCCTGCAGAGTTCTGCCTTGCTTTGCCCACTTTCCTTTCTGCCTCCTCCTTCTCCCGTTTGGAATGGGAATGTGACCCTGTGTCACTGTATATCAACAGTGTTTAACTTTCATTTTTATTTTATAAGGACTCACAGTTAAGGGCTGGCTTTGAGTCTTAGAGGAGATTTTAACTTGGATTTTTCAGTAGTGCTGGAACTGTTAGAAACTGGTGAGTCTTACAGATGGGTTACATGAATCGAGAGATGTATGTATGTCTTTGGGGAAAGTTATGGTTTAGATCTGGGGTGCCCACCAAAGATATGTCTTCACGTCAAAGGCAGAGCTTTTTGAAGATAATCATATCATGGGTTGGACCAAAGCTAGCTTGTGATAAAGAGTTGGGGTCTGGTGGGAGTCGATCATTAGAGGCATCATTTACAAGGGCATATCTGTTTTCCTAGCAACTCCTTTCTCTTTCTGCTTCTTGTCCTCCATGATATAGAGCAGTCCTCCACCAGACACTTCTACCATGTTCTTCCTGTGTTGGAACCAGAGAGCCATGGACTGAGATCAGGAGACAAAATAATCTCCTTATCCCTTAACTTCTAAGTGTGTCATATTTTGTCTCAGGGACAAGAAACTAACTAAATCAGGAAGTAATGCCTCACTTTGAGATTTATTTACTAACCTTTCACTCCCCACTTGATTACCAAGGAAAGATGAAAGTTACCGATTTCATGTTTCATTCCCAAAGAATCTTGTCTTCCTAGCTGTCTCAAGAGGCTGTGTCAAATGGAGATGTTGAGAACTTTCAATCTCAACACACTCACATGCAACATATGGAAAATACCTAATTTCCCAAAATGATTTCCAGTTGTAAAATTCTATGGCTTGTAGGAGTAATAACAGACCAGGAATAAGGATCTATAAAGAGGGCATTATTGATGAAGAAGATGAAATGTCTACTGTATTTGGCTACTCTTATTAATTAGAGAGAGGAGACTAGCTTGTTTTAGTTTTAACCTAAATTCTTTGCTCTCAAGGCTTCTTCACCTAATTATCTCAGTGGAAAGAGAGAAAGTAGAACTCTTATAATGAAGGTTAAACTTTAATTCCTGCCAGATTTGATGTGGCCAATACAATTTCAAAATTATAATTTGGCAATATAAATATATCTGTGACAAATTGATTATATTTTTGTTCATATACCTAGCCCCCATTCCACAGAGTGGAGGGCTGCCAGCATTCTGTAGCTTTTCATTTGTTCCTCTATTTCTCATCACTGAGACACAGTAGCCACAACTTAACAGAGGGAAGGTTTATTTTGACTCACAGTGTGTAGAAGTTTCAGTACATAGTCAGCTCTAAAGCAAGGTGGCAGGGCAGAAGAGAAAGAGCTCATGCCATGTCGGGTAGGAAGCAGCGAGCCATCAGGAGAGGAGGACATATCTCTATCTCTATATCTGTATCTCTATCTACATATACATCTATCTACATCATCCATAAATGATAATAGATAGGTAGATAGATCTTCCTAGACTAAATCCACGATGACCCACATGCTCCCCACGGTTTTCACCTCCCAACGTCACACACAGCTATAAACCCATACGTGCCACACACTCACGATACAGTCACATTCCCCAAACCCTCACCTATTAGCACAGGAGTCTTTGGAAGAACATCTAGATACAAGTCATAACACTATCACTGCTTCCCCATCAAAATTATCACTGTCTTACACAGCCTGCAGTTTTTCCCCTGTGTCCAACCCTTCTCCATTGCCTACTTTTTTTCCAGTAGTATCTGCTATGATCTTCCCTCCCCATGATTCTTCTCTTCATACTGAAAATAGAAATACCTTTTTATAGAATTAAAGTCAGTGTATCTAGTGTTCTTTAAGAATAACCTTTACTCATCTGACTGATTAAGTTTTAATGTAACATTGAGAACAGAAATCAGCTCTGAATTGTTTGAGAAGATTTTTGTAACTTGGTATCATTTTAGTTTTTTAGGCATAGACTGGCTGCTTCTGTAATAAGTTGTATATGACTTAACTGATTAGCCAAATAGCCATTGATTTTATTTAGTTTTGGTTTTTGAAGCAGGATCTCAGTGTGTAATTCAGGCGCTATGTAATTCTATGTAGGCTAGGTTGGCTTCGAACTCTCAGTGATCCTCCTGCCTCAGCTTCCCCAGTTGCTGGGATTACAGGCATGTGCCAGCATGCCCATCAAGTAGCCATAGATTTTGACCATCATGTTCGCAAAGGTCGAAGGAAAAGTAACATTTAAACAAACACTGACTTGTAAATCATGTATAGTAACTGCCTTCTAAGATAACTGCAAGACATTCAAAATAAATCAAGTTTAACTTTGACTTCAATCACTTTAACTTCAAAGTGATTGTAATACAGGAGCAGAATTAGTCTAATTATTTTATATAATTTTTCTGAATTCATTAAAAGGAAGGTATTGGATTAAGGTTTCTGATGAATTATTAATGTGAGTTTTAGGAGAAATATAGTCTCTATTACCTTTTGTTTCTCATAATTTCAAAGCAATAAAAAATGAAACAAAAAACAGGAAAGGAATTTACCTCTGTGTTTAAACTCTAAGGAAACTAATGATTGAAATAGAATCCTACAATGACATTTTGTTAATTCACTTTTTATTCATCAATGATTAGGAAGAAAATTGAGAATAAGGAGGAAAAAATGTTACCTATAAAGCAGTTCCTCAAAGTACTATATGTACCACATAAATTTCTAAAGCATATACCCAGATAGAATAATTTTTAAACCTCTGTTTTTCATATTAACATCTAAATGGGCAGCATGTCTGCGTGTTTAACATTAGTAAGTGAAATTCAGAAAGGCTATGCGTTATAGTTCCACATGCTGAGTTGATTCTGTAATTAAGCTCAGTGCACGATCCTTTCCTTTCATACACTAACATGCTGACCCTCTTAACACACTCACCGTCTGGTTCTTCTGCTCTGGAGAGCCAAGAGATTCTGCTTATGGACAATTCCACCAGGGTTAAATAGATAATTGAATGATTGAGAGAAAAGGGCTGTGAATGTGTGACAAAATGGAAATTAGACCATCAAGCAGTGCAGACTGAGAAGGCAATAGGCAGAGTTGAGCGCTGAATGGCACACAGAAATGCAAACTGAAACCCATGAGTTCACAAACGTCCACTGAGATTCTGGGAGAACACAAGGGCCACGTGCTCTCCAGGGACACATCACGATGTCAAGCCACCTTTCCTAGTGAAACAATGTCATTTCCAGAAGCAACCCTAATATTTATAAAAATAAATGTATTCATTCCCAAAGAGATGGAACTTCAGAATGAAGTTCTCGTCATGGATACAGACTTGCTAGAAAAAAAGGGTCAGCTCCAGCTGATCAGCATATGCTGAAAGAAAAAAAAAGCCTAAAGTAATCAGAAGTATCCTTTGCTTATGTGATTTTGGAAATAAGAGGGCAGAAAGGTTGCTCTGATGTTCTCTAAAGGGAGAAGCTGTAAGATGTCTCATTATATCCCTATAAAATGTGTGCCCTTACTGGCATGGAAAACGAATAAACATTTCAGTTACTTTAAGAAGAAGAAATATCTGAGAGTTTTTGAATTCAATTAAGTCCACTTACCAAGCCACTTTGATTGTGTCAGTTTTGAGACAGTGATAAAGTTTTACTGCATACTTCATGTTGGATCTCAATCAATACAATTTTGTACATTCATTTGCTCTTATGAATCAGAAAATAAGACAGAAAATCATTGGAAGTTGTTCCATGGCTACTTTAGGCTGAAAAATCTATTCTTTAATCTCTGTTGGGAGGAATAATGGAACCTTCACAGAAAACATAATTCTAGAATTATTTCCCAACATAAAGCAATGAAGATAATGTGCTTTTTACACATATTTTAAGAAAAATAATTCCCTTTGCTTTGTATGAATAACAATACAATATTTCCTTGTTAGCCTGCCATGACACTACCATGGGAGACCACAGTGCTGGAGAGAGTGATATAGTGAACATTTTGGGATCAGTTCAAGACTTGTTTATAGTTTGAGACTCAAAACAAATCCATGTTTCCCTGGAAATCTTGTATGAAAATAGATTAGCTTCACAATGCCACCCTGTCCTCAGCCCTCTTAGCTGGCTAAGAGAGAGGTTTTCCTCAAAGATTCTTTGAATTATCTGTAGAATTACTCTAGAAATACTCTCTGCATTGTGTGGGCGTGTCATAGTCAAGTAGATTAATTAGGAGTTTCTTTGTTTTATTTTTTTTAAATTTTATTTAAGGAGAAAAAGAAAAAAACAGAAAAAGGGTACAAGTTATACAGAATTTCAGAAAAAATAAACAGTAGGGAATCACTAGTTAATAGATTACATATTGTCATTTTAGAAATAGTTGTTCAAGTTACAACATTAAAGCATATAAAGTGGACATTCAAACAGTGAGACTGCAAACAGTTCTGTTCAATGATCCAGCAAAACTCAGTAATATGGTTATCTGTCTTATACACTTAAATTCTCCACCTTCATTAAGAGGATGTTGGATCTTTGCTTTCTTAATATTTTTTCACTGGGGAAAACAAG
The DNA here is from genome assembly GCF_034190915.1 of Cavia porcellus. Lineage (NCBI taxonomy): Eukaryota > Metazoa > Chordata > Mammalia > Rodentia > Caviidae > Cavia > Cavia porcellus. Next base: position 11,996,331 of record NW_026947501.1, on the reverse strand, counting down.
GAGAAAAACTGCCTCAAAATCCGAAGTGACAGCACCGGTCAGTAAGTTCAAGTAAGAGCACCTGCCACTACCTGTCGACTTGCCAATAAGCTTTGGCTTTAGACCAGACAGGCCGCCCTCCAGGTTTTCTAGTTATATTTCCACAAGACTATGTACAGACCAAAGCTCAGAGTGATAGCCATTCCTTTGTACCATTTAAACCCTCACACGGAATCTCAAACAGTCTTTCAATTTGTAATAGCTACAGATGCCATTTCTGCACATAATGTGCTCAGAGAGATCACCTAACAGCTCTCTGCAGAAGCCAGGCATAGCAGGGCACGCCTATCATCACGCAGTTTGGGGAGAATGAAGAAGGATAAGTGCAGTTTGAGCCTACCCTGTACGACACACCAAATGAATGAGACCCTGGCATAGAGCTCGTTGTGAAAGCCCTGATTCCAATCCTCATCACAAAAAGATTTAAAAAACAAACACACAGAAAACAAGTAAATAAGTCTCAGCGAGAGAGCTTGGTCCCATTCCTGCAGTCACAGCAGCTACAACAAGCCCATACTTTACAGTGATTTTACCACTGGGCAAGTTTGTTTCATGAACATCTTCCAGCTTCAGGGACCAGGAGGAGTGTGAGGTTATTTCCCGTAGGCTAACCTCACCTGAAGGATAAAATCTGATGATATTCAGGTTCTTACTTAAATAGTTAGGGTCAGTACCATTGTTTCCATTTTACCGAAGGGAAATTGCGATGTACAAAACGACAAATCTTGTGCTTACACATTTTTTTCTTAAACTCTCAAATGAATTACTACTCCATTTACAGTAAGGATAGAGTAAAATTTTGGATTCAGCAGTAAAATTGGAAACTCCAAAGAAAGCTGCAAGTACTTTTTCTAACAATTAAAGAAACCTGGCAACTACAGAATTAAATTTATCCAATCCCCAAAATAGTACCTTAGTAATAAAACAGGTTCTTCATGAAAGCTTGTAAATTAAATGGAAGAGTTCCAGGCCCACGTCTGCTACACACTACACACACACACACACACACACACACACACAATCTCTACAAGTGTCAGCAAGCTGCTGGAGTACATGTGTCTGCTCCACAATACAGTAACTGCCGGCACCTAACCTGACTGCGGCAGCTGACTCCTAAACTTCTTGCCCTTGAATCGCCCTAGGTCTCCTACCCTCTTTTGCATGCCGGTGAGGAAAATCAGGCTTTCATTCTTTTCTCTTCTTTTCTTCTGTCTTTTTTCTGTCTCTCTCCCTCGCTTGCTTCTTGGAGAGTGAACCACAGGCTTTCACTGAAACACTGTCCCCGTCCTTTTCAATATTTCTTTTTTTGTCTTTTTATTTTTATTTATTATTTTTTTTTTATCGGTACCGGGGATCGAACTCATGACCGCCTGCTTGCAAGGCAGGTGCTTATGCCGCTGAGCTCAATCCCCAGCCCCCTCTTTTCAATATTTATTTTGAAACACAGACTTGCTAATTGCCCAGACTACCTCCAAACTTGTGATTCTCCTGCTTCAGGCTTCCGAGTAGCTGGAATTCCAGGTACGGGCCACCCCCTGACAGGAGGCCTTTCAGCTGTCCTGGGCCCCGCTCTAGCGCACCTCTCAACCTTCTGCCATGTGTCTGTTCTCCCGCATTTGTAGGACGTTAAAATGCAGAAGGAACTCCGCTCAAGGACGTGTGAAGAAGCCGCGGGGAGGGACGAAGGCACGCCTGAGCTTCCACGGCTTTCTCTTCTGCCTGACTTCTCAGGCTTGTTTTGCTACCAAGTTTCTAAAGGCTGGTCATGCCGTGGGAAACACTGAGCAAACTATACAACCATCACGTTGTCTCTCCCTAAAAGGTTAATCACATCGATATACTGACTTTCATCCAGCCACGTTTCTTGAGATAAACCACTGAACCTCTTTGAGTGCTGCATTTTCCTCTGTATAATGCTAAGTACATCAACTTTAACATCACAGGAGCTGAGTTCCTGTCCCAGCTTTATTCCTTACTGTCTTTCGGGTATTTAAGAAATCACTTTACTTCTTTGATGACCTCCTTTCTTAACGGAAATAAGGATGACTATTTTTTTTTTTAATTTTAAAGAGAATGAAACAAAAACAAAACAAAACACACGGAATTTCAAAACAAGACAATAGGAAATCAACAGTGACTACCGTAATGTCTCTTGTTTTCTTTGAAATAATTGTCCATATCTTTAAACACAATGAAATCGAACAAGACAAAAATAGTAAAACACCTTTAAAAACAAAACAAAAAAAAAAATGAAAGCATTTCAGGCCTCATAACCACACAATAGGAAAATCAACAATGGCTACCATGTCTCTTGTTCTCTTCAAAATACATGTCCATACCTTCACATATATTGAAATTAAATAATACAAAACAGACTAAAACCAATCAAAACAAAGAATAAACGTAGTACTGGGCTTCACAACAAGATGATAGGAAATCAGCAATGACTACCATAATGTCTCATTTCCTTCAAAGTAGCTGTTCATCACATTACACATAATAAAATCAATTCTCGTAAACTCTTTAGGACAACCTCTAGGCATTTATAAGCCTGTATATGTGCATCTATCCTTTTTATACTAGAGGAAAAATGAAAACAAAACAAAGTTATGAGAAAAACAAGCAATAAAAGAGACAAATAAATAACAATAACAAAGGGCCTAAAACAATGAAAATATTGGCTTTCAAAACAAGGTGGTGGGAACGTAACTAACATTGTTATTTTGCATAGTTATCCTCAAAATAGTTGCTCAGATTACCAGATATAAACACACAAATCTGACCTAATCTTATGAATGTTAACTGTATTGTTCCAAGAACTAATAGAATGAGTAGCACAATCATCTTAGCTATATTAAGGGTATATATACAAGTTCATATCTTTTCCTTTTCTTCTTTTCTCCTTTTCTCTGAGATATTTTTCACCTTTGAGCAGTTTCATACCCTTTCATAATATTTATTGAAGATTTTGTACCTTATTTACTCTTTCAGTTTGTTATGTGAGGGAGACAATAGTGTATTTACAAACAATGTGAGTTTGATTATTTCATTTAGGAATATGGTCTCAGGTTACATCTATTTGCCTATAAAAATCTCAGTGTGATCCTTTTTTACAGCAGAGTTGTACTCCATTGTATAAAAATACCATATCTTTTGGATAACATTCCAAAGCTGATAGGAATTTGGATTGTTTTCAAGATTTGCCTATTACAAATTGCGCTGCTATAAACATGGGTGCACATATATCACTGTGGTATGATGTTTTCAATTCTTCTGGGAATATATTCAGACATGGATGAGCTGGGTCAAATGGACCTCCAATCCCAGCTTTTTGAATAATCTCCAGACTGATTTCCATGACGGTTGCACCAGTCTCCATTCCACCAATAGTGCAGAAGAGTTCCTTTTTCCCTTTAGCCTATCCAGCATTTGATATTGGTGATTTTCTGGATTCTGGCCATTCTTTCTGGAGATGGAATCTCAGTGTGCTTTGCATTTGCATTTCTCTAATGATCAATGATGCTGAACATTTTTTCATGTATTTATTTGCCATTTGTATTTCCTCAGCTGAGACCTGTGTATTCATCTCAGATGCCCATTTTTGGACTGGGTTTTTGAATTTTTGGGGCCTGATTTTTTTTTTACTTCTTTATATGTTCTAGATAGAAGTGTTTTGTCAGAGGAACAGTTGTCTAATTTTTTTTTAACTTGTGGGTTTTATTTTCAATATGTTGGAAATTTCTTTTGGCATGTAAAAACTTTACAATATGATGAGATGCCAGTTGCCAGATGCCAGTCTGGGAAGTATTTCCCTTGCAGTTTGATTTTTGCTCATGAATTCTCTATTTACCCCTATGTATTAAGGATTTTTACTTTGTCTTCCAGTAGATTTAGTGTTTCTGTTTTAACATTTAAATATTTGATGTATTTTGAGTTTAGTTTAGTGATGGTGATAGGCATGGATCTAGTTTTAGAACTAGATTATGAAAAGTCATTTATGAAAGAGACTGTCTTTCTTCTGGTGAACATGTTTGGCTCCTTTATCAAAGATAAGGTAGCTGAGTGTGGCTTTAGTTGTGGTTGTATTTTCTAATTTATTCCATTGATCTTCAGGTCTGTTTTTATTCCAGTACCATACTGATTTTACCACAGCAGCTTTGTAGTATAACTTCAAGTCAAGAATTTCTTGTGATGCCTCCTGCCTTGCCTTTGTTGCTCAGAATTGCCCCTGCTTTTCTAGGTTTCTTCTGGTTCCAGATAAATTTTAGGAATGATTTCTCTAGATCTGTGAGGTATGGTAATGGCATTTTGATTGGAATTGCATTAAATCTGTATAATAATTTTGAAAGAATGGCCATTTTCACAATGTTTGTTCTTCCTATCCATGAACAAGGAATGTCTTTCCATTTTCTAAGAACCTCTTCAATTTCTCTTTTCAGAGTACTGTAATTTTTACTGAATAGATCTTTTACTTCCTTTCTCTAGACTGATTCCTAAGATTTTCATTTTTGGGGGGATGCTATTGTGAAGGCTATGTCTTCTCTTACTTCTCCCTCAGTGAGTTTGTTGCTTGTATACAGGAATGCTATTGATTTTTGAGTACTGAGTCTGTATCCAGCTACATTACTGAAGTTACTTATTACATCTACAAGTCTTTCAATGGAATTTTGGGGGTCTTCTACGTAGAGTATCATGTCATCTGCAAATAATGACAGTTTAAACTCTTCTTTTCCTTATTTGTATTCCTTTTATTTCTCTCTCTTGTCTAATTCCTCTGGGTATTATTTCCAGCACTATATTGAATAGGAGTGGTGATAATGGACATCCTCATCTTATGCCTGATTTTATAGTAAAAGCTTTCTATTTTTGACCATTTCATATGATGCTGGCTGTTGGTTTGTCATAGATGGCTTTTATCATATTAAGGTAAAGATCATCTATTCCAGTCTTCCATACAGCTCTTATCATGAATGAGTGTTAAATTTTATCAAAAGCTTTATCTGCATCTATTGAAATGATCAAGTAATTCTTATCTTTGGCTCTGTTAATATGGTTTACTACAGTTATTGACTCGCATATGTTTAACCATCCCTGCATTCCTAGGATGAATCCCACTTAGTCATGGTGTCTAATCTCTTTGATGATTTGCTGCATTGTATGTGCCAGTATTTTACTGAGACTTTTTGCATCTATATTCTTTAGGAAGAATGGCCTATAGTTATCTTTTTTGGTTGAGTCTTTCTCTGGTTTTGGAATTAGGGTAGTACTTGCTACCAAGAATGTGTTAGGGAGAATTGCTTCCCCTAAAAAGTTTGAAGAGTGTTGGTATTAAGTCTTCCTTGAATTTCTTGTAGAATTTAGGAGTGAATCCATCAAGACATGTGTTTTTCTTTGCTGGTAAGGTTTTAATTACATTTCCAATTTCATTAATTGAAATTGGGTTGTTCAGCAATTTTACATCTTTTTGACTCAACTTTAATAATTCATATATTTCCAGGCTTCTGTTAATTCCTACTGTGTTATCAAACCTATGAGAGTAAACATTTTCAAAGTAGGTTTTGATGATTTTCTGTATTTCCACAAGGTCTGTAGTAATTTCACCTTTTTCATTCCTTACTATGAATTTGAGATTTTTTTCTTTCCTTTTTAAAATAATGTTGGCTAGGGGCTAATAAATTTTATTTATTCTTTCAAGGAACCAACTCTTTGATTCATTAATTCTTTGTATTGTTTTCTTAATCTCTATTGCATGAAAAAAATCTATGTCTCTTCCTCTGTTGTGAATTTATGCATGCCAGCCTCCTCTTCTGTCTGCTTGACTGACCAAGCTTAGGGTCTTATGTGTTTAGAAGAACTTTCCTATCCATTTCTCTTTGATATAATTGCAAAATGTTTTTATCTCCGGGGTAACAATACTTTTGGGTTACTCAAGTTGTCAGTTTCACAGTTTCTTTTTCTCCATTTAGTCATGAAGAAAATACAAAGAGACAGCCCACTCCTGAAGCATTTAAAGAGAATTCTTATTTTATACCCATCTGAGAACCTGGATAAGGAATATCTGCTATAGTTTCTCTTAAGTCTGAAAAGAATCCATCTAATTAGTTCCTGCTGTAGTTTAAATCTAAAATGTCCCCTAAAAGTATCACATTTAGAAGGTGACTGGATCATGGGGATGCTGTACTCATCAGTAGGTTTGTTCATTGATGCATTAATTAGCTGAATGTGGTGTCAGGAGGAAAGGTCTGTTGTAGGTGTTTCACTGGGAGTGTGATCTGAGAAACTATTCTTGTCCCTGACTCTTCTCTCCCTGCTTCTTGGCTGCCATGGGCTGAACAGCTTCTTCTGTCGTGCCCTTTCACCAGGCCATTTCTACTTTAGAATCAGTCAGCCCTTGGCTGAAACTATGAGCCAAAATAAATTTCTCTTCCTTTAAACTATAAGTATTAGATTGCCTCGGTGAGGGGAAACTGCTAAGTCAGCTCCCTTGCTCACACTCTTCTTGCCTAGGGAGTAGAGTCAGTGGAAGTTAGGGAGAGTGAACAGATAAAACCCCTTATCAGAGGCAGGCTGGCCAATGACACCTCCTAAGAATAAGAAGCCAGCCAGTACTGTGTGTTTACTAGTGTCAGTTCAGACTGAGACACATTTGGATAAGGGTAGAGATAACTCTGAAGACAAGCTCCTAGGGTATGAGGACCTGGGCTTTTCTACTGACTTTCTTGTTCTATGAGAGAGTTAAAAAAAATATGCCTGCTGGCCACACTTTCTTCTGAGTGATATGCAACAGCAATTCCCTACTAATAAACACAACTTGTTGCAACGTCATATGACAATCCTGACACTCTCTGAAACTCAGTTCAAACTTTGAAAAATTATATTAATCTCTGTTTGAAACTGTATTGGTTCACCTTTATCATGCAATAACAATGTTTATTTGGTATACGATTTGAATACCTTAGAGCAATACCAGGGAAGCTATTGATAGTCAAACAATCTAATTCCACACAGAAAAACAGGCCCATACAAGCATTCCCCACTGTGACTCATGTTTACCAGGAGAGGCAGAGAAACCATTCATGTATTGCAAGAGCACTTGGCCTTTGATGGTTGCATCACTCTTGCCATTTCCATTGTGGTCACTATAGCTAAGATAGCTGGTCCAGTGCTCTGACCACGGAGTGCAAAGATTTCCCACATGAAATACTTCCTATCCAGAACATATTTGCTGTCAAAGGTCTCAGTTGATAAAAAAGAATCCAGGGGACGATTCAGGGGACAGGATCAGCTTGATCTGAAGAATTGTGTTTATGCCTTTGGTGTTTGGTAGGAAGTGCTTTCTTTTTAAGATAGCAACCTGTAAGTAAAGCATATGTTATCTACTGGCAAATGGTTCGGTCCTTCTGGACAGGATATTTTAATGTTTGCACTGCATTTGTGCCATATATAAAGAATGTGATCTTTGCTTTCCACATCTCTAGGCTTCTTTGTAAGACTGAAGATCAACTTGTGACTTATAATTTTTATAAGGTATTCATATATGCATGGAAGCACCCACAGATATATAGTTGTGAACATAAGAGAGCCTGAATGTGGGGGTTGGGTACTACTATTGAGCACATGTCCAATATAACCTAGACAATATATGTGTATTATTTTGTTCAGAGCTAGCATTATAGGTGGGAGACAGACTTATAAAGATCAATGGTTGTACCTGAAATTGAAATCAATCGAAAGTGGGATAATTACAAGTTAGACTCAGCACCATAAAACTACAGCCCATTCTTTTCCTATGCTGCAGTGACTTGAATCATACTCCATTTTATCTTTCTGCATTGAAATTCTGACTGATGATCTGAAGTCAACAGGGAATGTTTATGCATTTTATTCCCACCAGTCAGCAGCTTTGTGGAGTAGTGTCTGGACTGTCAAAAAAGCAATATAAGCAACTACTTGGTAGTGAGCCATTGGCTTATTATTCTCTTGATGGCAGTTTCCTCATATCCCCTAACCACACTCTAATTTTGGCAGGCTATGTCTTTATGCAAAACAATAATGACAACAGGGTCCTTGCTTTCAGCTATGTGTAACATGAAGACATGAGATATCATTTATTATGGCTTCTAATTCAGGAACACACCGACCTCGGGAAGGTGAGAGTCCAGGCTTCAGTTCTAACTCTGGACCCTCACCTCCAAAGGCCTGCACGTTCCCTGGATTACTCCCCTCCAACAGAGATGAAACAAATTTAAACTGTTTCAGAGACTAGACTATTCGGCTTTGTAGGCTTGAAGTTTCATTATATGTTGGTTTTCTTGAAGAAAGGACTCAGGCAAAGTCATAAAAGAAGGGGCTACCTATTAGAATGTAAGAAATCATTGATCGGAGCGTAGTTTGAAGAAAAGTTCAGTTTAATTAAAATTGTTGTTGGGACATTTGGCATAATGTTGATTGGAAACGAACAGAAAACAGTTTGAACTAATGGATAAAGGAGCAAAATTTATATTGTGAAATAATAGTCTTTAAAACTTAAAGCTTATTTCTTATTCAGTGAATTGTATATGGCTTTTTTAAAGAAATATATATTTGGGACTGATTCTTAGTACACATGATAAAATAATCACTAGATATTCTTATTTACCAAGCAAGAAACTGACCATACATACCTTTCTATATTTTCACTCCAACTAAGAAACTTCTCTGCGGAGCATAGGTCAATTTTAAATGTACTTATAGTTCCCATGGGAGCTATGCACTCAGGAGAAGGAAGATCTAACGTGGCAGGAATGTGACCACCAGTCTGATTAACTTCTCAGTGTGCACCCATGATTCCTCACAGACTAGCACAATCACGCTATCTGGATATGAGCTTTGTGAAGTGATTGGAGCATAGTGATCTCTCTTTGTGCTGATTATCAAAGGATATAGAAAAATGGCAAGACATTTTCCTTAGGGAAGTACATAATTCCAATAAGAAAATGCAGTATTTAATAAAATGTTTATGTAATACATTCCAGTGTATTTTTATAGTTTTATGCCCTTTCTCGCCTACTAAGTGAGGCCACTATAAAGACCTCTGGCTCTCTACCTGACTTTGAATTTTATTTCCATAGATAAACTGAGAGCTTTGTTTTAAGAATTCTATTTCTGTTCATGCAGTCATTCAGATTCCTGAAATGGTGTTGAAGTCCTGGTCCAAAGTTGGGTGCGGCATTATACCACAAAAGTACTTAATGGATAGAAAGAAATCCTGCTGGGAATGGAAGGACTTTGGATAGTCTCTTCAGCTTGGTTTATGCATTCATCTGAGGGTTCAAAACTGTATTTTCATTGCCACGATATGCCATCGATCCTGATTAATATTGGGGACATACAGATGAATTAGTCACTAATTTTAACCTCAAAATGTTAGAATGGGCAAACTGTTACCATGCAGTGTGGTTCACTTGTTGACAGAGCTATATGTACTGTATTTAGGCAGCACAAAAGAAGGGGCCAGGAAAACTTGGCAGTAAATGAATATTAAGTTCTCCTTTTTTTTTAATACTGGAAATCAAACTCACCACCTTGGGCTTGCCCAGCAGGGGCTGTGCCACTGAGCTATATCCCTGACTTGTTTTGTTTTTAAATTGGACCTTTATTGAAATTTTATTAAAATACAAATTAAATAGAAACAATTTGATCCAGTTGCTGATTGTTTTTCCACTTCTTTTCTCAGTCTTCCATTCAGAGGAAGTGCATTTTGAAGGTCAAGTTACAGTGAACAAAACATACCGGAAAAATGAGTACATATTCTAGCCTGAGAAAATGAAAGTCAAAGGAAGCCTGGCTCATCTGAGAAATGGCACTTAGGGAAATATGGCTCTCGAAATTAATAGGAAGGCAGAGAAGGTAAGGCTGAGAGGCAGGAGATGAACTTCCGAGTTAGAGATTGTGCTGCTGTGGAACCCTGAGGGCTATCACGATTATGTACGTGCTGCAGAGATGTCATTCTAGAGCTAAGTGTAGGAGGAAGTGAAAGGAAGCACTGTCACATTTTAGATGGTGATATCAAGGATCTCAGCTAGCAGTTCTTTCTCCTGGCCATGTGTTAGTATCCCTTAAGGAGCTTTAAAATCCTAATGCTCACCAGGCACAGTGGCACACACTTACAATCCTGGAACTCTGGGAGGTTCAGGTAGGATCACAGATTTGAATCCTGTCTGGAAACTTAGTGAGACATCACATCTAAATTAAAGAAACAAAATGAAAAGGGCTGGGGATATGGCTTAATATGAAGACTACAGGTTCAATCCACAGTACCACAAGAAAAAAAAAACAAAACAAAATCTTGATCAGCTGGGTATGGTGGGGCATGCTACTCAGTTCTAGCTACTCAGAAGCTGAAGAAGGATAATTTGAACCTAGTTCAAGACCAGTCCAAAAAACATAGTGAAACCTGTCTTAATTTTTAAAAACATTTAAAGACATTTAAACATTTCCTAATGTGTACACTGTAGTGCATGACAATTAAATCAGTCCCTGGGAGTGAGACACAGCACCAGTAGTTCATAAGCTCCACAGGTCATTCCAAGGTTTGATTTCTGGATTTTGTTCATTTTGTTTTTTATTTTGGAGATGTTTCGTTTTGCTGTGTTTTGCTTTTTGAGGCAGAGTCTTGCTATGTAGTTCAGGCTGGCCTTGAACTCACTATGCAGCCCATGCTGACTTCAAACTCACAGCAATTCTATGGCCTGAGCCTCCCATTGCTGGGATTACGGGTGTGCACTACCATGCCTGGTGATCACTTCAAGGTTGAAAAGTGCTAGTCTAAATTGAAGCAAAGGTGATGAAAGACAAGAGGATATGCATTTAAAAATACATAATAAGCAAAGATCCCAGGAAGTGGATGGCTGTTAGATGTACAGGTGGGGAAAATGGAGAACTCACAAGTTTCGAACCTTACTAATTTGAGGCATAGTGCATTAAAAAAAAATTTTAGCGACAGCACAGGTATGAAGGAAGAGAAAATGAGGACACTATTTATATTAGTTTTGCTGACATCTGTGAAGTATCTGTGGGATATCTGTGGGGACTAATCAACACGGTAGCCTCTAACAGATGTTGAAAAGGAAGATGATGGATTTCAGGCGCCATCCAAGAGAGCAGTAGTGAGAAATGCAGGTAAACCCCACCTAAAGTGTGGGTTACTTGCAGAACATGGGGAGTATACTAGCATTTAGAGGAAAATGTCATCCAATTATGTCATCCATTGCTCTAATGTCTTGGGTGGTTTTAAAATAGCCTGAACTTAAACCTATATCAATTTTGTAAGTCACACTGAGTTATGAGGAATCATTTTCTCAGTGATATTCTGAGCGGAGAAACAGGAACCGGTTGAGATAGACAGAGAACTGTCAGTGCTTCTCTTCTTCCATCACTAAAACAAACAAAACCAGGGTGGTCAGCCTGATGCAGCAGGCAGAAAATGTTTACAGATAAAGATAAGGAGCAAAAGGAGGAAAAGAGGATGTAATGAGGGGAAAATGGAGAAGAGACAGAATTCATGATTTTTAAGAGTTGCATTAAGATGGCTGAATTTTGTAAAATACTAAAACACTGAAATATGGCAATTAAACTCTATGATTTGGCTTTTAACTGGAAATATGTGAGAATGAGTTATATGTTGATTAAGGCTTATCACATGATTTTAATTTAATATAAAGGACAATTTAATTCTGGAAGTTATTATAGGTACTATAAGGTTAAAAATTTATGTATTCTTTCTCTTAAGATTATAATCTAATATTTAAAAAGGCTATTTTTTGGTCCTAGTTCAATTTATTGTTAAACGATCTGTCCATTTTGTATTTTAAAATGATTTATTCTAAGTATAAAAATGCATCCTTATCAATATTCTTGTATGCACCTGCTATTATTTGACTTCTCAGCTGAAAGTGTAAAAGCTGACCAATCTTTCCTTGTTGAAACACTCCCTTCCCTGCTCTCCGTTGTGTGATTACCTGATTTTTCTTCTGGCTCTGTGTCAGTTTATTCTTTTCTCTCTGTCCATTAGATGTTATTGTCCCTCAACATCTAATGTTAAATTGTCTTATTTTCCCTGAATGATCTGATCAGTCTCATAACCCAGTGATAACCTGCAGAAAAGAGAATTTCCACTTAAATCTCAAATCTAGACCATTTCCTCTGTGAAACCCACGGCTTACTCAACTTCTGAACTTAGGTGTCTCTGACTTAAAGTATCCTAAAGTGAAATCATGACTCTTCCCACTTTTTCTTTTCATCAAAAACAAAAGAAAACAAAACACAGGCACACACACAAAAACCACCCTGCCCCCAAATCCAAAGAAACAATTAGCCCCTCCCAATTGCTCCTGTTTTAGTGAGTGGTAGAAGCACTTTTCAGGTTATATGATTCAGAAATACGGAAATTAGCCATGATTGTGCCTACTTCCCTATCTTTAATCAAGTTCTAAATATGCTCACCTACTGAATATCACTTGATGTCCTTCTGTCTGTTCCCAGCACCATTATGTTAATTTAGTTCATTGTTCCTGTGTACTAACACTTTAGCATCACAATTGTTCTGCCCTTTCACAGTCCCTGGTCTATCTCTAGTCCTGCTCCATTTTCCAGCCTGAGAACTCTAGAAAATACAAATCTAATCCTAGAATCCTTAAGTGTAACACTTGTCAGTTACTTCCCAATTCTCTTCAATTAAAAACCAAAATTCCAGCATGGCTTGCCAGGCATACATGGTCTGGTTTTTGCCTTGCTCTCATCTTCCTCTCCTATCTAGTCCCTTTATCCACTGTTGAGTTTCTTCTTGACTTTGAAATATTAGACACTAACTCATTTGCCCTTCGAAACCTTTGCAATTATTTCTTCAGCATGAAATATTCTTCCTTCAATGTTTGTATGCCTACCTCCTCTCCTATATCGAGCCTTAGGTTAAATGCATCTTGCTCAGATAAACTGCTCCTTATTTTCTCTTCCTGTCCCCACCTGCTACTAGCATATTACTCTGCGCTTGTGAGTTTTAACATGTAGCCTCAGACCATCATCAGTATCAATGCAGGACTTGCTAGAAATGCAAATTACTGAAGCCCCAACTCCTTCCTTCAGACTAATGGAACCAAGAGCCCATGATAAAGGAATGTCTACTTCAGCCTCCTTCTCAGGCGACGTTAATGAAAGCTACATTTTTAATCCTAGAGGATTGGCTGACACATACTACACAGGTCATAAATATTTGACTGTCTACCCTCTGAAATAATTTTTATACTCATAAAGACAAATACTTCTTCATTATACTATTATAATAATGAAATTCCTTAGCTGATTGTATAATCAATGTTTATACTTTTCCTAAATTGTAATTTTTAATATTAGATTTGTATCATTCTTGTTTAACCCTTCAGTCCCAGGCAAGGAGTAGCACAGAGCTTGTCACATAGTTGATATTAAAACATTAGTCAAATGCCTTATCTATAAGTAAATATTCATTTAGTGAACAATATGTATTGATTCCCTGTGGGTAGCAGATATTTTCTTTTTAGATACAAGTATAAATAAACTATGAGGTATATAACAAGCAATGAGTTCTCCTCAGTGTTTACATTTTACTGTGTATGTATACATGTGTATATTCATGTATCTTAGTTTTCACCTTGTAACTAGCTTCCATGTGTTTTAAATTTTATCCACTGGCCTTACATAAAGGGAACTATACATCACTTACTATCAGATAGACATACTATCAGCAGCTGGAAGGAAAATCATCGTGGCTGAGATCCTTAGACATTTTGCTTCACTGACAAAATCCAAAAACAAGGATCAATATTCCTATGCATTTTTAAAATATTGTCAAACATATTATTTAGTTTTAGAAAATATATCTTAGTGTCAAAAAAACTAAAAATAAGACTGTTTCTGATACAAACTAAAACTGTCCGAGAAAGGACACAAACAATATACAAATATCTTACACAAAATTGTTAAGGTACAGAAAAATGATAACATAATTTTGGTTTTAATGTTATATTGTGTATAGCTAGCTAATTAATTGTCAATTTGAAAGCATATATTTTAATATTTCAACACAAGTTATAGCTTAAACCTCCAATTTTGGTAAAGATATTTATTAAACAGCAATATCCTCATTAATATAATAATTAAAAGAACAAGCACCAATTTCAGTGCTATTTCTCTCGTTTTGGAATATTCTGGGTGAATCACAGCAGCACCTTAAGACTGCTCCTGGGAGGACTGTGGGAAACTGGCAAGTGAGGGTGCAAGATAGACGCTGTTCTCAGCTCTGTGTCGGTCATATCCAGGCTGCCTGGCTACCCAGACAGGATACATCTTCCAGTAATGCCGACGGGACTTTATCTAAGGTAGAGGACATAGGCTCTTATGAAGAGCTGTGGCTCTATTCTGAGTTCAACAAATACTTTAAAACCATAACAAAAAATACCAGTGACAGAATACTCATACTAACACTAATTTGTACAAGCACTTATTGAGTAATTATGTACCAGGCTCTAGGATAGTATTTTAAATATATAGAGTGAACAGATCAAGTTAATGCTAAGATGGAATGTATTGTATTGTCATACTATTTTTTCCCAGCAAACTGAGGTGCTAAATGTTTGAGTGATTGCTCAAGGTCATGCAACCATGAGTCAAAGAGGACTTAAAGAAGGAGTCTCACTTCACAACTTCCATTTACTGTCTTTCAAATATTGTACAGATTTTTCATCCTTAAAACTCTGAGAATGTGAGCTTACTTATTTATACTCCACATTAAAGTATTTCAACGTAATTACCTCATGTCACTGGGCCTGAGCTAATCACCTAAGGTCCTCTGCATGGGGCTGTAGGTAGCACTTGGCAGAGAGATTCTGGCTCCCTTATGACACTTCACCCTTGCTTCTCCATGAGGGGTCTGTAGGAGTGTAAGGAACTCTGTGCTGTGAAGCTAAAGTTGTGCTTAAGAAAATTATTCATTATGTGAGTTCAGGGCTTTGAAATTACCCTGTTGAATACTACACACTGCATGGAGGTTATTTTAGCCCAGAATCACACTATTACAAGGATAGTCTCATAACTTTGTGGTTGCATGTCTTCAGTACAGTGTGAAAATGGTATTTGAAAGATTCTCATAGAGCCTGGCAAATGCTCAGAGAGGAAACCATAGATCAAGTTGTCCTGGTGGAGTGGCCACTCCACTTGATGCCCACTTGGAAGGTCAGTTAATGAAGAAGCTTTAAGACAGACTCCAGGTCACCTCAGTGACTAACAGCCCTCTCCATGACTCTCAACCCCATCCTTACATCATCACATGAGCATTTCTGTTCCTTTTTTCCTCCCCCACTACCGAAAGCTTGACATATTTCAAGCAATCTAGAAATCCTAGCTTGCTTAAAAAAAAAAAAAAAAAAAGATGGGGCCTCACTCACTTGGGTCATGTCTGACACTCTTCCAGCTTGAAGGGGAAGATGAGCTTGAAAATCTCTAAAGTTCTAAAGATGAAGAAAATCCCTCACAAGGGAATTAAGAGTGACTCAGGAACTTAGCATGCTAACACCTCACTGGTGATTTTATGCCATTGACTATTTCTCATATTATGATCTGTATACTGATTTTTCAATAAAACTCTGCTTTAATAGCCATTGGAGGAAAGCCTTAGAAAGGTAAATATTAAAATGTCTTTTATAGGAGCCAGAGAAGTTATTTGGTGAAATGTAAAGGAGCTTTCGTTTTTGTCAAAATGAATCTGTTGAACCCTGGCTGTCTTCACTTTGCATTAACCTCAGCACTGAGAAGTGAATCTAACTGGTTCATTTCCCTCTGTACTATTTGTTATTCTGTCATCTCTTCAAAGAATGGGAGTAATCTCAAAGGGTCTAGTGCAGAAGGCCTCAGAGGAGGCAGACATCTCTTCTTTGAGCCAGACCTCAAGACAAAAGACAAAACAAATGCAACTAAACCCTAAGTATAAACATCAAGGACTGATATTCTATATATTTGGGGAAACCAGAAGGAGCCATTAACCCAAACCCTTACCAGCAAAGATCCTGTTCTGTATCTTGCTAAGTGATTTGCCTCCCCATTTGATCCTTATTTAATCCATTTTACCTGAGCAATTATACTTGTGTTCTTGCTGGTTGACATAGCTCTGCCCCACCTCATGTCAGGATGCCTTGCAAGTTTCCTTTGTTTTCCTGTCTTGAACCTGCCTCACCTTGTGATTTGGAAAAGGCAGAGTTGTTGTCAACTCACTCAGAATGCCTCCTATCTCTCTCTCAGACAGAAGCTTTCTTTCTCTCAATAAATATAACGTGCTCTTTCTTAAAAAATGGGAATAAGGGTGACTATGTAGCACTTCAGGTAATAACACTGTAGTTATAAGCAACTCTCCATCTTCAAACCTCAAGGTAAGATAGTATGTCACTTTGCCCAGGCCACATAATTAATCAGCTTTAACGTGTATCATTGCCATGGCTTATCAGTGCCTAGTTTTAACTCATGAGAATGAGTTAAAAATATCGCACAGGCCATTATGCAGTCTCCACTGGACTGTGCATATCATCCTCAGACTTTCCTGACAGCCGGCTATCCTGGAAGGCTTCCAGAAAAGTGCTTTCTTTGTGCTCTCTGCCAGGAAAGCATGATTTCACATTCTGGTAACATGATGCTGCTACTGTTAGACAAAGTTCACAGCTGTTGGAACTAAGAGATAAGGTGACCACAACAAGCTGGTGAAATGCATTTGGTTCACAAAAAGGTGAATCCCTGTAGAGTACACCAGGGTTTCATTTTAGCATTACTCAACTTCAAGGGAAAATATACTAAAGGCACTTACACACATGTTATGGATGAATAACAGTGTAAAGTGATTCAAATATCTATTTCCAATTTTATAAATTCAGAGGAGTTCTTAAGCCTCAAGTAGTGTGAACTGATACTCACTCCAATTTTTCAGACCAGAGAGCTGGAGGCAACAAATAACTCAAGATTCTCTCTGGCTCGCTGGGCTGCTTGCATTTAATAACTGTTCAGGATTAAAAGCATCCAAATGTGTGCCAACCTGAAACAAACCCAAACCAACTGCTTCTAATCCTTGCCTTTGCTTCTCACATTTATTTGAATGTGCTTATCTCGGTTTTCTCTCTCAGATGAAGCGTGTGTTGATCAGCATCTGAACAGAATAGTTAGCCTACAAGGAACTCTCCCAGAGTCTTAATTCTCTCATTTTGTGAGATAGGACACATATAGGAGTACAGGATTTTAAATATTAAAATTCTGAAATGTCAATCTGTTCCTTCTTTCTCTGTTCTTAAATGTCCATGAGTTGTTTCATGCCTCATGTTTTTAATCTAAAAGAATTCATTTAAAGTCAATCAGTTTATTTTAAACATTTTTAGTGAATTACAATTTGCATACCAAAACATTCATCTGTGTTAATAATACAATTCAGTGATCTTAGTAAAGTTACAGAGTTGTACAACCATCTGCACAATTTCAGTGTTTTCATTATTCTCAAAAGATCTCTCAGGGCTATTTGAATTGTTTTAGTATGCTTGTAGAAAAAATAAGTTGAACTTAAATGTGAATGGTTATTTCTGGACTCTTCTGTTTCATTGGTCTGTATGTCTGTCTGTACACCTGTATAAATATACTCTTCTTCGCAATAACTTTGCAATAAATTTTAATAGTAGGATTTATGAGTTCAACTTTGTTCTTCTTTTTCAAGATTGTTTTAGCTGTTCTGAGTTTCTTGCAAATCCATACAAATAGTATGATCAGTTTGTCAATTTTTGCCAAAAATATGACTGAGTTTTTATAGAAATTGTATTTAATTTGTGGATCAATTTGAAGACTGTTCTCATTTTAACATTCTAATTAATGAACATTGAAAATATTCTGTTTATTCAGGTCTTCTTTAATTTCTTTTTATGATATTTCATAAACTAGCGCACACATTTTAGGCTTTTTTCCCTAAACTTATTCCCAAATATTTTATTCTTTTTGATGGCATCTTAAATGAAAATGAGTTTAAAAGTCCATTATCAGATTGTTCATGCTCGTAAGCAGAACTGCCATTGGGTTGCACATTACATTTTGATCTTATAACTTGAAATAATCTATTAGCTAATTTTATGACGTTCTTACAATTCTCTATATAGCAGATATCATGTACAAATAGAACCAATTTGACATTCTTTTTGCCATTTTATGTCTTCTTGTCGCCTAGCTTCCCTGAGTAACTTCTGCAGTACGATGATAAACCGTACGATGATAAAGTGTCTTATTCCTGATTATGGGAGGAAAGTTTTCAGTCTTTTACCATTAAGTATAATGTTAATTGTGAACAATTTATAATGTCCTTTACTAGGTTAAAATTTTCTCTCTGGTTTTAGTTTATTGAACTTTTTATGTGAAAATGTAGTGATTCGGTTAAAAAAAAAGTTTGCTGCATCTTTTGAGATGAATGTTTTTGTCCTTTATGTTACTTTTATGCCTTTACACAGCTTGATTTCTTTCACATTGGGTCAATCTGGGTCAAATCCTTTGGATTATAGAAAATAAACCTTTCTGTATGTTGCTAAATTCAGTTCATTATTTTCTTGAAGATTTTTGTTTTAAGAGTTATCTGTTCATAGTTTCCCTTTAATCTAATGTCTTTCGTTGTGATAACTGCCTATGAATGGGAAATATTCCTTCTTTTTCTATTTTTTGGAAGAATTTGGAAGAATTAGTGTTAATTCTTCTTTCTATGTTGTTTTTAAGAATTTACCAATGAAATTGTGTGTGCCTCAGCTTTTCATTAAAATAAACCTTTAAATTATAAAATTTAGTCTATTTTTTACTGATCTTTTTGGATTTTCAGATTCACTAGAAGTTATTTTTGGTGATTTGTATATGTATAGTAATTTTGGATTTTATCAAAATTAACAAATTTATTGACATACAGTTCTTCATAATATAGTACTTGTTTCTAATCTTTTTGTCTATAAATTAAAAATGATACTTTATTAGTGACTTCAGTAATATCTCTCTCCCACTCTCTGTCAACTTGTATACATTATTGACAATTTCATTAAGTTTTTCAAAAATTCATATTTTGCTCCTTGATTTTTATGTTGTTTTCAGTTCTCTATTTCATTTATTTCTGTTTTCACACTTCACAGTGTTGTGGGTTCAGTTTTCTCTCCTTCTCTAGTTATATTCATGTTAGTGTCATGGTTTATGTTGGTGATCCCGAGGCCTCATGCATTTGTGTTATGCATTTGTGATTGGTTCACTGTCTAGCCCTTGGATAGGGGTGTGAGTGCTACACTGGCCTAGGGATGGAGACAGGATGTGATGTAATGGCAGGAAGAAGGCGTGTCTCTCTTTTGCGGGTTTCCACCTTACTATTCGCAGCCGCCATGAACTGCAGCCCCGCCATGCTAGTCTGCCTTGGAGCCAACTGAGTATGGACTGAAACCTCCAAAAACTGTAAGAAATAACCCTTTCTTTTCCCAACTTTGGGCATCAAGTATTTAGTCTTAGCGATGAGTGTAAAGTAACTAAGATAGTTTGCTTATTGACTGAGGTCAGTTTTCCTCTGAGCATGGCTCTAGTCACATCTCATTGGTTTAATGTATTGGATTTTATTTATTGTATTTCAATTTGCCTAATTTCCTCCATACTTATTGCTTACTTAAATATTATTTAAATTCTGCATATTTTTGTTGGACAGGCACTTTAACTTGCTAAGCTACAGAGCCTAATTTCTGCATCTTTTTGCAAGTCCCAAACTTCCTAGTTTTCCCTAATCTAAAATTTAATTTTATCATGCCCAAAGAACATACTTTTTATGACTACAAATCATTAGAATTCAACAAAGTTAATTTTATGACCTAGCCTAGCAAATGATCAATTCTAAAGAATGTTCCATGTGTAATTAAGAAGTACCTGGATTACCCTGGTTTGGGTGGATGTCTGTTATATATAACTGTTTTAAAGAGCTGCTATATGGATTCAGCTTGACCATATAACCATTTTGAGGCCAAGCTGCTGTATGTGCCCCTGAGTAAACCCATTGGTTTTTCCTTCACACTTTTCCAACATACTATAAACAGAACTATTCAGTTCATTTGTGGAGCTTGATGTCCTAGATCTAGATCATAGTACTGGAAACATGCCCTACTCCTGAAGAGCAGCAGGCTGAGACAAACTAGGTACATTCCAGCTTAGAGAAAGTTACTTTCACTTAGACTCCACCTTTCTGATTCAGCTGTGGGGATCCATCTGGTCTCACGTCTGTCAGTAAGGCCCCCAAAAATTACACTCTCTGCAACTCTGGGTCTGCCTGTCTCTTTCTGCAGTTTCACAGGACCTTGGACTGGCCCTCACACACTAGGACTGGGTTGTTCTGAAATTCATTTGGAAGGTCTAAATTTTCATAAGATTCTCTGAATAGTTTCCATGTTATTAAAAATGGGTCATTGAAGTATCTAACAATTATTGAATTGTATATTTCTTAAATTTTATTCATTTCTATTTTATCTGAGGTACTTTTTTAGTGTTTATATGTTTATAATTCTGATATTCCTTAGACATTGATGCTTTTATTACTATAAAAAGTCATTCTCTATTAACCTTTTTTACAACTGTAATTTGTTGAAATTAGTATAGACACTCTGGCTTTCATAGTTGCTATTCAGATGCCGTAACTTTTCCATCATTTTATTTTTGATTTACTTACCTCTTTGAAACTAAATGTTTGTTTTATACAATATATGTTTGGATTTAAACTAACAAACCTATTAAATATTTTCTGCTTATAATTGACTTATTTAACTCTTCATGTTTAATGTTATTGTTTATACAGGTGGATTGGTTTCCCATTTTGTTTTTTGTTTCCTATATATTCCATTTTAACAGTTTCTCTGTTGATCTGTACTTTCTTCTTTTCCACTGACTATTTTCTAGAGTAATATCTCAACTTCATTTTATTCACTGATTTTAACCATGGTAGGTAAAATAAAGAAGTCCAAATAATGATTTTAACTTAATACTGAGAGCTAGTGTACATGTCATCGTACATGACAATAGTCACTTTGAAGATGTGATTAAAAAACAGGAAAATTATCTTGAATGCATCTAATATAAACACAAAACTCTTTAGAAGGAAAAGAGGGGAACAGAGGAGTTGGAGAAGGATGTGGGTAAGACAGAAAATGTCAGAGAAATGCAACTGCTTGCTCAAAGAGAAGTGAAGGTGCCAGGATCCAAGAGTCGCCGGTCCTACAAGCTAAAATGGAAAGGAAACCCATCCTCTTTCTAGAGTCTATAGAAAGAGTACAATTTCACTACAATTTCCCTACTTCGTGATTTTACCTGATGAAGCTCCTTTGACATATCTGACCTCCAAAACTGTAATGTGATAAATTTATCTTATTTTAAAACACTAACTTTGTGGCAATTTGTTAAATTAACGTTATTGGTATTTTCTGGGTTTCTTTGTATTGATCAGAAGGTTCACGATATATATCTGAACTTACTGTAATCTATGTCACATATATACTACTCAATTCTACTAAGATACAGAGACTTTTCTCCTATGTAGCTCTATTTGCTCACTTTTGTTTCTTTAAATCATTGTTATTTTACATATTACATGTATATATACAACACTGTATCATTATATTTAATTTTTTTTTATTTCAAAGAAGCTGGGAGAAGAAACATATAGATATTTATATTGATGACCACTCTGTCCTCCTCCTTTTTCACTATTTCTTGTTTATTTCTTCCTGTGGATTCACGTCACCATCTATTGTCATTTTCTGACTCCAGAAAAATACTGAAGCAATTTTTTATACTGATAACGCTCCCTGTTGAAGTTTGTTGTTTTTCTGTATGTTTATTAGTTTAGTAATTTACCTGGACTGGTTTGGTGAAAGACCTTTCCCCTGTAGCATGCAGCTGCTGTTGTTGCTTCTCAGAGAATGCATTCCTAACATTCATGGAGGCTTCCAAGCCACCGTGGATGTCCTTGGTTTTAGGCTTGCTCCTTCAGACATTCTCTTTCTCTGATCTTTCTGATACACATTGCTGGTCTACACTTAATGGTTTCATGCCTACCTATTCCACCCACTAATGGCTGTATGATGGTTGTATTATGTTTTTCAATGCTCTTGACCATTTCTAAACAGTTTGAAGCAATATAAGCCAGACTGCTTGTCAGGAAAGTGTTGCCAGCTTTAAAGGCTTGTTCTCACCGCTCCCTAAACATAACCATAATATGAAGCAACAATGTTGCTGGACAGGGGCTGTTGGTAGAAAGAACTTAATCACTTGCTCATGAATGTACTATGTATTTGTGTGTAGATAGAGAGGGATGAGGGGACTATTATTGCCAGGCAGCTGTTACTGCTTAGTGTGGGTCGTCTATAGCTCAAGCTCAGAGAGGATGAGATCTATCAACTGTTCATTGGCTGCCAAATGTACCTAGAGTAGGTATTTAACCCAGAAATCCGGGGGCAAAGGGAGCTGTGGAGGACCAGCACATCATCATGTCCCAGACCTGGCTGTGACTGTGCTTTGGTAGCAGTGCATGCTGTATAGAAGTAACTTCCCTAAATTGGTTTGTGGCTTGAGTCCTGTGTACAACATGTGTTCAAGGGAGCAAGTGGGGAGCATGTTGGGGTAGCATTACCCCACACCAGCAGCCACAGTTGAGCCCAGATAAGTGGGCTGTGGGGCCTTGGGGTTGGAAACAGATAATGCCTCCACCAAGACATGTGTGGCTACAGAGAAATTCCTTCCCAGAATTACTTGTTCACCGTAGCCCAGATCTGTTCCTTTGCAAGAATGCATTGTCCCTCTTTTACAAGCGTTGCCTGCCTGGCCACTTCCTAGCACATCCAGCTGTCATCCCTTCAGCATTTTGTTTAGTGTGAATGTGGTCAGTAAATACCAAGGTTCTGGCTGTCTCACGGCCTTCTGTTCCCTGTGAAAAACTAGAGATCCCCAGTGCATTGCCGTTCTGTCTCTTGCTCTTTCTTTTTACCACGCACCATAACACCTTGGAAGAGACTGGGGTGCACTGCAGGGGTTTCGAGTATGGAGCACCTTCGCATGTCAGGGTCACTGCAAGTAGTGCTTCTTAGCACAGAGCTACTCAGAAAAAGGAGTCTACATTCTTCATCAATTTAATGCCCCATTTTTTTTACTTTTTTTTAAATTTTATTTTGAAAGTAGTAAAATACAACAGAACAAGACAGAATAAAGCCAACTAAATCGTACAGTGAAATTGGTACAGAACTTCATAGCAGGTTACCGGGATAACAGTAATAGGTATCACAGTATATTTTATCTTTACAATAGTTGTTCTTTCAATCACATACATCAAAATGAAATATAAAACATTATAGAACTTATCAAAGCAGAATACTGAATAGAGCAGTACCATTAATCAGAATACAGCAAAACAGTAATAAAAATATTTGCCTTCAAAGAGATGGTAGAAGGAAATCCCCCTTATTTGCTATGGTCAACCTCCCAGGAGACGCTCAGATTTCTGGTTCCCATTTGCTAATGGGGGCGGGGAGAGAACGGGGGTAGGGGAAATGGGATGTTTGACTCTAGGCCATGCACCAGTAGGTTTACTATTGCTTAGCAGGGAGGCAGGCTGGTTGCTTGGTTTCCCAGCTTCGTAAGTTCCAACATGGTGTGGATCTCAGGAGACACTGGTGGTTCTCCCCCTGGAAGGGCCGCAGTCTGCTTAGCAGGGAGGCAAGCTTCTTGTTTGGTTTCCCAGCGTCCTGGGAGAAGAGGTGCTTGCTTGGCTTCCCAGTGTCCTAAGTTCCGAATCCCCCATTCTTTCTGTGCAAGGGAAATTGAGAATGGGCTCCCAGATGCTACATGGCTGCTAACAGCTGCTCAGTGGTGGATTTCCACAACCAGGAGTGTGGAAAAGGGAATGAACCAGGATTTCCCTGCCATTGAAACCCAAATAAAACAAGCTTCCTAAGGTGCTTTAAGGTGCAGGGATGTCACTCACTCAATGTTTACACTGATATGGTTTTTTTCTCAAGACAGCTGAGTGAATTTGGGTGTAGTCCGTGGCTTAAATACCATGCCTGTTCTTATCAAGCTAATAAATTTAATTGAATAAATGCTTCACCATTTGTGGAAAACAGATTGATACATCTCCACAAACTTTGATTAAAGGCCTTCATCAACTCTTACCTGCTTCATGCATGATTTCAGGAGGTAAGTTCTTGTAAGATTCTCACATTGCAACTCTGGAAACCAGGCAATTTTTTTCTTTTTAATGCTATTGTAGATGAAATTGCTTCTTTAATTTCCTGATAGAATTTTTTTTTTTTTTTTATGATCAGGACAAGAAAATAAATACACTCTCTTCTTAGGCTCGGGGCACAATTTCTTTACTGTACTACCCACCAATACTATTAGAAACAGATATCTACTGACACTAGCAGAAAGGAAACATGGGGGTTTCATAGGGTTTAATATCAAGAAGCAAGCATTCATCAAAAATCTTACTTTTAAACTGTGTGCTTTGATCTTTGTCTGTTTTTCCCTTCCTCCTTTCTTCTCTTATTTTTTCCCTTCTTTCCACTGTCCCCAGATTTCTCTGACAATAACTGTTTGTTCTTCTGGTTTAAGTGATCAATTAGACTTAAGATGATAAGAAGGTACAATATAATTGACTAATCTGGGGATCCCATGAACATTGCTAATCATAGAGCAGATATACATGCCTACCCAATCCCAGGAGAGGAAATAAGGGCTAGGTGAAAATGATGTTTGTTTCAACATTCACGTGCCTAAATGTCATTTTCCCCAGAAGAGAATTTCATAAAGAGTATTTCAGGCTTTAGGAGTATTTCAAACCCTAATCAGCATTTTTCAGCCTTTATGTCTGGGGCACCTTGACTAGAGAACTGACTAGAGCCCAAAGCCAGTGATATGAAACCATCAAGTCAATTGTTTGTCTCTATCATGAGAAAGAGAAACCCCTGAGAAATTTGATTATTTACCTATGTGTTGAAAATGCACAGTGTAGGTCTTTGAGATAACTGAGGGACCCTGAGATAAGAATCACCTAGTGTAACATAGAGACAGTGATCGTTATATAATAATCTTAAACCTCTTGTACATATAATTAAGTAGCTCTTGGTCCCAGCGTCTCACCTGTGCTAGCCCACAGTGGCTCCTGCTATTGGACAGCCTAACACTGCTTCAGAATTTATCACATTTTTTCCATCTGTGAGCTAATGCATGGTGTATCAGGGAGCACCCCAGGACCTTGTGACAGTCTGATTGATTAGTGACCTTTCTGTGCTTGTTTTTAAATATTTTGACATAAAACTTTTGAGTAGTCAAATTATAACCTTTAGAAATATTAGCTAGATGACCCTGAGTCCAGTTCTCTTTTCAAATAACTATGGATATTTTCCGTATTCCAAATAATTTACTCTTTGTATAGCAAAGTTAGGCATTAGTTTTGATTTGATCCAAGAACATGTTTGAAATGGTAATAAGTGCTATTTTCCTTTAAGCCAGAGTTTCCTCCCCATCACCCAAAAAGTGCGGAAATTTTGCCTTTCTCTTCTGTTTTCTATTATGGATTAAAAACTAGTGATCTACTTAACACAAGCTGAATTAGATCAGCATGGCACCAATAGATGGTCCACCTAGGAAAGTTTCCAGCATAGATAGAGACATGGAGAAGAAGACCTAGGCAGTATGGGTTTCTCTAAATGTTGCTGTTTAGAGCCATTGGTTCTCCTGGAGGAGCTCGTCATGACTAGCTTCCCCAATGTGACTTTGACCACTGTCATTGGAGGAGCTAGCATGTTGGTGAGGGTGCCTGTGGCTCACTTTTGGGGAGCTCTGGTCCTTGCATTGAGCATCACTTCCTGGTCCAGAGGGGAAGATGTATGCTGTTTAATCTCCTGGAGAAACTTGTCGTGCTGGCTTTCTGGCATGTACTCTGTTGTTCTGATCGTTGGAGGAGCTCAGGGCCTCTGTGACTGAGGATAGCTGTTGTGCTTTACAGGACAGCCTTGGTCTCTATCATGAGCATGACTTCTCAGGTCCAGCATAGAACCCTCAACCAGCACGGCTCCTTCACCCCGCTGGCATAGACTTTCTTGCTTCCACCACTGACCTTTGGGCCTTCCCAGCACCAATCCCTAAACGGACTTGCATGAGTTTTGTCCTGGGCTCTAGACCTCCAGCTGGAGTCATGGGAGGCACTGTCATGGGTTCTAGGGTTTCACGTGGACTCATGCAGGACATCGCTGTAGGATCCAGGCCCTTGGCTAAATATTCTGTGTCTTTAGTGTTGTGGACAGATCTCCTGCACTTTCTTGTGTTAACTCTGGGTAATCATTTATAATATTATAGATTCTGTGTCATGATTCTGATTGTTCTCCTCATTACCCCTGACTGCAATAGCTTTTATTGTAAAGGACAGTATAACTTCATAGTACTTGGCACAGTACTAAAACTCCTTTGGAAGGTACTGGTAGAGGTATAGAACCAATGAACAAAAACAAATAGAAAGGGGGAATTATAGACTGCATAAAACTTCCCATATCAATTTAACTTTTATAGGGGCACACAAATTTTTGTCTTTAGACACAGTCCACATCCCCTTTTTAAACCCCACAATGTTCCCATATTGAGCAGATTTAGTTTGTAATTCTAGAGCAATCTCATTCTTATTAGAAAAGTGAACCCCCAGCAGTAAATTCAGTAAGTTCAGTACATCTAGTCCTAATAATTGCAATAGACATTGTTTTCTCTCCTATTTTTCTGCATGTATTTTTTTTAAAAATTCTGATAGATTTTTCCTACAGGAAAATAACTATGTTACTGTGTTTGCTCATTGAATTTTTATAAGCATTTTTCTGATTATTTTTAAAATTTACACTTTTAACTTTATTGGTACCATTTAGACATACACCATGATCACACTCATTGTAGGAAATTTGTACTCATATATGATATATCTTGATATCTTTTTTCTATTGCCTTCCATTCCCTTCAAGTCCTCTTCCCTTCCTTATTTATAAAACTGTTTCCATTTTGACTTTTTTTCTTGTTCTTTCATCTTTTCCCCTCTCAAGTTCCCCTTTCTTCTTGAATAATTTCTTCATATTTCACAGTATCTATCACACATTTTGGTTCTTATAAGAGACTTTCAGTGTCTCACACCGAGAGACAATGTAATATTTACTGTTTTGCCCAGTATGTGTCACTTAAGAGTATGGTCTCATTGTGCACACATTTAGCTATAAAGGTCTCAAGCTTACCCTTTTTATGGCTGAATAGTTATCCATTGTACAAAAAAAGTATCTTTTTTATCTATTCATCATTTGATGGGCATTTTTAGGTTGCTGCCAAGATTTAACTATAACAATCTGTGCTACTATCAATACAGGTGTAATATATCATGGTGGTGTGATGCCTTTAATTCATTTGGGGTGATGCCTGGGAGGGGAATGCTTGGCAAATCAGACTCTAGTCCTAGTTTCGTGAGTAATCACCACAGTGATTTCCACAATGGTTGCTTTGATCCACACTATCACCAAAAGTGGGAAAGAGTTCCTTTTTCCCCATAGCTTTGCTAGCATTGGTTATTGGTTGATTTTTGGGTAATAATAGCCACTTTTTCTGGAGTGAGATGAAATCAGCGTTGTTTCAAATTTCATCTCTTGAATGACTAATGTTATTGAACACCTTTTTATATATTTACTTTTCATTTGTACTTCTTCATCTGAGAAGTTTATACTCATATCAGAGCCTATTTTGGGATTGAGTCTTTTTTTTTTTTTTTTTTTTTTTTTTTGTCTTTTTCCTTTTTATCGGTACCAGGGATTGAACTCACGACTGCCTGCTTGCAAGGCAGGCGCTTATGCCGCTGAGCTAAATCTCCAGCCCCGGGATTGAGTCTTTAAATATTGAGGTCTGCTTTTTTCGGTCTTTTATATGTTCAAGATATTAGTTTTTCATCTGAGGAACAACTGATTAAGAATTTTTGCCCACTCTGTGGGTTGTCTTTTCACTCTGTTAGTGATGTGGATTTTTTTTGTTATGCAAAAAATTTTCAATAGGATGAAATCCTAGTTGTTGATTCTCTAAATATTTCCCATGCAATGAGGATTTTTGTTCACCAAGTCTGTGCCTGCACCTACGTCTTTAAGTTTTTTTACCAATTTCATCTTCTACCAGATTTAGTGTCTGTGCCTTAGTGTTTAGATCTTTGATCCATTTTGATTTTAGTTTAGTTCATGGTAATAGACATAGGTTGTGTTTCAGTCTATAGCATATAGAATAAAAGTTATTAAATATTTTATTTAATAAGTTTTTGACCTCTTTTTAAGCTCTATATCCTTCATCTAGATGAATTACTATTGTTTTCTACCTACATTGTTGCTTCTCTACTGAAATCTTGTGCATATACAGCAGAATTGATTAGTTTCTGTTAGTGTTTACATGATTTTTCCTCCAGATAAAAAATGCTTGAAATATCTATTATTGCAACACTTCAAGGCTTCATCACTCTGTAAAAATAATGAGTGCGCATGAAAAATTCTACTCAAACATTGCTGACATATTTTACTACAATCTAAATCAGAAATTGTGCTTCTCACATAATCTCAGTACTTCTGCCACTCCACCACTCCTAAGGGGATTCTTGGAATTCCTGGGAGAACTAGCATGTGAATTCCTGAAGTGTATGGCCACCAGTGGATTTCAGGCTTCCACCAGACTTCTGTGTTCAGGAGAGTAGGCTCTGGGTCTAACTCACCTGAATTTGAACTCTGATGCTGCTTTATACCTTTATAACCTTGGGCAATTTGCTTCACTTTTCTAAATGTCAGCTAATTATCCAGAAAATTCTGATTCTGTAGTTGTGTTGCACTGGAATATTTATAAAGTGCTTGGCACCACCCAGCAGCCCTCAGCCAGCCAGGGAGACTTGGTGGGTCATGTGAGGCCCAGGAAGAGCCCACCCAGTGACCCAGGGTCAGTTAAGGAGACTCGGTGAGGCATGCAGATCCTCGGAAAAGTTCACCAGTGTACCCCAACCAGCCGGGGTTCACGGGCAGCCAACACCCATGCAAGAAGCAACTGGGACTTAGCATTTGGATGCTCCAGAGGAATAATGGCAAATGACAAAATCAAGGAGCAAAATGCAATCTCAAACCTCCAGTTATCCCAAATAAGTCCAGAAGACAAGGACATTGAAATCACACACCTGAAATTTCTAAAATGATACTAACTGAAATAAAGAGACAATTTCATGAAGCTGTAAAGGAAATCAGACCAGAATTAATCTCCCACATAAAACAAGAAATGATAAACATAATGAACACTGGAAAAACGATGGAAACCTTAATTGAACAATATGGGA
Source organism: Cavia porcellus (assembly GCF_034190915.1). Taxonomy (NCBI): domain Eukaryota; kingdom Metazoa; phylum Chordata; class Mammalia; order Rodentia; family Caviidae; genus Cavia; species Cavia porcellus. Next base: position 11,966,843 of record NW_026947501.1, on the reverse strand, counting down.
AAGAATTACAATGCACAACACAGATTCAAAGGGATATTAGGGTAGCAAAAATTCCATCCAAAACTGGCAAAACTGCTTGAATGAATGTGAAGATAGACTTTCAAAACTTAAAGACAGAATGGCAGTTAGCATTCAAGAAAAGAAAGATATTTTAAAAAATAACAAGGAACCAAGAATAACAATTCAACAGTTGCAACATGATATAAAAAGATCAATATAAGTATTTCATTGTTTTGGATGCTACTGTGAAAGGCGATATTTCTATAATTTCTCTCTCAGTGAGTTTGTTGTTCATGTACAGGAATGCTATTGATTTTTGAGTGTTGACTTTGTATCCTGCTATGTTGCTGAATTTGCTTATTAAATCTAGTAATCTTTTGATGGAGTTTTTGGGATCTTCTATGTAGAGTAAATTTCATTTGCAAAAAAATAATTTAAATTCTTCCTTTTCTATTCTTATTCTTTTTATTTCTCTCTCTTATTGTGCTGGAAAATGTTTCCAGAAATATATTAAATAGAAGTGATGATAGTGGACATCCTTGTCTAGTTCCTGATTTTAGAGTGAAAGCTTTTAGTTTTGTCCATTTACTAGGATTTTAGCTGTTAGTTTGTCATAGATGGCTTTTATCAGATTGAAATAGAGACCATCTATTCTGAATTTCTCTAGGGTTTTTATCATGAAAAAGTGTACTTTATCAAAAGTTTTTCTGCATCCATTGAGATGAGCACGTGATTTTTGTCTTCGGCTGTGTTGATGTATTGTATTACATTTATTGATTTGCATAGGTTGCACTATTCCTGCATTCCTCAATGAATCCCACTTGATCATGGTATGTAAGCTTGGTGATTTGATGCATTCTGTTTGCTATTATTTTATTGAGGATTTTTGCATCAATGTTAGTTAGGGAGATTGGCCTATACTTTTTCTACTTTGGGTCTTTTTCTGGTGTTGGTATCAGAGTAATACTTGCCTCCAGGAGTTCTTCCTTTCCAATTTCATTAAAGAGTTGGAGGAGTATTGGTGTTACATCTTCTCTAAATTTCTAGTAAAATTCAGCTGTGAATCCATCAGGACCTAGGGTTTTCTCTGTTGGTAAGATTTCAATTCCAGTAACTGATATTGGATTATTCAAAATTTTTATATCTTCTTGACTCAGTTTTGGTAGTTCATCTGTTTCTAGGACTCTGTCCATTTCCTCAGTTTTCCAGCCCATGCAAGTAAGATGTGCAAAGTAAGTATTGATGATCTTCCATATTTCCACATGATCTGTAGTAATTTCACCCTTTTTATTCCTGTTTGCATGAATTTGAGTTTTTCTTTCCTTTTCTTGATAAGGTTAGCAAGGGGTTTATCAATTTTCTCTATTCCTTCCAAGAACCAACTTTGATTCATTAATTCTTTGTATTGTTTTCTTATTCTCAATTGCATTCATTTCTTCTCTGATCCCTTGTTCTTGGATAGGAAGAACCAATATAGTAAAAAAAAAAAAAAAAGCCATACTCCCAAAACTGTTATACAGATTTAATGCAATCCCTATCAAAGTGCCATTAACATATCTCATATATCTAGAGAAAACATTGCTAAAACTCATTTGGTAACAGAAGAGACCAGCAATAGCAAAGACTATCCTACACAACAAAGGCAGGCTGGAGGTATCACAATCTCTGACTTAAAATTATACTACAAGACTACTATGGTAAAATCAGAATGGTGCTGGCAAAAAAGACCTAAATATCAATGGAATAGACTAGAAAATACGGTCACAACCACAAACACACTCAGTCGTCTTATCTTTGACAAAGGGACCAAACACATTCACTGGAAGAAAGACAGCCTCTTTAATAAATACAACTTGAAAACTGGCCTTCCATATTCTGAAAATCACAACTAGACCCATGCCTATCATTATGTATCAAACTAAAGTCAACATGGGTCAGTGATCTAAATATTAAAACAAAAACCCTCAAAGTACACAGAAATTTTGAAGACATGGGATAGGCAGAGAACTCATGAACAAAAACCAAACTGCATAGGATATATTTTACAGAATCAACAACTCAGATCTCATCTTATTAAATAGTTATTGCATGTCAAAAGAAATCACCAACACAGTGAAAAGACAACCCATACATTTGAAAACATTTTAGCCATCTGTCCCCAGACAAAAGACTCCTATTTAGAACATAAGAAGAATTTTAAAAAATCAGTCCCCAAAAATTCAAAGACCCAATCTAAAAATGGGCATCTCAGATAAATATGTACTTCTCAGACAAAGAAATAAGAATGGCAAGACAAATATGAAAAAAGTTCAACATCATTGGCCATTTGAGAAATGCAACCTGAAATAACACTCAGATTCCACCTCACTCCAGAAATAATGGCTAGCATCAAGAAGGTAATCAAAAACAAATGCTGCTGAGCCTGTGGGGAAAAAGAACCCTTCTCCATTGTTGGTGGGACTGTATACTGGAAATATAGCCACTCTGGAAATCAGTGTGGAGATTCCTAAAAAAACTAGGATTAGAGGTCCCATTCAACCCAGCTAGTCTCCTTCTGGGTATTTTCCCAGAAGAATTAAAAATATCATAAATAGTGATATATGTGCACCTATGTTTATAGCAGTGCAATTTGTAATAATCAAACCTTGGAAATAACCCAAATGCTCATAAACTGAGCAATGGATTAAAAAGGTAATGTTTTTATACAATGGAGTACTACTCAGCTATAAAGGAAGATAAACTTGAGGCTTTTTGGGGGTAAATGGATGCAACTAGATACCATACTCATAAGTGAAATAAATCAGACTCACGGACAAACATTGTAGTTTCCCTTGTGTAAGAAACTGAAATATTAAATAAGATCCAGAAGGAATAATAGATACGTTGAAAAGGAATAAAACTGCTCAAAAGAAAGAACTGTAATGGGGAAAAGAGAAAATAAGGAATGTAAAAAAGTGTGTATAAAATTTAGCTAAGATAATGTTACTTCTGATCCTATTAGTTTAGAGAAAGAAACTGTGATTGCCTTTATTGTTTGATCTGTTTTGCATGAGTGACTATTTTGAAGATAATAATATGCAATACAGTTGACTATTGCTAATTTCCTAGTAGATTGTTTTGAAATCTTGTATCATTTTTATTGTTTTGTTTTTATTGCTTTGTTTTCTTTTAATCTCTTTAAAATAAAGAAGTGCCTGACATGGGTTAAGTGCTCCTTCAGGATTAGCTAATACTTTTATCCACAGCATCTCTGCTGCTTCTGCCCTTTATACATCTCCTTCCCTGAAAGCTGGTACCTTACAGATGACAAATAGTAGGTAATAAGCAGGATGCTGCAGGAACATGGTATTCCCTGGAATTCGAGAGGGGTGCGTTTGTGTTGATGGTTTTCTTTTCTGCAGCTGCAATCCTTTGCTTCCCTGTGGCACAGGATGCATGATGGGTTTTCCGTTCCAAATGCCACAGAAAGTTTGTACGGAGCCTATCCTAGGAGCCTGATCTCTGCAGAGGTGGCTCTTTCCCTCGGGGTCGCATAACTGCTCTGAGGTTGGCTTGTTCCCTAGGTAAATGCTGTGAGTCGAGCTGCACAATGGCCCAGTCCCCTTGTTCAACAACCTAGACACTTGATTCAATGTAAAGGATTTTTTTCTTCAGATTAATTTTCCATATTTAGGTGTGTTTGTCTCCCTCATTTTGAAGTACTTCATTAATTTTAATATTATTTTAAGATCGTGAGAATAACCTAGTCTCATAAGACAATTTTTTAAAGAATAACAAGCTATTTAATATTAAAATTATTGTTTAGATTACCCTTATCATATCATTATCCATTTATAAAGGTAAGAAAGTGTCCTGATTAGTTGAGAGAATTGCACCCAGTTTGTATAATTTAGTTCCTGGCTATACTTTTTAGTAGTTGTATGTCTCTTAATGTAAGTTACACAACTCAGTGTCCCAAATTTCTCATCTGTAAAATGGGGATAATAGCAGCCCAGATATAATAGGACATGTTACAAGAATTAAAATGGTTAATAGTTACCTGATTATAGTGCTATGCACATAACAAATAATGTTGACCCTTTGTATCTATAGGTTCCACATCTAAGGAATTAAACAACTACATATGGGAAAATACTTGGAAATACTTGTGACTGTACTGAATATGTATAGCTTTTTCTTGTTACTATTCCCTAAACAATATTATTAAAAACAATTTTCAAATAACTTGCATTACAATAGCTGACCTAGCAATGAATTAGAATATAGAATAGGAGGGCATATGTAGGCTATGTGCAAATACTATACCTGTTTATACAAAGGACGTGAACAGTTTCAGAATTTGCTACTGGTGGGGCTCACGGAAACATTCCCACAGATATCAAAGGACTGTTGCATCTAATAACTGTGTGCTGATATTACTATGTCCAAAATGCTAGACAAAAGAAAACCATTATTTTCTTTTATCTGTTTAACAAATACTTAAGAACTCTGTTGTATTCTTTACTAAATGACACGACAAAATTGTTGTCCTCACAACAGTCTTATGTACTAAAATTTTAAGGTGATTTTCTCAATCAAATATTTTAATATGGAAAACAGCTATTATTATGACAGCATAGCAAAGATTTGGTTATTTTGAAAAGACAAGAAATAAATCCTGAATTAATAAAGAATTTTAAAAATTATATTCAGTTATCTTTTTTCCCAAAATATGTAGATTTTAGGCAATGGTCATTTGGATGAGTACATATAAGGGAATCTGTGTGACTAAAAAGAGGTAATGCAGACTACAGAGAAAGCGATAGGCTTTAATGCTCTTGAAATTTATTAAAAATAATTTCAGTCTTGTGAAGATAAACTAATTTCCATGTAAAATACAACATTGTGTGATTAGCATTTTCCCATTTAATTAGTGTTTCTATCCTTGAAATAATAAATTCTATTTAAACATGGGTGAAATGGTTAACTTTAAATGACAAGGAACAATATCTTTTTTTGCAGAAAATACGTACATAATATTTCTTAAATTCTGAACCAATCACCAATAATGTCAAGAAATAATTTATCTAATTATTTCTAATTATTGAGCATTTATGAGCAAGGATTCTAATCAATCTTCAGGGGTTAATAGAAGCGAGTTGAGAGCAAAGAGCACCTGTGTAAGTTCTGAAGAGAAACCGACTGACCTTGTACGGGGCTCTCAACCTTTTCTTTTAAACAGATGAGTGTCATTTGCTGCATCAGTAGTCTGAAGTCAATAACCATTGATACTCTCCTTTGGGACCTGTTGGGTTTAAAAGGACACATAGAACAAGGACACAGTCTGCTAATGAGCATGTGTCTCTAACAATGGCAAGAAGAAATGTTACTTTGAAGCCCTGAAATTCAAAAGAATTACTGCTGTTCTGTTCATTTTAGTAGTAATTAAACAGTAAGGGTACGTAATTCCCAAGTATACTCCAGGAGGAAGCAAAGGTTATATCCAATAAGAATTTTAAAATGTGTAAGTTCCCTCTTGCTCTTTTTGGAAAGTAATTTCAAAATGCTGAACCTGATAAGAAACTTGGTGTGACAACACCTTTTAAACGTAGGTATTCCTTATGCCTGTGACACACATGTAGAAGTTGAACTGTCCGCCCAGATGTATGACCACATTCTTCTTGCCCTTTTTTGAGCAGCTTATAACTCGTGATCAGTTAAATCTGGCACCGTGAAATGACACCACGTTTCGGACTTTTAATATTTATGTCTTTCTTCTCTTGTCCTCATATCATTTTTGATGCTACATAGTAAAAGTCATAGAAGACTCGTATAGTTCTTCAGGCTTTGGCATCAGAGCAAATTGAAGCAAATTTAGTATCACTAGAAATAGGGTTAAGAACCATTGAACTAGACTGTACAGTTTGCAAATCTGATTCCACAAAGCAATTTTCCATTTCTCATCAGATTGTGAATGTTGGCTCTAAGTAGGATTATTAGAGAAGGTGGCAGTCTCCAGATGTGGGAGATGGGGAGATGCAACCTACTGATATGAGCCTGCTTGTTATAATATCTCTTTATTCAATTGGGCTACATTTTTTTGCAAAGAAGAATGATTCATACAGCTGAATATAAAGTGTGAACGTAGTAGTCCTTTCTGCTTCAAAAAGTAGATTTTTATAACACAAGACAGAGTTGGTCATTTGCACCTCATCGCCTCTTTCCCACATCCTCTTAAATTTAAACAAGTGAAATGAACATAAGTCTGTAGAAATGAAAGCTACAACATGGCTTCCATGATGCTCTGCTGAAGCATTTGTCATACTATATTGTAACATCTTTTCATATGTCTGTCTTTCCCTCTGAACTTTGGCTTTCTTAAAATAGGGATTGTGTTTTATTGCTTTTTTTATTAGTGCATGGCATAAATTCTCTCATATGGTACATATTTAAAGTTCAATAAGTGAATAAACCAGTGAAAAGTAAATGAATGAAGGAGTCAACTTGGAGCAGATTACACTACGAACTGTTCGGTTACCATGCACTGCACAGATTAGGGGTATCCTCTATATCCAACTAGAAAGCCCAATAAAGTTTCTCTAGTAGTCAATAATAAGAAAATAGCAGCTGGGGATACAGTTCAGCGGTGCAGTGCCTGCCTGGCAAGTGCAAGGTACTGAGTTTGATTCCCAGTACCAAATAAATAAACAAAAATTAGTGAACAATAAATAAGTGAAAAGTATGTCTATGAATATTGGAAATAGCACTTGCTTGAACCCAGAGAAAACATGATTATCAATGAACATCATGAATGTTTTGAATATGGAGCTATGGTGCTTTTGAGACAGTTAAGATCTATTGAAGGTGAGTTCATTTACCCCCTTATCATCAAAGTTGGCTTCAGAGTCTAGCTAGTCCGATTCATAGAATCTGACACAACAGATGCTAATGGAACTGAGAACCTCATCTTAGAATCTTTCTGAGTAGTTAATCAGCAAAGCCTACATCTCTTTTTGTATCAGTTCACACAGTTTACAAACTGTAATTTTACAAATAGATTGCATTGCTCACTTTGAATTTAGTTAATTCAGCAAAGTTCCCTTTAACAGATAGAGAGATTTAGCTTGAGTTTGTAAAAAATGATATTAATAAGAATAGTAAACAAATATACAATAAATATGTACATGTAACTTTATTTCATTCTGTATAATATGTAATCATCTCTCATTGGATTTCTATTCTTGTTAGTGAAATGATCAGGTATTGAAACTTGATCTGATCAATATTATTATCTTAGTGATTGATTACATATATTGATGAGATTCGTTAAGAAACTTCCTTACAGTCAAAGTAAAATTAAGAGAGATACAAACATATAAGAAAATGCACGTATAGATTTTTAATGATAAAAAGTCCTTTAGAAAATGTGTCAAGTACAAACAGTAGAATAAAGAGGGCTATCTGTGGTTTACTTTTAAATAAAGTCCACAGAGAATATCAGTGATGTTCATAGTGTTTTCATTTTACAGAAGAGAAACTTAACGCTTCCAAGATGTTTGAGCATCTACTTGAAAGTCATCAATTGTTAAGAGTTTAAGGATTTGAGCGAGTTAAAATTACAATGCAATCAATTCTTCATCTTCTGGCTGTGTAGTATCTTTTTAAGCTACTTTAAAATCTCAATAAGCATTTTAAAATACAAAATAAAACTAACAAAATATAATAATCTCTATATAATTAATGGGATATATATATATATCAAGCAATGCATTAGGATATGTAAGAAAATAAAAACTTGGCCTGGGTAGACTTTATAAATTGAATGGAAAATAATAATCTTGAGAAGTTGTGGAATATACCCACAATTGTGTACAAAAATAATTCCTATCGTTTTAAGCATTTATATGACAAAGACTAAAAGTAGATACAATAATTCCCCAATCAGGTCATTAAAAAAGATCAACAAATAAAATTAAATAAAGTAGGTGGGCCTTAAAATAAAAGGAATAGCTTTTTAATTAAAAATAGAACATAAGAATAGATTTGTTTAAAAAGTAGACAAAGTATATGATTATTAGTGTAAGGTAATAATTATATATAACAATTATATAAGGAAGAAATTCGGTTATTTTGTATGAATATTTTATACTATTTTCTCAAACATGATATGAATACCTATAATAGATGAATATTTTTCTACTTAAACACAAAAATAACTAGATATTACTAAAAATAGATGTAGAAAGCCTAAATAAATCCAAAACAAATAAATAAAATTAAGTAAAGTATTTGAGTTACATCTTCACAAATCATGCTCAGGTTTTATACTTGATGTTTTTCAAATATTATAGAAAAAAAGTACTTCAATTTCTCTTAAATAATTTCCATCATGAAAAATAGAAATCTTTGGAGATAAGATTTATGTAATTCAGTGGTAGAATTGTGAGGCTGTAGGTTAAATCTATTGATTTTTTTAAAAAGAGGAAGTTTTGAACCTGTTACCAAAATCTCATAACAACAATTGGAAAAATATACTGACTTCTGATCACTTTATGAACCCATAAATAAAACCAAACTTGCAAATTGTTGGCAAATAGAGCTATAGAAAGGATTTTTTAATAGTAGAAACCTATTGTTATATCAAATTAAGAGGATGCAGAAAAAATATGGTTAATTGACCAGCTAGTAAAAATACAATTATTTTGAATATATATCCAGAAAAGGGTATGCAACCACTCTAACTTAAATCAAGATGTTCAAGGAATATCTATGCTCATAGTCTTCTTAGCACTAGTAACTGTAACCAAATGATAGAATCAGCCCAACTGTCCATTAATGAAGAAGTAGATAAAAAAAAGTTTGGCCTTTATACACAGTGTAATATGATTCAGCCTTAAAAGGAGGAAAATCCTTTCATTTTGACAAAATGGTTAAATCTAGAGGATATTGCACTAAGTGAAATAAGCTAGGCACAGAAAACCAAATAATGCATGATATACATTGATCTCACGTGCATTAAATGAACTTGATATTCCAATTCTTATTTTTCCCTATCCGCATCTCTGTTTTTAGCCCATTTTCCCCTTCTTATTTATAAAAGCTTTGTTTCCATTTTATCCTTCTTTCCTTGTTATTTTCTTTTCCCTTCCTTTCTTTCCCCATCTCACTTCCCTTGTGCTCTTTCTCATTTGAACATTTCCTGACTATATTGAAGAATCTACTATACCTATTAGTCCTAATTTACACCTTCAGTTTCTCACATCAGATAAACAATATGTTATTTACACATGTGTGTCTGTGGAGGACCACCTGATAATGCTCTCTGAACAAAGAACAGTAATCATTGTGTCTACACCGGGCCCTGTCTCCATGTACTGACAAGTACAGAGCCGGCTAAGCCATTTGCTTCTCACTTAATGGGCTTTAAGCAATGTAAGTAGCACTAGCTGAGGTGCTGATGTGTAATTTTTGAAGTTAGACACAGACGCTGTTTCTCCACCCTGGGCCTCCCAAAAAGTGGGATCAAGAGACACTGCTTCAAGGCTGTCAGCTGGGATTGAGCAACTAGATAAGAGGCTCTGACTTCCCAAAACAGAAAAGTTTACATATCAGAATTGAAGCACTGACCCCAAAACTTTAGATATTACCTGAAGTATCAGGCACCTGGCCAAAATCCCCAATCTCTCAAGTGAGTGTACAGAAAAGGCTTAAATAAATGAGTCAGGTTCTATGCCTTTAGGGCTCCAGGAAGATCAAACCCTCTAGCAAAGTTTGAAATTCTAGAGGCTGAGACAAAGAGCTTCTTTGAGTGTCCCATATTTCTTAGGTTTTCAAACAAAGAGAAGAGATACTGCGGAAAGCACGGGGACCAAGCAGGACTTTGGGAGTCACTTCAAAAACTTCTCCGGTATGACATTTATGGTAGGAGTGAGACTGCAGGAGTGAGACGCCGGCAGCTGCGGTCTGTATCTACTTAGTTGAGGTCCTCAGTTGTGGCCTTATCTTGCACTTTGAGGCATCTCTGGCATGACAGCCCACTAAAGGTCTCAATCAGGACTAGTGAGTCATAGTGGTTCACTTAACATGAATCATCTCCCATTGCCAGACAAAGGGCCTCAGCCTAGGACAAACACAGATGAACATGGAAAGCCAATCAGCGAATTTTAAATCCTGCTCAGAACCACTTCATAGTGGTCTCCAGCACTCAACTGTATTATGCAGATACTCTTCCTGGGGACGTTTCTCTTTGCATATTGCAAAGGTGCTTTCTAGCCTCCTATCTAGCCCAACTCACAGCACTCACATATTTCAGGCCATTCTGACAGTCACTTATCCTCAAGCCACTCCTTATTCACAAATTAATAAAATCTGGATTTGGCTCCAGGTTTAGGCCTTTGTTCTGATGATCTATCATCCTGGCCAAACTTAGGGCCCCTGAGCTCCCCAAAACTATAAATATGTTTTAGTGTCTTTACTCTTGCTCTGGTTGCACTAGAAATGGTAGATTGGAATTAAATATTGACATTCCAATAATGTTTGCATGAGATTACAAATACACACTTCCCAAGCTGAGACAAGGACTGAAGGTGCTCTCTATATGAATCCAATTTATTTTACTTAACAGGATGATGGCCTCTAAGGGCATCCATTTAACTAGAAATGTTTCAAGCTTATTCTTCTTTACGGCTGAGTAGTATCCGCTTGAATATAAAAACACATCTTATGGGCTACAGATTTAACTCAGAGGCATAAGCACCTGCCTGATAAGCACAAAGTTATGAGTCCAATCCCCAATACCAAAATATATATATATATATATATATATATATATATTGCAAGATATAAAAGCACATCTTCTTTGTCAATTTATTGGTTGCTGGGCTTTAGGGACTTTTCCAAGATTTAGCTATTACAGCATGTGCTGCTTCTGTAGTATTTAATTATTTCAAGAAAACACCAAGAAGAGGGATAGGTGAGTTAAATGGAAACTCCAGTCCTATATTTGTGAGAAATCTCCAGGCTGATTTCCACAGTGGTTGCACCAGTCTAAACTCCCACCAACAGTGGAGAAGGGTTCCTTCTTCCCCACAGCCCTGCCAGCATTTGTTTTTGGTTATTTTTTTTAATATAATAATAGCCATATCTTCTGGAGTGAGATGAAAACTCAATGCTGTTTTAATTTGCACTTCTCAAGTGATCAGTGATGCTGGAAATTTTTGCATATATTTATTTGCCATTTGTACTTTTGAGAAGTGTGTATTCATCTTAGATGCTCATTTTTTAATTGGGTCTTTAAATTTGAGGAGTCTGGTTTTTTTTTTTTAATTCTTTATATGCTCTAGATATTAGTACTTTGAGGATCGAGTGGGTAAAATCTTTTCCCAATCTGTGGGTTATCTTTTCACCTTATTGGTGATTTCTTTCGGGATGCAAATGCTTTTTAAGAAAATGAGATCCCAGTGTATTCTCTGCACTATTTCCCATGCAACTGGGAGTTTGTTCAAGTCTTAGCCTACTCCTGTATCCTCAAAAGTTCTACCTTTTTAATCTTCCAGCAGATTTAATGTTTGTGTTTTAATATTTAGATCTTCAATACATTTTTACTTTGATCAGTACATGATGATAGACGTGGGTCTGGTTTCAGTCTTTGGCATTTAGAAAGTCAATTATTTTCTGTACCATTTATTAAAGAAGTTATGCTTCTTCCAGTGAAAGTGTTTGGGCCCCTGGGCAAAAATAGGGTGCACGAGTCTACCTGGAGTTATTTCTGCATCTTCTAATCTGTTCCATTGGTTCTCAGGTCTGTTTTTCTTTCCTTTTTTTTAGTCACTACCATCGTGTTTTATCACAGTAGTATGTAGTATAATTTCAAGTCAGGGATGCTGACTCTCTTTCCCTTGTTTTGTTTCCCAGAATTGCTGTTGCTGCTTTAGATCTGTTCTGGATCCAAATGAACTTTAGTAATATTTTCTCTAATTCTGTGAGGTGTGTTACTGAGATTTTGATTGGAATTGTATTAAACTATGAAACAATTTTTGGAGTAGAGGTATTTTTACTATGTTGTTTCTTCCTACCCAAGGGCAATGGATATCTTTCTATTTTCTGATACACTCTGCAATCTCCTTTTCAGAATACTGTAGCTTTCATTGTAAAGATCTTTTACTTCCTTTGCTAGATGGATCCATAAGTATTTTATTTTCTTCAATGCTATTGTAAAAACTGTGGTTTCCATAATTGCTCTCTCTATAAGTGTATTACTTGTGTACAGGAATGTTATTGATTTTTGAGTGTTAACTTTGTATCCAGCTATGCAGCTGAATTCAATTATTAGCCCTAGAAATATTTTGGTGGAATTTTGGGGATTTCTATGTAGAGTATCATGTCATCTGCAAATAATGATAGCTTTAACTTGTTCATTTTCTGACTGTATTTATTGTATTTATAACTTTTTTCTAATTGCTCCAGCTAATATTACCAGAACTGTATTGAATAGGAGTGATGATAGAGGGCATCCTTGTCTTGTTCCTCATTTTGCATGATCTTTCAACTTTGACCATTTAGTATAATATTGGTTGTTGATTAGTCATAGACAGTTTTTAACAGATTGACTGTCTATTCTAATTTTCTGTAGAGCTTTTACCATAAATAGGCAGCATACTTGGTCAAACGCTTTTTTTGTATCTGTGGAAATATTAATGTGATTTTGGGCTCTGCTGATAAGATGCATTACATTTATTGATTTGCATTTGTCGAGTCACCCTTGCATCCCTGAGATTAATAGTATTATGTATTATTCTTGAAGATTTGGTGCATTCTGTTTACTAATAATTTATCAAAGTTTTTACATCTATGTTCATTGGAAGATTAAAGATAGTTTTCTTTTTTGATTGGATCCTTCTGTGGTTTTGATATCAGGGTAATACTTGCACCCAGGGATGACTTTAGGATTCTCCTTTTCCTTTCAACTTCATTTACAATTTTGAAGAATCATGGCATTAGACTTTCTATAAATGTCTTGCAGAATTCAACAGTGAATTTGTGGGCTCTTCTTGGTACATTTTTAATTGCTTCATCAATTTCACTGGATGCTATTGGTTTATTTAGAATTTTTATATCTTCATAGTGACATTTTGATAATTCATGTTTCTAGATTATTGTAGTTTGTTTTGCTTTGTTTTACATCAATAATTGAACTCAGTACCTCACACTTGCCAGGCAGGCACTGTGCCACTGAGCTGGTAATTCATGTTTCTAGAAATCTGTGCATTTCTCCTGTTCTCCATTTATTCAGATAAAGTTTCTTTAATAGGTATCCATGATCTTCTGGATTTCATCAGGATCCATTGTGATTTCAACCTTCACATTCCTAATTGCATGTGTCAGCATCTCTTTTCCTTTTTTTGAAAGGATAGCTAAGTGCTTATCAATTTTATTCAGTCTTTGAAAGAAACAACTCTGTGATTCATTATTGTTTTCTGAGTCTCAATTGCATTAATTTCTCTTCTACTTGTGTAATTTCTTCTCTACAGTGAGATTTTGGCTTGACTTGCTCTTAATTTTCTAAAAGTTTGAAGCTCAAGATTACATTGTTTGCTTGATCTCACTCTGTTTTCCTTAGGTGAGAGTTAACCACTATAAATTTCCCTAACAGAACTACTTTCATTGTATCCCATAAGTTCTGGTATATTTTATCTTCATTATCATATCATTGTTGATACCATTTAATTTATTCTTTAATTTCATGTGTAATGTATCAGTTGTTTCCAGGATGTTATTTAATTTTTATGTGTTTAAGGACTTTCTGTCATTTCTTTGACGACTGATTTCCAATTTCATCACACTACAGTACGATAACATGCATAAGATAATTTCAGTTTCTCCACATTTCCTTGAGTATGTAGTATGAGCTGGTATGTGGTCTATTTTGGAGAATGCCTGTGTGCAGCTAAGAAGAATATATATTCTGATATTGTAAGGTAGAACAAATGAGTGTCTACTAAGCCCATTTTTTCTAAGATATGATTCAGTTCTAATATTTCTTTGCTGATTTTTTTGTCTAGTTGATCTGCCTATTTGTAATAGTGGGACATTAAGGTCCCATAGTACAACCTTATTAGTATTTATTTGATTTTTCATATCTCTTAATGTTTGTTTTATAAAGCTAAGTATGTTGCTATTTGTTGCCCATGTATTTGTCTCTTCTTCTTGGAGTTTTCTCTTAGGAAGCATGCAATATTTGTTTTATATAGGTGGGTGCCCCTGTATTTGCTACATAGATATTTACGATTATTATCTTTTCTCCTTGGAGTTTTCCCTTATCAAGTGTATAGTTACCATGTAATAGTCTCTTTATATCAGTCTTGGCTTGAAGTTCACTTTGTCTTTAATAGACTAACTATCCTTGCTTTTTTCTAAGTTCCTGTCACAAGAAGTATGGTTTTTCATCAGTCTATGAATTTCTTTTTTAACTACATGTGTTTCTTGTATGCAGTTAACTGTTGGACCTTGTTTTTTGACCCACTGTGACATTCTGTTTCTTTTGCTTCATGAATTAAGACCACTTACATTGATAGTTATAACTGATATGCATTGGATTCTCCTTGTCGTATTATTTTTCTTTTGTTGGCTCCCTGTCTTTTCCCTCTGTTTAACCAATTGCCTTGGTTGGTGGATTTTTTTCTACTGGTGTTCTTGGAATTCCAGATCTGAAATTCTATCCTTCATTCAGTCTGTTGCATATATTTTCATTGAAAGTTTTAATCTCCTGGATCTCTGTATCTGTTTCATGGATATCATTTCTCTCCTATGTTGAGCATTTTCTGTTTCAATCTTTTTCTAAGCTCATGTATTATTTTATCTGTGAATTCTCTAATATCTTTGATTTTTAGCATTATTTCTTTTTGTACCTGAAAGTTCATTTTCTCTATAGCCTTTTTCCACTTTTTTTTTTTTTGGTTTGTTTGTTTTTACTTCTGCTATTATATTTAGAAGCTTCCAGTATTTGCCTTCCAACTTCACCCATCTTGTTGAGTTCCAAGTGTGTCCTGAGTGGGGAAAGAGTTTAGGGTCACATCTCACCACTGTGCTTGCCATTCTCCACTTTCTCTTTTTTCTTTTATTTTGTCTTCTATATTGATACCCACCAACTTCCCATGATATATAACTCTACCACTAACACTGAGGTCTCTTTCAAGGAGGAAAGGAGATGTCTGTTCTTCAGAAATGCCCTCTAGATGTAGAAAGGATGGTTCTTTGTAGCTATCCCAAGAACCTATCTTCTAGTGTTTACAATTCTGTGATATTGTCCATGTTACGTCCCAGAGCTGTGCTGGTGATGGAGCTGATCTTGGCCTCTAGATGTGGGTCTGCTCTTCTGTCAGTGAAGGTTTTCATGGCCCAACTTCTGTCTTCTTGCTGCTGCTTCAGACACTTCCACATTCCTGATCTTGCTGGTTACTCACCCTCTGAAGGTGTGTATGTGTCTATGCACCAAGCTGTTGTCCTGAGTCTTTGAGTTCTCTCCAGTCTTATACTCTTCCAGCTGAGCCTGACACCTGGGAAGGATGGAGGAGGCCCAGAATGAGAACTCATTGTTTTCCAATTGCCCTCCCCTTCAGGATGTAACGGAGGGGCACAGAGCACAAACTCATGGTCTTCTAGCTGACCCACCTCTGTGAGAGTCAGCTCTTCCCCTTATTTGGCACAAAAAGTCTTAGGCATGAAGGGACAAGGATGGAAAGCTAGCACTTCTCCTGCCTATATCTTGCAACCAGCGGTAGAGAAAAACCAGCAATGTGGAATAGAGGAGACCGTGCAAGATCTCCTCTGTACACAAATGTACATAGTACTGGGAGCAACCTTAGGCACTCTCTGATCACAAACTCACTGACTTCCAGCCAGCCCATCCTCTGAGATGTAATGGAGTATCACAGAGCATGAACTCACTGTCTTTCAGCCAGATGGCCCTCCAGGATTTAATAGAGAGGCACAGAGTACAGACTCCTGTTCTCCAGCCAGCCCACCCTCCAGAATGGAATGCAGAGGTGCAGAGCAGAAATTCACTATCTTCCAACCAGCCTGTCCTCTGGGATGTAATGGAGGGGCATGGAGTGTGAAGTCACTGTCTTCCACTCTCTGTGTTATAATGGAGAGGCACAGAGCATGAACTCACTGTCTTCCAGCTGGTTTGCCATCTCACTTTCCCAATATTTTAGGGAATGAAAAGTTGCTATATATTTGACTCAACAGTGTTGCCATACAAGGGTGAACAACTGATCACCAGACATGGCATCTCAGTTAAATTTGTACAATTAGTGATAATATCATCAAGCACAGCTTAGAAACTGAAAAAACTAATAACTGTTAGTTTGGTACCTTTAACTGTAGCAGCAAGATTTATTATTATATGACAAAATAAAACACAAACAAGGAACTTGCTTTCAGTGAGTTTTCCATTGGTAGTGTGATTTTTATCTGGGGGATAAGTTGCAAAACAGTGTAATAGCTAAAGAAATATTTCAGAACAAACATTGAAGGGAAAGGATGGATGATCCGAAGTCTGGGAAACTGGAGAAATGCACTGGGAAGAAAGGAAGAAAGAGAAAACAAAAGAAAACAGAAGCAAAACAGAAAGACTAGAGGCAATGCTAATTCACATGCAAATATCGAAGAATTTAGAAAGACAGTTGAGGAGAGAAAGAGAGAGGGAGGGGAAAAAGGGAGGGAGAGACAGGGGGAGAGAGAGGGAGAGAGAGAGGGACAGAAAGAGAGAGAAAGAGAGAGAGAGTGGGAGAGAAAGAGAGAGAGGGAGAGAAAAAGAGAGAGAGGGAGAGAAAGAGAGAGAGGGAGAGAAAAAGAGAGAATTAACAGAAAAAACAATGTATGTCAAAACCTAACAAACCCTCTCCAAAAATCCCAACACATAGGTAAGAGACACTATAAACTCCTATGTCTCTGTGTGATCCCCAAGTCTCTTATTTCCCAATTGATTTTGGTATCAGGTTGTGTGCCTCTTCCTTCTTCCAACTACCTGTGTTTTTAGTTGATTTTCTCTGAGTAGATCTAATGTGGCTCCTCCTCTATTCAGCCATGTTGAACTTACTTATATGTGGATTTGAATATAGTTCAATTCATACAACCAAGGAGTAGGCTGATGATAACCAGAGCCTAAAAAATAGATGATGGACAGAATGGAGATTTGCTGATAAAAGGGCACATAGTTTCAGATACACAAGAGCAATAGATTTTGAAATCTATTTCATTGAAGGGTGAATATGGTTAATAAAAATGCCTTAAATGTTTCAAAAATAACTAAGGAAATGAATTATCAAATGTATCACCATAAAAGGGCAGATAAGCAAGATGATAGACATATTAATTGAATATAATCATGCCAGATGTACATATAGATCAAAATAACACATCATGTCCCATAAATATATACAACTATGAGTGTGTGTCAGCACTAATAGTAATTAAAATGCTATTGTTTTAAAGAAATATTTATTATTAATATAAAATTTAAAAACAGTTACATAGAAATGAAATTTTCTTACATGGCAAGATTCTTTCTCAAAAAGTGGAATTTTCCTTACAGGAGACAAATGTATATCTTAATTAAAAAGCAAACCTTTGGCTTATGCTGCAGTTTGCACCTAAATGTCTCCTAAAGCCCAGTCATGGGAGGCAGACTTTTCAGAGGTTACTGAATCTAGAATTTGTGATTGATTCGTGGTCCAATACTTGGATTAAAGGTGTGAGTGCTACACCCACCCTAGAGCAGGCAGGTGTAAAACACAGAAAACCTCTCTTCTATCAGTCTTCTTCTATTTGCTACCTCTTGCTGCCATGACCTGTTGCCCCTCTGCCATGTGCCACCCTACACTGGCACCAGTGAATTATGGGTTGAAGTTGATACAAACTTTGAGCTAAATACGACTTTCCCTCTTTAACTTTAGGTGTTGGGTATTTTCTATCAGCAATGAGAGAAAAGTAACAAAGACAGTTTAATGATGAAATACTGATATCCCTGTTATCTACTGATAAGGGAGAAAACCATAAAAATGAGAACTAAAAAGATGCTTTATTTCACCATTATCATTTATCTTTTTACCCTTGGATATAAACCCATATGGTAAGATAAAAATTGAAGTTAGACCTATAAATATTGAAAAATTGAAGCCAAATATTCATATTGCAATTGATAGCAATTTAAATTGAAAATATCTAAAACAATAAACTGAAAGTTATAAAAATAATTTGGTAAATTAAATGATTTAAAAAGAATAAGCAAATTTTTTCCTACATACAAAAACTACCAGTTTAGAAAAAAAATAAAATACGATATTTAAAATATAAGACTTGGGAATATAATGAATGTTTAATATACTAAACTTATATGAAAAAACATTAAATCTTTTCTAAGGGGAGTAATGAAGTATTTAAAAGAAAGACACCTTCAGATATGAATAATTTATCGTACAAAATGTGAATTTTTCTCAAATATATATACATTTAACATCTTCACTTCAAAATACCAGCCAAACTGTTGAAAAATTTGCAAAATGATACTGCATTTCATTTGGCAAAATAGATTATTAGAATGAAAGATTATAAAGCAGTGCTGAGCAAAACAAATCATGCCAGATATATAGAAAACTGAAATTTTGAGTTTATTACCTATGCAACAGTAGACTTAATAGAATGATAGCTTGGAAATGAAAGCCAAACTACATGAATATTGAATATGTAATAAAGATAGAATTCAAGTAAATGAGATGGGGAAGAAGTAGATTGTATAACAGTATTAATTAACATTTGGAGGAATAAGGTACAATCTCAACTTTTCTTCCTTCATTTAACTAAAGATGGCTCCAACATTGGAATATTTGAAGAATACAGTTATAAAAGCAACTTAGGATACTGATACAGGGAAAACATTCCACATGGTGCACAAAACTTAGAAACTACAAAAGGGAAAATTGATAAAACTGATACATGTAAGGTTGTAAAATTAACCATTCAGTAAAAACAAATATGATGAACAAAATTTGAAGAACAACTTTGGTAAAAATAATTTTTAAAGCATATGTAAAGGGTTAACATTCTTTCTAGTAAAGGACTTATGAAAAGAAAAAATGGTACAGCCCAAAAGATAGATACATGTAACAGCTACACAAAAAATATCTGGAAAAAATCTAAATGTCTGTCAGTCATAGTTCCTACAAATGGCAAATTATACTCAAAATGAGATAGACATTTTAACAGATACAGAAAACTTCTAAAATGAATTATCATATGAATAAAAGATAACCAAAAAGGTACCAAAAAGGTAAACCAAAAGTATACAAAATTTGTTTTACTTCTCAAAAAGTAGGATACACACAGGAAATGTGCAGAAAAATATAGCTTACACTAATTTCTTCTCTGGGAATGGCATGAAATTTTTCTTTGATTTATTCTTTGATTTATATGTCTCTAATGATTAAAATGTGTCTTTTCAAGATGCCAGAATAAAACATCATGGGGAGGTCTGGACAGAGAGATGGACCCTCTCAATCCAGGAAGAAGCTAAAGGAAAAAGAACTGGTCAAACATGCAGTCCTGGGGTTACCATTGGAGCAGCTAAGATTGGCAGCCAGGGTGCTCTCATGGCAGTGCCTGAACTCACCGAGCTGCCCAAACTCCCGCCACTTCCACCGACCTGACTGAACTCCCACTGCTGTGACTCACTGGAACTGTAGTCATGCTGAAATCAGAGGTCAGAAAGCCCAACAGAGAACAGAGCCAGCAAGAGACCTGCATTTACCTGCGGTGAGTGCTGGGAATAAGACTTTTCCACATGAAAGTGGCAACCAACTGGATGTCATGTTGGAATTGGGTAGGATAGGTAGGAACAAGGAACAGCAGTTACTTCAGTCATTTGTTCCCTCCCCAAACCAAATTAGTGGATATGCTTGGCCTGGGTCACACCTCTGGCCAGGACCCATTAAGTCCCTCAAAACCAATTCCAAATGTGTGACGTACACTAACACAGTGAGGGCCCCCACAGGTTTACTGAACCCAGAGGGGAGGGGCAAGAATACGCTGCCCCTACTTGAACCTCAGTGACCAATAGAAAACCGGAGAGGGCAGAAAACCCTAGCCAGCAGGCTTCAGAAGAACCATCACCAATAAGAAAAGGGGCTGGGACCTCCTCTATACACCTGTTTGGAAGAAACCAAAAACATGACAAGAGAAAGAAACAAGAAAAATCCCCCAGCCTCCAGCCTTGAGAACACTGATCCAGGAGAGGTAAATACAAAAGAGACTAAGGGCAGCAAACATGCAAAATCAGACAGAGCATAAGTAGACATAAAGAGATTTCTTTGGGACCTCATGAATGAGCTCAAAAGTGAAATAGTTAATCAACTAAAGCAAGATATAAGTAGATTACTAAAAGAAATGCTAAGCACCTCTCAAGACACAGACAGATGAAAGGAGGAACACAAAAAAAAGGGGAGAAATGTTCAATGAAGAATATAAAGAAAACCTAGAATACATGAAGCACATTCAAAGAGATTGCCAGGAAATTAAAAAAAAAAAAAACTCCATTGAAAGCTGGCAAAATTGCTTGGAGACAGGTTAGCAATGTGTGATCATGAAAAGAAAAATCTCTTTAAAATAACAAGGAAACAGGCAGTAACAATATAAAGGATAGAAGATGACAAGATGACAAGAGTATCTGTAACTTAAGAATATAGAATGTAAATGAAGAAGAAGCAGTAAAAGCAAAGGAAATGCAAAGGCTATTCACAGAAATAAGGGAAACTTCCCAAGCATAGGAAAAGGAAATGATATTCAGATGTATGAGGCATACAGAATTCCAGCCACCTACAACCAAAACAGAGCTACACCCAGGCATATAATAATCAAGATCCCAGAAATTCAGTATAAGAACAGAATATTAAAAGCAATCAGAGAAAAGAAACAGATTACCTATAAAAGAAAACCCATCAAAATCATGGCAGACTTCTCGACACATATCATCAAATCAAGAAGAACTTGAAGTATTCCAAACCTGAAAGAAAATAGCCTCCAGCCTAGATTGACGTACCCTGAAAAACTGTCTCTAGAAATTAATGGAGAAACAAGATGCTTCCAAGACAAAGAGGAACTAGGGGAATTCGCAACCACCAATCCAACCCTACAGAGAATACTGAAGGACATTCTAGAGAGAGAAAAAAGTACCAGGATTTCAAGAACAGTGGCAGAGAGGCCTCAATGAATGGAGCAGAAAGTGGATTGAAGGAGAAAAGCAGACAACGAATGGCAGAAAAATAGCACAACAGAAATGAGGCAGAGAAGGTTGGCTATAATTTTTTATATAGATGGCCTTGATGCACTAAAAAGAAAGAAAAACAGGCAGAGTAGATCAGGAGGCAGGGTCCACTGAGATGCTCTATATAAGAAATATATAGTTAACCTGAAAAAGGGTTTACAGACTGAAAATCAAGTATGAGAAAATAATGCTCTAATATAGGGACAACTCGACCAGCACCTGCTGATAGGTTGGAAAGATAGTTTTGTAGATAAAGGAACACAATTTGAGATCAAGTCCAGGAGGGAGAAAGTTCAGAACCACTTAGGTAAATAGCAGATTACCCCCTCAATCTAAAAACTGAGGCAGTTGGTGGGACCCAAAAATGCACGGTGCACCTTGTGGGAGTGAAAGGGGAGGAATAATCTAAATAAAGAAGGCAGAGGATATTGTTAATAGTATATCAGGATTTAAAACCCACATTATTCATACTGCTCTGTTTAGATAGATTATATTCTGCCCCAGGTTGTCTGTGTAGTTGCGCTAGATCTGAGGGCACAGACAACTATCCCCAAAATAGCAGGATGTAGTATGATAATCATCCTTAATTCCCTGTTAACTTAATCTGAAGCCCTGTATAACTTGTACTGTTTTACCATCACTGACCTTAGCTGAATCTGGTTTGTCAGATTGCTGTTTGGTACCGATGGATTTTATTCAAAACTGTTATAATTGATAGTATCAAGTCTGAGAGTATAGACAACTACACTGAAGATGACAAGACTCACTACGATACCCACTCTGGTTTGATTATTACCTGCTTTTGAAGTTTTACACTATCTACAATGTTTTGTTTTTATTAATATTGTTATGTACTGCTATATTCAATTTTACTACGCCTGATGATATATCAATTCTATTGAAGATAACAAGAGACAACACAGTAATGATTGTAGAACACCACGTACTGTGGTTTTATATGACTTTTTCATTTAATGTGTTTGTAGGAATATGTTTTGTTTTGTCTTCTTTGTTTTGTTTCTCCCTCTAATATAGAAAGGATAGAAGTACATGTTGAGACTCATGAATGCTTGGAACCTATAAACAGTTTATGAGAATTGATCTTATAATGCATGATGAAATGAACAACTACTTTGAAGAAAAAGAGACACTACAGTACCCAGGGCTGATCCCGTAGGGTCATGATGTGAAATCCAGCAATACTGTTATTCTTTGTTCAGAGTGATTTTAGCCTGCTTTGGTTTGTTTAATCTTAACATACATGAAGATACAGATAACTGCATGTATGTTTAAGTGTATAGGATTGTTAACAATATTAATAAGTTTTTGTTGGATAATAAAATAGAACTGTTTGCAGTCACACTTTTTGAATGTCCACTTGGTATGCTTCACTTTTTTAACTTGAACAACTATTTGTAAGAGGACAATATGTAATTATCAACTAGCAATTTGTTACTATTTATTTTTTCTTTGAAATTTTGTATTATTTCTACCTTTTTATGTTTTGTTTATTCTTTCTTTAAATAAAATTTTTAAAAGTGTCTTTTCACATCATTTTATGTTGTTTTAAACTGAGTAAATGTTTATTTGATTTTATTATAATATATAATAAAATATGTTGTTTTAAATTGAGTTTATAAATTTATTTAATTTGATTATTATAATATCATGTAATCAAACCATATGTCATTTTAAAATGAATTAAAACATTTCCAAGACCCAGGTTTGGGATAAAATTTCTGACAATATTTCATCTCTGTTCTACCCTTTAATATATAACTTTAAAATGAGCTAGAACTTGCCACAGGTCAAACTCTACTGACTACTGCGTTACTTTGTCTGGTAAATTAACACTGTCAAGTGAATGGTAGTATTCCAAACTAATAACAGTTGTTAAGATTCTTTAGAAGTCAGGTGTCAAAAGCAAAGATGAATTTTTTAAATCATGTTTTTGGTGATTCACAGTATCTACTCTTTGTAATAAAAAGCCCCCAAAGTGTGAGTATAAGCAATTATATATTAGGAATGAATTTTTCAAGGTCAATCCATTAAATATTTGGCATCTACTCTATTAAGCTGTTGCAGTGAATAAAACTGCCATTAAGTTGGTCTCTGGGATCAAGCAATCTATATTATTCTTGTAATCCAGCCCCTTGCCAATAATGTGTCTACTGTAAACCTCCCTGAGAATGTCTAAGAGAATATCTCAATCATCACTATTTGCAGTAATGTTCTTTTAATGCAATGCTTAATGTGTCTATTTTGTGACAGATGATTATTTCAAAGTCACCAAATTAAATGAAATTTAAAGGAAAAAGAAAAGGGAACATAAATATTTGCAATATTTGTAATTGAATAATTATGTTAATTTCCTATAAAACTAATTTTGTTTTAGTTTTTAGTATCAGTAACTTTTTGTCCAAAAATATATGTTTTGAAATATAAAATTTAATGCATGAGTTTTTAGTTGACCCATATAAAACATGTAAATGTTAAATTATTCTGCTTGAAATTCCAGTGGAATAGCAAATGATTCTAACGGCATGTTTAGAAGTAGGTAAAGAAATTTCTTTAAGTGAAAAACAGTTCTTTTGTAACTCTTTTGGTTTTTGTTTTGGTTGGTTTGTGTAATTTTTCCATTATAAATTTCTAAAACTCTTCTTTCCAAATGAAAGAATAGTTATCTTATATCTCTAGGTATTGTGTCAGATTATTTCATTCCAAAGGGAAAAATATATACTACACTTTTTACAATTTCTCCAAGTCCTTGAAGGGAAAAAGAGTCCCTTTTAATGCTTCGCCTATTTTTTTAAATCTTTGTTCTCAAGGTTTTAAAAGAGAGATGAATAAATCCTATTCCTTTCTTCTATATAGCAACAGTATCTTTTTAAAAAATATTGTATCGTCAAATATCAGCCAAGTTTGAGAGAAATAAAATTCATTCAGCCATTACATTAATAATTGGATATTAAGAATTTGAATAAGAACTTGAAAGTAATTGATCAACAAGCTAAATTTTTTCATTTTTCTCATTTCTCTCAAACCAATTTCTGTATAGACATAGTTTAATGAACAAATAGGAGGTTTCGCAAAAGAAATCATTGTGTTTTTTCTGTTATTAACACAAAGCTCCTGGAGTCATTTCAACCATTTTAATTATAATTCATTTTAAATATTTAACAGACAAGAATGGTATACACTGTACAAGATGAATAATGTGATATATATAAAATCAGGTTAATTATTACATACATCATCACTACAACTGTTTTACAGTAATACCCAAAATTATTTATCACACAACTAAAGTTTAAACTGAGATCTACTTGTGACTAATGCCTACTCATTTTCCCCACCTCCATAGCACTGGTAACCCTGTTCTACTATCTACTTTCATGATTTGACAGGTTAGATGCTACATAAATGTGAGATCATATTGGTCTTTGTCTGTTTGCCTCCAATACCTGACTTACTTCACTTAGCACGAGGCATCCAAATTCATCCATGTTTGTCCATATGTCAGGATTCCTTTCATATTTTCTTACTGAATAATACTTCGTTTTGTGCATTAACATATATACAACCTACATTTTATTACTCATTAACTGACTGACAGGTTGTTTCCGTATTTTGATTTTTATTAATAGTGCTTTGATGAACATGTGCATTGTTCAGTTTCAACCATTTTAAATGGCTTCTACTCTCACAAATTATTTGCAGCCAGTTTTCTATAATCTGGTGTGATGGCAATATTCTTTATTTTCTACCTGAAAAAGGTGGAATCTATTTCAGTAATTGGTATTACTATGAAGGGAATAAACTCTATAATTAATGGTTGGGATTCCTCAGCTTCAATTCTCACAAATATTTCTCTGGCTTTCTAGTAGTCGGATACTTTTAACTTTCAATCTATTATCATAGTTCTTAGTTGAAAATTATAAAATACTCAGAAATTAAATATATGTGTTTTACACTTCAGGAAAAATTCTTTTTGAAAAAATGAATTACGTGTAGTTATCTAAGAAAAAAATCTCTTTAATGAGTGATACTCTATTGTCTAGCTTTCAAACAAACATACTTCTGATATAAAAATTTAGTGGAAGAAGTTCATTTTCAAATATCTGAAATTTTTTAATTGAAATCCTATCTCTCTTCTACTAAAACCCTTCTATGGTGACCATCCTAGTAAGGGCTATTATCCCAAATTTAATCATAGAAACATTTACCCTATGCATCTTTTTAGGTAACACTGATGAGCACATATCTTTAGACATTAGGGAAAAAATTACCTTAGTAATTTGAGTTTCAGTCAATCTCCTGCCAGCCTTTGATAAATTTACTCTTCAGATAACATAACTATAATATCACCTTTAATTGGTAAAAAAAAGTAACTCAGTTTTGAGGGGTTGATTAGATGCTTTCTACTTAACTGATGTACTTACACCTTAAAGAAGAGTATCAAAGATTCTGTGGGTCAAACTGCACCCTTGCATTTGTTGGAGTAGAGTGTTGCTAGTCCTCCACAGTACTGGGCATGTGCTTGGAGCCTTATTATGCTCATTGGCTTTGTCTGTGCTTCAGCCATGAAGTCTATCTGAATAGGATGACTGTAATTTGGTCACCTATAGGTAATGAATATTTTGGCTCTAAAATGGACAGATGAAAATGAGGCATTTTTCTATGTTAACAGTAGATTTTATTTTCTCGTAGAAAGTTAAAATGCATAAGGAAGTGGTATTTGCAACAAGTTTGAGGTCTTTTGCATTACTCTACTTGGAGATCTAAACTGTCAATACTGTGCTTCACAATTTTCTTTTACTATCAACTACTTAATGTTTATTTAGGAATATTTTAGAATTCTTTTCTGTCACTCTTGTTTTTATATATTTAAAATAAATTTTAAAAAAAGATTACCATCCGAGGCTGTGTTACTCCTTTACATCACTTGGAAGCCTGCTTTTCAGTTATTTTTCCATGATTCCTAATAGTGTTCTAAACGATAAATTATCTATTACTACATTTCATTGTTTTATTTGAGAGATCAATTTCATTGCCCTCTCTCCTCAATTTCTAAGGTTTATTACACTCCATGAATATCTATAAAAATCTCTATTGTATTTTATAATAAGCAAATGGGAGGTCGGTTCCTAAAGTTTCTACATTCTAAAAACATCTTTCGTACAAAGAGAAACAAGAATCATGTTTAATTTTTGAAAGAAACAAGACGTGAATGACACAAAGCTGGTGTTTAAGTTGATTTGGTGATGTGATTTCAGAGATTTCACACAAAAAATGAAGTACGTAAACATTCATTTTGACCTGATGGGATCTCATCTAGTTATCTTCAGCCTTTCCATCAATCTTAAAATGTTCATAAGTCTTTGAGTCCTCAGTTACACACATAAGCATGTTACATATTGAAAATTTCATCTGAATTAATTGAAGAGAAATATTTGCAGACAAAAAAGACTGCTTGTAGATTTTGGATAACTCATGTTGGGAACAAGTGAGGAAGCAACAGAAAGAAGCCACCAACACCAAACACGACTAGTTGTACTTTGCTAAGCGCCAGCTCTGAGCATCACTAAGTGTTTTGGATAGGAAAGTCTGAATATATTTGTAATACTGAAGAGCAGATGGTTCGCATTTTGTAACTTTTTAGTTAGAAATGTTATGCAATACACTTTATATTTTAAACTTGGGAGTCGGGTATGAGAAAAACAAAGCATTGCTGTTACCACACCATTAGAAATCTTTCCTGGATCATAAGCTTGTTTTACCTGAAGCTACTCTTCCAAGCCTGAACCACACATTTTCTGTTCTGTCCCAGATGCTTGAGTTTTGAATTCCCTGATCCCATACTGTCTTCATTCATTCTGAGTGAACTGCTGGGCTCTGGGTTCTTGTCAGGAAGGAAGCTGAGGAAAACAGGTTGCATGGCCTGGAAATTCAAGGACCACGAATCTGAAAGGCTTATTTTGTGAGGAGAGGGCACAGGGCATATTCTTGTGCTCTAATATCAAGCATTTGAAGCATAGCTGGTGCCTGCAGATGTTTACCCTTATTTTTAAAAATGGTGCTCCGCAGAAAACCTGTGTCTCAGAAGGGACTCAGTATTGACCCATGGCTCTTCTTTTCCAAGCTTGTGATTTTGACCATGTAGGTACCTACTGATTATCTCAAAACAATTTCTCCTTAATATCTTTCTTAAATGTTTCACATGCAATGTGTTGTGCTAATTTCTTTTCTTTTTCAATGATTATTTCTCAAAAGAAAACCATTAAGTGTTGAATACAAACGAAATTAAATTAAGCTTTTCCAGTGGGAAATTTTAGTTCTTTTTAGTACTAGGAATTGAACATATGTATCTCCAGCACTTTTTAGTTGTTATCTTGAGATAAGAGTCTTTCTAAGTCACTAATTTGCCCGGGCTGGGCTCAAACTTGTGATCCTCCTGCCTTAGCTCCAAGAATGCTGGAATTATAGATATGTACCACTAAGAAATATTACTTTATAACACCAAATTTATAGTACCTTAGCCAAAGGATCTTCGGTGATAATTCAGTTCTCCTCATTTGGTTCATAGATGAGAATAAGGTAGAGAAGGGTGAAGTGTCTTGTCCAAAACTTCAGACATAAATGGAAATAAATGAAAGTTTCACGCTCAGTTTTCCTCAAGATATCACGGTCTTCTGGGTATCTTTGGCCTGACTTAGCTCATCCCAAGAAAAAAAGAAAGTGCCCCTTAAAAGCATTATAAAATGTCTAATGTGTTAAATTTTTAAAACTAACATGCAAACTAAAACATAGGAAAATTTATGCTGCAAGAAGGAATGATCAGCATTAGCCTATTATTAGATGAAACACTATGATAAATTACTTGGCATAAAGAAAAATAACTGAAGAGAAAAATAAATTCTACAGATTTACAAAACAGAGTGTTGGCTTGAAGAAACAGAGTAGACATCTGCTTAGTTTAGTCCCTGCTTACTCAGCTGTCTGCCTACCTGCCTGTTCAGCTAATGAGCCTGTTCTTGTTATACCCTCTTGTTCCTTCTCAGCTTGACAGTGTCATGAAGTTAAGAGGTTATTGTACTGCTCAGGATAAACAAAATTGTTTTTAATTGAATTTCAGTGTGTGAATATTTTGAAGATTATTTTCATTTTTTGCCATGATTATACACTTCAGTGTTTCCAACATTTAAGGTGGTTACTTTTGCTCTTTGTATCTGATTCTAAATATAATCATTCACCTTAAAACAGCTAGCTTACATATAGTTTCTTCTTTGACATTTTGCTCTGACATGACCTTGGCATTTTAAATATCTTTGATATGCTTGTCTTGCATATAGAGGAGGCAGTGTCTTAGTTACTCTATGCTCGTCACTGAGACAAAATACCTGAAGCTCAAGTTCGGATAGGAAAGGTTTATTTTTTACAGTTTTTGGAGGTTTCAGTCCACACTCAGTTGGCTCCAAGGCAGGCGGGCACGGCTGGGCCGCAGTTCATGGCAGCTGCAAACAGCAAGCAGGAACCAGCAAAAAGCAAGACACACCTTCTTCCTGCCATTACATCACATCCTGGTTCCACCCCTATGTGGGTGGAGCACTGACACCATCAATCCAAGCACTAGACAATGAACCAATCACAAATACACAATGCAAACTGATGAGGCCTGGGGGCCACACACATAAACCATGACAGGCAGATACTAGACTAGTTTTTAAAATATTACATTTACATTTTTCTAAATTAATGTTCCATATTGCAATTATTACCCCCTGGAAATATATTCAGATTGAGAATTTTTGCATAGAAAGCTTATTGGGTGTGCTTCATGGAACCACTTTTGTGAGGGAATAAAGGAAGAACAGAGAGACATTGAACTATGACATACAATGTTGATAAAGACCTCCGCTGCTCCAATGGAAAGATCTAAAGTGAAATGTCCCTGCAGAATTGGGATCATGGATACAACACAGCTAGGCTTTTATATCATGATATTGGCTAATAGCTGAATGTGAGCTACCTCTGGAGTGGGGATGTGGACAGTGTGATTTAGGACAGAAAGGATCTTTTTTAGCTGAGGTCATCTTCATTGGTCCAGCGTAAGTCCCAGACAGAAACTCAGCTGAGGACCATCAACTGCCAACACTTACAGGGAAGGTGGCAAAACAAATGCTTTGGCCCTAAAGGTTTGGTCTGGGAAGGGCAGAGTGGCGTCTCCAATAGCCAGATCCACCAATTTCATCTAATAAGATGTGAAAGCAGCTGCTTTTGGAACTCATAGATGTCCCTAGAAAAATCAGAAGAGAAAGGTGGTTGGAATGAGCCCTTATTCTAGCTTATCTCATGGCCACAACCTAACATCTCTCTTTCACTGCTCATTCTAGATCACACTTGCCTTTGGCTAACTTCTGTTCTAGTCTAGAACATTAACTCAGATGACTGAGATGTTCAGTTTGAGGGATCTGTGCCTCTGGTCACCAGGCTCTTCTCAGACTATGGCTTCTTGGGTTGTCCACTTATAACCAAAGTTGTACTATAGAGAACCAAGAGCCAGCGAAAAAGAATTCCTACACATTCTTCAATGCTTTCATTAAGTAGTAGCATTCACTATCTCCTGAAGATCCAACCAATTATGTCTTCCAGGATGTGACCTTCTTGTTCTAAACAAATAGAATTAACAATTTTTAAAAAAATAAATATGACTTTTTCAAGCGAGTTATTAGAGTGAGGGTATCATGAGGCACTCCTGTTTCAAACCTTGGTCCCTGGCCACATGTGTTTTATTTATTGGAAAAATAAAATCATGAAAATTTATTTAGAGCATGGTACTACATTCTAGAAAGAGAGTCCTCATTCTACAAAGTTATCATTTGCAAGCTGGTGGCTCCAGTGTTTCTTCATCAGATCATCCCTTACTCTGCCACCTCTTCTAGGGTCAGCCTCTTCTAGGTGGCATAGTAAGTGATTGTTTCACTGGATTGCTTTGTCATCTGATGGCTGCACATAAGTGGAATACTATGTAAGTGGATCAAACTCTATGTAATTGACAGGAAGGCAAGGTTGGGTCAGAGAAAGACCAACACATAAAGAATATACATTGACTTTAATCAAGTGAAGTTACAAGATAAAAATAACCAAATATAATAAACTTACCAACAAGAGATTGGACAGTCTTCTTGAAGAACAGTGTTATACGAAGAACTCATATTTGCTGCTAGCATAATGGTTATGTGGAAGCAACAGAAACTATTTCAGACTTCATGGGCTAGTGCTCATGCTCCTGGGCCCATATATAGCCTTTGACATCTGGTGGCAGTTAATGCACAGTTGAAGGTCTTCACACACATACCTCTCATAAGTTCAGCCATGTATACCTATTTTATAGGCCTCTTTCCAATTTTTATCCCCCAAGAGATTTACCATGTCAGTAAAGTCATCCACTATCCATGAATCTATAAATTCTACCATCAGGAAATTTGAATTTCTCTTTTTATGTAAAGTGGATGATCTGTTTCACTACACAAAGCAATTTGTTACTCCCAGTGACAGCTTTCCAAGCTCATTCTGTGATTTTTTTATAATTTTTTTTTATTTTAAAGAGGATAAAACCAAGCAAAATAAAATACAATAAAGTCAGTAAAAACGTAACAGTGTTGAGTGATACAGGATTTCAAAACAAGATAATAAGAAATCAACGGTGGCTACCATAGTGCTTCTTATTGTCCAAAATAGCTACCCATACCATCAGACATAGTAAAATCAAACAAAACAGAAAAGGACAGAACCAATAAAAATAAAACAATGGACACAATATGGAACTTCAAAACAAGATAATAGTAAATCCAAAATGACTACCATAATATATCTTGTTATCTTGGAAATAGCTGTCCATGCCATCAGATATAATGCCATCAAACAAGACAGAACAGAATGAAACCAAAAAAACAAAACAATGAAAACAATTCAGGAATGAAGTTGTATGCTACTTCCACAGCTATCACCTCAGCCTGTGTTTCTCTGGATCAGTCGGTTGTTACAGGGTGTGGAGGGGACCTTGGCTCCTCTTGCTCCCAGCTCATGTGCCAGGTAGGACTAGCATCTTATTCTCCTCCCCATGGCCTTTGAATGGTGCTAACTCACAGGAAGGGGCTGGAATCTACTTCTGCTACCCATAGTCCACATCTGATGCTGACTCATGGGAAAGAACTGGCATCTCATTCTCCTCCCCTACATCTTGTGATTTCTGCTGGTTCACAGGAGGGGGCTGGCATCTGGTTCTCCTCCCATTGGCCCACACATGGTGCCAACTCACAAGAAGGGTACAGCATCTGGTTCTCCTCCCCTGGCTCATGAATGTTGCCAACTCACAGGAAGTGACTGGCTTTTGATATCCTCTCTGCAGCCCATGAATGGCACTGACTCACAGGCAGGGGCTGGCATCTGTTTCTCCCCCCAGTGGCTCACAGGTGGTGCCAACTCACAAGAAGGGGCTGGCTTCTTGTTTTCCTCTCTTTAGTCTGTTCATGATGCCAACTCACAGGTAGGAACTGGCGTGCTGTTCTCCCCCCAGTGTCCTGTGAATGGTGATGATGCCCAAGAAGAGGTTGTTATCGGGCTCTCTGTCCCATGACCCATGAATGGCACCAACTCACAGGAAGGGGATGGCTTCTTTCTCTCCCTCTGGCAGCCCACACATGGTGCTGACTCACAAGAAGGGGCTGGTTTCTTGTTCTCCTCCCCACAACCCATGAATGACACTGACTCCCACGGAGGGACTGGCTTACATGTCATCTCTTTACAAACTGTTGATTGCTTAAGTTGAAAATGCAAAAAGCACAAAAAGGAATGAAAAAAGTGGTTCATAAAACATCACCCATATGTAATTACAGCTGATACTTTTGTGTGTTTCCTTCCCTCATTTTCCCATGTATTTGTATTTTCTATACATTTGGATCCACACCCAAAACTTCATTTCATGTTGCCATATCACTCAACATGATTTAAATGTTTTTGTATTACTAAAATCAATTTTATTCCTGATTCCAGAGTCTTTAAATATTTATCTTGTGTTCTATACAATTAACCTAGTACTTTTCTATTAATAAAGTTTTGTATTCTATAGTTTATAAATATAAGTAATATCAGTATTAATCTCAATTGTCATTCCCTAATTAAAACAGATCTGAAATGGTTTTGCTTATTTTTGTGAATCAGTAAATAAATTAATCTTCATGAGAATCTCTTAGTTTTCCCTTCTTGAAGTTCTTGGAATTGTTATTTTGTTGAGAAAAAAGAAAGCACAGCCAGGGATGCTCTTATTTTCGTGTATTTATTTTAATTCTACCGTATACCGGCTCTTGATTTTAGGCGGGTCACTTATGTCCTTTGACCTTAAGATTTTATATACGTAAGTGTGTAACTCCCACCTATCTCCTTCACACAATTTTTGTGTAAAATCTCAATGTTCTACTAATATGAAAGGGATCATCTTAGAGTAGCTTCATATCTGGGACAGGAGAATAATACAATCAGAAGAAATAGAGAAAAATGCCTTTCCTTTTCCTTTGAAACTGTATCCCAATTTTCATATTTTCAAATCATGCATATTTGCACAGAGAAATGAGGAAAATACGACTCATTAGTTTTGCTGCAAAAACAGACAGGAGCTGTGCCTGCATAGCAACCAGCAGGAGAAGGAGAAAAGCAGGTTTCAGCTGATGGCCCAGATGCTTGCTAATATACACAATGTCAGCAAAGCATCTGGATGGTGGACTGAATCGCCTATTCATCATCAAGATGCTTGGTCTTGTGTGGACAAAACGGCAAGTTAGTCATAAGGAGGAAAATACAGCACTTAGACAAAAATACATAGAGTTATATGTGATCCCACTCTAGCATATTTGAATTTAAAACTTGGTATCCTCATAAGTGAGACTATGAGACAGTCCACTGCAACAGCAGGGGCAGCCATAGACACAGAAGGGATGCAGATGATGAGGGACAAATACACATTCATTCTACTGCAAATAATCAAAGGAAAATCTTTTAAAATAGAGTTTTCTATGAATCATCCCAAGCTGGTGTGTATTTACTAGTTCCATCGTAAGCTTTTCTAAATTATAGCCTTTTCAAAAGACAAAAAAACATCAAAATTAGAAAGGTAAGATCCCACAGAGCCTTGTACTTTTGCTAGTACAAGGAAGGGTGAGAGCAGAGCCCTTCAGGAGGATATAATGAAAATGAGTTAAAAATTCAAGATCCTAAACTAAAACTCAAATCAATATATACAGACTCCACATTGGGGTGCGATGGTGAGGGGGTTTATGTGGCTCATTTGTCACCCATCTTCAGCCACACAGAAAGGACCAGAGAACAAAATACTTTTATGAAAAGCAAGGAAATACACCTTCTCAGTATTTCATTCTTTTCCTCTTCCTCCTCTATTTCTCCTGTTCTGTTGCACCTTTAGAAATATGACTGGCTATTTGAAAAATGGATTTATCCAGGGTTATGATTAATCAAACTTTAATCAAGAAATCAACCTTTTCTCTTGAGATTTTTCATTTATATTATACTAGTGACACATATATACATTATATAACATGCATAAGTACTTTTTAATCATTTTATGTGGTTTGAATATATATTAGGCATTCAAGAACCAAAAGTAAATGCAAAAAATAGTTCTTAGTTGTCTCTCATTCACTCTTCAAACTCTTGTAATAGTACTCCAAGAAGCCAACAGCTCCAAGAAATTAACTGAAATTTCTCTTGCCCATTGCAATGA
Source organism: Cavia porcellus (assembly GCF_034190915.1). NCBI lineage: Eukaryota > Metazoa > Chordata > Mammalia > Rodentia > Caviidae > Cavia > Cavia porcellus. The sequence continues at coordinate 11,932,749 of NW_026947501.1, read as the reverse complement.
CGACCTCTTTGATGATGATGTCAATGATGACCAATAAATAGTTTGTCCTTCTCACAACTGAACACCAGGTAGCATTCCACTATGCTGACTAGCTTCTCCTTCCCAAAGCTCCCTCCTAGTCTTCTGGGATGTCATGTTTCCAGGCTATCCCAGTACCCCTCTCTGCTGCTTATTTCTCAGCATGTATCTCCCTACTCTGCTGATCCTTTAAGTTATAAGGCGCTATCCTAGTTTCTCTTCTTTCATCTTCTTCCCTCATTTCCTCTCCTTTTTTATATTCAACTTCTTTGAGAAAACAGCCATTCCAATGACTGGGCAATTCCACATTTACTGCACAATGCCTGATATTATCAGATTATACCGAAATTTTTGTATTCATGTTATTATTCATATCTGGATCGTAGCCCACATGTATCCTAATCTTCAGATACTTGGTTCTGTTGCCTCACACGTTCATCTGTTTCAGCCTAATCAAAGAAAGCTTCATCACCTCCCACAAATTTGACTTTCACTCATTTTGTTTTCTTAATGAATGTACCACAGTATTAATTAGAAGTATAGGTGACATAGTTAATGTGTCTTTCTCTCACATTTTGCACACTCTGTTAATCATTTAGGACTATGGAACTTAATGCACACATATTTTCAAATATATGCTCTGCCTTCATTGTCCCTGTCAATACCCCACTATTTCTCTACAAATTATCATAATTTCACATTCAAGCATGCGAATGTGGAAAGCAAATTCCAGACACTGTGTGCATTTTTCAAGTTAATTCTTATTGTTTATCACACTAGAATAAGAAAGGTTTATTTGGATAGATGCCAGCATTTCTTCACTCTTTTCTTAGAGCTCCATTTCAGCTTGCAGAAACTGTGACTCAGCTAGAAATCTGAGAGTCAGTTCTACCTCTTCCCTGCCCCAGCCATCCCTCTGGTGCTATACTCACACTTTGATCTCAAATACCATAAAACTTGAAAGGTTCTGATGATAGCTGCCATCTCTTCTGCCAAGCAGCTGTAGATATTTATTGTGCCGGAGATAACCTTGCAGATGCTTCCATTCATAAAGAAGACAGAGTGTCTCATTTCTATATTGCGATATTTTCTAGATCTTTCTCCTCAGGATTTAGAAAGAGAGAGAGAAGAGACTGCAGCATTGTGTGAACTGTTTTGCTTGTCACTTCCTTGGCTTTTTTTCATATTTTTTCCAATTTTCCAAATCTTCCAAAATTATATCAAATCATACATTCGTCATTGCTTAATGACTGCTATTGCTTGACTGTCAATAGGGCCACCACCAGCTCGTTTATGGAGAGGATTTCCACCTTTCATACTTCATCTTTCACCACGTCATTGTCTTCCTCTCAGATACACTCAGATTGACTTCTCCCAAGACCTTAACCCATCTATACCTCTGTTGTCTCTGATCCTTTGCAGATATTATTTCTTTCTGCTCAGTGCAGACATTCATTACATCTAATTCTTAGGCTTAAAGTGTTCTTTGTCTTCCCAGTTTTTGTTTTCCTGGGAGCAGAATCTGAATCTCATCTGGGTATTTATTTATACTGTATCCTGTTTTGTTTTGTTTATTTATTGAATTCTCCCAAAAGCAGCATAAAAAATTCAAATTCCTGGTTTCTTGTAAATAAAAATTGTGCCTCTTGCCTGGGGATCACACTTATTTATGTGCTTCTGTGGTTGACTATTGACTTCAGGTGGAGGAGGAAGGAATGTGCTCTCTAGTAAGGATCATGTCAGAAGGTCTCCCAGCTGAGGGGGTAAAGCCCCGAGCCCGTATTACAAATGTGCAAAGAAAGACAGTGACAATAAGCTAGGAACTGGTATTATCAGTGTTGTGTTACAGAGAGATGGATCAGAGACTGTTACAGCATAAGCAAATAAATACCTGTCAAGGTTCTCCGTATATTAGCACAGAGTAAAAATCACTCCCAGCGGTTTTCTTACTTAGATTCAATGACTACTCATTGGTATGATTATTTAGTGGAAAAATTTCTATCAACAGAGTTGAGGTATCTCTGGTTCCTGATTTAAGTGTGTGTGTGTATGTGTTGCTGTTAATATGAAGGATGTTATTATTATCTGTTGGACATGGTGGTGGCAGGAAAGCAGGAGGAAGCCAAGAATAAGAAATCATGAGCTCCAGAAGTAACAATATTCAGAAAGGAAAGAATTCCAGAAGGAATTGGGTAACTTGATAGGTTTTCTGATTTTACCTTTTTCATAAAAATGTCCTTACACCTTTGACAATTTTTTTTTGCTTTCTACTGTATGCATTCTCCATGGCATATCTGAAAATTCTTTAACCCTTAAGAAAACAGTGTGAGAACACTAGTGTATGAGCATTTCATCAGCTTTAGAAATAATGCTGAACATTTTTCTTAGGGTTATGCTAAATCTGAGTGAAGTCAGCAACAGAAGACAAAGGCACTAATTTACAATAAGGGAATGAGTTATTTAGAATCTTACCTTTAAAAAACATTTATTTAATTTGTGACCATGTTGGCCCTCTCTGAAAAAGTGTTGGAACACTAAAAAAAATGGAACTATTTTGTATTGTTTTCTCTGCTCCTTAAGGTCAGAAGCTTGTAACAAACTCCTTCACCTCAGCAATGGATACATGAGTATTTGCAAACTCTTTTTTCTACAACATACAATTACAGACAAGAAAAATCTTAGAGGACTTTGTTTAATAAGAAAAAAACAAGTGACTCAAAGCTCTTGACTACTCCTGAGGATTCTGCAGTTGAGGCTTTATATCAAATCAACGAATGTATTCCTCACCTACTAAGCTAATATGGGCTGCAGAATCCACAGCCATTAAGCATGTTCATTTAGGCAGTAATTTCTGTCTTATCTGTTATAAATAATTATTAGAGTGGCTAGTAAGTAGCTAAAATGAGGCTGATTTTGGTTTAATTTTATTTTATTTCTCCTATCTCTACTTACATGAAAGACTAGTAATGAATGAAGTAGATGTCATAAATAGGTAGACCCCAAATGTAGCTAGGGAGAAAGAAGGAAACCAAATGTCCAGTAACTGAGACAGAACAAACTGTTTCTGTGCTTTTATACATTGCTTTTACCTGGCACATCCTGTCATGGTATCTGGAGAATACAGGAAAGCACATAATAAAGAATAAGTGCCATCTATTGTTCTCACTGCAGCCTGAGATGTTTGATTGTTTTTCAGAACTCCTTGGCTGTGGGCTGGCGGGCTGGCGGGCTGGGGTGCACACAGCCTGACTGTAGGACGGAGCATCTGGGTTGTATATACACAGCATTATGCAAACATCTCCAATGCCCACACTTCAGACAATTCTGATAGCTGCTGGTAGAAACTATTTTTCCAGTACAATTATACAAAGCCAAACACCCAGCAATTACATTTACCACTGTGAATTGTGCTACAAATCTTATTCTTCCTGAAATAGTCATTTTAACTAGTCAAAGATGCTTACTTAAAAAATAAAAGATTTTGCATCTAAGCGTCTTCAAAAATGTTTTTATACTGCCTGGCAACTTTACCATGTTTCTTCCTGAATGTATTTTAGTTCCTATTTTAAATCATACTGTACCTAAAACTTTGGTCTGCAATATACTGAAACACTGCATTATAGTTAGTTTTCAAGATCTTGTTGTCTTTGATGCTTCAGGAACAGACTGGATGTTGAAAATAATGGCAAATAGAAGCTTTTATGATATTTGTCTTCAATCTTTCTTAATAATATTGGTTGCTAGATGAATGAAATGACATGACAACAAAGCAAATTTATTTTTTAGCTCAACTTTAGGAAACCAAGGATACTATCAGGCAGAAAAAGCTTGGAAAATTGAAACACTTAGCAAATCCACCTGTCCATCAAGGTTAGATTCTTTTGCTCCATTTAAATTTTTTCTACCACTTCAAAGAAGATACTAAGATCCAATGGCATGAATGACTAATGATAGAAGTAAAATAGTCTTTATAGGCCCCTCGTGTGTGGTAGATAGAGGTATGCAACAGTGGGAGGGAAAGAGTTTTAAAAATTGTAAAGTAAAATTTAAGGTAGTATTAAAAGAAGCATTGGAAGAACTTGAGATGAGTCAAGTGTTTATTGTCTTTCCAGCACTTTGCTATGTCAGTGCCTTTAGCCTCATCACTTTACTTTCTTACAAACATGAGTGAAGAAACTGAAAGAGAAGAAAGATGAATGACTTCCAAAAGGTCCACCAGGTGATGTATGGTGGCCAGAATTCGTAGATTCAAATATTCATACCTGTATTTTAAAAGGTTGCAATGAAAAAGTGAAAGACAGTGCAGCCGCAGAGCCACCTACAAGCTGCATCCAAAGGAGGACAGGGTTCCAAGAACAGTGCAAGGGCCACCATTCTACAAAGCCAGCCGCTATGAAAGCCGAGAAATGGGTGTTTCCTTCCCTCATTGACCTTCTCTTTTTGTGGCATTGGTAAACAAGGGTCTGATGTCCTTGGCCAGCCAAGCTTATTAGAGGCCTGATCTGGGCTAAGGAGAGCTGTAGGAAAAGGCAGCAGTGAGGGCCACTTTAGATGAGATGGGGCAGAAACTACCAAGGTGGTAATGGCTTGATGTTTGTCTAGTTGGACACATAGGCTTCTCTCTTGAAATGTGATTGTAAGAGTGAGAACTTGAATTTGGAGTGATATTGACAGATCCGAGGGAGCCCTAACCCATAATAGGAAACTTTAACAGCTCGGAAATGCTCAACACATTCTTGCTCCAAATTGAAAATAATGATAGTTTTTTTTTCAAATAGTAGATAGCAAACATAAGTAATTCACTTATTGTATTATCTCCAAAGTTTTTTAGAAGAATGAAAAAGGACAAAGATTCAATAAATATTTTAGTACAATAATAAATTTTAAAAGAGGAATAATATGCTAAAAATATATTGATAGCTTGAGTAGAAAGTAGTTTGCTTACTCTGGTAGATACAGATCTTCCTGAAAGTTATCATTATATGTAGCTAAACATATACTTACATATAGAAACACAACATCAGCATGGCTCATAGATCTGGCTCAGTGTAGAATTCAATTTTCTATTATACAATTTTTTAATTATTAAAGAAAATCTAGATGCTAGCATTATAAGTCTCTATCAGGAGGTGAATATTATAATCAAATGATTTGATAGCCTCCTTGAGCTATTTTCAAATTGCTTATTGATTCTTTATGGTTTTTTCCTAGTGTTGTTATTCTCATCTACCATTGTGCAATCTGGAAACTATGTCCCTTGCACACCTACAAGTGAGCATGGGTAATTGACAAGAAACCCTGGAAAGCTTTAGTAGATTTCCAGAAGAGTCATTAAGGTAAGAGTCATTAAGTGAAGCCAGTCACTTATGGAAAGGCACAAGTCATCTGACTGGATTCCCTTTTCATCACTTCAGGGTCTACAGAAACCTTCTGAATCCTTTGTTGTTCTCACTCATCCTTCTTCCTAGAGGATGAACACGCTACATTTGTTTTCATGCAATTTTACTCCATAAACTCTGAAATTACAATATGGAAAACATATCATTATGCAACTAGGCAAAGCAGTAATCATGTTGTACAAAATACCAAAGCCTGCAACTGTGGCAATTAGCGGGGCACACCTAGCTGAGACCTGATTTGCATAGTGTTAATGAAAAAATGACGCTTCCATGTGGCTCACAAGAACAGAGCTTCTAATCCAAGAGGATTTGCAACTGATATGTACAGACAGCCAGCAGGAGTTCTTCAGTGACCTGGTAAATTTATGCATCATCCTTCTGAAACTGCTGGATTATTTTTTCATTTGTCCAATCATCAAGGAAAGGTTTTTAAGGTATTTCTAGCATAAATTTTTAAAGCATTATGCAGTGTGATCAATGTCATATATTCAATTTCATTCTCATAATATCCCTTGATGGTGAATGTGCTTTCACATGGTCTCAGTGTACCAGACTTTTCAAACGATTTGCTTAAGACACTATGGATATGTCGGGATTGCTGAGCGATGCAAATTCACAGTCTGACTTCAAATTCTCTACTTCTTAGTGCAGCAAAAACAATATTTTATCTGCCTCTAAAGTCTCCTATTTTTCTGAACTCTAAATGTACTCAGTTTTTTTTAAATTACTAGACCGCATATAATCTCTTTCACAAAGTAGAGAAGTTGACTTTATACCTTTTCAGCATTGATTTAGTTGCTTTTAAAGGAGTCTTGGAAGGTAATGTGTGCATATAATGAGAACATACAAAGAATGAAAGCACTAGTTAACAATTAAGGACATGTAAAAGTCTCTACTAAACCTAGTGGGTTAGGTTTTATAGATGGGAACACAGAATTTAAAGAAGTTTAAATAATTTATGCAAGGTTACATCACCAGTAAATGGTAGACCAGGGATTCAAAACCAGGCAGTCTGGCTCCAGTGTTCAGACACTGAATATTGTCTTGCTATAGTTTATCTGTCTTTTATATCTAAATGGGTTTGAATATCTATTTAGCAAAGTAGAGATAAATGTAACAGACAGGTAATAGGAGCCAAGAAACGAAAATGGACACCATCCCTTCTAACCGATCTGTGCTGCCGGAAGGAAATGTCAGCATTCTTACATTTTTCTGCAAAGCGTTTCTAACCCTCACAGTCATCCTAAAATACTGAGAAAGATACACAGAACAGTTTTGTAACACTGTGATGTCCTTTTCCCCATTAATCCTAATTATAGGCTATTGTGTTTTTGAAGGACATCAGTCTCCAAAGTCCTTTACCATCTCCATTGAATACAGTATGATTTTTTGAAGTACCTAAAATCTGCCTAAGAAGTCATAAAGATATGGCTGGTATCTGTATTTCCATCTACACTTAGAAAATCCTTTCCTGATATTTCCATTTTATTTATTTTTCATACTCATGGTTTGTTCTATTGCAGTTCTTTGAATATGTTATACTCAATATTATGAGGGGAGCAAAAGAAATCTTCAAGGCCCTGTCTAGCATCCAGGAAAGCTCCAGAAGGCCATCATGCAAATCCAGACCAGATTTATTGCTCTGTTATCACCACTGTCCCTCAAAGGATGATTCTATGATGAGCATCCAGGATTCCCACATATGGGAAACAGAGTAAGGACTAATTTAACCATATCAGAGAAAGAAACAAAATACTCTTTCAGATTGTGGACAAAGAATGTCATTCTGAAAAAGTATCACTCAAGATGCCTTGGGCCAAATCAAGATTCTGATGAAAAATCTTGTTTCTAATTCCCAGACTTTCACAGCTATTTGTGATGCTCTTGATATAACATTATTCAATGCATTGAAGACCTCTCTCAGATTAAAAATTAGCCTCTAACTTCATCAGGGGATCCTATTCTAGCCCAGTAGCAATTTTGTAACTGTAAGTTAGCAAATTCCTGTTGTATGGGGCATTTAGGACTGCCTGAATATAATTTTGTAAAATCTTCAAACTGGTCATGTATTGGTATGATATTTCCAAGACACACACACTTTACATGTGGACTTTATATAAGAGATATAATCAAAAATTCAGTAAATATTTAGTTTTTTAAAAATTATTACAATAAGAGATTGGTTGTCATCAATGCCCATCAAAATATTTACCTTACTTCAGATATGCTTACCCCATTGTTCTTTCCACATTCTTAAGAAGTTCTGGAAGTTCTTTATTATGTCTCTAGATGCACTGTTATAGCTACCTTGAGAGCCTAAATCAATTCAAAATGTTTACCTGTCAGGGTCATTTTGGAAAGGGGCAGAAGTGACACAGTGTCAGATCTGGTCATAAATTGAACAAGGATACACCATAATATATTCCTGAGCTTCTCTTGTTGCTGAAAGGAACTGAACAGGAGTCCTCTCTATACTTATGATCACACCTGAGAAAGACTTGCATGAAATGGGACTTCAGAACTCCTTCAGAAAATGACAAAAATGGTGGGATAAGTATTGCATATGTTTTGGGGTCAATATATCTTTCACTATTATACATTTTTAAACAAATATATGCTATATATGTTGATCATCCCATGTATTTATGCATCATGTGCATTATATTTTGATATATAAATATGTAGATAAATGGACAGATAGATTGCCAGATATATAATGATCCCTACAGCAAGTAAGTTGACTCTCTTGTTTTGATGGTGGTAGGATATTAGAGCACCTAAAACTACCCTTTTTGCAAATTTTAAATAGATAACTCAATATTATTAGTTGTAGTTTTTGACCCATATACTGAATCTCAAGATCATTTACATAAATTTAAATGTTTAGCCTTTGACCTTCAACTCCTGTTTCCTCCTCATCTTTGGCCCTGGTGAGCACTATTCTATTCTCTGATTCTCTATCATTACTTTTTAAGTTTTTAATTCCACAAGTAATGAGACCATGTTTGCTCAATATCTGGATTATTTCATGTAGTACAGGGTCTTGCAGAGCCAGCCATGTTATCACAAATGGCAGGATCTCCTTTTGTAAGTTTGGAAGAAAAAAAAATATATATATATATATTGCTACACAAAGAAATGCAAATGCATATCCAATAGTCTGACAAGTGGAACACAAAATCATTCTGGTTGTACTCTTTGAAAGCCAGATCTTTTATGCCAAAACCTATCACCATACTAGTTTATCATACCTCTCTGCATTACTCAGATTGCTTTGTATTATACTGTTTTGAGGAGAAAATTTTATGTCTTCTCTCTAAAACCTTTGAATATCTGTTTCATCCAGTTATTTGATGGTTTGAATTGGGTAGTCTTAATTGCTTTTAGCTGTTATAAGAAGAACGTTATAACTGGATGATCTATGCATGACATAACTATGTTTCTCACTCTTGCGACTGGGGCATCCGAATCAAGGTAGTTCTGTGGCCCCTTTTATAAGGGCACTAATCCTACTCATGAAGATGCCACTCTCATGACCTAAGCATCTCCTACAAACCCAGTCTTCTAACACCATCATCTTGGGGATTAGAGATGCAACAGGTGAAACTTGTGGAGACACAGACATTTAAACCCCAGCAAAGTGTCCTAATCTCAGTAGTGTGTATTAGGCTCTGTATGTTTTACAGTATTCCTGGGTGGTTATTTAGATATAAGAATTAATATTTTGGTATACATATATTTATTTGGAAGTTTTGTGGATTTAGTTTGAGAATATGAAGAAGACAAGTAGAATCAGAGTCTTCAATAAAACTTGAATCTGCAAAAATTTTACATCTAAAATCAAGAGTTTTTCTTTCTTTATGCATTCCATAGGAATCATAAGTCATTGGAAAACACATATGAACAGAAATATCTGTTATGTCAGATCCTCATAAGCTTTTCTTCTGCCCTCTCTGCCTTATTTCTGTCCTGTCACTTTCTGAAGAAATTCTAGAAGTCCTCTTTCCTGAGTTTCTCTATGAAGTGTGCTGAGACAGAATGAATGTTGCTACACGATGCCATATAATGGGAAAGCAAGGCCATAAAACACCGCAGTGTCCTCCTCCACCTTACCCATTACACCCGGCAGCAGGCAACTTCGGGCTCTTCTCCAAAGTCAAAACAGCCATGAAAGTAAACTTTTTGAATTGACTCCAGAAAAAGAGATAATCATGAGAGCACAGATAAATATACTCAAGAAAGAAGGCTCCCAGAACTGCTTCAGAACGGGGCAAGAACTATAAGCTGTTTGAAGTGGGGGGAAATATATGGGGGATTAATCACAATATAACTTTTTCTTTAATAATTTTTAAAACTTTAAACATGTACCAAGTTTTTAATTATATCTCATATAGTCCAATATTCTTACTTTCAGGAAAATAAATCTTCAAAATTTTATTTGAACATAGAGTGCCTTGCCATTGGGTAGGGGGATTTTAGTATTAGTTGAGAAGCAACTGCATTTGTGATTCTAGAACCTTCAGGTAGTTTCATAATCCCTCTAAAATTCCCCACTCTGCAGAAGCTTGAGTTAAGGAACTTCAACAGTATACCTCTCATAAAAAAAAAAAAAAAAAAGAGTATACCTGTCTTCCACACTTATGTACCATATTGGAAAGCTGAGGCCAAGGAAGTTTTGAATATCCATGTGGACCGAAACCCTTACAAAACCTTTCCTCTTTAACACTGGGGGTTTGGTATTTTGATGAGCACAAGAGAAAAATAACTGAGATACATCTTAATAATCTATCCCTTATTCATTAAAAAATTATTTAGTTATTTTTTATGATTTTTTTAATTAAGGGGAAAAATTTTTAAAAATTAGCAGGATATATTATAGTAACTTTTTTGATTTCCTATTAACTTGATTTGAAGTCCTGTAATACTCCCACTATCTTGTTTTGACTGACTAGTCTTTGTTCCATTCTGTATTATAGTATCAAGTTTGAGGATATAGGCAACTACTTTGAAAGCAATGAGATTCACTATGATGCCTGTTCTGGTTTGACTATTATCTCCTTTGGAAGTCCGTAATGTTTACAAGGTTTAGGTTTTATTGGTCTTGTTCTCTACTGTTTTGTTCAACTTTATAATACTTAATGAGATAGATAATTCTTTTTAAGGAAGCAAGAGGCATTATGGTATCCATTGTTGATAACCTACTCTGTTTTTACATCATGTACTATGTCTATCCTTGGTTTTGACTGACAGCTTTGTTTTGCCATATTTGACTTTATTCTCTTCCAAAAAAAAGTAATAAGAACTAAGGAGTAATAAAACCCAAAATATATAAATATTGTTGTAAAAAAGAGAAGGAAAAAAAGTGTCCTAAAGGATACAACTACAAGTGTGTTTAGGGGTGTTAAATAGATGACCATATTAATGTTTTTGGTTGGATCATTGAACACAACTGTTTGTAGTCTCACTGTTTGAATGTCCACTTTGTATGCTTTGATACTGTGACTTGAGCAACTATCTCTAAGATGATAATGTGTAATCTATTAACCTGTGATTTCTTACTTTTTTTTTCTAGTTCTGTATTACTTGTACCCTTACACCGCTTTGTTTTGTTTTGTTTTTTCTCTTTTTCCTTTTAAATAACATTTTTAAAAAAGGAAGTGTGAAAAGTAAACATACATCCATACCCACACACACCTGTACCCACATTATTTTCTAAAACTGTCTTTTAAAAATGAATCTTACCATGCTTGTGTCAAAACTGACACACAGCACATTTTTCTGATTATTAATCTGATGAGCTTTACTTCAACCTGTTGATCACCAAGAGAACCTAAAGTGTAACAAGCTTGGAGATGTCTAAAAGATTAAAATTAATAAATAATCAAGAAAGAATCTATAAATTTTTGGCCTGACAAAACAAAAATAAATAAATACTTCACAAATAGCTGCACTGAAGGTTACACATAGCTTTCACAAGTACAATGATGATCAACACATACTAAGGTATAAAGGTATGAGAGACCAAATACACTAAATTTGTATTGTGAAGATTTAGGTAAGGTATAAAAAATTCCCTAGCATTAAATGTAGGAAAATACTTAGTTAAAATTCATAAAATTTTATTTTTAAAAGATAATTTTAAAAAACAATCTGGATCCAGATATGAGTGAATGGATGTATGCTTAATTTCAAATCTGCTATTCAGATATGTGTTAGTTACTGTTCTCATTGCTGAGACAAAATACCCAACACGCAGTAGTAAAAGAGGAGGGATTTATTTAGCTGGCCGTTTGTGAGAGGTCTTACCTGGCTGCAAAGCAGACAGGCATGGCAGAGGAGCACTGCAGAGTGACAACACCAGGCCATGGATGGCAGGCAGGCACAAGGAGCAGGCAGCACGCCTCAGCAGCTTCTCTGTCTCTGTATATCCCATCCAGTTTGTCTGCCTTTTGGATGGTGCCACCCACACCCAAAACAGGCACCTACGAGGACATGAGGCTTTGTGGAGGGATCTAGATTCAAGCCTAAGAAAGCCCAGGTGAGAGTGAAGCTGGACTTAGAACCCTACCTGCTTCTGGGGCCCTTGAGTTCTTCAGAGCACAACAGAATGATAAAACCAGTTTATCTTTGTCTAGAGGGGGGTTACCTACCTGGAGAATAGCCTTTCAAGAATGCTTTGTCTCTGACATTCCAGGAAGAGCTCTTTGCTGAACATTAGGAAGTAGTTTGGCAATGCACGTGATATTTGACAGTCATTGATTCAGGTGCTTTCATTTCAACTAAACTGAATAAGCAATTGTCAGCATAAGACCTTGTAATAATGGCTTCTTCACAAGTATTTGATGAACAAATGCTTTTCTTTGGTACAGTAGAAAGTTCTATTTCTCTAAATGAACCAGTGAAAAGCAATGACAAGACAGTGACACAGAGTTAAGTTTGGCTTCCTATGCTCTCTAGACAGTGCATTGGATTTCAGCCTGCGGATGACTGCCAAGCCTGGGCAGCGGGCAGATGGCTGGGGCAGCAGAAACACGAGACACAGACATGGAGCCGACTTGACTTGGTCAATATCTTCCTAACCAGCACTTCAGAAATATTTCCCGTATTGTCTTTGGACAGTAATGAAGGAAGGAAGGAAAGAAAGAAGGAACAATATTTTTTAAAAGAGAAATTTATAAATATGAAACAGATATGCTGGATTGACCCCATTTTATGAATAAAATTTTCACCACTGCATTCTCTCCCCCCATTTCTTAGCAAGGGTTTAAATGATTGTAGGGAGTTGACTCCAAGTCATGATAGATTTTAGATTTAGAGCTCAATCTACCATTGAATGTGTGGCATTGAATGTGTGGCTTTGAAGAGCGGTAAATAATTTCCTAAGTTCCTTGTATTTTTAGGGATATAACAAATATTTTTAGACCTAGCGTATAAGAAAGATTTTATTTTTACAGGCAAAAAGACATTTTGTTCATCCTTATGTAATTCATACTTGATGGTGCTTTCTTGAGCATTTTTCTTTTCTTGATTTTATTTATCATATTAATGACATAAAAATAACTCTGAAATAAAGAAAAAAGAAGTTGGCAAAAATAACACCACTCCAATGTAGGAAGTATCTAATTTTTCAGTGCTTTCTTATAGGTAACCAATTTAGAAAAATATGAATACACAGGGAGGAATTGGAATCTTAAGGAAATCAGCATAAAATTAAAGACACAACTGTGGCTGAAGGTGCATCTGAAGAGACCCAGTCCTCAGCAGAAGGATGCAGTGGCCAGGTACATGCCTCTATAAGGGGCAAACAATAATTTGAGATTACATTAACATGACCTGGTCCACTAAGTCCAGATAGCATCAGCTACCCAGCTGGGTCACCAGGTCATCTCTTTGCAAAAAGTCTTTGTTCGGGGGCTGGGGATTTAGCTCAGCGGCATAAGCGCCTGCCTTGCAAGCAAGCAGTCGTGAGTTTGATCCCTGGTACCGATAAAAAGGAAAAAGATATAAATATAAAAAAAGTCTTTGTCCTTCCATGTACCCTTACTACATTTCCCTATTGAATCAATATTAGTTAAGCAGCCATAACTGTAATTCTCCAGGCTGATGGTTGTTTGACCCACCTTGTACCCAGGTTGTGACTTTGCTTATAAATTACCCCCAACAAATGACCTCAGTGTCCACCCCATTTAGGAACCCTGGAAATGCAAACACTATTCCTTATTTTCAATAAACCCTCCTTTTTTCTTTGGTTCATGATTTCCTTCCTTGATGATATGAGACCATGAACTCAGCACATTTGACAATAGATGGATGGAGGTTATACTCCTAATCTATTACACTTCAAAGGAATATTACATAGTGTTCATCAAGATATGGATGGAATTATTTCCCCTACTTTATGTCAAACTTGATGTCATGAATACTTTCTATCCTGACAAAATTTCAAAAATTATGATAGCAAGGGATGTGACACAGTGCTGGAGTGCATAACTAGCTTGCCCATAGAGCTGTGTTCGTTCCTGAGCACCAGAAAAACAAAAACCAAAATCATTGGAATGAGTAATTTCACGTATGTATGTTTTCCTTATTTCAACAACAGTATAGGGCAGAGATAACACGTTGCCTAAAGAAATTTGCACTTCAATGAGAAATAAAAAGGAAAAGCAAGTGGTAGCAGTGGCTGTGTCCACTGCATACGAGGAAGCAGCCTGTATGACACACTCATACATGAAGTTCTGCTTTCAAGTCTTTAAAGATATATAGATTTTTAATGAAGTATGTGAAAGTGGAAACAAAATAGAGAGATGGGGAAGACATTGTACAAAGACATCAAGATCTGATAATTGTCAGCATTAACAAAATGAAGGAAGGGCAGCTCCAGGTTTAGAGGGGCGCATGTGTTCCCAGTTAGAGCTGACTGTTTATCATGCAGACCATGGTATTATCGTTGAAGGGTTTTAAGCAGATGAGAGATGCGATATTATTTCTACTAGAAAGACCTTTCTGCCAACCTTCAAGTGGAAAGATTTGAAAGTGATCAATTGTAGATAGAGAAATCTATAACTCTGATGATAATTCAAAGATGTGAAAAGAGTTTGGACATGTTGACTGTTACCTGTTTGTGGCCTCAGGAGAGAAACAAAGTTTTAATTGATTTCTTGATATAGCACTTGGAAATAATTAAGTAGATGACATCACTAATGGGTATTATATAGAATGAGGAGGGCCCATGAAGGAATATTGAGAGAAGTGAGAACAGTTATGTGTGAAGCAGGAAGAAGAGAAAGCACACACGAGGGACCTAATAAGGTGGCAGAAACTGAAGAAAATCTGGGGAGGCAAAATTATTTATTGGATCCATGAATTTAGATTTTTAAAATCTCTCTTTGTACAGTCCTTTCTGGGCTAAAGTAAACTATGACATAAATACTAACCTGTTGTAAAAGTTGTATCTGAAATTCATTTTCCTAACATAACTTTGCTTTTTTAAGTTTTTATTTTATCTATTATGTGTTTCATAATTTTAAAACAGCTCAATTGTGATGCATTATCTTCATTGAAAATAAGACATTTTATCACAGATGGAAAGAAAACGAAGGCATTATTTACACGATGTCAGAAGTGTAAATATTTTAGGCTGAGGAGGCAACTATAATTAAAGTAATAAGGACAGTATGTCCTGTAATGCTCAAGAAACAATAAGAGGAAAGCATGTCTGGAGCATAGAGAATCGGCTGCCAGTAGTAGAGGTTCAGAGACCAAGTAAAAAATGGAGTCATTGTTTAGAAATGTGACTTTACTATGAAACAGTAACCTCATTGGAATTGGCCAAGGAGTGACATGATTTGTCATACTTTAGAGTGCATTTTCAGTACTGACTTAAAATAAGCTAACAGTGAGGTGTCACTGAGGGAAGTCATTGAGCAAAAGACAATCTAGTTGTTGATGATTACAACAATTTTGGGAAATGACAGTGACTCTGACCCCGGCAATATTAGAGGAAATGACATAAAGTGATCAGAGCACAGATTGTGTGTGTGTGTGTGTGTGTGTGTTTAGGGTATAAGACAAAAGGAAGATTACAGGATGACTCCAAGACTGTACTGTGAGAAACTTGTAGGAGACACCTGTATCATTGCCAGTATAGTGGGGAGTAAATCAGTTCTGAATGTGTAAAATTTGAGATACCTGCATCTTATATCCAACTGAAGATCTTTAGTACCTACATAAATATATGGACTGGAGTAGTAAATTGGAACTAATTATATACCTCTGCACTCTCCAACTGAATAGCCATTAGCCACAAGCACCAACATATTTAAAGTGTTTAGTGAGATAAGAAAGAAGGGCAGAGGCAAACCAGATAAATAGGAGGAATGTGCCAAAGGTCAAAACTCAGAAAATATATGCAGAGCACAGAGTCCAGCTCTTCCTGATCACTGCACAGGGAACCAATCAGCAAGTGATATATTTAGTCCCTTATTTGAATCTGGAACAGTTGGTAGGACCAGTTAGAAAAGTGTTATTTTCATTCTTTCGTTAACATCTGGCAGAAAGGCAAGCAAGTCTTTCAATAGGGCAGTTTCAATCTGTACCAGTTTTTGAAAATGTCCTAGTATCTTGTTTGCATGAGAGGAAAGACAATCCCAAAGTTTTGGATACAAAATCTCATTTCTGTTATATTATGAATCTGTTCACTGACCCACTCTCACCTTGTAGAAATCATATTTCTTTTCCTCTTTCAATAAATACACATCTTCTTGACCTTTTCTATATGTTTCATCCAATTTTTGTTCAAAACACAAAGAACCTAGAAGGAATCTCCATGAGACCTTTCATCTGGTAACAGTCGAACCATGTAACTAATTGTTTCTGAATAGATTAACACAAATAGGGAAGATTTCTGCCACACCGCATATATCTGATTAATGCCACTGATCTAGGAGGTATTCAAAGTACCTAGTTTCAAGTTCACTTCAATTAGTTGTGCCTTTTAAATGAGCTTCTTTCTTAAGTTTTCCAGGAGAGGCAGAGATCTACATCTTTTTTTAAAATTTTATTTAAAGAAAGATTAAACAAAACAGAAAATGAATAGAAATAATATATATGTTCAAAAAATAAATAGTAAGAAATCACTAGTTGATGTTTACATACTGTCCTCTTACAAATAGTTCTTCAAGAAAAAAAGTGGAACATATAAAGTGGGAATTCAAACAGTGAGACTGCAAACAGTTCTGTTCAAATATAAAACAAAAACTTAGTAATATGATTGTCAATCCTATACACTTAATCATACATGCAGTTATCCATATCTTTATTTATATTGAGGTTAAAGAAACTAAAGCAGGCTAAAATCATTCTGAACAAAGAATAATAGTATTGCTGGATTTCACATCACGACACTCCGGGATCAGCACTGGGTACTGTAGTGTCTTTTATTTTTAATTTTGTTTAAAGAAAGACTAAACAAAACAGAAAACAGGTACAAATAATACATACCTTCAAAGAAAAAAAAATAAACAGTAAGATATCCCTAGTTGATGATTACAGATTGTCCTCTTACAAATAGTTATTCAAGATACTAAAGTGGAGCATATAAAGTGGGGATTCAACCATTTCTGTTCAACTATCCAACAAAAACTTAGAAATATGGTTATCAATCATATACACTTAAACATACATGCAGTTATCCATATCTTCAATTATGTTGAGACTGAACAAACCCAAGCAGGCTAATATCACTCTGAACAAAGAAAATACTGTTGCTGGGTGTCACATTATGACACTCCAGGATCAGCACTGTGTACTTTAGTGTCTCTTTTTCTTCAAAGTATTTGTTCATTTCATCATGTGTCATAAGAACAGTTTTCATAAACTGATTCTGGTTCTACACATGCATGAGTCTTAACATGTATTTCTATCCTGTCTGCATTAGAGGGAGAAACAAAACAAAGCAAGACAAAACAGACAATATTCCTATAAACACATGGAACGAAAAAGACATGTAAGACTGTTGTACAAGGAGTTCTGCCATAGTTCCTGTGTTGTCTATTATCTCCAATAGAATTGGTATATCATTAGACATAGTATAATTGAATATATCAGTACATAACAGTATTAATAAAAACACAACTTTGTATATAGTATAAAACTTCAAAAGCAGGCAGTTATCAAACCAGAATGTGTATTGTAGTGAGTTTTGTCATCTTCATTGAGGTTGCCTACACTCTCAGAATTGATACTATCAATCATATCAGTTTTGAACAAAATCTGTCAATACCAAACAGCAATCAAACAAATCAGATTTAACTGAGATCAGTCATGATAAAACAGCATAAGCTATACAGGGTTCCAGATTAAGTTAATAGGAAATTAAAGATGATTACTGTGCTATATCCTGATGTTTTTGGGATAGCTGTCTGTGCCCTCAAATCTAATGCAAGTAGACAAACTGGGACAGAATAAAATCTATCTAAGCAGAGTGGTGTGAATAATGTGGGTTTTAAATCCTAATACACTATTAACAATACCTTCTGCCATCCTTTTTAAGATTCTCCCTCCCCTTTCATTTCCCCAGGGTACACTGTGCATTTTGGGGTCTCACCAAGACCCTTGGTTTTAACTTGGGTGGGGGGGGCAACCTGCTGTTTACTAAGTGGTTCCGAACCTTCTCTCGCTTGGACTTGATCTCTAATTATATTCCTTTACCTATTGAAGCCTGCTTTTCAAACCTATCCTCAAATACTTGTCTAGTTGCCCCTATTACTCTCTGGTTCTCTGTCACATACAGCATTGTTTTCTCATATTTGATTTTCAGTCCACATACTCTTTTTCATGTTAATTTTATTTCCTATAAATAGCATCTCGGTGGACCTTACTTCCTGATCTACTCCATGTGTGGTTATTTTTTTTAATTCAGTGTATCACGACCATCTATATTAGAGATTATAACCAACCTTCTCTGCCTCATTTCTGTTATGCTCTTGTTTGCCATCAGTTGTCTGCTTATCTTCTTCATTCTGTTTTCTGCTCCATTCATTGAGGCCTCTCTGCCACTGTTCCTGGAATCCTGGTACTTTTCTCACTCTCTAGAATGCCCTGCAGTATTCTTTGTGGAGTTGGACTAGTGATTTCAAATTTCCCAAGTTCCTCTTTGTCTTGGAAGCATTTTGTTTCTCCATTAATTTCTAGAGACAGTTTTGCAGGGTGGATGTTATTTTCTTTCAGGTCTTGGAATATTTTGCTCCAGGCTCTTCTTGACTTGATGGTTTGTGTGGAGAAGTCTGCCATTATTCTGATGGGCCTTCCTTTATAGGTGATCATGTAAAAATTTACTGGACTGCCTCATTGGATATCTCTTGTTGCAAAACTGTATTATAATTTATGTCTTAGTAAGAATTTCATTAAAATCTAATAAAATCTAATTAAAAGATAGCCTGAGTTAGGATTTGAATGGATGCAGAAGATCCTAGGAAGTACAAGTAAAGGAATAGGGTACAAATGGAGGGAAGGAAAGAAGGGAGGGAGAAAAACTAAAAAGACTTAATTAAATCTATGGATAATTAGCATGCTTCTGCATCCACTGACTCTCATCACCCTTGGTTGCAAATTGATCCTGGGGGGGCTGGGATTTAGTTCAGCAGCATAAGTACCTGCCTTGCAAGCACACGATCGTGAGTTTGATCCCCGGTACAAAAAAAAATAGACAAAAATTGATCCTGGAGGTATCTTCTTCCTGCAATTATAATCTATGCTTGTGCACAGTATCAGCTGTGTTCCCAACTTCTGAGGGGAGGAAAGGCCACCAGGAACATTGCAGCTTGCATTCAAAGTGGATGCAGGCACAATGCATGAACTTAGCTACTATAGCCATGCTGATATGAACAGGGCTGGGGATGTGGCCCAGATCACTGACAAACATAATGTAGTTGAGAATTAGCATAACTTGGTTGCTGGTAATTACCAATAAGAATGGAATTAAATTATCCCCAGTCAAAATGATATTTGATTTACCTAAATATATTGCATGACAGTATCATTTATTCACCTCCAAAGACAAAATCATCACAGTTAGAGCATCAAATGAAACCCTCACCTACTGTTTCATATTAGACTAAAACAAATAATTGCACTAAACAATATCAAAGAACACACTTGATCACTAATGATGACCCCACTTACGTTGTTTATTATTACTTTGGAATAAGAAAAATCATATTATAATTTTAGTGCTGCTAATTGTTTGCTGTTTGATTTTGAGGAAGCTAATTAAACATGCACATCAGTGTTGTGTTGTGCTTACCTCATAGCATTATTGCAAAAATAGAACATACAAAAATATACACTTGGTGGGCACGGATTCAGTGCTTAATAATTTTTAGTTATTTCTTTACTTTAAAAATGAATTTAATTCTTTCCATTCCATAACTAAATTGTTCCAGTTTGAATGGAAGATAGAAGCATAAATTGATTGTTGTCAACAATAAAATACAGAATAATGTAATGCAGATTAAATAAAGTATATTAGACTCATGTAGAATTTTGTCATTTAAGCAATGGGAAAGTGAAAAGATACATGAACAAAGAAAAATATCAGCATATTATTCAGATTTCACAATAAAAATCCATGCAGTAGAGTGTAATTTTTCTAATATTTGAAAACATGTAAGATAAAACCAATATATTACTTTTTATTTCTGTGTTCTATAATGGGCATATTGTTGATTATAAGTTTTGCACTTTCTATTAAGTGTCTTATTGTGCCTTTCATTACAGCACATTGTTCCCTTTCATTTGTTTGTTTGTTTGTTTACAGTTTTATTATCTAGAGATGAAGGGAAAAACGAAATGCCAACAAATACTGAAGGATCAGGTTACACACACGCGAAATTTCCGTCTACAAAATGCATTAACCATTATAAGTCTTGCATATTTTTCAACTTTCAGATATTAAATTGATGTCCTCTTTTTTTTCTTAAAGTGACTTTTAAGATCATAAAATACAAAGAACATAAAAATGGGGCATGGGTGATTCAGAAAAAAGAACATTTTCAACCTGTAAGTAGGGTGAATAAACCAAAGATGCTGGTTCCATTGGCTATTTTATATTATTTTGTAATACTATATTTTGTAGTATTATTCTGTAATACTTTAACAAAAGCATGAACATGAATTCTGGGTTGGTTTTGTTTCTTCACTGAAGTTTTGCTCTAGGGACTGATGAATCTTTTAGCACAAACTATAAATACTATGCTGCCAAATGACAGATTACCCACAAAAGTCCTAACTTGTGAAAGACAGTAATTACAGAGATTAGAAGGGGTATGGATTAGGATAGGAAGGGAAGCTACCCAGAGACTTTTCTGACATAGTTATATGCCAGTGCTGTCTGCCCAACATATTTTGGGGATATCCACCTTTCTTTTATCGATCAAAGTGTCAAATATATTATTCTGACTTTTGGCCAACAAGTATCTTATACTTGAATATACAAAAATTTTTTAAAGTATGTGAAAAAATCATGAGCAAAACCAAAAATAAATGACCATTTTGGAAAACCATTTTAAAATAGATATGAAGATCTAAAATCACTAAAATATAATCATGAAAATTAAAAGAGAATTAATTTCAAAATAATTATGGGCAAATCATTCACAATGGAAGTAGATTTAAAGAGGCAACTAACTTCTAACATAATTAGAAAAATAAAAATTCAAATTACACTGTGAAACCATTTTATCATCTTTCCCAATTGGCAAAAATTAAGTAGTCCAGGGGCTGGGGCTTTAGCTCAGTGGCATAAGCACCTGCCTAGCAAGCGGGTGATTATGAGTTTGATCCCTGGTACAAAAAAAAAAAAAATCAAGTAGTATTACTACATTGTTTTATCAAAGCCATGAAGAAGCCAAAACTTTCATATGTTGCTGGTAGAAATAAAATAAATACAATTTCCACTGGATGGAAATGTGGCTCCACTTAATAAAATTATATAATCATTTAACTTTTGACCTTGTGATATCATGTTTTTTGCATTTTTATTATGTATTTTCTACCGATAAATGTTTGCATTACATAACAATTACCTTTATCTTGGGAAACTGATCTTGTAATACTATTCGTAAGAGTTGACACTAACATTACATATCCAATAATCCAAAGGGATGAATATATGACTTTATTTATAATGTTGTTTTCTGCTAAAAACTTTAAAAAGATTTTGTATGATTAGGCATCAGAAATTGTGTAAAATAACAAGATGGCTATATCTTATAACAATGAGAGATGGTGATAAATTGATAAGAAATAAATTCCAGAAAATAGCATTATTGTTTAAAAAGTAAACTCAAACACTACCTAAACAAATTATTATGCTGTCGTGTATAAAGAAGAAAGGAAAATAGGAAAGTAGACATGATTCTTTTTTAATTTGAGGCAGAAGAAACCCAGAAGAAAGATCACAAAAACTCATGATACAGGCACTGCATTATAGGAAATACAATAGAAGAGGAGCAGAAATGAAAAAGCAGTTGGAATAGGTAGGAGGGCAGGGATAACAATTATGTGAGTAAGCAATTTTGATTTTTATTGTTGGTGCCAAATCAAAGCTTCATATACGACTCAAAAATAAATTACCTCAATTAACATGGGTTCAAGAACCTCAACATGGAAAAAAACCAGAAACAAACAAACCAAGTGTTTTACAAGCAAATAACAATAACCAGGACAAAGGGGAGGAGAAGAAATAGAGCTATTAACCAAAGAAACTTTGAAAAACAATATTTTGACCTTGTACTTTAAGGATAAAAATAAAATGAACTATCCACAGGCTTTGAACTCTATTCAGTAGATTTGCTTTTTCTAAGTGTAGCTGTTAGCAATTTGGAAACTTTTGTGTGTGAAATACACCAATATATTATGAGTAGTGAGAGCAATGTATTTCACCTGTCCAAGAAAAAGAGACTGACGATTAAGAGAGGAGAAAGCAAAATCTTCTTGCTGCCTGTACTGCTCAGCAAAGATCAACAGGACCGAGGCTGTAACTGACAAGTGAGGTTTCTTCTCTTTGCAGTTATGAAAAATACACACCATGGGAATCACGGGATGTCCCAGTAAGAGAATGTTAGAAATCATCTTTTGTAAGGTTGGGACTTTATTAACGTCTGAAAAAGTAGGAGATTGCTGTAGGTAGAATGCTATTAGAAAGTAGGGCAGTTGATTGTCATTGGGTATCTCAATCATATTTATAGAAAAGACACACCAGAATGAGAATAAACATGCAATTGGAAAAGCAGTTTCATCTTATTTAGCTAATATCTATTTGGGAATATTTTGCACTTAGTGAGTCTCAGAGGGAGACTTTTTTGTCTATGCTTAGGGAAAAATGTGAGCCATATTATTTTGTCTCACTTTAACATGGACTCAGGGTAAATTTTTTGATGTCAGTGTTTTGTGAAACTTTACAATCAACAAACACAGTTTTTCAACTAGCATGGGCTGCTTTCTTTCCTTTCTTCTGCCACTGGTTAGGAAATCCATATAAACTCATAGTTCATGCTCATTAGTAGTGAAAAATACTTATTTCTAGGCTCTATCTACGGAGAGGATAGAAGCAATGGCATTCCAATACAAACAGACATAGTTTTCAACCACATGTTGTTCTTAGACACTATTTTCCAATACAAAATATGAGAGCGCCTCAGAAAAAAGAATTCCACAGTTAGAAAAGAGACATTTCATAATGAAACTAGACACATCATTATACCAGAAAATAAGGACATATTCAGAAACCTATTGGGATATTTAAAAAGGCACACAAGCCAACACAAAAGAGCTCTCAATCACTACATATTAAAGCAACCAGTAAAGTAACAAAAGTTTTAGCTAATATATTACCAAAGGTTATATAACATGAAATTATAAAAATTGCTCAACCTGAAAGAAAATGGAAAAAGGGAACAATGAAGAGACAGAATAAACAGAAAACAAATTACAAGATGCAAATTTAAGCATAATTCAATCAATAATCAAAATAAACACATGAAAAAGACTCTAATTAAAATTTCAAAATGGTTATATTGCATAAAACAGCAAGATCATCTTATACTATTTTGTTTTTTGCCCTTTTTTTGAATAAAAATTGTGTTCTGCTAGTCAACTTGACAGCTTGTGAACTGAACACATTTCCTAATGCAAATATGCTGTTAATTTCCTGAAGAAGAGATAAAATACATGATCATTGTGTCGATATAGTTCCTCCTGAGGCTTCTCTCCTTAGCTTGCAGATGGCTGTCTTCATGCAATGTTTTCATATTTCTGCACCCTGTTTGTACAAACTTATTATAGAGATGAATTGGTAATAATCAAATTTGTTTTAGTGTGTGAAATCCATTCTGACATTCTTAAGTCCAAATAATGGAATACAACAAATAAATTGGATTTATTAATTGTGAATACAGATACAGGTATAATATTGATAAGATTAACCATTTAGTCTAGAATTAAAATCATCAGTAAAACCTTTGTGTTCTCTTTATTTTTTTCAAGTTGCTCTTTTCACTGATAAGGCATAAGAGGAAGATTAATGCAAATGTGAGAATGCAGTGACAGTTCCTAGTTACCCAGTCCTGCTCATCAAAGATCCCTTTCCTCCAAAAGGACATCAAGGATTCCTGCATAAGTGATGCAGTAAGGTGTGCGACAAAAAACTTTACAAGATTCATCTTCTCCAACAATTTACTTCCTTAAAAAAGAAAATTACTGAAGACTACCAATGTCATGTTAACAAGGCTCAGAAATTAATCTATTAATTGTTCCACTATCCTAATGTGGGACAATTTCAACAAAAATACTAACTTCAATGGATTGAATTTATCTCTTTCTCCATAACAGGGCACTTAGCAGACAATTCTTTCTTCTTTACTGATGTATTTTTGCTAATGAATGAAGCCTCAATGATGGACTATCACAATAAGCATCCTGGTAGAATAATAGATATAGGCAGTGATCAATGGATACTGCCTGGACATCAATGATGGACATCAATGGATATCAATGAAAAACATTAACCGCGTACCTTGGACCACCTGATAAAAGTACATGTCACTACGCATGAGGAAGTACATTAGATAGCAGGGGCTATTAAAACAAAATATCACAGACTAGGCAATTTAAACAACAGAAATCAACTTTCTCACTCTTCTGGAGATCAAAAGTGGAAACTCACGTTCTGAATAATTTTTCTGATGAGATCTCTTTTCATAGATTGAAGACAGTTACATTCCTATGTTCTCATTTTTAAGGCCTCATTTAATTTTAGAGGTGTTCTTCAAACACAACCACATTATGGTTTAGAGCTTTATCATGAATTATAGGGAAACATTCATTCCATTATAGGAAACTATGTAAAATATTGAAGTCAAATAGATTAAGTTGCAAGGTCAGCTGCCCATTTACAAATAAAGCAAAATATAGAGAAACATATCAAACATTATCAAAGAACTATCCACCACAGTTGTGTAAACAAGAATAAATACCTGCAGCAAAATATACCAAAGGATAAGAAAGAGAATTAATTTAGAGGTAAGTCAGTTGCTAAGAATATATTTATTTAGATGCCGTCTCTACATATTCTCTCTGTGTCTGTGTCTCTCTGACTCTGTTTCTCTGTCTCTGTATCTCTCTCTCTCTCTCTCTCTCTCTCTCTCTCTCTCTCTCTCTCTCTCTCTCTCTGGGAAACCACCAAAAAATGTAAAATGTACACACTAGGAAAAGAAAATATTTGTGTAAGTATTTTAGTACTAAATTCATTAAAACATCACAAAATTAATACAAGTTATCTTTGGCCTCTACAATTACAAGAGGTGCTCAAAATTGTATCTATTAACTTCCACAAATTTATCAGTATGGCAAACTGCTGAAATGTGTATGCATCTTTCGGTAGACCCTGCATATGTATATATTTTCATATTTACATATCTTTATATGTGTACAATTAATTGTAGATAAAGTACTTTTAAACCTCTGCTATTCTTGTTATTACTTTTCTAGAGATACCTCAGGACAACATCCCACCTGATAGAAACCCACAACATTCTCATTTATATGTGATATGAAGTTGTTATGGAATTTTATTTCTTGAATTATCAACTTACATCAAATATTAGAACAAGAAACTAGTTTTCTGCATCCAACTAATTTAATGAGCAGTTTAATTTCCATAATCTATTGTATGAAATTTCATAGACATTGTTTTTTAATCATGTATATCAGAGTTTCACTTCAACATCAGCTATGCTTTTGCCTGCAAGTTACTGTTAAGCTAACTGCAAAGTAAGCAACACCTTATCAGACTCTACATCCTTTATCCTTTTTTGCTTATGTAGAAACTAAGTTCTATAATAAAGACAGCTGACAACATTTTCTAATCTGAAGTGTCAGTCCATCTCCACATATTCTGCAACAGAAAAACTGAAAGATAATCATATTTGCACAACTTTAGGTGCTCTAAGCTTTACAAATTTGGATCTGTTTCATTGTTTTTAAAGAAATTATCATACCTATCTTTAAGAAACAGAGATCCTTACTCAAAACTAGATTTTAAAAATTTGCATTGGCAGGCCAAATGCATCTGGAAGTGTATGGGAAAAAAGTGAGTCTAATCTCATGTCTTACAAGTTTATTCACCAAGTACTTCAAAAAGCAAAGAATGCATTTCCTTTATTTCTTTTATTGATGAAAGTCTCAGCATTGTGATTCATATAGGAGTGCTTGCACTCCTATGTGTCCTATGGGACACATTTGCAAGTGTCCCAATGTTTCTGTTCAAGACAACGTAAGTTTTTGCATGCTACTACAGAAGCAATATGTTAAGGCTGTTTTTATCATGTTAGCTCTAAAGACGCCTCTAGATTTTAAAACTCTAATTGAGCTTCTTTCTGATACAGAACAGTTGCATAAGTTGACAGGTTATGACAAATCCTGGGGCAGAGGTAAGAAATGTAAAAATATGGTCATTTTAATAACATTCATAGTGCTTAGTCAGATTCATTCATAAATGTGGCATGTAAAATATTTAACATACTTATTTTTTAAATTCTCAAACATAGCTTTGTCTTCACATTATCTGAAAAGTAAACCAAGTCAACCACATAAACAAAGCCGAGAAGCTAAGTATATATATATATATATATATATATATATATATATATAATATTTCTGTTGGTTGGACAAAACAACTGCTATATATAAAGAAAAAATATGTTTATTTTACCTCAGAATTTCAAAAGATTTAGGGACAGGTGTCTCCAAAACAGAAATCTTCTTAGTAGAAACACTTAGCAGGAGAAAGCTGCTCATCGTGGACAAATTGAAAACACTGAAACCAGAGAGCACAAGAACAGAGACCAGAAATCTCCAGATCTGTACCTGATGATTCACCCAGACAAGGTACACCAAGGGAAACGAATCTGCTATCTTTGTCAATGACTTCTATCAGATCTAAGAAAGGATCGTAATTCTTTTCTGGGAAGCACTGATCACCACATTGAAAAATGAAACACCCACTCACTTATAATTTGTGACACATAGTTGTTCAGTAATATGCTATAAAAGTTTCATATGCTTCACATTGTCTTCACGTTTTGAAGACTTCTCTTAAGAAAGGAGCGTTAGTGTAGTGTGAGAGATTAAATCAAAACACTTCTAGGCCTTCTAAAAGATTTAGTGATCTGCGTTTTCTCAGATTTTCTTGTTAGTATTGTATGTGTTTCAACAAAGCACCCAATGCTTCGGAATTTCAATGACCCAGAAAAACAGGAGACCAGATGCATGTACTATACTTTCTGTTTTTATTAAATTGTGTCTATTTTTCAGAGTCTATCTGCGTCTATCTGTGTTGAGTGTGATTTGCACAGATCAAGAGCCCTTGGCAGGGTATCACTGAGGAAAATGATAGTGACTTTATTTTCATCAGACTCAGTATTTAAAAGAACACTATGTTCTTTCTTTTGCTTTAAAATGTACACCATTCATCCCTAGTGAAAAAAATTAATTTCATATTGCTAAACTTTTCTTCTATAATGAGAAAAAGAAGTCTACATCTATGTTTCTGAAATAGGAAATATTTTATTCAAACGCCTAGTAAGATGTAAAACACATATAAGTAGACTTTTTCCAAGAGAAAGTTTTTTTTTTTAAGAGAAGAGGAGGAGAAAAAAGAAAACACTAGCTGGAAGGAAAAGAAAGTGAGATAGAGAGAACAGCATGTCTAGATGCTAGAGTATTCATAAGTCGACTTTTATAATAGCTTTATATGTTTGTAGCTTGTGCTTTCTACAATGTTCATATTTAAAGATGCTTATCAAATTTGTGTCTATAGCTATTACTGCTTTTAGTAATAGCTTCTGAGGAAGCTTGGAGTAGTTGTTAAAACAGTGCTAGACAAGGCTGACTGTGGTGACGTTTTTGTTGTTGTTGTTGTTCACATTGCCTAGGATATTTTTAAATCATGCTTAATGATATCCTTGTATTTTTCTTTTTTCTGTTTTAATTTATCCCTCATAAGACAAGAGTTCATACAATGCCTCAAAAGTTTATATTTCAGCTGACATGGCAACTGATACATAGTACTTACAGATGGGAATCACAATTCTTCTAATCTTTTGAGACCTGCTTTGACAAAAATGGAAAATTGCAAGAATCAATTAATTCATATGAGAAATATAGCAATAAAAACATGTATCCCAGTTGTAACATAAAATGCAACAGGATTGATCACAATAGTGAGACTCTTCATTCATAAGAAGTGACATTTGAATGTGATGATTTATCTTAAACTACTTTTCATTCTTTTCTAATCAGAGTCGTCCCCAGTGGAGTTGTCAACTTAGTACTGCTTCTATGGGAAGACAAGAATACTACTCAACTACATTCTCTCCATCCAAAGCTTTCCATCCCAATATTAATGCAACTATTAACATTCATAGCAGGAAAACAAGAAAATAATATTCAATAAATCTCCAGGTACCTTCAAATGAATGCTATGTTAAATGAAGAAATAATTTTAAATAACATAAAGTGTGGATAGATATCTACTAAGAAAACTTTTAAATGTATCCAAAATCAAATCATAAACTATTTTTCATCATCATTGGAAGCTTGGATTAAATTCATGTACCAAAATAGGAATTCTAGTTTGCTTATACATTAGAGGAACAGAGATGAAAGAAGAAATTAGAAATAACAGTAGGTTATATATCATAAACCTTATCAATATATTTTGATATATTTATGTGTCATCTATGCTTTAATGTCAGAAATTCAACTTCTAGTGTTTTTATAAGAGAATCCAAACGCTGTAAAACTCTAGATGGTTTATATGGACCTAGAAAGAATATAAAACTTCATTTATTAAATATGAACATGGCTTATATTATTTCCCCAGTGCTTATGAAAACATGAAAATGTGTAAAACTGTCTCTTGTGTTGGGGCAGTTTCAGAGTTTTTGAGTACATGAACAGAAATGATAGTGTATCACCCAACAATAAGCTACTGAACAAGTTTAGACATTTAGAAATAGCAAAATGGCATCTTTTTTCAAAATAATTTCTCTGTTTTGGAAGCTCTATCTGTGAAAAATAGAACTGTTCTTCCAATTCAGGAAATTCAGGTTTGCTTGTTTTCAAATGAGCAGAAAAGTGAAAACATTCAGTCTTAGAAAAACATTCTAACAAAAACCACTGGAAAGTTTAATAAGTGTTATCACTCTCACTTTTCCCTGAAGAGATTCAGCACAATTATTGCTAAAATTTGCCCTAGATTTTCAGTCAGCTGCTGCAAGAGAAAAATAACACTGTCAGTGGAGTTAATTAAAATTTGTGTTAATAAAGTACAGCAGACTGAAACAAAAAAATGGCCAATAGTTTTCAGTGCTTCACTGGCATCCATTACATTTATTTTTAAATGAAATCCCATATGACTTTATGACTCGTTTCCATTTGGGTTTTCTTTCCAAGGAGACCCATTAGTATGCCCTAATTTTTCACTGTGTCAGTCCAAACAATCTACAGTGATGACCTTTAGATGTTAAGTACTCATAATGCCTTGACAGATGATAACATGTGTAGGTGCGCAGCATTGTCCCTGAATTGTGTCTTATTATTTAAGAGATAGAAGAATACCTTCTACTTTCTACCCTTTTCTCTCCTTGCTGAGACAAAATACCTGATGCCCAAAATTAGGAAAGAAAGGTTTATTCAGCTTAAAGTTTTTGGAGGTCCCAACCCATAACCAGCTGGCTCCAAGGCAGGGTGGCATGGCACTGGGCAACACTTCAAGACAGCAGCCAGAGCAAAAGGGCAGAGCAAACCTCTTCTCTCTTATATTGTACACCAACCACCCACCACCTCCAGGGCTGGTGTAGCACTCACAAAATCTCTGTGCCCTCCTGGTGCACAAAGCAAGGACCCTGGCTCCCTGCTGAGTCTCTTAGTTAAACTTCTAAACTTCTCATAACAATTACTTTTTTACCAGAAACAGAATAAGAATCTCAAGGAATTTATATCTCAGAAAGAATCCCTGTAACAAACCTAAAATCCTGAGTAGAAACCTAATATATAGTAGCACAGAATATTGTATGATTGTGTCAGAATGTTGTGATTGCAAAAGTCAAAAAATTACTTCCCAATATTATAAGACTGTATCCCAACACAACACTGTCATTTCAGAAGGTTAAATTCTCTCCATCCAAAGTTTTCCATCCAATATTAAAGCGACTGTTAAAATTCATAGCAGGAAGACAAGAAAATAATATTCAGTGAATCTCCAGATATCTATCAAATGAAAGTCAAGTCATTGTGTCCAAATTAAATGTTTCCACATGTGGATGATGTCTGCATATCTTTCTCTCTACACTGGGAATACAGGTCAGACTTTTCAGGTTCAAATCCCGTCATCACCTATTTTATTTTTCATTAACACATAGTATTTGCATGTATTCATGGGGTATAGTGTGATATTCAATAATTGTGTACAATATGTAATGATAGAATCAGAGTAATTAGCATTTCTATCACACCAAAGAATCACTATTCCTACATGTTGGGGAAATTTTAAGCACTTGTCTTCTACTTATTTTGAAATATATAATCTATTGATATAAACTATAGTTGCTCTGAAACTACAATTTATTTTTAAATGGTAGTACCTTACCTTTGAGTCTCCTTCATAACCCTGATCCTTCTCTCCTTTTTTCATCTTGTCATATAGATAGAGAAATAGATAGATAACCTTTATCTATCCTTTATCTATGTTCCTCCTGTTTCCTAACCAGAATGGCTCCTCTTATCATCTCACTCAAATTTATGTCAGAATATGATTGCTTAAACCTTCTTTTATTTTAAAGAGATTAAAAGAAAAGAAAACAACAATAGAAACAAAAGAGTAGAAACTACATGAGATTTCAAAATAAGCTGATAGGAAACTAACACTAGTCATTATATTACATATTGTTTCTTCAAAATAGTTGCTAAGATTACGAGATATGGGCACGCAAAACAGATCAAACAATATAATGAATCACAGTTTCTTTCACTCAACAAATAGGATCAATCATACAGTTATCTTAGTTGTCATATATATATATATATATATATATATATATATATATTCCCTTTCTTATTTTCCCCACCCCATTTGTTCTTTCCTATTGAGCATTTTCATTCCTTTTCACAGTATACATGGTACCTTTTGGATCTTATTTAATTTTTCAATTTCTTACATGAGGGAGACGATACAATGTTACACATGTGAATCTGATCTATTTCACTTGTAAGAACGGTATCTAGTTGCATCCATTTATCTATAAAAGCCTCAAGTTTATCCTCTTTAAAGCTGAGTAGTACTCTGCTATATTAAAATGTCACGTCTTTTTTATCCTTTCCTCAGTTGATGGACATTTTTGTGTTTCCAAGATTTAACTATTATAAAATGTGCTACTATAAACATAGATGCACATATATCCCTGTGGTATAATGTTTTTATTTCTTCTGGGGAAATACCCAGAAGGGGAATAGCTGGGTTGAATGGGGGTAGTTATACCAGTCTACACTTCCACCAACATTGGAGAAGAATTCCTTTTTCCCCTCAGCCCCACCAGCATTTGTTATTGGTTGATTTCTTGATGATGACCATTCTTTCTGGAGTGAAGTGGAGTCTGAATGTTGCTTTAATTTACGTTTCTCAAATTATCAATGTCATTGAAGATTTTTCCATATATTTCTTTACCATTTGCATGTCTTCATTTGAGAAGTGCTTAATTATCTCGTACACCCATTTTTTTTATTGGGTCTTTGAATTGTAGGGGCCAGATGCTTTAAAAATTCTTTTTATGCCTTAGATAGGAGTCCTTTGCCTAAGAGAGAGTTGGCTAAAACTTTTTCCCAATTCATGAGTTTTCTTTTCACTCTGTTGATGATTCCTTTTGACAAACAAAAACTTTATAGTAAGATGTGATCCCTGTGATAAAATCAGCATGGTAGTGGCAAAAAAACAGACCTAAAGATCAGTGGAGTAGATTACAAGGTACAACTACACCTACAAACACACTCAGCCTCCTTATTTTTGACATAGTGGCCAAACATGTTCACTGGAAAAAAGATAGCCTCTTTAATAATTGATGATGGAAAAACTGGCTTTCCATATGCCAAAGACTAAAACTAGACCCATGCCTATCACCATGCACTAAACTAAAGCCAAAATGGATCAAAGATCTAAATATTAAAAGAGAAACACTAACTCTGCTGGAAGACAAAGTAGGTAGAAATCTTGAAGACAAGAGAGGCAGAGATTTCATGAACAAAAACCAAACTGCACAGGAAATACTTCTCAGAGTCAGACCATCATTTTTAAAGCAACAGTGAGGGGCATTGCAAGCTCCACAGTCATCTTTAATCAGTCGCTAGTGTGAATGCAATGCTTACTGTAACTCCAGCTCTCCACGTCCTCTCATCAGAGGCTCCTCACTTACTTTGGTTCCTAGGTTTAATGTGTCCCGGGTTTAATGTATCTATGATTCCTTATCCCATTAATTCGTGGATTCTTCCCCCTTCTTCCTTACCCACAGCATTTGATACAGTGTGTAGTACACAGCAGATGCTCAGTAAGTACCTCATTGCTTTAAGAATTATGCTCTAACATAAGTTTGAGTGTATAGAGACTATCCATCCATGTAAAAACCTTATCATATTCTTTTTAAATTTTTGAAATATTTCCCATATTTTCATTAAAGTAACTTTGTCAGTTACCTGATAGGTATTCAATAAATATCAATAGTGACAGTTAATTATTTCAAACAAAGTAGGACTGGAAATATTTTCAAGTTTCCTATAAGGAAAATGAATTGTGTAGTGGGCATGTGTGGATTTTGGCTTTATAGAAAACAAGTATCAATCCTGTCTTTCTAGGATTATCCTAACAGGTTGCAAACAGGACTTTCATTCCCCTATAAAAGTGAATGTGATAGAGTTATGTAATTCGCTAGAAGTTAAAGACACTACAGTTTTGATCTTAAACGTCTCTCCTAGAGTCCCATGTGTCAAAAGGCTACTTCTTAAATTGAGGTGACTGGTGTTAACAGGGAGGGACTGGTGGGGGCTCTTCTGGTCAATAAAGACTGTATCCAAGGAGGATGGGGGGACTCTCCTCTCTTCCTCTTTCTCTTACCTTTCCCAGAAATGAGGTAAACCGTTTTGCTTTGCCAAGCACTCTGTGCCATGATGTGTTGGCTTGCCTGAGACCAAAAAGAAATAGGGCTACACAGTCATCAACTGGAACCTCCAAAGCCATAAACCAAACTAAGTCTCTCTTCTTTAAGGTAGTTTATCTTACGTACTTTAAACAGAGAGCTAACTAATACAACAAATATCATAGCAGTGGCTAACTGATCACGCAATGGAACTTTTAACATGAAGGAATCATTCAAAGAAAAGATAAAAACTTTACCCGTGGTCCTGTCACAGTGAGCTTTCAGAAACAACACCGTCCACTTCTGTGTAGCTAAGTGTTTCAGTCTAATATATGTTTAGGGTAATCCATTAATTAGTATATGAAATAGTAACCATTCCTGTCTCTCAATGATATTAGAATATGTTATGGAGTGGAAATAATAAATTACTTTCTAAAAGTCATAATTCATAGAGAAGAGTTTTAAACCCAAACGGCCTGACTCTCCATAACATTTTTCCTATATTTAATACACATTTTATCAGTATTGTGCCAGTAAAAGTTAACCAAAATGGATAGCCTACATCAATTTTAACTTAGCACATATTTATTGACTAAAAACAATAATTTATTCAAGCAATAAGACCAAAATGATGAACTGGTTATAAACCTGCTCTCATTCTCAAAGAAGTTGTTATCTCATCAGTAAGAAGGCCTGTACACTACAACACTGACAGTGAAAACATTATAAGAGTACAAATGAAACTTGATCAAATTATCAAATGGGTCCTTTGAGCTGGTTTTCTAAGGATTAATAGGATTTTAATAGGCACTTTTGAAATCAGGAAAAATTTTCAAGGGTGAATTAAGGAAATATCCTAAGTTGCAAAGTGAATAATATGTAGTTTGATGCCTTCAACCAGAACGTTAGTCTCATAGATCCGCAGCAAAGATGTGAAAGCAGAGAATGGACACCGGATTTAGGACCAGGTAATACTGAACTATGCTTCTGAAATGTCTTCTAAAGCAGTGTTTTTAAGTAATTCCCAAAAGCAACATGACAAAATACGCTCTCCCACTTTTTATTTTCAGAGTTTCTGAAAATACAGGCCAGAGTCTTGCCTTTTAACAATAGCAAATGTAGGTACCATCATTGATGATATAATCCCTATTGGGTTCTTTGAGGAACTTAGAATTTACATTTCCTCATGCCTGTAGCCTCTGGTAGGTCTAAA
The DNA here is from genome assembly GCF_034190915.1 of Cavia porcellus. NCBI lineage: Eukaryota > Metazoa > Chordata > Mammalia > Rodentia > Caviidae > Cavia > Cavia porcellus. The sequence continues at coordinate 11,898,379 of NW_026947501.1, read as the reverse complement.
TGCATGAAAAGAGGCCCATAAAATATTCTACCTCTATTATTGCTTAACAATTGTTGCCAAATAATATTCACCTCCTCAGGTGTATACGGCTCTGTCCAGGGTGGACCACACAGTAAAACCACATCCGCAAGCACAGTGTCTGTGCTGAGGAAGGAAGAAGCTGGAAGGTATTCTCCGCCTTCTATATCCATTAGGAAAAAATAAAAACGAGAAACATTAGCAAAGGCAGCTGCTTCTCCCAGCAGTGATTAGAAAGAGGATCTAAAATTGTATGATACCTGAGCAGAAACCTGACAGCCTGGGAGCGAGGCAAGCTGAGGAAAATCTTCAGGTGGAAGGCACAGTAAGTATCTAGACCCTACAAAAGAGTTTGTGGAGGAAGAGCAGAATGGTGGGGAAAGATGAGACAGAAGAGGAGTGAAACAATTCTCCTTAACGACTTAGAGGAGGTCTGGCGTTTCACGCCACGTAAGACATTTGACTGTGTACTCAGTACGCTCAGGATTTCAGCAGAGGATTTATGCTTTTCAAATGTCATTGGGGCTGCCTTGGGGACAAGAGATTGTCCAGAAAGTAGGAAGTTGCGAGCATAGAGTTGGTGGTAACCTCTACCAGTTTGGACTAAACTATGCTGGTATAACAATACTTCTTTTCTCAATTTCTGTCTTAAAAAGATGTTTAAAGAGCACAAGCATCAGTGGGATCAAGGCTGGTCAGTTTTCGGTGTACATTTTTATACTTTTTATACTATAAAATTCACACTACATAGCCAGCTATGGTCTAAGGAAAAGAAATATTTTAATATTCCTAAAATAGGAGTCATTATAACTTCTGTAATTTAATTTGAAACCAATCTCCATCAGGAAATACATTTTTGCTGAAATGCAATCCTATTGCTTTCTCCAGGACCATAAATTAGGTTTGCAGGCTAATATAAAATGACCTCAAAATTATCTTAGCATTTCAACTACTTTATATGAGTGATCTATCTTTGTGGAATTAATGTCAAAATCAACTCTATTGGAGATTGTGTCACAAAATTCAGAAAGTCAAAAAGCACCACTTAGAGATAATCAGTACCACTTACAGAGCATAAGGGACAATTGGATTTAACTATACAATCAATAATCATCTCCAGCTCTTAAGCTTCTCAACAATATTACAGGAAACAAATCCATTTGTTCTTAAATGATTTTCACATGGAAAAATCAACATGTATGTCAGCTGTAAGTGCTGGTAGGTTTTTATTTTAGAACTGAGCAAACTGGAAGAAATCAAGGCAATCATATCCTTCTGATTAGAAACACAGTTATCAGTGACAATTACAGTAAATTTGAGAAACTATGGCACAGTGTTTACAACACTGAAAAATTAAGCATCCTTTAATGCCCAATGTATAGCACAGATTGAGTGCTACATTACAAAGGGAATTTACCGTACACTAGATACCAGATTAAACCTTGGTTGATACCCTTTATTACAACTGTAGAACATTTATGTGGCGTGAAAAAAAACTGAGAAAGTTTTGAAGTTGATAGAAATGAGGAAATAATTATAGAAACGTGTCTGCCTTAGAATAATAAAACTGGAAAGACAACATAATAATCTGTGTTTGTGTCACTACTATAACTGGTGCTTAATCTTTTTAGCATGTACTGCAAGCTTTGTTGTAAAATGTGAGTGAGTATGGTAAATAGCTCTGACTCTGGAGAGTGCTGCTACATCACTCATTGTTCCACAATTTAGTGGATCATCGTAGGGAAAGTTATAAACGGAATGTTTATATCCTACCGGTATGTATATATTAAAGCCTTAACCCCTGGTGTATCTGTATTTGCAATGAGGCCTAATGGAAGGTAATGAGGGTTAGGGGCCTAATCTAATATGGGTAGTATCTTCATAAATTAAGGAAGCAAATGAATTTGTTTTCTCTCTTTCCATGCACCACAGAGGAAAGTGCATGTGAAAGCTCTGGAGAAAGGCAGCTGAGCGAGGAAAAGGCAGCTGTTATGGAGTAAAAATGGGTGGTCAATTTATAACGCCAGCTGAATTAAGTCAGCATGGGGCTGAGCGTAGATAGCCCACCTGAGCAAAGTTGCCAGCATGAATAGACATGTAGAAAGGAAGAGCAGGGCATTGTGGGTTCTCCTAAGTGCTGCTGTTTGGAGTCTTTGGTTCTCCTGGAGGAGCTTGTCATGCCTGGCTCCCCCCATATGTATTCGGCCATTATCATTGGAGAGCTCAGGACCTTGTCACTCAGAGTGGCTGTGGTTCACTTTAGGGATCTCTGCTCCTACATTGATCATTACTTCCTGGCTCCAGAAGGGAAGATGTGTGCCGTTTAAACTCTAGGAGAAGCTTGTCACACTGGCTTCCTGACATGTACTTGACTCTTCTCGTCATTGGAGGAGCTGGGACCTCATCATCACTGAGGATGACTGTGGTCCTTATTTTGAGCATTGCTTCTTGGCTCCAGTGTAGAACCCTCAGCCTGCTGGCACAGATGCTTCACCTCACGGGCATAGACTTTCTTGCTTCCACCCCTGACCTTTGAGCCCTCCCAACACCAACCCCTAAATGGATTTGCATGAATTATTGTCCTGGGCTCTAGGCCTCCAATTGGAGTCATGGGAGGCATTGTCATGAGCTCTAGGGTTTCAGCTGTACTCATGAGGAGGGACCTTGCTGTGGGATCCAGGTTCTTGGCTGAATTTTCTAGGTCTTTAGTGTTGTGGAAAGATTTCCTGCACTTTCTTGTATTTAACTCTGGGTGACCATCATAAAATAGTGTTATAAATTCTGTATCCTGTGTATAAGTGTTCTCCTTGCAATCCCTGGCTACAGTAACAGCTGAATCTGGAAAAAAAAAAAAAAAAAGTAAGGGAGCCCTTACAAGAAACCAAAATAACTGGAAATGTAGTCTGAGCCTTCTAGCCACCAGCATAGAGCAAAAGTGAGTGTCTGTTATTTAGGCCACCCACTTTGTGTTATTTTGTTATAGTAAACAGAACAGAGTAATCAAAGAAGTTAATAAACTTCTCTGCACCTTATTTAGGTTTCTTGCTAGAAAAATGAACATAACAAAGAGCTATATGCCCAAGTCCTACTGTTGCTTTGATGGTTAAATGAACAATATTACAAGCTCAACTGACATTTGTCATTCAAATTATAAACTCTAAAATACAATTTACTCTGCTTTTATATAATTAGCAGGCAATAACATAGTTTTCTTTGGTGTCTTTTTAAAATAAACACATGAGGAACACATACTAATGCTTGTATACAGAAGACTGGATATAATCCTTCAACAGACTTCGATCTGTGACAAAACTAACACAGTAATTAGAGAAATTTTTTAAAAATGCAAACTCTGTCACAGCTTTGAGCCTTTTTGGAGACAGGACTCAGCTGTGGCCCAAGTGAACTGGAAGAGCTGAGTCATATTTTGAAGTTCTTTAGGCTTCTGAGCTATACTCCAACTAACTAACCAAACTATTAGTATGAGACATTCTCTCAGTTGCCATTAAGAAGCCAAAAAATTTACAGAAACATTAAATATTCAATTGATTAAGCCAAAATTTGACTTTTAAGTCTTAATAGCACACTGTCATATAAACAATTCAATTTTTTGATGAGTCAATATTTCAGCATCATGGAAACCCAGATCCGGTCAATGCAGTAAAGAAAATGTCAAATCAAATATGGTTGTTTATAGAAAAGGAAATGAGTAATTTATTTAATTATTCAACTGCTGATTATCTTGATTTTACACATAACTTCAACAAATTTTTTCTTTCTAGCTATGATGCAATGTGCTGCCATGTGCCACTGTACAAGCAAACTGCTTTCTGTGTTAGGTACCTTGATAAAGTTTTTGGAATTCAAAATTGAGTTTAATAAATGGGAAGGAAGATGGAGTTGAAGTCAAATATTTTCAAGCATGTAAATGATAGAGCTGGGGATGTTCCTCTATTCCAGTGAACAAATAAATTAGAAAATAAATAAATCTTAGGCTATTGCTGATGCTTCTGAAGTTAGATTGTGTTTCTCACAAGAAAATATGAAATTTGAGAATCCAGAAATAATGTTGATTGAAATGAAAGGTAGATTAGTAACACATATAACTCTAAAAATATACTGTTTCTGATTACCCTTTTTACTTTTAATTACCAAGTTTAGTTAATCAGAAGTAAAATAAGAAAAGGAGTAAATACAAAATTGTCATTAATAAGTCCTCTGTACTGTAATCCTATAAAACTAGTATATGTAGCAGCAAACTTTATAATAGATCTCTGGTATAGAAGCATTTCAATACCATAAATTATATTCTCATGGTAATTATAGAATAATAAAGTCTTTTAATAAGCACTAGGAAACCCTTGAAGGTAAAAAAAAGAAAGGTTTAAAACGAAAACCTTTATATTAATTTCCTTGGTATCTTAATTAAATAATAAGAATTTAGGATCATAAGTTCAGTGTATAATTAGATAATTCTTAAAAAGTTCTTTCTCATCAAAGTTATAATGAACAAGAAAATACTAATGTACTTTCTGTGCATTCTGTTAAATAATGCTTAAATAGATAGGAAAATGAAATATTTTGAAAATGCAAACTAACAAACACAAAAGCTGCCTATTAATCTTCCTCCTCTAAACAATCAGAGAGACATTTAATTCTGGGATACACAGAGATAGTATAAAGTTGCAACACTTATCTAAAGATGAGAAAATTTTTGTGACTTTAAATTGCATTTCTGTATCACTTTTATAATTATTGATATTTAATGTATGGTTTTGATGAAAATTATTCAAAATTTGAATATCTTGAATAAATATCATTTTACATTTTAATCTTAGATAATTTCTGTCAGACTAAAACTAACAATAACAAAATAACATGCTTTTGATGAAATACAAGCTAAATATTTTGGAATATAATTTGTTGAGTTTGCTTTTATCCTATAACATGTTCAAACATCAGAAAGAGAAGGCTTACATATGCAAAACATTGAATACACGCAATTATCTTTCATATTTTACCTAAATTCAATCGCATAAAAACATGGTTTTTGGTATAGTTTTCCATTTAAAAATTATAAAATTGGATTTCTCAAAGTAGAAGAAAAATTTTTACTTAATAATATGTTTGTTTATAACTTTTAAATACTTAAGTGTATGCTATGTGGGTTTCTATCATTTGATTCATTTTTGGTGTCTCACAAATTTTAGGTGCGAGTTAATGTGAGCATAATCTTGAACATGATTCCATTTCATAATTTCTTGAGATAAATTCGTAGAATAGAATGACAACACACTTTTTGATGATATCCCAGCAAACACCTTCTATGGTAAGCTACTAGAAAAACTACCGTTTAGCAATGAAAATATTACTCATTTAATACTGTTTTCCAGCTTAGTATTAGAACATTAATCTTATTATTGAATGTGTGAGTCATGGTACTGTCACAAACTGCAGTGGTTAGAATTCTGCAGGCTATTCCAGAGGCCATGCAGCAGTGCGGAAGCAGTCAGGAGACAGGGAAACGGACAGAGAGCTGGAGGTGGCCGTCTTTGGGCCTGTTACCGTGGACTTGGCAGCAACATAGCTAAGAACCAAGAGGCCCTGAATAGGGAAATTTGACAGCGAGGCCTAGATAATGCAGACTTTTATATACTTCAAAACTCATAACATTTTAATAAAGTATACATAAATATGTTATTTGTTACAAAAGTAAATCAGGAATGTTATAAAAGTATGATGAGGATAGTAATCACTGACAATCTTATCCCGGTTTAAAAAAAACTGTGAAAGTACTTTTGTATATGCAGTTTCAGACTCATGTAACCTTTTATATGTTTACATATATTTTCATTTGTTTTGTCTTCCACTTGGTACGCTGTGAATACATACCCATGTCAATATATACCCAGGGTTTTTCTTGTATGTAAATATATCTAAATATACACATCTATAATTTTTTCATTCTTAGATATCCAAGATCTTACTTTCATAAATAATTTCAACGTAAGCAAACATCAAAATGTTTAGAATCATGCCTATTTATTATCATTACATATTCTGCGAAGTGGAATTACTGACTTTACAATAAATGCAGCCTGAAGCTTTGGATTGACAGTATAAGTAGTCATTCATAAAGAACATAAATATTTACCCTGTACAAATATTTATTAGTTCTCTAATTATCTGTTCTCATTCTTTACTTTTTCCAGTTTGTCAATTTCAGTGTTGACCTATAATAACTTTTATTTTAATGTTCATAATTATAATTTTAAACTTTCCTGTATTTACAGGTTTTATCTGTGGGTTTTTTATGCTTATTATTGTTTAGTATATTCAACTTATACTTCATTTATTTATGAAAAAACTTTATATAGAAAAATATTAAAACTAAGCTTTACCTCTTTTTGATGACTAAACTATTAATTGACAATTGTTTTGCTCTAGGTTCTATGAAGGACACAGAATTAATATGGTGAACAAAATATTCATGATAGCAGAGCTGAGAGGCTCATTTATTATGAATTCAAGAAGACTAGGAAAAAACAAATAATAACCTTCATACCTGAAAAGTCTTTTTAGCAAGGAGAAATAGTGATTATAGTTTCATTGTTTCAGACTAGAACAAGAAACTTGACTTCATGATCCATATTGTTACACTTCCTGATTTTATCTTCTAGTAACTTGTTACACATACACATTTAATGAGTGTAGTTTAATTATTCACACTGTACTAAGAAGATTGTAACAGAGCTGTTGCTCTCCCTTGTACTCTCACACTATTCTAAAGCAGCCATAAGCATCACTTTTTGTTGTTTGAACATATATTTGCCTTCACATTTCACTGTATTCAAATATTTACACTTTGCTTGTAAAACTTCAGACATTCAAGATCTACTTTATTTTAAGAAAGATGAGATTTAACTCTCATTCTCTTTTCCCCTTTTCCCCACATACTTTCACTTCTTGATCTTCTTGAAATTATATATTTTGCTTAAATCATTTTTCTGACAAAAAATACTGTCAAGGTTTTCTCAGGCTTAGCATTATAACATTTGCGCTGGATAGTTCTTTGTTTTAAGGTACAAACTAAAAGTCCATCATAGCTCAGTCCTCTAGAGCCAAGCTATGGAATCAACCTAGGTGCCCATTAATGGATTACGAGTAAAGAAACTGTTGTATATATACCCAGTGGAATTATTATGCAGCCATAAAAATTGAAATCAAGTTATTGGCAGGAAAATGGGAGATCTTATGATCTTTGTTAGCCAAAATATGCATGACTCAGAAAGACATAGATGACATACTTTTTCCCATATAAGAAATCTAAAAGAAAAAATGACTACATAAAAAGTAGAAAGAATCCTATTAGAGATCAAGAAAGAGTGGTAAAAAGGTAATGGATGTTTCAGGAGTAAAAAGTAAGGTATGTAATATACACATGCGAAAATACCATAGTGAAACCCATTACATTGTATATTAAATATTCACTAATAAAAAAGTAAAGTATATTACCTCAACAATTTCCAAATATCCTTTTTAATGACATTTTCTCCAGTTGAGAACTTCTGTTAATCTTACACATCAGTGGTGGCAAAACTATGGCATGCATGTTGTTTTTCTTTTAAAACAAAAGGTGTTCATGGGTGAGGTTGTTTTTCTAAAATAAAACCTCAGTATTCAGGTTCAAATGGTGTCAGTACTTTATGATAAATGCATATGTTTTAGGGTGATATTTGGGAACCTGTCTCTAGAATGTTCCCCATCACTGTATTAAATGCTATTCACTACTGAACTACCCAACATGACAATATTCATCTTTCCATACAATTATGCTTTTATTAAAGTCAATAGTTGTATGATGTGTTAGTTCACTAACTTTTGTCATATATTTACTGCTAGAGTTATAAGCCTCAAAATATAGCAAAGTCATAAGTTACTTTATTAGATCAATTTTTTTCTAGGGGTAACTTTGGTTCCAAGATGGACTGAGTTCTCTCTTGGTCTGATATGCAGCTGTCATCTTGCAACTTCTTTTCCTAACTAACATTTTCTTTTGCTTCAGTGATCAAAGTACATATTTTGGGTTGATATTTACTATGTATGAATTGCACTTGTAAAGTCAAAAAAGATACAAGAACAGTTATGGCTTCAATAAATAACAGATTAACATTTCCTGATATAAAAGTACAGAGCTAGTCCTACATACTTTAGTCATTCCAATAAATTCAGCAGGGATCCTGAATCCTTTTCTCTGTGAAATTATGCTCATGAGTGGCTTTTCTTCTGCAGGTCATAAAGTAGCTGACATCTAAATCTCAGACAACACATTGCCTCGAAACGCAAGAAAGAAAAAGAATGAAGTCGAACTGTTCTTACCAGCCATGTGACTCCTTTAAAGGAACTATTTTATAGAAGTTTATAAAGGTTAGATAATGTCTGTGTGCCTTGCAGAACTGAAAGGTGGGGTTTCGGTACAGCTTGTGATTAGGAACTGCTGTCTCGGTTACATCCAGGTGACAATCCTGAGGAAGGACGTGGCTCTCGGGTGGTAAGTTAGTAGAGCCACTCCAAGATTCCTGAGAAAACGAGAAGACATTTTCTTTAAATTCCTTTAATGAAAACGTCTTTAGTTTATGCTAGCCCAGAGTCAGTATCTAGAGGTTTGTTTTCTGGCTTATTTCAAATTCCCTCAAGGTTATTATTCTAACCCTGTCTGAAGTAGTGTAAAATTGGTTGGTAGCATCCTGAGGGCTCACTATAAGGGGAATAGTAGCCTATAAAGTTAGGAGGGATAGTTAGCTAATCTTATTTTCCAACCTAAAAGTTCTTACGTTAAAATTTTCAAGAAATTTTAAGTAGATTTCCACAGGTAACAGACAGAAGGGTTTGAGGTCTCCTCGTGATACCTTGTGACCGCTACTGTCCTTCTGGGACCCAGGATTTCCTTCTGCCCACCCAAGCATCCGCAGCTCCTGGTACTGCATCTCTCGGGATTCTCTGCATCAGATCAGCTTCTTTTCTTTCCTTTCTTTCCATCTAGGACTTCGAGTTTCCACCATCGCCTGCTCCGGGCAGTTACCCTCCCAAATCCTGTTTTCATCTTCTTCATCATCAGGATGCCTCAGGTTCTAGTTAACCTTTCCATTTGCTTGGTTCCCGTGTCATCCCTTTTTAATGATTTTCCCCTTTTAGCAATAGGCTTGGAAATTAAAAATCAGGACCTAGAAATGCATTCGGTATGCCATGTTTATCAAGGTTTTCCTTAATACGTTATAACATCTCCAAGTAGTATAACTGGTTTCAAGTATATGAGTGAAAAAGTCATTTTTGTGTAAGACAGCAAAAAAGAACTAGTTACTCTGAGCTGAACTCTAGGACTAGTCAAAATGATACAGCTTTGGTGGTCAGTGCATAAATCATTTACCGACAAATGGGATTGCATATTTAGTTTCCCTTTATCTGTTTCCTATCATAAGTCATATATCTCCTAACTTACTCAGGGTGAATAAGTCAAAAATGCCAGGATTTGAAAGAGATTATTTGCTATTCTAATAAAATATGACTTAGAGGTACTATATTTTGCTGTATCTTCCATTGTTGTCTTCTAAACTTAGCTTCATACTGGCTGTCATGAATAAAGAATTATTCGAGTTAACTTATCTCATGCCTTGTCTTCAGTTGCAATTCAATGAAAATTTTGGGGATATTCCAAACAACGTTTTTAAAGTGGAAAGCTCCCACTCAACAAGTTACACCCCACTATCGGTTTGTTTAGGAGCGGGCAGGAGGAGGAAAGAGGGACGGGTCTGCAGTCTGTTCTTATTTTCTAGTGTAGGCTAATATGGGGGATCCCCTATTCTAGTTATTGTTACTAATGCATTGCATACATTTCTTCTAGTCTCACTGGTTCCCTTTCCCCTTCATCTGTCTTTTGATTGTCTTCTCTTTTTCTATGTGTGTACATCTTTGCAATACATAGTATTTACATGACTTCTGTGGAATTGGTGCATACACGTAATACATGTGAATTCCTTTGTCATCCCCTTTCCTCCCTGCCTCCCGCAACTTCCATTTTTGATCTTTCTCCCTTGTAGAGAAATTACCTCGATGTTTCTTACCACATCTTTTATTTTGCTCTTTATTTATACTTTCGATTCCTGGTATGAGAGAAACCATCCAACATTTAAGCTTGTGTGTCTGATTCATCTCATTTAACATTATGGTTTCAAGCTTCATTCATTTTCCTACAAATTACTCAAGTTCATCTTTATTTACAGCAGGTAGTTCTCCATTTTGTGTAAAAATTACACTTTCATTATCCATTCATCTGTTGACAGGCATAGCGACTATGTCCAAGATTTAACTATGATGAAATGTGCTGTTATAAACATGAGCAAGTACGTATCACTGCAACATGATGTCTTTAACTTTTCAGGAAGATATCTAGAAAGGTAATAGCTGAGTCAAATGGAATCTCTAGTGTCAGGGTTTTGAAGACTCTTCATACTGATTTCCAAAGTTGATGTAGTGACGCACATTCACACCAACAGTGCCGCCTCTCCAGTATTTGTTAGTACTACATTTGATTTCTTGTTGGTGGCCATTCTTTCTGGGGCAAAGTATAATCTCAGTTTTTAATTTGCATTTATCTAATGTTCACAGGTGTTGAGAATGTCTTTATGTATTTATAGGCCATTTGTGCATCCGTGAAGCATCTATTCATTTAGATGCCCATTTTTGATTGGGTCTTTTATTTGGGGTGGTTAAGTTTTCTGAGTTCTTTATATATTGTAGATGTTATTCCTCTGTCTCAGAAATGGTTAGCAGAATCATTTACTGTTCTGTAGGTGTCTTTCCACTTTCTTTTGTTTTTTCTTTTGCTGTTCAAAAGTTTTTAAGTTCGTTTCATCTCATTTGTTAACCCTTTCTGTGCAACAAGTTTCTGTTCAGAAAGTCTTTGCCTCTGCCTGCGACTTTAAGAGTTCTACCTACCTTTTCTTCCAATAGGTTAAGTATTTCTATTTTAACATGTAGTTCTTTGATCCATTTTGACTTAGTTTAGTGCATAATGAAAGGTCTGAGTCTAGATTCAGTCTTCCGCATGTGGATAGCTAGTTTTCTTAGCACCATTTATTGAAGAGGCCATCTTTCCTGCAGTGTATGTGTTGGGCACTTTGTCAAATATTCAACTGCAGAAGGTAAGTCAGGGTTGCTTCTGTATCCTCTATTCTGTTCCATTGATCCCTATATCTATTTTTTATGCTAGTAGTATGATTTTTTATCATTGTGGCCTTGTAATACTATATAACTTCAAGGCTGGGACTGTGTGTTTTCCAATTTGTTTTTTTTGCTACTCTGGGCTCTAATAGTTCCTTATGAAGCTTAGGACTGTTCTCTCCAGTTCTATGAAAAATGCTGCTGGAATTTTGATTGTGAGTGCATTAAATCTGTATATCAATTTTTGGAACTGGTCATTTTGATTGTATTGGTTCTACCTATCTAGAAACAGGGGATATCTTTCCGTTTTTTGATGTCCTCTAGAATTTCTTTTTTAAAATGATGTAATTTTTGTTGTAGAGGTCTTTTACTTTCTTGGGTTAATTCGTAAGTATTAAATTTTTGAAGCTATTGTGAATGGTATTTTTTTAACTGGGGACTGAACCTGCAATTTTGTGCTTGCCAGGCAGGCACTTGTTCCATTAAGCTATGTTCTCAGCCCTTGTAAATGAGATTTTTTTCAAATTTCTTTTCCAGTGAGTGTTTTATTAATGTATGAGAATTCTATTGCTTTTTGTGTGTTGATTTTGTGTCCTGCTATATCACTGAATTTAGTTATTAATTATAAGGGTTTTAGGTTCTTTTATATAGAGGATCATGTCATCTGCAAATAGTGATAATTTGACTTGTTCACTGTCTTTTTCTAAGTGCTTTTGGTAATTTTTCAAGTACTATGTTGAACAGGAATGGTAATAATGGAAATTCTCATCATGTCGCTGCTTTCTGAAAGAAAATTTTTAAAGATTTTCTCATTTAGTATGATGTTAGTAGTAAGTTTGTCATAAATGGCTTTAACTAGATTGAGATAAGGTCCCTTTATATCTATTTTCTTCAGCATTTTTATAATAAAAGGTTATTGTATTTTGTGGAAGAATTTTTCTGCATTTACTGAAATGATCATATGATTTTGTCCTTGATTCTATTTATGCAAAGTATTATATCTATTGATTTCCATGTTTTGAACTATCATTGTATCCCTGAGATGAAGCATTCTTGGTCATGATGAATGATACTTTTGATGGTTCAATGCATTCTTTTATTCTAGTATGTTGTTAAGAATTTTTGAATCTATATTCCTTAAAGAGGTTGGTGTATATTTATGTTTTTTGGCTGGATGCTTATCTGGTTTTGGAAGCAGGGTGATGATAGCTTCCAGAAGTGATTTGGAAAATACTACTGATCTTTCAGTTTCATTAAAAATCTTGAGGAGTATTAGTGTTAGAACTTTCCTGAAGTTTTTTTTTTTAAAATTCAGCACCAAATCCCTCCAGACATGAATTTTTCATTGTTGATAGGTTATTACAGTTTCAATTTCATTGCCTGTTACTGGAATGTTCAGGGTATTTAACTCTTGGTTCAATTTTGGTAATTCATAGGTATCTAGGAATGTACTGATTTCTTCTGAATACTCTAATTTATTGACATAGATTTGCAAAGTATTTGTTAATAATTTTTTATTTCAGCAGTGTCCACTGTGATTTAAAAATTTTCATTCTGTTTGCATTATTTACTTGGGTCTTTTTATCTCCTTTTTATTCTCTTTTGTTGTTGCTGGATTAGCAAGCTTGTCTCTTTCTCTCTTTTTTTTCAGAATCAGCTTTTGTCTTTGTGGGGATCACAATTTCATTGAGTACTTTCTGATCTTATAATTTCCCTCTTGTTCTAGCTTTGAGTTTCATCGTCTTTACCTTTCTAGTAACTTGAAGTGCATTGTTAAGTTATTTATTTGGCTTGTTTTGTTTTTGTGATGTGAATATTCACAGCCATAAAATTCACTCTCAGAACTGCTTTCATTATGTCCTAAAAATTCTAGCATATTACTGACATTATTCTTTAGTCTAGAAACTGTCTTATTTCTTTTTATAATTTTTCTGTAAGTCACTGTCTAAGAGTAAATTGTTTAGTTTCCATGCATACACATAATTTCTGTATTTTCTTTTATCATTGATTTCTATCTTTATTATTCTATGTTCACAATATGCATAGTGTAACTTCAATTCTTATACATTTACTGAAGACTGACTTATTAGGTAATATGTAGTGTATTTTGGAGAAAGTTTCATGTGGTGTGGAAAAGAGTGTATAGTCTATTGTTGCGTTGAATATTCTATAGATATATGTGATGTCCTTTATTTTGAAGATTTTGTTCAACTCTGATATTTCTTGATTTTTTGCCTATTTGATCTATTTGTGTTAGTGGTGTACTGAGGTGTCACACTATAACTGTGCATATGTTTATCTGATCTTTTAAATTTATAGTACTTGTTTCATGAAACTGGGTGCACCATTGTTTGGTGCACATATGTTAATAATCATTACCTCTTTATGTTGGATTGTTGCCTTAACCAATATGTAGTGACCTTCTTTACCTGTACTAATCAGTTTGGCTTGAAGTTCACTTTGTCTGAATATCTGATAGCTACATCTGTTTTGAAGGAGCTCCCTATTGCAGAGAATATTGTTTTCCATCCTTTGATATTTACTATATGCATTTCTTTTGGGGTAAAATGGGTTTCTTACGTATAGCACATCCCTGGATTTTGTTTCATTATTCATCTGCCAATCTTTGTCTTTCCATTGGGAAGTTGAGACCATTAACTTTGAGAGTTATTCCTGATAAGTATTGACTTATTTCTATTCTTGTCTTATTTTCCTATTCCTGATTCTCTCTCTTTCCCTTCTACTTAACTGCATCCCATATGTGGTATATTCATTCTATTAGACATCTTATCATCGTTAGCTTCATTGCCTTTTTCTAGAGCAGCCTTGAGAATGTTTTGGAGTGCTGGTTTGGTGGTCATGAATTGCTTCTTTTTATTATTAAGTTTCCTGGAACAATTTAGATAAACATAATGATCACCTTCATCATAAGAATCTGTACCTATACATGCTAAATCTTGATTCCTATTTTTTCCCATTCCCCTCCCCTCCCTTCAATCCCTCTTTCCTTCCTTATTTACAAAATTTTGTTTCCGTTTCATCTGTCTCTTTTCTTTTTGTTTTCTTTTCCCTTCCTTCCCTTTCCTCTCCCAGCTCCCTAGTTCCCCTTTCCTTTTGAACCATTTCTTCCTGTTTCACAGTATCGATTATACGGTTTGGTCCTCATTTGCACTTTCAGTTTCTCACAGCAGAGAGACAATGTGATGTTTACATATTTGTCCAGTTTATTTCACTCCAAAGTATGGTCTTAAGGTCAACCTTCAAGTGCTCTTTACCATAAAAGTATCTTATTTTTCCATCAACTTTGAAAGATAGCTTTGCAGGATGTGCCAGTCTGGGTTGGACCTTGTTTTCATTTGGCTTCTTGTTTTCGTTTTGAGAAGATCTGTAATTTGAGGGAAGTTTTATTTTTTTTTAATAAGTACTGTGTTGCTTTTATCTATCCACTTTTAAGATTCTATTCTTGCATTGGATTTCTAGCATGTTAATTATGATTTTTCATGGAGATATTCTTAGTGAATTAATCTTAATATTTGAATTAGCCTTAATCTGTAGTGCATTCTACACCTTCTCCCAATTTTGCTTAATATCTACCCATTATTCACCATTTACAGCCCAAGTGACCCAGAATTTGAAATGCTATTGTGGGAATGAAGAGTTGCATTTGATTTTTCACGATTTACATAATGCACTTTTGGGAAAACATCATACACCATAAGTCTTAGTCTTGAATAAAGAAAATTTGCTTCAATTGAACTACTGTATCTTGTTTTTTAAGGAAATGCTAACTCAGATTATTAAGAGACACTTTATATTACATGCCTCAAAAATAGATTATTTTACATCCTCAGTAAGTAAATTATATTCCTTTGATTAAACAAAAACAGTAAAATGTTTTATTTTAAATTTTCAGATGTTAAGGAAAAAGAAAATTCATAACACTGTGGGGAGTTTAATCTCATATTTGAACCAGAATATTAATTATGGGACTTTTACTTTCTTGTTGCTGTTTTCTTTCTTTTCTACTACTTGACTTTTAAGGATTGTACTAAACCCAAATATTTCCTACTTCATTTAAGATTCTAAATGACAAGTCATTGATTGAAAAATGTCAGTGGCAGTCAATTTTGACTTTTTCAAATGTATTTGCAAAGCATAAGAAGTTTCAGGTTTCTTTTCTAAAACTACATTTTCATGGACTCTTAAAAATAGAAAAAGATGATAGTAAAATCAAAATCATTTTTATAAGGTAAAAAATTTTATTGAATTCTAATTAACCTGAGAATTCTAGTTAAATGCCAAGTTAAAGATTGCTTTATGTTCTTATACATTTTCTTTCTAAGTTAAAACTGATTTGCTTAACCTAATGGTACTTTCTAACAGCAGATAATTGGTGAACATTAGTGATGCTTCATCACGAATATTGTGTCATATGGAATGTGATGGGTGTGCAAAAGTTGTGGAACATTGGCTCTTTTGGTTTAATTTTGGGGAATCAGTGAACTTATAATGTTGCAGTTTCAGTTGCTGAAGTAGAATTTTAAAAGAAACTCCTTGGTATTTTGACATCTTAAAAAATTGGAATTCTTTTGGATAAATGATGATAGTATATGTTAATTATTTAAAAACTAAACCAAGCCAAAAATATCATCCATATTTGCATATGTTAGTTTTGGCAGCATCACGAGCATATGAATAGGCTTTCTCATCAGTCTGTTATGTGACTAAATGTCAGAGACAGCATTGATTCATGGTTGGAATATACACTTTGGAGTTACACAACATTGGTTTAAATTCTCAATTAAATTCTCAATTTTAAATTATCTTACTAGTTGTGTCTAATAGGGTAAATGATCTTTTGGTGTCTGGTATAAAATAATTCTACAGTAAAAGGTAACTATTGCTATTGGATCATAAACAACTATCTTATGTTTCTGAAATAGTCAAAATTTTCTAATCAATACCTATTTGAGCATTTTTGGTTAAACCATGCTAAATGTTTCATTGGGACTAATTCTTTAATTTTTCCCTGCTCAATTAGACAGGTATTCTTCATCCTTGGTATATGCAGATATTTGTGTGTTATGTCTCATGTTAGGAGAAAATTTTCCCACTAACAATAAGGGGGCTCTTCTTTCTAAAATTTTGATCATAAGACTGTCTTGGTAGCTAGTAGGAAAATTGTGGTGCATTGCCATAATTGTGGTGCTTTATTGGTCAATGCAACTTGACCATATTTGTATTGTTATAGAGTATATTACATAATTAATTTTATATAATTGACACAAGTAGAGTTAAATATGAAAACAAATCAGCCCTGAGGTTTCTTACTTTTCATTCTTACCTTAGGAATTGGAGAGGACATATATATTCAACCTTAGAAATATGTTTGATTAATCACTAAAATTATAATGAGACTTAAATATTTGATTTTAAGGTTAGAAATTCTAACTTTGACATTTATTAACTCTGTGACTTTGTATGAGTTATTAAACTTTTCTGAACTTGACACTTCATTTGTAAAATGTCAGTAGTATAGTCCACATTGTTATAAATCTTAGATTGAAGTGTTGTACCTAGATGATGCATTGAACATGCTTGCTTTAATTCATTCTGCACAATATCTGCTCAGAAAATGACTTAAAATCCCTGAAAAAGTTTTAAACCCTGAAACAGCAGGAAAGTCAATGAATAGTTGTTGAGTCAACAGTGCTGTAGTGAGGTAAATTGTTGGACAATTATTATACACATTCATTTCATCTAATCCACGTAACAGTTGTAGTAAGTCTCATTGCCTTTATTTAACAGAGAAGGAAACTAAGTGTTTTAGTTACTTCTCCCTTATTGTGGAGTCAAAATACCCAATGCCCAAAATTAAAGAGAGGAAAGGTTTATTTAAATCACAGTTTGGGGAGGTTTCAGTCCATAATCTGTTGAGTGGCAGGATGGCAAATGGTAGAGGGGGAACCATTCATGGCAGCAGAATATGGCAAAAACACAATGGAAGGACAGACAAGCCTCCTTCTGCCCCTTTTGTCTTATCCATACTGTTGGCATTAGGATGGTGCCAGTCCAATCAATGGAATGATCCAGCAATCACCCACCCTTAATCACAGCACCGTTAATCCTAGCACTGAATCATGAATCAATCAAACACTCTATATGCACCTACCTCCCCATAAACAAGTGCATAGAGCTGTGGGGGGGACATCTAGACGTATGTCTAAGGCTACTAAGTAACTTATGGATAGTTGTCTATAATCAGACACAAAATTCAATTCTTGTAGAATATACAGTATTCCTGGTTCTTTATTCTTTTCTGCTAACAGAATGTTTTCATCATGTTTTCTTGACTGGTATATTCCTTCTCATACTGATCCTGTGTACTGTACTCTGGCCTATAAACCTTCTTGATTTAGGGCTGTAAAACATGCATCTATCTATTTTAACTGTCAGAAAATCCATGTGATTGATTTTCTGGTTAGCAGGTAGAGCAAGTTATTTGGAAGCATTATTATTTCTCTTCAAAAGAAAACAAATTAATTTTATATGCATTTAATAATCAAAAGACCAATGATGCCAGATTCATTGATATATTCCAGGAAAATCCTCAAATGTAACAATATTTACTAATACTTTTCTCAATAAATTACATGTGGCTTTTACATAGGCAAGGTCTGTATATCTGTGTCAGCATCAAACATGGTTGAAGAATAAAGTCATTCATAGTTGCCAGTGAATATTAATAATATGACTCCCAAGAGTGGAATTGCTATTATCTCTATGTCTACCTGGCATAAAGGCTTGCAGCGAGGGTATAGAAACCAGAAATTCTGAAGTTGTGGCAATATGACAATTCCAACATGATTTAAAGTGGAAAAAAAGGGTTACTGATTTTTGAGATATTCTGATTTATCAGTTGTATCATTGGCCAAATTCATTCTTTCATGAAAAATAGAGAATTAGGACAAAAATAAGTTAATGTAATTATGGTTAAATTTACAATTTATAGTTAAATTTATAATCTAAAGTTAAATTTACAATTTTTCTATTTGAAAATGGTTGATTTTTAATAAAAAATAAATATTTCATAAACTCAGCCAAACTATTTTATATTCAAGGCAAACAAATTTGGTATACACAACAGTATATAAACTGGAACGCCTTCAAAGTACTTTTGTTTAAAGACTCAAGATAAATGATGCAAAAGTAAATTGCTTTTACTTTTCAGGTTATAGAGATCATGAAAATAGAATTGCAAAGCTATTATAGAGTTTTATCTTAATGAATCATGAACACTGGCTACAAACCAAAATTTCTTAAACTTTTGCTTTGTTGTTGTTAAGGATTTTATAAGGACTTAATTGAACACAAGGGTAATGTTGGCTCTTTAAATATTGTCTTTTCAGACTACCATTTTATTAGTGACATATCCTGCCCAAATCTCAGCAACTGACACTATGCCAACCAGAAAATTGGAGCTATCCAATGTCTAATTTCTCTCCACTTTCTTCCCTACAATTTTTAAATGTCCGCTACTATATAATCCAGTGATAGACAGAAGTGTCAAGGCTAATCGATTTTATGGCACTCTGTACCCCATTCCCATCTGCCACCTGAATATTTTTTAGATTGGAGATTGAACTCAAGGTCTTCCTAATTCAGCTATACTTCCAGACATTTCTTAATTTTATAGCAGCATCTGGCTACGTTGCCCAGGCTGGGTTCAAACTTGAAATCTTCTATCTTATCCTTTTATACCACCACACCTAACTTGGGTTTCTTATCTCATTTATGATCATATGCTCTCTTTTTCACATTAGTCCTCTCTTTTCACTGGGTTCCATTTTTTAAAAGTCACCTCAACAATCAGTTCAACAATATTTTTTATTAAGAAAGCACTCAGTGGAGGCTCTCTTCTAGGTACTTGAGATAGTACATGGAAAGATGTAAACAAAATGTCCATTGCTCTGGAAATTAAGGTTTAGTAAGAAAAAAAAGAGTTTTAAAAGGTAACTAGTATTGAATGTAACAGTTTCTGGTAGGTGCTAATAAAATGGGAGGCATGTTAATAAGGTAGTTTGGAAAAGTTTCACTACATAGGTGACACGTACAAAGATTTGTAAAATGATAATTTTTGCAAAGAAGGTACATGTACATCTGAAGAAATACCATTTTAGCAGAGGAAATGATAAATATAAAGATACTGGAGAGGCGCATGCCTGTCATATAAAGAACAAGGAATTAGAAATATCCTTGAACTTGAGTGAAAGAGAATAATGGGAAATAACTCAGAGATATAAAGAAGGTAGAGTGAATCATTTTGAGCTTGGTAGGCAATTATGTGGACTCTGAGTGAAACCAGGAGCCACTGGCAGAATCTTAGCAGAACAAGGAAATGATCTGTCTTGCCTTTTATCAGGTTCAGCTATCTTGTGTGTCACAAGGCCATGGAAAAAACGAAGGTCAATCTAATGACCATCACAAATCCAGGAGAGAGATGGAAAAGAGTAGTTATAGTAGAGTTAATATACAGTGATCACGATGAGAATATTTTCACAATAGATTCAATAACTTCATTGTATTATCTAAATTTGGTGATAAGGTATAAAGGATGAAATAGTGGACTAAAAATGTTCCCTCTTGCCACTTGTAGTTAATGTACTGGAGGGTCTACCTAAGGTAATTAGACAAGTAAAAGATATAAAAGCATCTATATTAGGAAGAAAAGCACAATCTTATACATTTAAAATCCTAAGGAGTCTTTTAAAAACTCCTATACCTGAACTGAGTATGATTTTAGGATATAAGATCAAGACACAAAAATCAGCTGCATCTCTATATGCTACCAGAAAACAATAAAAAAGAACTGATAAAATAAGTCTATGTACAATAGCATCAAAAAATAAAATTTGGGGGAATAAATTTAGCAAAAGTAGTGTAAGAACTTATATACTGTCTATCACAAAACATCACAAATAGTGTTTGTCTTTTAAATCCCCATATCTACCAGACATCCTCATGGCTTTAGTCCAGGTTCTTAACTTTAACATTCTTGATACTTTGGACCACAAAGAAACTAACTGAGTAATTAATGGAAAGACAATGCATATCCGTAGATTTTGTTTGTTGGAGACATGGTCTTATTATAGCATTGAACTGTGTGGCTCAGGCTGGCCTCAAATTCATAGCAATCTTTTTGCATTAACCTGCAGAGTGCTGAGATTATGGGCACCACCACATTTGGTTCCATGTCCATAGATTATAAGATTTAATGATACCATAGCATCATGACCTTACTCCCTAAACTGATCTACAAGACACTTTTTTTTTTCACAAAAATTTACAAGCTGATCCTACCATTCACATGGCAATATTAGGGACTCAGAGTAGTTAAGACAATTAAGTGAAGGCCAAAGTCAGGATCTTTTCAATTATCAAAACTTATTACAAAACCAGTATAATGATGATTGTGTAGTACTGACATACAGGAAAAGAAAATAGACACCAGAAAGAAACTTATATATGTGTAGTCAATTTATTTTTTAGAAAGGTGTGAAGACAATTTATTGAGGTAAAAAGTGTTTTCAATAATAATGCTGAGATGAAAGGCGATCTAAGAACACTAAAAGAAAATTGGACCCATATCTCACACTATACATAAAACTTCATCTAAAGTGAATGGAAGGGCTGGAGATTTAGCTCAGTGGCATAAACACCAGCTAGGCAGGTGAAAGGTCATGAGTTTGATCCCTGGTACCAAAAAAAAAAAAATAGTGACTTGAAGATCATTATGCCAAAATTATAAATCTTTTAAAAGAAAATACAGGTTCAGTTTGTCATGATCTTTGATTAGCCAGTGGTTTATTAGAGATTACAAAAAAAGCACAAACAACCAAAACAAAATAGATGAATTGAGCATTATCAAAACTGAAAACACTTGTTTTTCAAAGAAGAACATCAAAAAAGATAAAAAAAGACAGTTCACAGAGTGGATGAAATTATTGGCAAAATATATATCCTACGAAGGACTAGCATCTGGACTCTACAACTCAAAAACAGAAATGCAATTAACCAATTTAAAAACAGGAAAAAATAAATATGTCTATGAGAAAAATAAATAAGAGCATAAAAAGTAAATTCAAATCAAAACCACAATTCACTACCTCTTGGGTCTTTAAATAAGTTCAGCCTTCCCACAGAAGAACAATTTAGGACCCAGCGATGTAGCTCAGCAGCAAAGCACCTGCCCAACAAGCATGAGGCCAAGTTCAATTTCCACTACCAAAAAAAAATATATTGATGCCTGCCTCACTGCACTATCAAAGGACTTCTGTGTCCCTGACTTGTACTTTTTGACATTTTATTCCCTTAACTGCAAATTCTTGCTTGGTTTATTATTGATCCTATCGCTGACCTTCTAGAAACAGTGTTTGTCTTTAAATCCCTGTCTGCCAGGTATCACTAGCAGCTTTTGCCCAGTTTCTAAACCTCAGTACTTACTATTGATACTTTGGACTACATAATTTGGAGGACTCCTCTACGCACTGTAAGATACTTAGCTGCATCTTTGCCTATGCTCACTAACAGTAGCAACCTCCTCCCCAGCTGCAACAAGCAAACCATCCCCGGGCATTGCATAGGTTCCCTAGAGAGACAAAACACTGAGCTAGAATCACTCCTCAGCCTGACATTTACTCATGGGTTTTCTTGGGCCAGACTGCCCCGAAAGATGCCTCTCCTAAACAGTGTGTCTCCAAATCAATCTCAGACAACAGCGCACATTCACCTCAGCACCAAATTGGCTGTGAAGAAGTGAGTCAAATTCTTGAAAAAGGTGTTTTCAGTACTCTTCTTTAAAAGTATCCAGTTAGTACAACTTAACCATAATAATCAATAGTATGTCTCTTTCTGAACACCTTTCTCTGGTGAAAGGTCTCCAAAGGATCAATTTAGTTCCTGTGCATAAAGGTGAAGCCCTGGATTGCTGTGAAGGGAAGTCCGACCTGTCAAGGAGAACTTCTAATGATTAGCTGCAGTGATGTCTCCAGTCTTGATTTCTCTATCCTCTGACTTCTATGCATGCTCCAGTACCCAGAGGACTGAGGGAGACTGCTCAGCTGACACGAGTGAAAGTGAGTAATAACAACTAAAGAGCTCTTAAATCTGAGGGGGCAGGAAAATTTTAAGA